>NC_139037.1:45624902-46224902 GCF_964662115.1 Mustela nivalis | reverse complement strand
TCACACTGTACCAATAGCTTTCTCAGGGATTGTTCATGAGCTCAGTGTGTATGTTGGAAAAGTTCCCCAGGTCATTCCGATTTATATTCCTAGCTAAAAACCACTGCTTCGAGGCTCAAGTCCTACCTGTGATAACAGAGGCTCTTCATCTTGCCTACACATCAACAGGATCTGGGGAGTTTTCAACATTCACTAGTTCCAAAGTTCCAGACCACGCCAATGGAGTTGGAATCTGGGGGTGGGGCCTGAGTGTCAACTGTTGTTTTTTTTTTTTAATTTCCCTGTCATTCCAATATGCAATCACATTTCCCATTGGATTTCTTTCTGTCTTCTCTTGTAGCATTTATATATTTTTATTTTTATATTATAATACTTATTTATTATAATACATATATATATTTTTTTTATATTATAATACTTTTTCATGTCTTATCTCCTGTCTTAGGCATTATGTTCCTAGCCTTTCTCATTTCTATGTCTTTCATGGGGTCTGACACCTACACCTGTAGCACAGTAGGTGCTCAATAAGCATTTCACGAACACATGAGTTGGTCATCAGGAAGAGATGGCAGTCACAGGTAGGTTGCATTCTGAGTCTCAGAGTCCCTGTCCTCCCTCGGGTCGGAGTTGTGATGACCAGTGGGGTAACTCCTCTGTGAGATAACAGAACCTTCCCCTGTTTGGTATTTGTTTTTAGGCATATCACTGGGAATAAGAATTATATGTGTCTATGGGGTAGAGGAGCAGGATCAGGTAAGGAGACAGATCTAATTACAATGGGGGAGTTATACTAGAGTTGTGGTAAAGAAAGTAAGAAATACTAGTAAAGAGGAAGAAATTTGAGCTTACCCGATAGCGCAGTGTAGGCCACTATAGACCCTTGAGCACGAGAGTGAACCAGTCTTTAGGAAGGTGGTGAGGCAAGAGTGAACAAGAAAGATTATTTAATAGAGAGACCAGAAACAAGGAGTCAGGCTGTACTTCCAACAGAGTTGTTGAGGGCATTAGGCTTTGTGATGTATCAAATCTGGGAAACCAAAGAGCAACACAGGAAATAGTGGTGGTGTGGAAAGATGTGGAAGGAGAGGAGTGAGCTCCCTGGGTGGAGCTGTAGGGGTGGGGATTGCAACTTAAATGAGGAGGAATTTCAGAAGGTGTTTGGATGTGAGTATCAGGAGTTCTGGGGAGTCATAGGGGCTGGAGATACAGATGCAGGAGCCACCTGCAAAGAGGTCATCGAAGCTGTGGAAGAGGGTGGTGGGTGGAAGTATCCAGTCCAGGTCTCACTGCTAAATCTGGCGTGGGGTGTGATGCAAAGGTCAGGGGGCGGAAGGAGGAGATTGTCCAAGAAGGAAAAGTTGTCCATGGTCTTAGACATTGGAAAAGCAGACAATGGTGAAAATACCTTTGAACGGGGCTAAGGACAGATACTGACTTTCTGCTGCATCTAGTGGTCTCGGGGTGCACAGGGGACAGGAGAAAGCAGGTGACAAGGACAGGGGACGCAGCACACATGCTTCCACAGCTTGGAAGTGAAGGAGATGAGAGAACAGGCTAATACTTAGTGGGATTAATAAATGAAGGTTATTCCGGGTAGAATACCCTAGAGAGGTGTCTGTGTGACTGGACCTGTGGAGGCTCCGAGCCCGAGCTGTACTGCTGCGTCTCATTCACCAGGGCCACCCGTGCAGGAAGTGTTGCTTATCCCTACTAATGAAGCCCGGAGATGTTTTACTCCTGAAATCCTCTCTCTCAGAAGAAAATAGGCAATTTCTCCCAAGCAGGTTGAAGCTATAGCCTGCCATTTCTAGATAGACTCACTTTATCAGCAAGCATGCAAATGACTTTAGCTGATTTTCTGGTCACTGGATCAAATACCTGCAAACTTAGGTTTACTCTGACTCGCAGTTCAGCAAGTTCTCTTTCTTCTGCCTGTAAAGAAGATATTGTCCAAAGTAGTATTAATCACGAGGCAGCATCTTCATGTTGACTTTATAATTTTTATTATAAATATAAAGCAGATTTTACAAATAATTCAGATGTGGCCCTAGCCAGACAAAATTAAATAACACAGAATAGCATGGATGAGGGGAAGTATATACAGACTGTGTCAGAGTTAGAAAACCCTTGAAAGAGGTACCTGAGTGCACAGAATTCCCAACTTGCCCTCTTTGAGGGGCCTCTTAGACACAGCATGATATCAAGTAATATCGAATGAAATCCTTTTCTCAACAGCCACAAAGAGACTGTGTCTAGAAGGAGGCTGGTTGGGAAATACGTTGCCTCTCCTTCCCCTGTCCTTCCTTTCTGTTCTGCATGCTGGGACTTCTAGATGCCCATGGGGGGAAAAAAAAAAAACATTTCAGAGGCTGTTCATGGGGCCTCTGAACCAGTTATCCCCCTCCCCTGTCCTAATGCCCTTCTCATCCCTGCTTCCCAGGAGCATCTACACCAGGGCAGCTTTCTCGGGGGTTAGCAGTGCCAACAGGGGTGTGAGTGTGTTCCCTTCAGGGCACTCCACTTCTCAAGGACCAGTCACACCTTAGCAGAAGCCAGGTCTCCTGAAATGTGAGTGGGGCAGACACCACGCACAGCAGAGACATGGAAAGTGGTGGTGGTTGAAGACTGGCCTAGGATGCCGGGAAACTGAGTTAGACCCATTCTAGCCACAAAAGAGGAAAACTGCTGCTGCTGCTCTTCTTTTTTGGAGCCCCCAACATGAGGACCTTGAGGAACTCCTGGCCAAGGGGACTTGAGGGGTTTTGGTGGCTTCTTTGGCTGAAGGCAGTCAGTTCAGCTTATATAGCTAAGTAGAAATAGCACCTTTCACATGAACAAGCACTTGCAAAAACTGCAATGGCAGAATATCTCAGGGAAAAAAAACCCAACATACCAAACAGTGCATTCTTTAATAATTATTTAAATCATCTCTGAAGGGTAGCTCTCTGACTCCTTTCCCAAACTCCCAGTTGATTATCTCTACTAAGACTTGACTGCTCCCTGAAGCTTTATAAGCCCTCCTTCTGTAGACATTTCCTTGAAGAAGAAAATTATGAAACATACTTTTTTTTTGCATTTTCCATTAGGAATCACCTGTTGACCTCGGTGATTAATTTTCCTAATTGTTTCTAGTGGGTTCTCTGAAGACAGGCTTGTCAAAGGGCTTAGGTGGCTTTCTAGTTAAGCATTAAGGTGTTTAGGCCCTGGTAGACAACTTTGACAATAGACAAAGGTATAGAATTTCCCAGGTTAGCATATTTGTTTTCCTGTGCAGGGTGGGGTTTGCAGGGGGCTTTGGAGAGCTAGAAACTTTTGCTTTTAATTCTTCTCTCTCTTCTTTCCTGGCACATGCATTTCATTGGATCAGGAGAGGACTCTCAAGGTTATGGCAAATTCAAGTTAGACTCCAATAGGACAGGACTGGGGCTGGAAGGAATGACTGTGCTCTGAATAAGGAAGTTTAAAAAAGGAAAGGAGGAGGGGCAGAGGTTGTGGCAACTTCCCAAGGTCCCCTTTGCCAAATTTCAATGACAAGGAAGGTTGGGTTTCCTAGGAATCCGGGATGTACCTTCTCATGTATTGACACTGAAGGGAGGGACTGTGACAAGGCAGCCTGGAGGAGCTTGTTAGGGAATAAGGTGGGGAAAGAGGCTTCTTCCCCTTTTCCCTGAGGGTAAAGGGGTCTCCTCATGATGGAAATGAAAGGTTGGAAAGAGTCAGCACAGCGAGCAGGACAGGTTACGTTACTTCTTTTGTACTTCTGTATACACCGTTTCTGTGTCTGCTGGGAATGGGGAGGCTGAAGTTGATTTCTTTGGTTCATGGGCACTGAAGTTCAGGGAAGAATATGCAACTTCTTCACTCTGAAAGGCAAGAGCAGTGTGGTCAGTTAAATCAGAGCATAGGTCAGACCCTCACCTTGTGTGCTGTGATTCAGCACCATGTGCTATCACCATTTTGAAACTTTTTAGCTTTGGAGAAGGGCTTTAATTAGCCAAGATTACTCTGCTTGTTAACATCTGGTTGAGTGATCATTATAAGAGATAGATTACAGTATTTACTCATACTGGAATGCAGTGATATAGCAACAGAGAATGGACAGTCTATAAATGCATACAAGGACATGCATGAATCTCACAAAACAATTTTGAATGAGAGAAGCTAGACACATACAAGGATGTACTGTGTATCCCATTTTGTAAGAGCATAAACAGACAAAAGTAATCTAGTGCACTGAAAGCCAGGGTAGTGGTTACTCTTTGGAAGGAAATAACTGGAGGGTTTTTTTGGCAGGGGAAAGGGAGGATGACATGTTTTATTTCGTGACCTGGGTGACTTTTGTGGTCAACTCATGAAAATTTATACATTGTTAAAATATATTTAGGATTTAAGTACTTTTTGGTATATGTATGTATTCTACTGAAAGGTTGAGAAAAATTTGGTTAAATTATTGTAAAGTAAAGGAACCAAGACCTTAGAACCATTAGAATGGATATCATCCTTTGTTGGTGAGAGCAGGATCAGTGAGGGTAGAGGAGGGAGAACCATCTCGTGCCTTATGCTGGGCACTATGCTGGGTGTTTTCCAGTGGTCATCTCGTTTGATTCCTTCAACTTCTCTTTGAAGTAGACAGCATGCCCATTTTATAGATGGCAAAACCATGGCTCAAAGAGCTTAAGTTACTTGTCCAAGGTCACAGAGCTACTGAGAGTCACAGCCAGGATTAAATACAGGATGGGGTTAATTCTAAAGTCCACATTCTTGTAATGAGGTAGACTCCAGGGAGACATTAACCAGTAATCCTTTGTTTGTTGCTGCATTGAGGAATTTTGACCCAAATTTGATCTCACATTTGAATCTTCAAGAATAACCCATTCTACACAGAGATACTTCCATGAGGCATTGAAACTGGCTGTGCTTACCTTAGACAAATTGTCAGAGTGGTCCTGACCTGGGGAAACAGAAGATGAGTTCCCAATCCATGAAAATGCAAAGATCATTTACGGCCATAGAGTGGGGGATTAGGGGGTGAGAGCGAGAGAGTGGGGAGGTGAGTCCTAAGCTGTTGTGATTTCTAACTGAAGGAGGTAGCAGCTGGAAGGAGGGCAGGGTAAGGAAGTGGCCTATGAACACCTGAGGAATTCACTTTCCTCAGAGTCTGTGGTCCAGACCCAGGGCACTGGTACCAGAGGAGGGCCAAGAGTAGAGCCACAGGAGGCCCCAGCCCACTTCTGACAATTTCTTCCAGTTCACAGGGTCTTAATTTTCACCCGGATGTATTTCTCAGCAACAGGCTTTAGTGGCAAGGAGGGACATTGAGGCCCACAGTACCCAGAGCACCATAAGACAGGGAAAGCTTCACCAAAGGAGAATGCCCACATCCGTCGTAGAGGCAGGAGGGGAGGAGTGCGGGCAAGGAAATGACTCCTGGAAATGGGTCCATCTTGCTCAGGCCTGCTTCGCCCAGGCAGAGTGAATATTTCTCCCAGGGCTGTGTCTCAGGGGAATCTTTTGTGGCTAGAAGGGTGTGAGGACCTATGCCAACCTAAGGTTAGGAAATGGACATCCCCTTCCAAAAGTTCAGGTCAGAAGTAGTTTGGGAATCCAGGATTCCCTGCTATGGCAGGGCACATGGTGGAACACACCAGGTCTCACTGGGTGAGTGGCTTTACTTACTGTGGTTGGAGGCTGAGGGTTTGTGCTCTGTGACATCACGCAGGTCATTTGCCCTAAATAAATATCAGACACTGTGACTGCCATTCCCAAGCATAGGGCCTTTGCTTCTTGAATTAGGAAGGACATGGTCAGCAAGTAATTCCTTGGAGTTCCTCAGTGTTCATTTATACAGTGGTTGGTACTGCCTTTCCTCTTAGGGCCTCCTCCTTCAGTCTATCCACGATCCCCTCTAGGATTTGTTCCTTTCCTGTTTGCTGGATGTCCACATGTGGGTCCCACATGTGGGTCCCTTGCATAGGAGCCTACTTGTACTCCGACACCTTTCCCCTTCTTTAGGTAGACGGTAGCTTTTTTCTCACTTTACTTATTGTCCAAGAGGCCTTTGGTTGTTTTTGCCTTTTCTTAGGTTCTCTTCCTGTCCTATCCCTCCCTCCTACAACTGTCAAAAGAGCACGCGACTCACTTTCTCCTGCTCCTCCTTTCATTTCCTCATTTGTTTCCTCCTGGGACCTTGTCTTCCCTGACTGGGAGATAAAAACATAGGGGGATCTTCCCCCTCTAAGCCAGATGTAGATGGGAATAACTGTGTCCAAGAGAGAGTGGGGTCCGGGAAGCATGAAGTAGAGATCCACAGGAATTAGTGCCAGGAAGCAAGGGTTTAGAAAGAAGGGAGGAGCAGATCGAGGTGCAGAGACAGGGGCAAAGTCTTCTTCCCTCTCCCAAGCATGGCAGTTAGACTTGGAGAAAGAGGAACAAGAGGAAAAGTCATCATACCCGCCAGTCTTTCTGATAAACAGAAAGTACACCAGGGTTGCTATCACAGCAATCCCAGCCAGGACTCCAATCACGATGCCAGCAATAACCCCAGGTGCGAGGCTAGGATTCAACTGCGTTAAAGCACCTATCGTGGAAAGAAGAGAGAAGAATGAATGTAAGTGACATTATTTCACAGTGGGGTCCCCTGGGGGACAACTCTCAATGTGTAGTAGTCTCTACTTTCTGTTCCTTCAAGGAATACATTTTCTGTGGAAAGTTGCTGTGCGGTGATTAGCTGACTTCATCCTTCGATTTTTTTTCTCTCACTGTGTTTTTAGGCTTGTGATCAGACTTACCTCAGTTCCATCCTGGCCTGTCTGTGCTCAGATATTTTTGAAGGCTTTGGAAATGTGAGAAAGACTGATTGCTATTTTTCTATAACTTCCCACCTTTTCATGTGCCAGCTGTGGCAGCCACAAGTATGTGCCCCTCGGGTTTCTTGTGGTGAGGACTTAAGTGATGGAAGGCCTGGGGAGTGCATTCTGAATTCACCCATCTCCTTTGCACAGAGCCCATACTTCTGACAGTAAGGGGAAAGGATGTGAAATAAGCCCAATTCTGTGAGAAACCATTTTCCTCTGAAGGGTGACTTGAGTTCGAGGGCCCCTCCTCACATCAGTCTTGCAGACAGGCACCTTTACAGAACTGCGTTTTGAGCTAAAACTTCATTCTGTCACAATTTACACGATGGTCTGAGCAACCTCCCAGGCTCCTCCCACTCCTGTCTTTCCCTCACGGGCATTTTCCCCAATAAATAAATAAATATTTTCCCAATAAATATAAATAAATAAGCAGTCCCAGTTTGATCACATCTCAGGGGATAAAACTAACATAGTAGGCTTGAAACTTTGCATTTGACTCCTTTTTATCCTCTCCTGTGTTCAGTCAGGAACTATGTCCCACTGGCTTTTTGCCTAATGCCTTCTACAGCCATAAATAATACATTTGCATCTTTTTTAAAATTTCTGTTTTTTTTTTTTAAATTCTGTTTTCCTAATTTCTTTTTTTTTTTTAATTTCTGTTTTCTTCACCAGCTCAAGCCTGATGTATTAATATTAATGTTTAGCTACTACTATGGCATACTTAGTATGTACCAGGCTCTGGTGAATACATATATCTCATTTGATCCATATAACAACCCTTTCCACTTTACAATATTTCCACTTTACAATAACCTAACTTTATAAGAAACTGAAAAAAGAAGAACAAACTAAACCCAAAGCTAGCAGAAGGAAGAGAATAATAAGGATTAGAGTGGGGATAAATAAAATAATAAGTAGAAAAACAACAGAGAAAATCTATGAAACCAAAAACTGAGTCTTAAAAAAGATGAATAAAATTGACAAAACTTTAATTTAAAAAAAGATTAAAGTTACTAAAATCAGAATTGGAAGTGGGGGAAATCACTATTAATTTTATAGAAATAATAAATATTTTAGAAGTACTATGAATAATTGCAAACAAATTGGATAACCCTAATGAAATGGACAAATTCTTAGAAACACAAAACCAACCAAGATGGAATCATGAAGAAATAGAAAATATGAAAAGACCTGTAACCAGTAAGGAGATTGAATCAGTAAGGGCATCCAACAAAATTCAATATACTTTCATGATAAAAACCCTAAAAGTAGTAATGGAAGGAAACTGCCTCAATATAATAATGGCCACAGATGAAAAACTCACTGCCAACATCTAACTCAATGTTGAAAGACTCAAAGTTTTTCCTCTAAGATCAAGAACAAGACAGGGATGCCTGTTTTTGTCACTTTTATCCAAAATAGCACTGAAAGTTCTAGCTAGGGCAATAATTAGGCAAAGGTATCCAAATTGGAAAAAAGAAGTATAAAATGATCTTTGTTCACAGAGGACATGAACTTACACATAGAAAACACTAAAGAGTCCACAAAATCTGTTATAACTAATAAATACAGCAAAGTTGCAAGATACTAAATCAACACACAGAAATCAGTTATATTTCTATATATTAACAATGAATAATCCAAAAAGGAAATTAAGAAAATTCTATTTACCACAGCATCAAAAAGAATAGAATACTTAGGAACTTATTTAACCAAGGAGGTGAAAGACTTATACACTGAAAACTACACAGCACTGCTGAAAGAAATTAAAGACCTAAATAAATGTGAAGACATTCCATGTTCATCATTTGGAAGACTTAAGAAGACAGTACTACCCAAAGTGATCTGCAGATTCAGTGAAATCTTGGTCAAATAACAATGACTTTTTTTTTTTTCAAAAATAGAGACATCTATCCTAAAATTCATATGTAACTTCAAGGGACCCCAAATATCCAAAACAAAGAACAAAGTTAGAGGGCTCACTTTTCCCGATTTCAAAATTTACTACAAAGCTACAGTAATCGAAACAGTGCGGTACTAGCATAAAGACAAGCAAATAGACCAATGAAATAGAATAGAGATCCCAGAAATAAAACTTTACATACACAGTCACACCATTTTTGACAGGGGTGCCAAGACTATTCAATGGAGAAAAGATAGCTTTTTCAGCAAATGGGTGTTGGGAAAACTAGACATCCAAGCAAAAAAACTGAATGCTTACTTAACACCACATATGAAAAATTAACTCAAAGTGGATTAGAGACCTAAATATAAGAGTTAGAACTATAAAACCTCTTAGAAGAAAACACAGGGTGAAACTTTATGACTTTGGGTTTGGCAACAATTTCTTGGATATGAAACTAAAAGCATAGGCAATAAAAAAAACTAGATAAATTGGGCTTCAATTAAAATTATAAGCTTTTGTACATCAAAGGACACTACAAAATGAAAAAACAACCCACAGAGTGGGAGAAAATATTTACAAATCACATATCCCATAAGGGGTTAATATCCATAATAGAGAACTACACCTCAGCAACAAAAAAAACCTAATAGAAAAAATGAGGGACGCCTGGATGGCTGAGTCATTAAGCATCTGCCTTCAGCTCAGGTCATGATCCCAGGGTCCTGGGATGGAGCCCCGCATCAGGCTCCCATCTCAGTGGGAAGCCTTCTTCTTCTTCTCCTTCTCCCACTCCCCCTGCTTGTGTTCCCTCTCTCACCGGCTCTCTGTCAGATAAATAAAATCTTAAAAAAAAAGGGGGGGGTGGCGGCAGAGGACTTAAACAGAGATTTCTACAAAGAAGACAAGCAGATGGCAAACAGGCACATGGAAAGAGGCTCAACATCATTCACAATCAGGGAAATGCAGGTAAAAATCACAATTAGATATCACCTCATACCCATGAGGATGGATGTCATTCAAAGCAAAACAAAATGAAACAAAAAAAGAGAAAACAATGTTGGCGAGGATGTGGAAAAGTTGAAACTTCACTGCATTTGCTGGTGGGACTGTAAGTGGTGCAGTCACTGTGGAAATGGTGTGGGAGTTTGTCAAAAAATTGAACAAAGAATTACCATTTGATGCAGTAATTCCACTTCTGGGTCTATGCCCCAATAAATTGAAAGCAGGGATTTTAGTAGATATTTGTACACCCATGAGGTGAAAAAAAACCTTAAAAGTTCATAGACAGATAAATGATAAACAAAATGTGATATACACGAGGGAATATTATTCAGCTTTAAAAAAGGAATGAAATTCTGACACGCTACAACATGGATGAACCCTTAAGACGATATGCTAAGTGAAAAAATCCAGAGACACACACAAAAAAATGTCATTATGATTCCACGTAATCTTAGAATAGTCACATTCTAGAGACAGCAAGTAGGATGGTGGTTATGGGGTTCAAGTTGGGAGTAGGAAGTGACTATTTAATGGATGGTGGTGACAGCTACACAACAATACAGGTGTACTATTGCCACTGAACTGTAAACTGAAAATGGTTAAAATGATAAACCTTATGTGTATTATACGGCACACACACAAAAAAATGGTAACAGAGGAAAAAAGGAATCTTGTGTAAGGTCACACAGTAAATGCCAGACCTGGGGATAAGAAACAGTATATCTGATTCAGAGACTTAGCTCTTAACCACTCTGCCATCCTGTTTACTGAAATGGTCTCTTGATTCTATTCTGCTCTTCTGCCCCCTGTGACTTCTATCCATTTTGCACATCATTGGTAGAGTGATTGTCCCAGGATGTATCACTGGGAAAGGTGTCAGTTACCTTTCACAACCAGCCTGACAGGGTCACTTTTACTGGAATCGCCTGGGTTGGAGACCTCACATTGGTAATTCCCGGCATCCTCCTTCCTGACAGGGTGTATGGTGAGGGTGCTGTTGTCCTGGGACAGCGTCATCCTCTCTGTGAGCTTTAGACTCTGGCCATCGAAGAGCCACCTGATAGAGACCCCAGTGTTATTTGTGGAGCAGGTCAGGAACACAGAGTCGTCTTCTGTGAGTGTGGTGTTGCTGGCATGGAGAGAGGGCTGGGCCAAGGGCTCTGCAGGGAAACACAGGAGGGGGCTGATGAGAATGGGCCCCTGGGGCGTGGAGCCACACTCCTTCCTCTGAGATGCCAGCCAGTTGGAGGACCCCAGTGAGCTCTGTGCCCCAGAGGATGGCCCTGCTGTCTGCAGAAGGATCAGTGTCTCTGTTCAGGTGATGATCTGTAAGGAGAGGGCTGTCCCTCGCCCTCTGACCCTCAGGTTCCCTCTCGCCCTTAGTCATGTGTCTGCTCCGCCCAGACATCACTGTGGTATCAGCACCAGGAACCTCTTCTAAGCCCATGTGTCCAGCATCCTCATCATCAGGTGGAATTTTTTACACAGTGGCTTTCTCATGACCCTTTTCTAGAGCTTTCTGAAAAGATCAGGCCCCCTCTCTACTATGGTAGCTTTACATAGAAAGGGAAGGCATTTCCCTTTTGTTAAATAATTTATTAGAAAATGAGAATGGCCCAGCCAGTCTTTGTGAGCTTAGGACCTGGAGAAGTTCCAATCTAAAGGGTTTCTCAATCTGAATCTGACTTTTACTTCCTGGCCTGTGGATTGAATATTACAGAAAGGAAATCTTTAGAGTAATGGTCATAGTTTTAACAGAAGGCTGGTATTCTTAGCTGTAGGTATAAATATATAATTTTGGCACTGCTCCTTCTGTCCCGCAAAGGGACTCTGTTGGGGAATCTGCCATTACTCATTGCTCTCGTTTGGTGTATCAGACATGCTGGTTTCACGGAGGGTTCTAGAACTGGTAGACTTCGGAGCCTGATATAGTCAGAGGGTCTGCCTCAAGGCTTGCTTTGCCCATTTCTTGGCGGCCTCACATGAGGGAGATTCTGGCACAACTGGTAGCACAATTTGGCCAGATTGAAGACAGGCTTCTCCTATACCTTCTCCATATGCTCCTGTCCCACCACAGATGACATCAGAGCAGAGTCAGTCACAGGGTGAACCAGGAGCAAAAGGACCTTCCTTCTCTCTCTGTAAGCCCTCTCCACCACATGGGGCTTTCTGGGGCTGAGAGAACCCAATTCCCACATTCCAGGCTGGACCCAAGGTCTGCCTTGAGAAATCAGAGAGCAAGGGGAGGAAGCGTCTGCAGACATGTAATGGTAGAGTTCAGGGACAGATTTGGTATTTGCTTGTGACATAAGCAAATGGGAAATAACTTCTAGGCTCTTTTCTGGAAGCCAGACAGACCTTCACCACAATGATCCATGCAGATGCTCCAGGGACCCACTTACCAGAGACTGTGATAGTCTTGACTGTGGTCTTATTGAGGCGAGTGTCAGAGTTAGAGGCGAGGCAGGTATAGGATCCACTATCATTCGCAGTGATGTTGGGGATAAAGAGCTCCTGTGTGTTTGTCTGGGGCCTCCCATTGATAAGCCAAGAATACTGTGCAGGCGGGTTAGAGGCTGCGTGGCAGGAGAGATTGAGGTTGGCCCCTGGATGGTAATAGGAGTCTGAGGGGGAAATGGTGGGGGCGTCCGGGCCATCTGGAGCAAACAGAATAAAGCCACAGTTGATGCAATCCAAGGGAAGGGGAAGCTCCTGGTCTGAACAAGGGCCACAGTGTCCCTCTGAGCTGGGTCCCAATCTCATTTTATAAAGTCCCAACCAGAAACCCCCTGTGTTCAGCCTGGGTCTGAGACATTCACCTGTTTCCCCTCACAGGCTGGTGACCCTCTCAGGGAGGAGCAGCCTGTCCCCTCCTAGTCTTGGCTTAGGCCAGGCCTGCCCAGGTTTGCCTGGGACAAGAAGCCGTGGCCAGCCTGGGGGTCCAGCTGAGAGTCATGGACTCGGACCCCAGAAGGATGGATGTGGCCTGGCCCCTAGCTGTGTGGATTTGGGTTGGCAGCCCGGGTTTGGGAGGAACGGAAGCTACTCACAGAGAACATTCAGGGTGAATGGGTCACTACGACCGTCACTCACTGGGTTCCAAGTTGCACACACATAGGGTCCTGTGTCATCCCTTGTGACACCATGTATAGTGAGAGTCCTGTTGTCCAGGGACAGCTCCAGCCTGGTGCTGGCCGGGAGGCTCTTATTGCTTACTGACCACAGGTAGCTCGTGCTCTGAGTCTGAGGTTCACAGGTTAATAGCACAGAATCCACATTCTCCACGGGGTTGGAGTTGTTGCTTGTGATGTGGGGTTTGGGTAACTCCGCTGCGCAGACAACAGAAAGAACATTGCCCTGGGTGGTACCTGTGATTCCTCCACAGGCATCTTGAATCAGAGTTGGCATCTCTCACCTCTTAGCCAACCGGAGTCCTTCAAAGAATAAGGCAGGTCTGTGTTTCTCAAGACAAATGCATGAGGATCTGAGCCTCAGAGAACACAGGCCACCTGCTGTTTGTCCAAGAGCAAGCACAGGCTCTCTCAGGTCAAAGAAGCATCAGAGTTTGGTTGTGAAAGACACAGGACAGGAAGTCAGAGAGCACCCTGGACCTCTCCTGGCTCTTCCCTGACTGACCAGCCTCAGATGCCTCACCTGGAAAGTGCAGGTGCTGAGGCCCTTTCTACGGCACAGACCTCCACCAGTCAGCCTACACGTGTTTTTCCCCTGAGGCCTTGTTTTCCAGGGTTGTCCTAGAGATGGGTCATGATGGGCCTTCCCAGAGCTCATAAGCCTGGAGAACACTGGGCAGCATGGCCTGGAAGGGAGTATTTCAGCAGAAGTAATACCTGGGGACACCAGGGGCAAGCTCAGAGGGCAGGTCAGCACCCAGGCTGCAGGGCCACGAAGTAGGGCAGGTCTCCCCAGGTGTTCCACAGTGACTGACCTGAGACGCTGGTGGAGCAGAGTCAAGACTAGAAATGATCCAGAAAAGAGTCAGGGGGACAAGCAGGGCCTGACTGGCTTTGGCAGAGAACTGTGTGCTCTGCCCTTGGTCTTTAAAGTCTCTTTTCTCACTGCAGAGGCCAGTGAGGACGATGCTCATCTTTCCTGAAATACAAGCGGCTATTTTCAAATGCAGAAGGGGTGAATGGTGGGAGGTGAGGTGGGGGTGGGGGTAAGGATATCTGGCCTTCATGGACCATTTACAAACACAGTTATGAGACAGATGTATGTTGTAGACCAAGTTCTGCGGTCCCACCAGGATCACATTTTGAGCAAAGGAAGATGTTATAGTGGGTTTGAAATCAGTAACTCCCTGGGTAGGGAAAGACACATGAGTCCTGTTAAGGAACAGAATTGATCCAGGAAGGATCTGAGGTGCCTCTGTTATATAAAGGGAGGAATGATACCAAATTAGTAGAAATGATACGTGTTATGTTAGTAAATTTAGGAAAGAAAGTCCTTGTCACTAATTTCTACAGTCAAAATGGGAAGAAACCCAATGCTTGTATGTGGCTTTCTTTTGATCTCAGGAAACACAAGTTTGATCAAATTTATCCAAATTGGGCAGCATCTAAGTGAAAGGACAGTGACTGGTAGATCTAACCATGTGAGAGGACCCCACCCTGCGATAGAGGTGTTCTCAGGAGCACCCGTGTGTGTGTGTGTGTGTGTGTGTGTGTAAAAGGCAATGGACTAGTCAGATGGAGCAGTGTTTGGCCAGTCCCACTGTGGGAGGGTCTGGGGAGCCACTGGGAAGAACGAGAGTCTTGTCAGGATGAGGATATGAATCAGGAGTAAAGGCATGAAATGAGCCCATGAGTTTTGGGGAGTGCAGACCTGCCCCTTCTGCCTTTGATGCTCTGTTGGAGTCATGTAGAGAGTAGATCAAGGGGTCACAGGTCCCTGTTATGTGGTGTGTCCCACTTATTGCCGTCATGGAGGGAAAGAGCCCTGGATGAGGGCACAGCGAAAGCTCACTCTCCTGGTGAACTGGGGAAACTGGCTCCAGATGGAGCCCAGCAGAGCCTGCTGCTCTGACTGATTTCTGTGACCTTTAGGGAGGGTAGGCCTAGCCACAGGTGTTAGTAGAAGAATCCAGGGAAGGGGGTAAAGAAGAGTGTGCAGAGCAGGGGTAGTCCCAGCTGGAAAGGAGGAGGAGGAAGATTAGGAACATGGATAGAGCAGAGCGCCAGAAATGTTCCGGGCTGTGAGCAGTGAGGGTTACAAGTGACTCCAAAGACTCCAGGCATTGAGAGCCCACAGCTGACCCAGGGACGGGATCCTCCCATGGCTGAGCAACACCACAGTCATCATGAGACTCTCTGGGAGTGGCCTGAGGGGCTGGTGGTCAGAGAACATGGGTCTCACAGAACATGAGGGAGGGAGGGTCAGGGAGCAGGTATGTCTAGAACCTCCTAGAATTCTGCATCCAGGGACCAGACTCTGAAGAGATTATGAATCATTCATTCATTCCTTTCCTCCTTCATTAAAGAGCAGTTGATTTGTTGGGCCCTGTGCCGGTTAGGGGTACACAGTTGGGAGGAGCAGGCAGAGTCCTTTCCCTTATACTCCAGTGGGATAATATCAGCACATCAGGAAAAAGTAAGTGATTCCAAGTCCAATGCAGAGAGCTGTGGATTGGCCACCTAAGGGGAGGCCTGGGCGTTCCCCGCACTGACTCTGATCATTGTTGAAGGTAATTTAGTTCTTGACTAAAAACATTAATTCTCTGCTTGCTCTCACTTCCCAGACCAGAAAATCTACCTTGAGCTGTGGATCCCTAAGAAGAAACGTCTGATCCAATAGCTGGTCTTAGGGTCCATAGATGCTTACTAAGGCCACCTGGGTGGAGAAGGGCTGTGGCTACAGACAGACCTTGTAGTATTGTGATCTGCCCGTGTGACTCTGATTCAGTTGTCTGCATTGCCCCATGCCTCAGTTTCCCCTCAATAAAATCAAGTAAGTGGTCTCAGGGTTGCCATGTCGTCTGTTATTAACCTTTCACAATTACCTCACCTAAGGCTTGGTAGAGAGGAGCTGCCCCATAAACAGCTGTTACTTGCCTGCATGAGAGACAGCTCCCTGGGCCTGATCCCTGGTATGGGAGTTGCTGCCAGGAGCACCTTCTCTCCTCTGTTCCTCCCTGGGGGCACTGACCTTCCTCTGGGGTCTCCTATCCCGCCAGGGCCATCATACAATAAGCCTAGGGACCTTCGCTATCTGTTTTCCACCCCAACTCACAGGAGAAGGACCAGGCTCTGCCGCTCCCCAGATGCGGCTCTTGGTACCGAGACCTCGATGGTGACTGGCTCGGGCAGCTGGGAAATCATTGCTCCCAGTCAGCCGTGCCAGGAAGGCAAAACCCAAGCCTGTCACGGAACCCCCATAGTCACTGGAGTCAGGAGCCCTGAGACAGGAGTCTGGGCAGGGGAATTCTGGGCCGAGCTCTAGTGACGATCCCAGGGGGCCCCTCAGGTTGGCCCTGGTTGGACCCTGCAGGTTCTTTCTCGGATGATCCCAGAGTCTGGATTCCAGGAAAGGAATTCCAGTTTTAGGAAGTTAGTCTCCACTGTGTGTCCTGCACTAAATGCTGGAACCCTCCTCCCAACATGGAACATAATGCAGAGGGGGATGGAGGCCCAGTCCCGGCCTGTCATCCTGTGTGTGAAGTAGAATTCACCCCACTCAGCACCAGAGGTGAGAGGGAATTACTCACCAGATACATGGAGCTGTCCAGTTACTTGTACCGTGTCATAAGTTTTATTTATGATTTGTAGGGTGTAGACTCCTGTGTCATTCAGGGTGATGTTCTGGAACAGCAGGGATCCATTGAGGTACACTGTCTCTCTGCCGCTGTATGCAAGTCCTAGAAGAGCTTTTTGTGTTTCTAATATATATGATACAATACGACGGTTCTCCTCTGTTGTGGCCCCTTTGAACCAGTTGAAGCGTCCAGTATCCCTAGGCAGATTGTGGACTTGAAGAAGGACGTCCTTCCCTTCAATAGCATTGGGCGGCACGGACTCCACAGTGACTTGGGCAGTGGTGGGCGGGTTCCAGAGGGTTAAGAGCAAGACTAGGAAGGAAGGGAGCAGACGGATCAGGGTCTGGACCTAGGTGTCGGAGGGTAAGCTGGGGCCCTGCAGACGGAGGAGGTCCTCATCCCCAGCCTCGGAGTGTGTGTGAGTGAGCGTGCACGGGTATCTGTGTATCTGTATGTGTCTCTGCTGGTCAAGGTCAGCGGCATGACCGCACTGCTTCATCTCTGAACTTAATTCCTCTGTTTGGAACAATTTCCTCCCATGTCTGTCACTCACTCCCTCAATGCCCTCAGATACCTGCTCATGCTCAGGGGTTCCTCAGGAGAGGCCTGCCCTGACTGCCTCCTCTGAAGACCCTCTGTCTCTACTTCCTGACCTTTCCCTGTTCTGTTCCCGTCATGACGCTTGTCCGTACCTGACCTCACATTCTAGACGTCTCTGGGTGTCTGTCTTCGTCCCCACAGAAATGAGCTCGGGGAGGGCAGAGACTCATCTGATCTGTGCTATACCCTGGTGGTAGGGCAGGCGGCAAATACCCGGGGCTGAATGAATGTGTCCCCAGGGCCCTCCAAGTCTGGCATTTGTCAAGATCTCAGGTTGGTAGGAAGGGACAGCTCTTAGGGTCCCTAATAGGGACCCCAGTAGGGTTGTTGTTATCATACGTTTTCAAACTTCAGTCCTCAGTACTTGGGAAACAGCCCTTGGCTCACCACTTCCAGATCATGAGACAGTCCTATCGCTGAGCGGCTCCCCAAGTCCTGCCCTGCTCCTCTGTCCCCTCTCAGCGTCCTGTCCTCCCTGGAGACCCCAGCCAGCCTCTCTCTCTTAGCCTGCTGCCCCCTCCCAGGGAATTGACCCTCTCACCTGCCAGCAGGAGGTCCTGCCAGGGAACCCGTCCTCCTCGGGGAGGGGCCGAAGTGGGCTTCATGGTACCTGCTGCCCACTCTGTCCCTCCCTCTGTGAGAAGAGCCTCTGCTTCAGAAATGCTTGGAGCACTGCTTTCCCAACGTGTCAGCTCTGCCGTCCTTCCTGCTTCTGAGCTGATCTTCCTCTGGGGGGCAGGGACACAGGGCCGGGTCACGTGAGCCAGGGCGGGGTAACTGCTAGATCCCCTCCCCTCACCTCCTTCCCCACTCCCTTGTCCCCTTCTTCCCCTTTCATTTCTGTCTACTTTTAGGAGTTCCCTGGGAACGGCTGAGGCCTCTCCCTCTTCAGCTGTGATTTCCCAGCATATGGGAGAACGCCCACATGCCCTTGTTTGGACAAGCACAAGCCTGTCACGTTGGGGTCCAGTGACCCACACAGCTTGGGGTTAAGGTACAGGGACAGCACCCCCACAGCCCTCTGTCCTCCCCTTGCGGCTTTCCCCTTCGGAGCAGAAGCCTGGGGGCTGCCTCAGGAACTCCTGTCACTGGGATGTCACCTACACTGTGCACTAGAATCACCTGTGGAACTGTATCAAGACTGTGAATGCCCACGGGACACCTAGAAATGCTGCTTCAGCAGATGCCCAGCCAGGCTGAGACCCCATGATGTGGGGGGTGCGGCCGCCTCTGCCCCTTCCTGCCCATGGAGGGTCTGCAGATCCTGTGAAAATGCAGAGTCTGACTCAGCGGGTGTGGAGTGAACCCCAGAGTCTGCCTCTACCAAGCTCCCAGGTGATGCTGACCAACCTGGCCTGGGAAACACACTCTGAATAGCAAGACTGAGGGGGACCCAGTTCTCTTAGAGGATGGCCCTTTTCTCCACTCCCCTGCTGTGTCCTGGCCTTGAGTCTGTGGGCACCACACACAGAGCCCCAGGGTCCCCAGATACTGAGGATTATTTTCCTTCGTAACAGAGAAGGCCAGCTGGGCACTGGTCTCACCAGTGCTCTCACAGACTCTGGGGAGGTTGGACTGACTCCTGGCAGCCAGGTTTCAGAGATGACTCTGGGGGAGAAAGGGACAGGCTGGATGATGACAGGTGAGGGACCCATGGTCCATCCTTGGTTGTCTACAGTCTGGTCTCTGCTTCCAGGGACAGAGACCCAGGACCAGGTGTCTCAGGAGCTCCATTCCCAGGTGCGAAGGGGTTTCCTGTGTGTCCTGGGAAGAGAAGAGATGGTGGGAGGTCAGGCAGCTGGGGCTCCTGGAAATGTTTCGAGGAGACCCTCCCTCTCTGTGTCCATTGGCTGAACTGTGGCCCAGAGACAATCCGTGTACTCTTGAGCGTCCTGGGCAGTCTGTGTCCTCTGTCTGGGAACCTTCCTGTGGTCACCCTGCTTCCCCCATGGGTGGTGCCAAGCAGGGAATAGGAGCTGCACAGGGACCCCTGACAGATCAGGGTGCTCCTAGGGCCCTAGAAGGAGTGGTCAGTACAGAACGGGCATGTGGGAGGGACCCAGAAGGGTCTGTGGGAGAAAGAGATGGAAACCAGGCTCCTCCTCCCCCTCAGCCAAAACCAGCTTCAGGGTTTAATGTCCTGTGTGTTGCCTGCATGTCCCTATGTTGTTCCCTGGACGCAAGTCTGGGGGCAGCATGAGCACTGCTAACCAGGCTCCAAAGGATGAGGGTCCCTGAGCTCTGGGCAGAGGTGAGTGACTGTCGGGCTGGGTCCTGGTCCCTGTGGGTCCTAGACTGTCTGACTCCATCCCAGGGCAGCATGAGTCCAGGGAGAATACAGACACAGTCTAGAAGATTCCTGCTCTTGTGTCAGGAGAATTGTCCACCCAGAGGGATTTTCTCCCTCAGCAGGAGCTCTCTGTCCTCAAGATTTCAAGGAATGACCTCGTAGGGGTCTCTTGAGCCTTTGGGGAAAAGGTGCCAGCCTGGGGGCTGGACCCCACAATGTCCTGTCTCCCCATCACAACAGGGAGGGGAGCCATCTGTGTCCCTGTCTCTCCTCTGCTCTAGGTCTCTCCACAGGAACTAGGAGCTGGGGTGCCCCTACCCAGAGACTCAGCCCCGGGGGGAAAAGCGGGCAAATGCTGGGTTCTCCTGTCTCACCTGCCTGGGAAGTTCCCCCTTGTTCCCCAGGACAACTTGAGCTACTGAGAAATCTTCAGGGAGTCATAGCAGGTGTCCCCACAGACCAGGGGTGAGGAGGAGTCAACTCCTGATGTCTTTGGAGGTCAGGGTGGGACTCTGAACTCCCCTGGTAGTAACCACATCTGGGTTTGTGATCCAGAATTTGTGCGAGGTCAGATCTCTGAGAGAAGAGGAAGGACACAGGCTGCCCAGCCAGGCCTTCCAAGGGAGAAGTCATTCACAAGATCCAGATGGGAGGGGGTGTCCATGTTGTGGGAATGAATGGGGGTCTGACCTCTAACTGTAGGAGGCCCCTGTCCTTCCTCCTGAATCTAGGAGGGGTAAAGGCCCGGCAGCTTACAGGGGCAGCTTCAGGCACGTGCTGGCCTCCTCCCATGCTGATGCCAGTGGCCTCAGTCTGCAGGGAAGAGGCTCTAACCCCAGGTTCACATGGGGGGACATTGTGTACTTTCCCTCATGCCTTCAACGAGTACTTACTGAGCATCTGTGATGTGTCAGGCCTGGGCTGGATCCGGGGAACTCCACAGAAAACAGGACAAATGTGGGCCCTGGACTCATGGGGTTTACCCTGTACCAGGGCCAGCAGCACCAGAAAATCATGGCACTGAGGGGTCAATTATCAAAAAGAGAAGGGCCAGGAAGGGAAAGTATCTGGCGCATCTGGAACATGTCAGGGGGTCTTAGCTGATGGGGGGGGGGTCCCATGGAGCATTCCTGAGAAAGTGACCTTTTGGCTGAGACTGGAAGCATGAGTGGACCTTCGCCCCTTGAAAGACAGAGGGTGTGGAGGGACGAGCTGTCCACAGTGGGCAGATGCCTGGTTGGCCAGAGGTGCTGACAGAGTCCAGTGTGGGGAGCCTGGGGAGCCAGGAGGACTGTGAGTGAGTGAGCCTGGGGAGGGTCAGACCCTGCTGGGTGTGGGCAGGCTGAGGAAGGCTCCTGGCGGCGGCGCAACTCTACCGCCATCTGGTGGACAAAGAGGGAAACGTAGAAGACCAAGTCAGGGTGCCAAGCCATTCTTCATGTTTTTTTTTTTTTTTTTTAAATTTATTTATTTGACAGACAGAGATCACAAGTAGGCAGAGAGGCAGGCAGAGAGAGAGGAGGAAGCAGGCTCCCCGCCGAGCAGAGAACCCGATGTGGGGCTTGATCCCAGGACCCTGGGATCATGACCCGAGCCGAAGGCAGAGGCTTTAACCCACTGAGCCACCCAGGCGCCCCCATTCTTCATGTTTATTCAACATCAATCTGTGGATATTTCACATGGATCACATATCGTGTTAATACTCCATCATATTCCAGCTCTGTGAGTCCCAGTGTCTGCTGTTGTAAGTACATTGTCCCTGCCTCTTCCCTCAGTAAATTGTCACCAAACTCTGATGTCCAGGAACGTGTATCAATGTGTGTTGTCTCCAGTTAAGTTATACTGTGTGTGTCCCTGAGTGGCAGTGATTTGTGTGGCTGGGATGCTGGGTGGTGGGTCTGTGGGGAGAAGGAGGAGGAGCAGGGAGCTGGGTGCATCAGGAAGGGAAGGTTTGTGTCAAGAGGGCAGAGGGAGGAAGATGGGTAAGTTAACTTTCCTTCTCACTCCCAGGACCTGGAATCAGCACAGGGTCCTCGACCTGGGAACACACAGCACCACACCTCTCTGTGTCCCCGCACCCGGTGAGGTGGGAACTCCTTTTCTCCTATTCATCATTGTGAGCCTCCTGGGCCTCACAATCCTGAAATGACTTTACACTCACAGTCTCACCCAGCACCTAGGAGTACCCCCACCTTAAGGCCTGTGTTCCTCTCTCCCCCTTCCCCATCCCCATCCCTGGGATTTCTGTCCTGCACCACCTTCTCTCTGGTCCTCTGTGGCTGGCCTCAGCCAGTGGCCCCATCTACTCCTGCTCAAGGCAGCTGCTCCTGAGGTCGTTGGGGCCTCACAGTCTCTGGGCTCACTAGCCATCATGTGTGGGCGGAGAGAGGTGAAGCTGAGATCACCATTCTGCTAGGCACTTCACTCTCTGGATGGCCTGGAGTGATGTGTCAATAGAATCATTGTATCTCCTGGTAGAAATATTCCTCCCTTTGGAACTAACTTCAAGGTCAGCAGCACATAATGCCACAGGGATGGGAAACGACATTTTGCCGGTGGATCACGAGAGGTATAGTGAGCGGTACCACTCTTATTTCTAGCCCTCAATTCTTAGACACGAGAATCCTGGCTGTGGGAGAAACCACACAGACTCGATGTAGACTCAGAGCATGTAGAGCCTCCTGGAGTCCTTCCCTCCAACACTAGCTGGTGCTGTCACTGAGTGTCCAAAAGGCCAGCCCCACTTTTCCCTAAAGACAGCTGCTTCAGGATTATGATGAATGCGTGCACACACTGCTGTATTTTATTTGCTCTGAAGTGAGTCCCTTGATCAGAAGCAGTGCTGTGTGGAATGCTGTGGCAATTGAGAAAGCATTCTGTGAACCCATGGATGGTCTTTTCGTCAGGAGCTTTGTGTGTAGGGAAGGCAAATCTGTATCCAGAGTGAGTATCCATCCAGTAAGAACAAAACAGTGCTCCTTCCATCCTGGAAATGGTCTGTCATCAACCTGCCAGCAGACAGCTGTCTGGTCACCCTGGCCAATGGGGCCATACCAGGGACCCAGCATTGGTCTCTGAGCTGGCAGATGGAGCACTCAGTGGTGGCCATAGCTAGGTTGGCCTTGGTGAGCTGAAGTTCATAATGCTAAGCCAGTGCATAAACCACCCTCACTGTGGCCACTTTGTTCATGAGCCACCCAGGGAATAACAGGTTGGCTAGGGAAAGAGGCTGACTGATTGATAGCCACAGAACAGACCACCAATCCACTTAAGTATTAAAATCTTCCCATGCTGAAGTGCATGGTGAGCGTTCAGAAAGGTCTATCCACATACTTTCTCCCCAGACCTCCTTGTCACCGATTTTCCAACCATGTTCCTTCCAAGTGTCTGACCATGCAACCAGATCATCAGCCACAGCCGTGAGTCGGTACACAACCATACCCAGGCCATGTCTCCTTCCAAGCACAATGAACAACAGGTGCACTTCCTGAAGCTCTCCCCACCGAGAGGATTTCCCTTCACCCTGACCATCAGGAATGTTCCAGAAAGGGGCTGCCATGCTGGAGCTGTCCACTTTGGAGTGGTGTCTGCCTGGCATGCAGAACCATCTGTAAACCAGGCCTGAGGTTTCTCTTCCTCCATCAACTGATCATAGATGGCTCGCCATGAGGCCACAGATGTGGCTGGGAGAGAGAAGGCAGTGCTGCAGGAGTGGGGAGTGTGGGCATCTGGGCCATGTCTTCACATACTATGTGCCTTCAGATCCTGGCCAAGCTTGATCATCTCATTTCCCACTTCCATTTGATGATGGGAGTGCTGCTCTGTATGCCTGGCTGTAGGGCCTGGTGTGTCTCCCAGTCCATGATGGAATTAGGGTCAGTGCAGAGCTTGTGTCTAGCAGCGTCCAAAGGGCCTGTGTATATTTCCTTTGCCCCAGCACAAAGGCCACCCAGATCACATGGCAACTGGGTGGCCAGTGGCAAGCCAAGAACTGTCTCCCAAAAGTACAGCAAGATTTTGCATCACAATCCTAAGAGCCTGCCCTGTGGCTCAGTTCTGTGGCCCTGCTAAGGGCTCCAGACACCAAGCCTGGCCACCCCCACCACCTCCAGCACCGCTGGACCTGCTGGGCTCTCTAGCCCAAATGGCAGAGCAATTTGCACAGAGGGTGACCTGCAGCAAAGCCTTCTTTTTTTCTTGGCACCACTCAAAACTAGCAGCTTTTTGGGTCACTTGGTAAATGAGCCAGAGTAGCACACCTACCTAAACAGGGAGCACATTGTCTTGAAATCCAAAGAGGCTCACTTGGTGTTGCTTTGGTTTTGGGTGGTTTGAAGGGCAGGATGCAGCAACTGATCCTTCACTTTAGAAGAGATCGATATGCCCCTCACCCCTGGACCCCTAGAAATTTCATGGAGGTAGACAGCCCCTGAATTTTTGTTTATTTCCCTTGTATTGGCATAGAAATGCCTTACCTGGAAGTCTAGGGTCACCGCTACTTCTTTGCTCACTGGGCGCAGTTAGTATAATGTCATCAATGCAATAGGCCGGAGTGATGGCTTGTGAGAGGGAAAGGCAATCAAGATCCCTATGAACTAAATTATGACTCAGGGCTGGGAAGTTGTTGTGCCCCTGGGACGGGACGGTGAAGGTGCATTCCTGGCCTTGCCAGCTGAAAGTAAACTGACTCCAGTGGGTCTTTACTATCAGGTATGGAGGAAGAAGTATTTGCCAGATGGATAGATTCATACCAGGCGCCATGAGAGGTGATAATTTGCTCAAGCAAGGAAACCACATCTGGTACAACACATACCAGCTGCAATTAGAGTCACCACCTGGTTAAGCTTGGGATAATCCATTGTCACTCTCCAAGACCCCTGTATCCTTCAAGTCCTTGATGCTGCACTAATCTCTCTGGTCCCTCCAGGAATGTGGTATTGCTCAGTTTACCGTTTTACTAAGTAGAGGCAGTTCTAGTGTTTTCCACTTGGCCTTTCCCAAGTAATAGTCCTTGGTCTATAGGGCAGGGAACCAATGTAGGGATTCTGCTAGCTGTTGAGTATGACTATTCCACTTACACCAAACGGGGAGATAACCATAGGATTCATTCAAGGATACCGCCCCTCCCTGCCTGCCCAGGCTCACTGTGAGATGGACCTGAGCTCAGAGTCCATTGGCCACCTGAGCTCCATAAACTCCTCCTCTAATTGGTGGGACACTGTGACATTTTGGTCCCTAGTTTAGAGCCCCTGTCTAGTGGTGCCCCAAAGAGCTATTTGCTTTTCCCCAGCGACCGTCAACTTGGTAAAGGTCACAGGTCCCTCTGGGAAGGCTTGGAGAAAAGTTAAGAGTATAAATTTTTAGCAGTGTACTGGGTCCTTCCTCAAGGGGACCTGGCTTCTCATTTATTCAAGGGATTCTGGCTCCTTAAACTGCCTCAAGTCTGGGAATTGACTGAGAAGCCATAAAACTTGGTTGCTATGATTCAAGATAGACTTTTGTTCACTTGACCTAGAACTCTTCTACTTATACAGACCAAGTAAGAATATAGTAGCTTCCTGTCTATTTCATTTCTACGAACACCATGATTAGCTAGCCAATGCCTTGCCATTGTCATTGGTCTCCAAGAATCAGACTATTCAGATGGCTGCTTTGGATCTGCTGTTCATGAGGGTGACCATGGCCCAGCTTGCTTTTGATGATTAAGTGTGGCCTCTTGTCCCTGCTACTCCAGGATCCAGTTACCTCCATTGAATTTAGGTTTCCCTGTTCAGTGGCAGCAGCTCCCACTGTACTTTCTGACCTACAGAGAAGAGCAGTCGCAGAGCTCTTCAGGTGTGCTGAGACTCCCTTATAAATGTATACTTCACAGTCATGAAAGAGAAAAATGTGTCTTCTGGATCCTCCAAAGTGTGGGCAAGCAGGTCTTAAATGACAAGTCCACACCCCACTCCAATCTCCTTAGCCTTTGGATCTATTCCTCTGCCTCTGAGTCTCAGGGCTGTTCTCTGATGCAGAGAACTCATGGGTCTGTTAGGATAAACAGATACAGACGCAGAACTGAGCAGTGACCTAGTGAGCTGAGTGGGGAAGGGTCTGAAGATATTTCTCTCAGAGAGGTGTCTCTGTCCACGGAACACCGGTGGAGGGAAAGAATATTCCACACAGAGTCTCCGATTTTCCTGGGGTACTGAGGAAAGTGAGCCAGGTGAGGAAATACCCATGGACATGCACCCTCTGGTCAGGCCTGATATGGTCAGTCTGGATGGTCTCCTCTCTTGGGGTGTCTCTTTTCCTTAGGAAGGTTCTGTGCTTTGGGGAGTGTGAGGTCCTTTGTGCTGAAGCTTTTGATTTGAAGGGAACTCAGGCCCAGGTGACTGAGAAGTCCGTGCAAGAAAGTAGGTTATGGAGGATGTGGGTGTCCTTGGAGCCCTTATCCCCAGCTGCTCCCAGGGCTCACATGACAGAATTAGGGGAAATTCTGGGTATCTGGGGTTGCCTTGGTCAAAGGCCCATTGAAAAGTCATCCTTTTTAGCTGAGGGCAAGAGAATGTCATGGAATGGGGGATGAGAAATAAGGATGGGAAGGGAGACTCATCTGTAGATGAGGGGAGGCCCTCTGTCTCCTCCCAGCAGAGGAGGAGCCCGATCTGAAGGGTCCCATCACCCCAGTTTTCTAGAAACAGAAGATATCCAAGGGTTCCAGGTCAGAGTCAGCTCAGCTTGGGCCCCACCATGATGCCCATGATGGATCCATCGGGGAGAAAGGTGCTGAGATTTCTGAGGTGGGTCCATCAGCGGGGAAAGAACAGGGAGAATGAAATCTACAGTGTTTGCACTAACTGAAGACCCGCCCCTACTTCATTCAGGCAGGACACATGTCTCCCCAGCATAGCTCTCCCTGGGAGGTGCATCTGGGACGTGATGTCACTTTTCCTGGGCACGGGATCTTCTTTCTGGCAAAAGCATGTCTATCATTTTATCTAGGGATGGTGGTCATTTTCCTCCCAAAACCTTGACTCCATCCATGCCCAGGGTACTTGAGAACATTTGTGGTTCAAGTGAGCCCAACAGTTCCTGTGTGTGTGCATGAAAGAGAGCAGACAGGCAGACACCTTCATGTGTCCTGATGTTGTCCTGTGGTGGACATGAGGGGATTTGTATACCCTCATCAGGCTTAACACCAGGCACCTGACCAGGGTTCAGATCAGTGCCTTGGACGCTGACCCCTCAGCAGAGATGGGCTCTCACCTCTCACCTACAAGGACAGTCAGTGCAGGTCTCCAGCCACCCTGGGTCTATCCTGCAACACAGAACTCTGGTGGGACTGGATGGGCCACAGTCTCCTGGCCCCACACTTTAAAATCATAAAAATACTGAATTTTATGTTGTGTGAATTTTATCTCAAACAAAAAGCTGGGAAAGAAACCTACATATCACCTTGTATAAAGCTGGCACCAGCGCACCACTGGGAGTGCATGTGAATGTCCATTTCTTCATATGCTCAGCACGCCCATAGTGATTATGTGAGAGTAGAAGCGGGTGTCCCCCCGTTTATCTATCTTTCTTCCCTTATTCATTCTCTGAACACTGACACCCATTTTCCTGTGATGGGACCTTTGAGAAATACACCAAGGCTTATCCTGTCTCTGCCTTGGGAACTCGGGGATCCGTAGGACACATGATGTGAGCATAGGTAGCTGCCCCCAAACGTGTTAGCACAACAGAGTCAGAGGTGGGAATTCTGAGGGGGTTCACTGTGTCTACCTGTGGAGGTTGGGATGACCTTGTGGCCAGATGGCCAATGAAGTTGGCTATATAGAAGGAGCAGATTCATAAAGAAAGGGGGAGAGGGCACCCCAGTCAGGGACCATGTGGACAAATACAGAGAGGCAAGAACAAGTCTTGGTGGACCAAGAATTATGAGGGGGCTGTATATGTACAGGTGGGATGACAAGGAGCTGGTCATGGGAGAAGGTGAGACAAAAGAGAAGCCTATCTGAAGAGTTGGTGTGTTTTCTGGGTCTTTCCACCAAGCCTGAGGTGGGGGGAGACAGGAGGGCTCAGGACACTGGGAGAGGTGGCTGAGAGAAGATACACCCTCAATGTATCTGCTTCTCTGCTCATATCAGCTGGCCCCATTTTCTATCTTCTTGTGTCCCAACTGCTGCTTGCAAAGGGAAAAAGGCTGGGAGCTGTCTGTGGTCCCTCTGTCTCTGAGTCACTGTGAGGCCAGCCAAGTGCTCTTCTGACTGGGTAGGGGCTCTTGCGAATCTCCTTCTTTCCTCTTGATATTGTCCCCCAAAACATCCCACCACCACAACTCCCCTCTCCTAGGAGACAGGGATGGGAGGTGCAGAGAGGATAATTTAGACATAATATTTTCCCTGTTTGCCCAAGGAAAGAGCAGAGTTTGAGGTGAATTTCTGCAAAGAGAAAATCTCCACAAGCAGAAAAACAACAAATGAAGGGAAGAGCTCTCTTTATTCAGATCCTTTCCAGGTGATCCACAGTGGGTCACAGATCTGTTAAAGATTTAGAAGTTTTTTCTCAGCAGAGAATGGCACCGCCCCCCACTCAGAGCATTTGGAAGTGTGTATTGGGAATGGTATGTTAGCTCCATCAGTGACTTGGCTGGCCTTTTGGGAATTAGAGAGTGGAGACAAAGAAGTAATAAAGGTGGTAAGAGGCTCAGGTCTGTCCCACATAACAAAGACTTTCCCAACCAAATGCCAATATCTCCTCAAGAGAAGTAAATCAATTGACTTTCTTTTTCTTTTCTTTTTAAAGATTTTTTCAATTTATTTGAGAGAGAAAGAGAACACACACAAGTCAGGAGGAAGGGCAGAGGGCGAGGGAGAAGCAGACTCCCTGCTGAGCAAGGAGCCTGACTCTGGCTGATCCCAGGATCATGACCTGGGCCGAAGGCAGATGCTTAACCGACTGAGCCACCCAGGTGTCCCTCTTTTCTTTACTTTACTTTTTTTTTTCTTTCATTAAGATATGTGTTTTTAGAAAGGAAAAAAAGCAAGACAAAACCAGAGAGGGAGACAAACCATAGGAGACTATTAATCATAGGAAACAAACTGAGGGTTGTTGAAGGGGAGGGAGGTGGGGGGATGGGGTAACTGGGTGATGGTCTGTAAGGGGGACATGTGATGTAATGAGCACTGGATGTTGGTGCAAATGGCAAGATTTCTTTCTTTTTTGTGGCTGAATAGTATTCTTCTATCTATCTATCTATCTATCTATCTATCTATAATATTTTGGGCAGGAAATTCAGCTTGGTAATTCCTGATCCATTTTGCTAGCATTTTATTTGGGGATTTTTCATCCCTGGTCATGAGAAAGGCCTACACCTTTACTTCTTCATTCTTTCCTGGTCTGGTTTTGACATGAAGGTTTTACTGCCACATAAAATGAGTTTGTGAATATTCCTTCTTTGACCAGTTCTCTGGAAAAACAGTTGAAAGTTGGAATGAGCTGATCTTTGATTGTTTTGTGGAGGTTGCTTTTTTGTGTGACCTGAAGAGATTTTATACTTCTTTTTTTGTTAAGTAACATGAACATTGCTGTGAATTTCTGCAGGGGTGTGTGCCTATGAAAGCACTGCCCAGCTCAAAGTAGAGAATGTTCCCCACACCAGGAAATGCTCTCATGCCATTAGGACCTTCACCATCACCTCCATTCTGACCTCTACTGCCAAAGACTGGTTTTGCCTCTTCGGAAATTTTACACAAGTAGAATCAATTTGTTCCCTTCTGCATTTGACTGCTCTCCTTCAACACTGTGTTGTGGGATTTATCCACGTTGTGTTGTAGTCTCGATTCACTCCGTTTTCATGTCGCTTAATTATTCTTTTGTTTGAATACATCACAGTATTTGCCCATTGTACTGTTGGGCATTTGGATTCCTCTACTCTTTGGCTCTTCTGAATAATACTGATAGGAATATTCTTATGCATGTGTGTCTAACTCATTTCCTTGGGGGCAGGTACCACGATATTCGCTGGAACATCTTCTAAAATATATAGAAATTTTAGATCCTCCTGCCGAATAGTTGAACCAATCTTTAGCCCCACCAGCAGTGTTTACACATTCCAATGTTCCAGTTCTTTGCATTGTCTGTCCTTTTCATTTCAGCTCTTCTCATGTGGCTGACAGGATAGTTCCCACTGGTTCTACTGTGTGCTTCCCAGATAAACAATAAAGCAAATGCAGCTCTTCATATGCTTGCTGGCTGTTTTCCCATGTTCTACTGTTTAGTGTCTCTTAGAGTTATCAGCCATCCAAAAACTGGACTGTCAGTCTTTTTCTCATTGCTTTTGGAAGATTTTGTGATCCTTCGGACATGGCTTCATCATCATATAGATACACACACACACCTCTATGTAACTTATTTACATATGAAAGACAGAGGGAGAAAGAACTGGGTGTCTTTGAAGGCCAGAAATTCTAATTTTAATAAATTTAAATCACCCCCCCTCACCTGCCTCTCTGGCCTACTTGTGATCTCTGTCTGTCAAATAAATAAATAAAATATTTAAAAAATAGTTATAGTACAGGTCAGATTTCCTATTTCTTCATGAGTTAGTTTATATGATTTCTGATTTTACTAGAAATGTTGTCAGTTCTGTCAAAATTATGAGTTTATGGCTGTGAAGATGTTTTCAACTCTTCAATCTCCACTGAAGCTTTAGCAATAGCCACGATTCCCTGTGGCTATTGTAGCTGGTTTGTGCTTCCTCTGTTGTTTTGCTGATGCATTTTTCCAGAGGTGTTAAAAACTGATAAGCTTTTCCAAGAAAGGAATTTTGGAATGTGTGGATCTTCTTGATTCTGTGTATGTCCTCTAGTTTATTATTTTTTCCTCTCAAGTTTATGTTCACTTTCCTCTTTCCCTTTGTTCTTCCCCATCTCCTTTAGCTGAATGATGAATTCATTTGTAATCAACCTTTTCCAGTATCAGCATTTATGGTAATGAATTCCCTTTGGAACACCACTTTAGCTGTGTCCCTTAAGTTTTGCTAGAAGTATATTTTTAACCAAGTACCAAATATGAGCTGTGTGGCACAGTCTCCCATGCACAGAGGAGCGCTGCCCTTGCAGGGTGCGCTGCCCTTGCAGGGCCTGAGCCCCCAGGGTCTCCAGAGTGACTAGGATGGGACCCTTCGCAGATGGACACTTGGCAGTAGTCATGGCAAACCAGGGTCAGCACCTCCTGTAAGACATGGGAGAGCCTTCCTTTCCCCGTCCTGGAGATAAGAAATATTTTCTGATGTGTTTCTTAGACAAACATCCAAAGGACTTGGCTCCTCCAAATTTACATCCTTAGGGGGTCCAGCCATGCCAGGGATGAGAAGGATATAGTGAGTGGCCTGAGCAGGGCAGGCTGGGCAAAGGCACCTCCTTTTGGATAGTGTCCCCAGGAATACCTTTGGGAGGGAGAACCTGCAGGGCCCAGATGGACCCCATTTAATCCCTTTCCCCCTAACCTCCCTTTCCCCTTTCTTTGATCCTGTATATTTCTTGGACCCAGGTCTTGTCCCCAGGCTTCTCTGGGGAACTGAGTTGACAATGGAGGGATGGAGCTTATTCCATCTATAATAACATCAAAAAGACTGAAATGTTTAGAAATAAACTTAACCAAGTAGGTGAAAGATGTATACACTGAAAGATACCAGGTGTTCAGAAGAAATTAAAGGGGCACCTGGGTGGCTCAGCTGGTTAAGCAACTGCCTTTGGCTCAGGTCATGATTCTGGAGTTCTGGGATCAAGTCCTGTATCCAGCTCCCTGCTCGGCAGAGACTGCTTCTCCCTCTGACCCTCTCCGTTCTTGTGCTCTCTCTCTCAAATAAATAAATAAAATCTTTTTTTAAAAATTTCATTAGTACATAATATGTTAATTTTTAAAAGTTTATTAAAAAAGAAAGAAATTAAAGAAGACTCAAATAAGTAGAAAGACATCCATGCTCATGGATTGAAAGGGTTAATATTAAGATGTCAACGTTACCCCAAACTATATACATATTTGGTACAATTCCCATGAAAAATGCCAGTGATTTTTTTGCATAAATAGGAAAATCCATCCTAAAATTCATATAGAATCTCAAATAGCTAAGACAATCTTTTAAAAAAGAACAAAATTGGAGATCTCATGCTTCCCAATTTCAAAACTTACTACAAAGCTAAAGGAATCAAAATAGTATGGTGCTGGGATAAAGACAGACATATAGATACCATGGAATACAATAAAAAGCCCAGGTGAAAGCCCTAATTATTTGATGAAATGATTTTAGACAAGAGTTCCAAGTCTTTCAATGGACAAAGGACCATTTTTTCAACAGAGTGTTGGGAAGCTAGATATCCAGATGCAAAAGAATGAAGGTGGGCCACTGCCTCACACCACCTACAGAAATTAACTCAAAATGGATCAAATTCTAAAGGTAAGACCTAAAACTATAAGACTCTTGAAAGGAAAGGTAGGGGAAAGCCTATATGACATTGGATTTGGCAGTGATTTCTTGAATAGAACACTAAGAACACGGGCAAAAAAAGAAAAAAAAATAGATAAGCCAAATTTGCATCAACATTAAAGAAAAAAGCCCAGTCATCAAAGGACACAATTAACAGAGTGGAAGGCAACCTATGGACTTGCTAGAACAGGCAGTTAGCTAGATGTGAACTGGAGGCCAGGATGGTGTAAACAGTGGTTTCATGGTTTCCCCACCTCCCGGGGCCAAGAGCAGCAGGTGCAGGGCATGCGCTCTCCTGTCCAGTCTGTATCCTACAATAACCTGTAACTTCATTATAATATATTTACACTGTCGTTTGGACACCCATTCCCCCCCACCCCAACTCACCCCCGTGGCCATGACAGTTCCTGCAAGAATCTTGTAGGCCAAAACTCCTCCTCCCAACTGGTGGAGGGAGTCTCTTAGGTGATGGGGAACAACCCTAGCTATGACCTATAACCTATACAAACATAAAGAAACACCCCTGAGCCTGGGGCACTTGCCGCTTCTGGGCCTTCCCACTCTCCCATCTCGCGAGTGTCCTGTCCTTGATAAACTGCTTTGTGCCTGCTTCCTTCCTTCGGTCCATCTTTATTCAAGCACAGGTCCTCCTGTAAACCTTTTGTGGGGAATCCAAGAACCCAGACCTCCAGTCACATAGCACTTACCTCCCACCAGTAACAGAATGAAAGAAAATAACTTGCAAATCATGTATCAGACAAAGGGTTAATGACCAGAATATACAAAGAACTCCTACTATTCAGCAACAACAAAACCGAATTAAAACCTGATTTTAAAATGGGTAAAGCTGGGGCACCTGGGTGGCTCAGTGGGTTAAGACTCTGCCTTCGGTTCAGCTCATGGTCTCAGGGTCCTGGGATCGAGCCCCACATCGGGCTCTCTGTTCAGCAGGGAGCCTGCTTCCCCCTCTCTCTCTGCCTGCCTCTCTGCCTGCTTGTGATATCTCTTCCTGTCAAATAAATAAATAAAATCTTTAATAAATAAATAAATAAATAAAATGGGCAAAGCTCTTGAATAGACATTTCTCCAAAGAAGATATACAAATGGCCAAAAACCGCATAAAAAGCAGCTCAACATCACCAGGCATCGGGGAGAAGCAAATTAAAACTACCCTGAGCTACCCCTCATACCAGTTAAAATGGCTAGTATCAAAGGAGCCCAGGAAACAACTACTAGAGAGGATGTGGAGAAGCTGGAACCTTGTGCATGTTTGACAGGACAGTAAAACGGCCATAATGGAAAACAGTACTGTGATTTTCCAAATACTGTACATAAAAATGCCATATTGTCTGGTAATTTCACTTCTGGGTATATACGCTAAAAAAACGAAAGCAGGAACTGAAAGAGATATTTGTACACCCATCTTCACCCTATTCACCCTATTCATGATAGCCAAAATGCAGAAACAACCCAGTTAATGGATAAACACAATAAACAACCGAATTAATGGATAAACAGAATAGACTATCATTCAGGCTTCTGACCATCCTGGGCAGCCTCTGTCCTCTGCCGGGGGGACTTTCCTGTGGTCACTTGTCTTTGCCCATGGGTGGTGCCAGGCATGGAGTGGGGAGCTGCAAAGGGACATTTGATAGAGCAGAGACCTTAGAAGCCTCAGGAAGGAACACACAGGACAGAACAGGCGCATGGTAGGGACCCATAAGTGTCTTTTGGAACAGAGGATAAAGGTCAGGCTCCTGTTCCCGCCTCCTCAGTTAAAACCAGCTTCATACGTGAATTTCCCATGTTGCCTGCACGTCCCAATTTCGCCCCCTGGAGGTGATGTCAGGGGCTGCACCAGGGATGCTGACCAGGCTCTAAAGGAAATGAGGGGCCCTGAGCCCTGGGCAGAGATGGGCTGACCTCGAGGCTAAGGGGCTGGTCAACCCTGATCCTGGTCTTTGTGGGTCCCAGGCTTCTTGACCTCATCCCAGTTGCAGGGTAAGCCCCAGGAAAGGACAGTTGTTGTCCAGAAGATTCGTGATCCAACTTCAGGAGAACTGTCTACCCTGGGGGATGTGTTGCCTCTGGTGGTGCTCTCTGTTTCCAGGAAGGGCCAATGAAGGGTCTCTTTTGGCTTTTGGGAGAGGGCACGTCAGAATGCCCTGTTCCCCCATCACAACACTGGGACGTGTTGCATTCAAGTCATAGGTGTCCTCTCCTTGCTCTAGGCCTCCCTATTGGACCCAGGAGCTGGAGCAGCTCTACCTAGAGACTCAACCAGGGAGTCTGGCCACAATGGGACAACCCTCAGCCCCTCTGAGATGGAAACAAATTCAGATACTGGGTTCTCCTGTCCCATCCTGCGTGGGAAGTTCCCCTCATTCCCCAGGACTCCTGGGGTGGTAAGATATCTTCAGGGGATCATAGCCAAGTATCCCCACAGACTGGAGACCTTAGGGATGAGGAGTCACCTCCTGACTTCCTTTAGGGTCAGAGTGGGACCCTGACCTCACCTGATGGTAACTCCACCTGGAGTCAAGATCGAGAGTTTGCTCTAGGTCAGATCTCAGAGAGAAGAGGGAAGACACAGGCTGCCCACCTAGGATCCCCGGGGAGAGAAGAAGCAACTCACAAGGTAGAGATGGAGTGGGGGATGTCTGTGTCTGGGAAAGAGTGGCTATCCGATGCTCACTGTTAGGCCTCTGTCCCCTCCCTCCTGAATATAGGAGGGGTAAAGATCCGTCCCTGGGACAGCCTCAGGCACATGCTGACCTGCTCCCATGCTGATGCCAGTGTGTCTACAGGGAACAGACTCTGACCACCGGTGTTACATGTGGGTGACATGCTTCTATGGTGTGGTTTTCCTTATCTATTTTCACGTGTGTTTATGGAGCTTCTTTTGCTGGGTGCAGATAGGGACGCCTGGGTATCCGACCTGGCTGCCTTCTCATCCTCCAAGACATTGTCGCTGGAGCAGTGTCTGTTCAGAATACAGGCATGAGGAGGGGACCCCCCCCCCATTTCTCATCAGGGGCTTTGCTGTGGATCACCTGTGCCCCACCTCCGAGTGCTGCTCTCCTGTCTGGTACCTTGACACACCTTGCCTTCCCATTGCCTCAGCACAGCCTCCCTGGCACAGGGATTGGGCCCTCTCAGGTGCCTCCAGCTGACCGAACCCTGTGCTTCACATAAACTTTGGAAGGGAAGGGTCCAGTATAGGATCAGGGCAGCCTCCTGGGAAAGCACCTCCACACCGAGGTGACCCCATGTGCTGGGACTCCCATGTCCCATCCGGCCGCATCTTGACGGGTGGTCACAGGTCTGGGCAGAACCGGCGCAGGCTGTGTTCTGGAGCTCCCCTGAGAGCTGAATGTGGGTTGGTGCTTCCTGGAAGAGATTCAGTTTCCAGAACTTCTCAATCTATGTTGGTGGACCCAGCCCACAACCAGGAGCTTGAGGTTGCAGTGTTAATGCAAATTGAACCACAAAGCAGCCCCCAGGCGCCCCACCACCCAGGGCCCCACCCGGGAGTCCTGCCAATCAGGGCCCACCCACTCGCAGGGATAACCTGTGCCCGTACGCCCACAGAGTCCAGAGGTAGACGGGTATTTGGTGAAGACGTTGAAAAGATCGCTCCCTTAAATTATGGAGCAGCAGAGGCTCCTGTGGTTCAGAGATCGGCCCAGGTTGGAAGGTAGGGCGCTGTCAGTGCACGGGTGCTGGGAACCAGACCCACACTGGCCAGTCCCTGACTAAAGTCCATTTTGTGGGGTGTAGATTAATACTTAAGAAATGATGCAAAGGTATATGACTCTGAAGATAAAGAGACACTCCTATGATATAATGTACTTTTTTTTGAGAGAGAGAGTACACCTGGGATGTGAGGGAAAGGGGAGAGTCAGAGGGAGAGAGAGAATCTTAAGCAAGCTCCATGACCATCGTGGAGCTTACTGGAGGCTTAGTCTCACCCCTGAGATCATGACCTGAGTGGAAATCAAGAGTCCGCCCCTTAACCACGGAAGGCACCCAGGTGCCCCTGATGTTCTTGTTATTCCTTCCAAATGATAGTATGACTCTGCTAAGATGCCTCTCAAATGGTGAGAACATGGTCTAATGACATTGCGGATAGATTTGTGCTCATGTTATATTTTTGCATCCTGAGGTCTAGTGTTCCTTCAGCCGACTTGGCAGTATAACCCAGTGGGTGTCCTTCTGATTTGTAGTTACACTCTTTGCAAAACCAGTCGTCCAGCTTCTGAGCCACAGGCACCCATAAATTAATCTCCCTTAAATATACCTCCTTCGGAACCTGACCATGCCCTTTGCCCCGGCTGATCCCTACTGTCTCTTCTCCAGGCCCTTTGCTCTTCCCCCAGCAGGAGCAATCTACTAGAGGGCACTCACACTCCTCCCCAATCCAGATCCACCTTTCCCACATCCTGAGACAAATATAAGTGTTTTCACTGCCACAACCCCCAACCCTCAAATATTCTCTAGATTTGCTCAAGGTGAAGTTCCAGGGGCAGAAATCGGGGTCCCCAGAGAAGAACCTCACATTGGAGGAGATGTGGCAGAACGGACTGGGGACCTGGAACCAACCCCAGGTCCAAGGCATTGAAGAGGGGATGGTGCCGGGACAGTGGGCAACATAGGCTGGATGCTCTGGGTCCAGATGCCCCAGCCCCACGTGTAGGCCCTGGGTAAAATGACTGTGAGCCTGGGGCCCCAAAGGCCCTGTCACTTAGGATCTGTGCAGGGGGGGGCTTGACGGGGCTTCTGTGGAACCTTCCAGACTAGGCCTTCTGGATATTCCTTAGCTGGAAGAGCCAGGAGAGATATGTCATTCACCATGGCACAGGATCTCTCCGGGCCTGAGGGAGGAGGTAGTGTCCAGGCTTCCCTCCCAACTCCACGTCAGGCTGCAAGATTTTGGCGGAGTTGAGGTCTTGCCTGGCCTGGCTCTGCAGGACACTATTGCTGGGCTCTGGGGAACTCAGCCTCCCCACCCTGTGACTGAAGTGCAGGAATGAGACCCCAAAGTCCCCTCAGACTTGGACAGTGAAGGAACACAGGTGAATTCAGAGAAGGGGGTTGAGGAAAGACCTTCATTTCTGGAGGTAGGAGTGGCTAGGGGATGGGCACACATGTGGGAGGCAGCCCGTTTGCTGCTGCCACTGAATCACTGAGAGGGTTTCCTCTGGAGAGTGCAGCCTTTTCCCTGCAAACATTTGCTCAGCTTCCACCTAGGTGCTGCTAGTTGATGTGCCCCATTCCTGTTCAACAAGATTGTCCTACATCAGCTCCATTGTCCCCATCACACCTGGGCAGCCCAGCTGTCCTGGCCTCTTGGGTCCTCAGAACAATCACTGCACCTCAGGCTCTCTGTCCTGATCACCAATCATCTGCCAGGAGGGGGCAGCTGCCCCACAAAGGAGAGGATACAGGGACAATTTTAGCCACTCTGGAAGCCTGCAAGTCCATCTCTGGGAGAGGAACCAGAAAAATGACAGAACTTCATGCTCATTTCAGCTTGGACAGTGTGTCCCTGGGAAATCCACTGGGAATGCATGAGTATTTTCTTATTTTCTAGTCACAGGCTTTTGAATTTGGGATGATGAATTTCCCTTGGTTGTCACCGTCAACCTCAACCCCACCCATCTGGGGAACAGACTGCAAATTCCACACCCTAGTGCTAGTTTGGTACTGGGGCCAAGACACTGGCAGCCTGGCTCAGGGCACCCTCTGTGCACAGCTGCTGCAGAGATGTGCTGTTCCTCCCTGAGTGTCAGCACCCAGCTCCCCAGTGCCCAGCTCTATGGTGCCTGCCCTCCCCACTGCGGGCCCCCACCCCTCAGAAACTTCTTCCCCAGGGACATTATGTGGGTCATTCCCACACTGCTGCTGCCTGTCTGGAGCTGTCCAGGATCCTGTAGGTTTCTTGAGGTGTAGGTGTGTGTCTGTGTCTGTGTCTGTGTGATAAGCCCTTGCACACATGCAAAATCTGAAGTTGAGGGAATTTGAGATTTGTTCAATATATACTTATTTTGCGTTCAAGAATTCATAATTAGGACACCATATCAAATAAGCAAGGGTTCATGTTGTATTGAATCCCTCTTCTTAATCTTCCTGCCTGCCAAGTGCTAGAGTGACCCATCCATACACTCTGCGCACCTCTTGCAGCTCCTCCCACTGAAAGGAGGGTGTTTGTCTCAGACTTGGCCATAGGAATATACACACCAGGAATCTCCATTCTCTTTCTCCTTTCTTTTTAAGATTTTACTTATTTATTTGTCAGAAAGAAAGAACAAGCAAGGGAGTGGCAGGCAGAGGAAGAAGCTGGCTCCCCACTGAGCAGGGAGCCTGGTGTGGGACTCAGTCCCAGGACCCTGGGATTATGACCTGAGCTGAAGGCAGACACCTAACTGACTGAGCCACCCAGGCACCCAAAGGAATCTCCATTCTCAAAAACCACCCTGTGTCATTCTCAAGAGCACTGAGGATTGGAGAACTTTTCCCAAAATAGTAAAATTCTACAGATTCCGCCAAGAGGACAGATCACTGTCATGTTGTTTTATAGAAGATTTGCAGATCAGTCCTCCTTATCCTAATCTACAAAGCTAAAGCAAAACAACCTAAGTGTCCATCCACGGATGAATGGGTAAAGAAAATGTGGTATGAATGTAAAATGGAGTGTTATTCATCTGTTTTTTTTTAATGATTTTATTATTTATTTATTTGGGAGAGAGAGCACAAGCAGGGGGAGTGGCAGGGAGAAACAGAAGCAGACTCCCTGCTGAGCAGGGAGCCCAATGCGGGCCTCTATCCCAGGACCCCAGGATCATGACCTGAACAGAAAGCAGATGCTTAACGACTGAGCCCCCCAGGTGCCCGGGATGTTATTCAGCTCTTAAAAAGAGAGAAATTTGGGGACACCTGCATGGCTCAGTTTGTTAAGCATCCAACACTTGATTTCTGCTCAGGTTGTGATCTTGGGATCTTGAAATGGAGCTCCACATTGGGCTCTGTGCTGAGCTCAAGGTCTGCTTGAGATTCTTTGTATCTCTCACCTGGGCCCCTCCCCTTACTCACATGCTTTCTCTAAATAAATAAATAAAATCTTTTATTTTTTCTAAAGAAGGAAATCTCGCCATTTGTGACACCATGGACAGACCTTCAGAGCAATATGATAAATGAAGTAAATGTGAGAAAGACAGATACCAAATGCTCTCACTTATACATGGGTCGCAAGAACCAAATTTAAAAAACCAAGTTCACAGATGCAAAGAATAGACTGGTGGTTGCCAGAAGCAGAATGGGATGGGAATCCAATAAAGGGAGAAAGTGTTCAAAAGGTATAAAATACCAATTATAATATAGATAAGTCATGGGGGTAGAATGAACAGCAAGGGGACTATAGTTAACAACTCTGTATTACATATTTGAAAGTTGCTGAGAGAGTAGATCTTAATAGTTCTCATCACAAGAAAAATTAATTATGTGAGGTGTGGGAACAGTTAACTCGGCTTGTCGTGGTGATCAATAGGTGCTCCCATGCTGATGCCAGTGTGTCTACAAGGAATACAAATGGCTAACAGACACATGAAAAACTGTTCCACATCACTCAACATCAGAGACATACAAATCAAAACCTCGATGAGATATCACCTCACACCAGTCAGCATGACTAAAACTCACCAGTCAGGAAACGGCAGGTGTTGGCAAGGATGCAGGGAAGGGGGAACCCTCCTACGCTGTTGATGGAAATGCAAGCTGGTGCATCCACTGTGGAAAGCTATTTGGAGGCTCCTCAAAAAGTGGAAAATTGAACTACCCTACAACCCAGCAATTGCCGTAACGGGTATTTACCCCAAAGATACAAATAGTGACATGAAGGGGGCACCTGTATCCCAGTGTTTACAGCAGCAATGTCGGCAATAGGCAAGCTGTGGAAAGAGCCCAAATGTCCCTTGACAGATGAATGGATAAAGAAGAAGCAGTGTATATACGCCATGGAATATTATGCAGCCATCAAAAGAAGAAATCTTGCCATTTGCACCAAGGTGGATGAATTAGGATAATGCCAAGTGAGACAATTCAGCCAGAGTAAGACAAGTATCATAGGCTCTCACTCAAATGTGGAATTCAATAAGAAAACAACTGATCCCAGGGGAAGAGAGGAAACAACAGGAGACGATAAAACCAGAGAGGGAGGCATAAAAGACTGTTAGTCATAAGAAACAAACTGAGGGTTTCTGGAAGGGAGAGGGCTGGGGGGGAGGGCTAACTGGGTGATGGGCATTAAGGAGGACACAGGATGTAATGAGCACTGGGTAGTATAAAACACCGATGAATCACAGAGCTCAGGTTCTGCTTGAGAACCTCCCACCCCCCCGCGACTTCAAACCCCTCAGATTATTTTTCAGAGTCCATTGCCTCTAAAACCAATAAGACATTAACTAATTGATTTTAAATTTTAAAGCAAAAAATGCTTCAAGAAAAATATCTGGCTTGTCCTAAGAACTCGGTAAATGCTAACTGTTGTTATTTGTCTTTCCCACATCCAGCTAGGAAGTAAATAATCATGGGGAAGTAATGGAGAGCATGGCGACTGTAGTGCATCCTGTTGTACTGCATACTTGAAAGTTGCTAAGAGGAGATCTCCAAAGTTCACACCACAAGAAAATAAAACGTTATAAAGGATAAAAACAAAACAAAACAAAAAATCACCTGTGCTCTTATACACCCATTCCATGGAGCTTCCCATAAAGATGCTCATATCAGGGGCGCCCTGGTGGCTCAGTGGGTTAAAGTCTCTGCCTTCGACTCAGGTCACGATCTCAGGGTCTTGGGATCGAGCCCCACATCGGGCTGTCTGCTCAGCAGGGAGCCTGCTTCCTCTTCTCTTTCTGCCTACTTGTGATCTCTCTCTCTCAAAAAAATAAATAAATCTTAAAAAAAAAAAGATGCTCATATCAGGCACTCTTGATAAACTACAGTATCGATTGTAAAAATGTGTCGGATTCTTTTGAGTTTTCTATCCAGGCAATAATACTATGAACAGGGAACGGGGAGGTCGTTTCTGCATTTTGCCTTCCTTGTATGTTTCTGTCTTGCTGCATGGCAAGGACCCCCTACATCCCCTGCCTAGTGACAGTAGCCACCCGATCCTTGACCCTGATCTAAATATTATGTTGGCTGTAGCATTTTGGAGATACTCTTTATCAGATTAAGGAAGTTCCTTTTTATGTTTGGTTAATAAGTTTTTACCAGGAACGTGTGGCTGAAGTTAGGTAGAGTTGTTTTTTGTTTGTATGTTTTTGTTTTTTTTAATTAAATTTATTTATTTTCAGCATAAAAGTATTCATTATTTTTATACCACACCCAGTGCTCCATGCAATTAGTGCCCTCTATAATACCCACCACCTGGTACCCGAACCTCCCACCCCCCTGCCACTTCAAACCCGTCAGATTATTTTTCAGAGTCCATAGTCTTTCATGATTCACCTCCCCTTCAAATGTCCCCCAACTCCCTTCTCCTCTCTAACTCCCCATGTCCTCCATGCTGTGTGTTATGCTGCACAAACAGGTGAAACCATATGATAATTGACTCTCTCTGCTTGACCTATTTCACTCAGCATAATCTCTTCCAGTCCCGTCCATGTTGCTACAAGAGTTGGGTATTCATCCTTTCTGATGCAGGCATAATACACCATAGTGTATATGGACCACATTTTCCTTAGCCATTCGTCCGTTGAAGGGCATCTTGGCTCTTTCGATAGTTTGGCGACTGTGGCCATTGCTGCTATGAATATTGGGGTACAGATGGCCCTTCTTTTCACGTAATGCATTTTTGGGGGGGAAAAAAAACACATAAGGTTTTCCTTCTTCAAGCCATTAATGTTGTGAATTACATTGACTTTCCAGTGTTAAACCAACTCTCTTCCTGGAGTAAACCCTACATATCATGCACATTATCTTTTCCATTTATTGCTGCATCCTGTCTCCTATTCATGTCGGATGTTCATATCTGCTGACTTTAGCGTGCTCTTTTCCCTCTGTATTTTTCCCGGTTTGGGGTTCAAGTTTTTTTTAGCCCCATGGTAAGAGCTGCGGCTATGTTCTCTCTCTCTTCTGTAGGAGTAGGAGTAAGATTAGAATGTTTCATGTTTCTTGTTTAAACATCTCTCCTGCCAATGGATCTAAGTTCCAAAATACTAATTCAGCTTGTTTGTTGGCTCGTATGGCCACTCGTGTGTTTCTTCCTTTTTGACTCAGTCTGGTCCATTTTTAGCGGTAATCACTGAATATCGGGCTTATTCCAGGAATAGAGTTAAACAGAAGAAACTCAGTGTAATTTGCAGCATTCATGTTTTAAAGGAGGAAAGGTATGTGATTTTTTTTCTTAAAGATGCATTAAAACATAACTGTATATAGAGAGAAAAACAGAGCCAGACTTGGGCCTTTCAGTCCCCTAGCATTGTCACCCAGATAAGCCTTGCGTTTCCCCGCTTGCCTTGTGAGAAACAAGACTGGACTTCCCCTATACTGCCTCCAGGTCAGCAGGCTGCTGGGACACGTGCAACAAGCTGGTTGGCCAGGAGCCCTTCCTACTGATGATGCTGCATGACTCACTGCGGAGGTTATAAAAGGCCAGGTCTCCGCTAGATAATCTTTTTTGCGAATGAGTCAGACAAACGGCACACGCCCCTGTTCTAGAACAATTCAATTATGTTCAGTATTACACACTGGGTCCTGGAATTAGCAGTGGAAATTTCGCTACCTATGTCCTGGATAAAGTAAGAATTTCTTTTCCTGCATTGTTCATGACATTACATCCCATGAACTCATGGGACTTCACAGATTGGTTACAAACAGCGTGCCGGTTTCTGTTGGGGAAGACCTTTTTTTATGTCCTGCGCCATCTTGCTTCCGTTATACACAAACAGATTGTCGGAGAAGTCGTCATAAATATGCCATATCGTTTTGGACACAAGAAGACGTTTTCTAAAGCCGCAGCCGTGGTTGTGGTTTAGCTACTCTTCCGTCTAAGCCAACTGGGTGCTCTGGGGAGTACTTAGCACTGGGACGAATAGAAAGTACTTTCCTAGCTTCTCTACGGCCAGAGGAGGCTAGTGTGTGTGCTCGGCTCTCCCTGAGGCTGGCCCTCTTGTACCAAACTCACCAAGAAGACTAGCTCACAACGAAAGGGAAACACTGAATTTGAATCACTAATGGTAAGCAGTCCTAACATGGCACCCAGAGTCCACGCGCACCTCTGGACGTCCCATGAACTTCAAGCCTGTGCCTACCGCCAACGGCTCCATTCTGGACTGGCTCTCTGAAGGAAGCTCATTCTGCTGAACTTCCCTCCAGCGACTACCATCTATCTATATATAGTACAGCCGACTATTTGTGCTACGCCAGTCATCATTCTGTCCCAAGAACTTACAGGAGCCTATGGTTTTACCTTCATCCCCTTTCTCCTCCCCTGCCACCCCAACCCTCCCCCAGGCCCATTTACCCTTCCTCTTGAATCTGTGTCTCCCAGACTTTGAAGAAGTTCTGTTTGGCTTTGCAGCCTTAGTTTCTTGTTTTGAAACACAAAGGACCAAATAAACCTAGTTTCAACAAAAGGAGTGTCTTGGAGTCTTATTGCCCCATTCTAGGCTGACTACTTTCTCCTGAGTGGTTCAGGGTCTTGGCCAGGAGCCAAGGAGGAGTAGGAAAGAACTAGGGTGATGAGAATGAGCGCTCCATGCCATGGGGTGGGGTGGGCTGTGAGGAATGGGTCATTGGCCCAGTTGAGATTTGCTGCGTGGTGGATGGGGTTGGGGGACTGCTTTCTGAGGCTGATATCTTGGGGCTCAGAATTGGTGGGGGGGTGGGAGCAGAGGAGGGAGAAATGAAGATGTCTCCTCTCCCCAGGAGAAATTCACGGTGAGAGAAGGGCAAACCATGAACTGGTTAAAGGAGTCGTGGGCATGTATCCCAAATGTGGCTCAGGTAGAGGCAGCTGTGTAAAGTACTGAGCTGAGCAAGGAATAGGGCTTCGAAAACTCACATTCCAGGGGACCAACGTTGGGTTGTGGGGGGGGGTGAAACCCAGAAAGCTCACAAGAATGCTGCCCGTGGGTCAGGAGAGAACCTGTGGAGGGAGAGAGGGTGTGAGTGGAACAACCCTCCCTGGGGAACCCTGAAGGTCCTGGGGCTGGCCTGGAAATGTGGAGCCTGCCTGCATCAGGCTCCCTGCTCAGCATGGAGTCTACTTCTCCCTCTCCCTCTGCCCCTTCCACAACTTGTACCTGCTGCATCTCTCACGGACATATACATACGTCAAATCAAAAAAAGAAAAAAAGAAGAAGAAGAAGAAGAAGAAGAAGAAGAAGAAAGAAAGAAAGAACAGTTCATACCCCCAAAGTGATGTACACATTCCATGCAATCCACCTTAAAATCCTAATGGCATTTTGGGCAGGAATTAGAAAAAATTCATCCTTCAGATCATACGGTACTCAACAGACTCCAAGCGCCCGAGCAATCTAGAAATGGACAAAGTAGGCGGCTTGCACATCCCGATTTCAAAACATATTACTGAGCCACAGGAAACAATAGAGTGAGGTCCCAGCACGACACAGAGACACAAACATAGAAGGAACAGAACAGAGAGCCCTCAGATAAAACTTTCCACACATGGCCAAATGATCTTCTGCAGGGTGCCGTTCCCACTAGAATGAGAAAGGACAGTCTCTTTAATGAAAAGGCTTGGGAAGACAGGGTATCATTATGCAAAGATGGAAACCGGACCCTTCCGTTCTAATGCATACAAAGATTAATTGAAAATAGAGAAGGCATTTCCACAGAGGACCTAAGATCATGAAGCTGAGAGAGGGAAACAGGAGAAGAACTTCATGACCTTGCATTTGGCAATGAGGTCAAGGACATGACACCAAGAAACACAGGCAGCAAAAGCCAACTAGAAAAACGGGGCCATTTCGACCTTACAGACTGTTGGCCCTCTGAAGAAACAATTAACCGAGTGAAAAGGGAACCAACAGAATGGGGAAAAGGATTCACACTTCCTATGTCTCTTAAGGGATTCATATCCAGAAGATGTAAAAAAATCTAAAAGGCACAACAACAATAAAACAAACTAGACAATTAGACAATGGAGAGGAGACTTGAAAAGACATTTCTCCGACGACAGACAAAGGCCACCAAGCTTCTGAGAACATGCTCAGCACCAGTACTCATTACAGAAAACAAATCAAATGACAAAGACATAACATGGGGTACCTGTGAGGATGGCCGCTAGCAACAACAGTAGCCCAAAGAACCCAAAGCCACACACTTTACGACAGCTTGTGTTGCCGAGGACCTGGAGGAACTGGAACCCTGGCACGGTCTTGGTGAAAATGTGAAATGGCCCATCTGCCCTGGAACACAGTGCAGAGTTTCCTCCCAATGAGGAAACAGACTTACCACGCGACGCAGCCATCGCACTCCTGACTTGACATCCATAAGAACTGGAAGCAACGTTGCGAAGGGCTACTCGCACATACCTGTTCACTGCAGGGTTTTTCTCCAGACTCAAGAGGTAGAAGCACCCACATATCCACACAGGGAGGAATGGAGAAAGAACGCCTGGCATCTACATACAATGGGACGCTATTCCATCCTAGAAAGGAAGGTCATTCTGGACTTTCTGCAAAGTGAAATGAGTAAGTCACAGACAATGATCCTGTGATTCCACTTCTGTGTGATATCTAAAGTAGTCAGATCGACAGAAACAGAAAGAACTGTGGAGCCAGTGGGGGCAAGGAGGAGGAAACACGGAGCTGGGGGTACCGATTTTCGGTCACCAAATGAATATATTCCAATGCGTTGTACGACAAGGAGAATATGTATATGCCGCTGGACTATACATTGGCTGATGGTTTAAAAGAAGTAAATGTAATGCACTTGTGTTTTAGTATAATTTTTAACAGATCTCTTGAAGGGAGAAATTGGGGTGAAGAATCCTGGGGCCTTTGGAACCTGTGAAACGTTCCAAAAGGCAGCTCTGGGTGTGTGACAAAAACAAGACGTTGGTTTGTTCCCATCCAGCTCCTTTCACCCCAGATGGTTGCTCGTGGGGCCTCTGAGCTCTTCAACAGTCCTCAATGGGGACGAGACCCAAGCAAGACATGGGCAGAAGACATGAACAGACATTTCTCCAAGAAGACATCCAAATGGCCAACAGACCCATGAAAAACTGCTCCATGTCACTCAACATCAACATCAACAAATCAAAACCTCGATGAGATACCACCTCGCACCAGTCAGCATGACTAAAACTCACCAGTCAGGAAACGGCAGGTGTTGGCAAGGATGCAGGGAAGGGGGAACCCTCCTACGCTGTTGATGGAAATGCAAGCTGTTGCATCCACTGTGGAAAGCTATTTGGAGACTCCTTAAAAAGTGGAAAATTGAACTACCCTACAACCCAGCAATTGTCGTACTGGGTATTTACCCCAAAGATACAAATAGTGACATGAAGGGGGCACCTGTATCCCAGTGTTTACAGCAGCAATGTCGGCAATAGGCAAGCTGTGCAAAGAGCCAAATGTACCTTGACAGATGAATGGATAAAGAAGAAGCAGTGTATATACGCCATGGAATATTATGCAGCCATCAAAGGAAGATATCTTGCCATTTGCACTGAGGTGGATGAACTAGGATCATACCAAGTGAGACAATTCAGCCAGAGTAAGACAAGTATCATAGGCTCTCACTCAAATGTGGGATTCAATAAGCAAAACAAACGATCCCAGGAGAAGAGAGGAAACAACAGAACACGCTGAAGCCAGAGAGGGAGACATAAAAGACTGTTAGTCATAAGAAACAAACTGAGGGTTTCTGGAAGGGAGAGGGCTGGGGGGGGAGGGCTAACTGGGTGATGGGCATTAAGGAGGACACAGGATGTAATGAGCACTGGGTAGTGTAAAACACTGATGAATCACAGACCGATGCCTCTAAAACCAATAAGACATTAACTAATTGATTTTAAATTTTAAAGCAAAAAATGCTTCAAGAAAAATATCTGGCTTGTCCTAAGAACTCGGTAAATGCTAACTGTTGTTATTTGTCTTTCCCACATCCAGCTAGGAAGTAAATAATCATGGGGAAGTAATGGAGAGCATGGCAACTGTAGTTCATCCTGTTGTACTGCATACTTGAAAGTTGCTAAGAGGAGATCTCCAAAGTTCACACCACAAGAAAATAAAACGTTATAAGGATAAAAACAAACAAAACAAAAAATCACCTGTGCTCTTATACACCCATTCCATGGAGCTTCCCATAAAGATGCTCATATCAGGGGTGCCCTGGTGGCTCAGTGGGTTAAAGTCTCTGCCTTCGGCTCAGGTCACGATCTCAGGGTCTTGAGATCGAGCCCCACATCGGGCTGTCTGCTCAGCAGGGAGCCTGCTTCCTCTTCTCTTTCTGCCTACTTGTGATCTCTCTCTGTCAAATAAATAAATAAAATCTTTAAAAAGAAAAAAAAAGATGCTCATATCAGGCGTGCTTGGTAAACTACAGTATCGATTGTAAAAAGGTGTCAGATTCTTTTGAGTTTTCTATCCAGGCAATAATACTATGAACTGGGAACGGGAACGTCGTTTCTGCATTTTGCATTCCTTGTATGTTTCTGTCTTGCTACATGGCAAGGACCCCCTACATCCCCTGCCTAGTGACACTAGCCACCCGAGCCTTGCCCCTGATCTAAATATCATGTTGTCTGTAGCATTATGGATATACTCTTTATTAGATTAAGGAAGTTCCTTTTTATTTTTGGTTTACTGAGTTTTTACCAGGAACGTGAGGCTGAAGTTAGGTAGAGTTGGGTTTTTTTTGTTTGTTTGTTTTTTATTAAATTTATTTATTTTCAGCATTACAGTATTCATTATTTTTTCACCACACCCAGTGCTCCATGCAATCCGTGCCCTCTATAATACCCACCACCTGGTACCCGAACCTCCCACCCCCCGCCACTTCAAACCCCTCAGATTGTTTTTCAGAGTCCATAGTCTCTCATGATTCACCTCCCCTTCCAATTTCCCCCAACTCCCTTCTCCTCTCTAACTCCCCGTGTCCTCCATGCTGTGTGTTATGCTGCACAAATAGTAAAATCATATGATAATAGACTCTCTCTGCTTGACCTATTTCACTCAGCATAATCTCTTCCAGTCCCGACCATGTTGCTACAAAAGTTGGGTATTCATCCTTTCTGATGGAGGCATAATACTCCATAGTGTATATGGACCAATTTTCCTTATCCATTCGTCCGTTGAAGGGCATCTTGGCTCTTTGCATAGTTTGGCGACCGTGGCCACTGCTGCTATAAACATTGGGGTACAGATGGCCCTTCTTTTCACTCAATGCATCTTTTGGGGGAAAAAAAACACATAAGGCTTTCCTTCTTCAAGCCATTAATGCTGTGAATTACATTGACTTTCCAGTGTTAAACCAACTCTCTTCCTGGAGTAAACCCTACATATCATGCACATTATCTTTTCCATTTATTGCTGCATCGTGTCTCCTATTCATGTCGGATGTTCATATCTGCTGACTTTAGCGTGCTCTTTTCCCTTCTGTATTTTTCCCGGTTTGGGGTTCAAGGTTTTTTTAGCCCCATGGTAAGAGCTGCGGCTATGTTCTCTCTTTCTTCTGTAGGAGTAGGAGTAAGATTAGAATGTTTCATGTTTCTTGTTTAAACATCTCTCCTACCAATTGGTCTAGGTTCCAAAATACTAATTCAGCTTGTTTGTTGGCTCGTATGGCCACTCGTGTGTTTCTTCCTTTTTGACTCAGTCTGGTCCATTTTTAGAGGTAATCACTGAATATCGGGCTTATTCCAGGAATAGAGTTAAACAGAAGAAACTCAGTGTAATTTGCAGCATTCATGTTTTAAAGGAGGAAAGGTATGTGATTTTTTTTTTTAAAGATGCATTAAAACATAAGTGTACATAGAGAGAAAAACAGAGCCAGACTTGGGCCTTTCAGTCCCCTAGCATTGTCACCCAGATAAGCCTTGCGTTTCCCTGCTTGCCTTGTGAGAAACAAGACTGGACTTCCCCTATACTGCCTCCAGGTCAGCGGGCTGCTGGGACACGTGCAACAAGCTGGTTGGCCAGGAGCCCTTCCTACTGATGACGCTGCATGACTCACTGTGCAGGTTATAAAAGGCCAGGTCTCCGCTAGATAATCTTTTTTGCGAATGAGTCAGACAAACGGCACACGCCCCTGTTCTAGAACAATTCAACTATGTTCAGTATCACACACTGGGTCCTGGAATTAGCGGTGGAAATTGTCATTACCTATTTCGTGGATAAGGTAAGAATTTCTTTTCCTGCATTGTTCATGACATTACTGAAGAACCCATGGGACTTCACAGATTGGTTAAAAACGGTGTGCAGTCTTGATGATGACAGCTTTGTAATAGAGCTTGAAGTCCGGAATTGTGATGCCACCAACGTTGGCTTTCTTTTTCAATATCCCTTTGGCTATTCGAGGTCTTTTCTGGTTCCATATAAATTTTAGAATTATTTGTTCCATTTCTTTGAAAAAGATGGATGGTACTTTGATTGGTATTGCATTAAATGTGTAGATTGCTTTAGGTAGCATAGACATTTTCACAATATTTATTCTTCCAATCCAGGAGCATTTTTCCATTTCTTTGTGTCTTCCTCAATTTCTTTCATGAGTACTTTATAGTTTTCTGAGTATAGATTCTGTGCCTCTTTGGTTAGGTTTATTCCTAGGTATGTTATGGTTTTGGGTGCAATTGTAAATGGGATTGACTCCTTAATTGCTCTTTCTTCTGTCTTGCTGTTGGTGTAGAGAAATGCAACTGATTTCTGTGCATTGATTTTATATCCTGACACTTTACTGAATTCCTGTACAAGTTCTAGCAGTTTTGGAGTGGAGTCTTTTGGGTTTTCACATATAGTATCATATCATCTGCAAAGAGTGATAATTTGACTTCCTCTTTGCCGATTTGGATGCCTTTAATTTCCTTTAGTTGTCTGATTGCTGAGGCTAGGACCTCTAGTACTATGTTGAATAGCAGTGGTGATAATGGACATCCCTGCCGTGTTCCTGACCTTAGCAGAAAAGCTTTCAGTTTTTCTCCATTGAGAATGATATTTGCGGTGGGTTTTTCATAGATGGCTTTGATGATATTGAGGTATGTGCCCTCTATCCCTACACTTTGAAGAGTTTTGATCAGGAAGGGATGCTGTACTTTGTCAAATGCTTTTTCAGCATCTATTGAGAGTATCATATGGTTCTTGTTCTTTCTTTTATTGATGTGTTGTATCACATTGACTGATTTGTGGATGTTGAACCAACCTTGCAGCCCTGGAATAAATCCCACTTGGTCGTGGTGAATAATCCTTTTAATGTACTGTTGAATCCTATTGGCTAGTATTTTGTTGAGTATTTTCGCATCTGTGTTCATCAAGGATATTGGTCTATAGCTCTCTTTTTTGATGGGATCCTTGTCTGGTTTTGGGATCAAGGTGATGCTGGCCTCATAAAATGAGTTTGGAAGTTTTCCTTCCATTTCTATTTTTTGGAAGAGTTTCAGGAGAATGGTACTGGCACAAAAACAGACACATAGATCAATGGAACAGAATAAAGAGCCCAGAAATAGACCCTCAACTCTACAGTCAACTAATCTTCGACAAAGCAGGAAAGAATGTCCAATGGAAAAAAGACAGCCTCTTCAATAAATGGTTGTGGGAAAACTGGTCAGCCACATGCAGAAAAATGAAATTGGACCATTTCCTTACACCACACACAAAAATAGACTCAAAATGGATGAAGGACCTCAATGTGCGAAAGGAATCCATCAAAATCCTTGAGGAGAACACAGGCAGCAACCTCTTCGACCTCAGCCGCAGCAACGTCTTCCTAGGAACAACGCCAAAGGCAAGGGAAGCAAGGGCAAAAATGAACTATTGGGATTTCATCAAGATCAAAAGCTTTTGCACAGCAAAGGAAACAGTTAACAAAATCAAAAGACAACTGACAGAATGGGAGAAGATATTTGCAAACGACATATCAGATAAAGGACTAGTGTCCAGAATCTATAAAGAACTTAGCAAACTCAACACCCAAAGAACAAATAATCTAATCAAGAAATGGGCAGGGGACATGAACAGACATTTCTGCAAAGAAGACATCCAGATGGCCAACAGACACATGAAAAAGTGCTCCATATCACTCAGCATCAGGGAAATACAAATCAAAACCACAATGAGATATCACCTCACACCAGTCAGAATGGCTAAAATCAACAAGTCAGGAAATGACAGATGCTGGCGAGGATGCGGAGAAAGGGGAACCCTCCTACACTGTTGGTGAGAATGCAAGCTGGTGCAGCCACTCTGGAAAACAGCATGGAGGTTCATCAAAATGTTGAAAATAGAACTGCCCTATGACCCAGCAATTGCACTACTGGGTATTTACCCTAAAGATACAAACGTAGTGATCCAAAGGGGCACGTGCACCCGAATGTTTATAGCAGCAATGTCCACAATAGCCAAACTATGGAAAGAACCTAGATGTCCATCAACAGATGAATGGATCAAGAAGATGTGGTATAGATACACAATGGAATACTATGCAGCCATCAAAAGAAATGAAATCTTGCCATTTGCGACAACATGGATAGAACTAGAGCGTATCATGCTTAGCGAAATAAGTCAATCAGAGAAAGACAACTATCATATGATCTTCCTGATATGAGGAAGTGGTGATGCAAAATGGGGGCTTAAGTGGGTAAAAGAAGAATAAATGAAACAAGATGGGATTGGGAGGGAGACAAACCATAAGTGACTCTTAATCTCACAAAACAAACTGAGGGTTCCTGGGGGGAGGGGGGTTGGGAGAAGGGGGTGGGATTATGGACATTAGGGGGGGTATGTTCTTTGGTGAGTGCTATGAAGTGTGTAAACCTGGTGATTCACAGACATGTAGCCCTGGGGATAAAAATATATGTTTATAAAAAATAAAAAATTAAAAAACAAACAAACAAAAAAACGGCGTGCCGGTTTCTGTAGAGGAAGCCAGTATTTTATGTCCTGCGCCATCTTGCTTCCATTATACACAAACGGATTGTCGGAGAAGTCGTCATAATGTTGAAAATAGAACTGCCCTATGACCCAGCAATTGCACTATTGGGTATTTACCCTAAAGATACAAATGTAGTGATCCAAAGGGGCACATGCACCCGAATGTTTATAGCAGCAATGTCCACAATAGCCAAACTATGGAAAGAACCTAGATGTCCATCAACAGATGAATGGATCAAGAAGATGTGGTATATATACACAATGGAATACTATGCAGCCATCAAAAGAAATGAAATCTTGCCATTTGCGACAACATGGATGGAACTAGAGCGAATCATGCTTAGCGAAATAAGTCAAGCAGAGAAAGACAACTATCATATGATCTCCCTGATATAAGGAAGTGGTGATGCAACATGGAGGCTTAAGTGGGTAGGAGAAGAATAAATGAAACAAGATGGGATTGGGAGGGAGACAAACCATAAGTGACTCTTAATCTCACAAAACAAACTGAGGGTTGATGGGGGGAGGGGGTTTGGGAGAAGAGGGTGGGATTATGGACATTGGGGAGGGTATGTGCTTTGGTGAGTGCTGTGAAGTGTGTAAACCTGGTGATTCACAGACCTGTACCCCTGGGGATAAAAATATATGTTTATAAAAAATAAAAATTAAAAAAAATATATGCCATATCGTTTTCGACACAAGAAGATGTTTTCTAAAGCCACAGCCGTGGTTGTGGTTTAGCTACTCTTCCGTCTAAGCCATCTGGGTGCTCTGGGGAGTACTTAGCACCGGGACAAAAAGAAAGTACTTTCCTAGCTTCTCTACGGCCAGAGGAAGCTTGTGGGTGTGCTCGGCTCTCCCTGAGGCTGGCCCCAGGTACCAAACTCACCAAGAAGACTAGCTCACAACGAAAGGGAAACACTGAATTTGAATCACTAATGGTAAGCAGTCCTAACATGGCGCCCAGAGTCCGCGCCCACCTCTGGACGTCCCATGAACTTCCAGCCTGTGCCTACCACCAATGGCTCCATTCTGGCCTGGTTTTTCTGAAGGAAGCTCATTCTGCTGAACTTCTCCCCAGCGACTACCATCTATCTATATATAGCACAGCCGACTATTTGTGCTGCGCCAGTCATCATTCTCTCCCAAGGACTTACAGGAGCCTGTGGTTTTACCTTCATCCCCTTTCTCCTCCCCTGCCACCCCACCCCTCCCCCTGAGCCATTTCCCGTTCCTCTTGAATCTGTGTCTCCCAGACTTCAAAAAAGTTCTGTTTTGCTTTGCAGCCACAATTTCTTGTTTTGGAACACAAAGGAACAAATAAACCTAGTTTCAACAAATGGAGTGTCTTAGAGTCTTATTGCCCCATTCTAGGCTGACTTCTTTCTCCTGTGTGGTTCAGGGTCTGTGGCCAGGATCCCAGGAGGAATACAAAAACCCCCTGGCGATGAGCATGAGCACTCCATGCCATGGGGTGGGGTGGGCTGCGAAGAATGGGTCTGTGGCCCAGTTGAGATTTGCTGCGTGGTGGATGGGGTTGGGGGACTGCTTTCTGAGGCTGATATCCTGGGGCTCAGTCTTGGTGGGTGGGGGGAGCAGAGGAGGGGAGATTTGAAGATGTCTCCTCTCCCCAGGAGAAATTCACGGTGAGAGAAGGGCAAACCATGAACTGGTTAAAGGAGTTGTGGGCATGTATCCCAAATGTGGTTCAGGTAGAGGCAACTGTGTAAAGGAATGAGCTGAGGAAGGAATAGGGCTCCGAAAACTCATGTTCCAGGGGACCAACGTTGGGATGTGGGGGGGTGTGAAACCCGGAAGGCTCACAAAAATGCCGCCCGTGGGTCAGGAGAGAACCTGTGGAGGGAGAGAGGGTGTGAGTGGAACAACCCTCCCTGGGGAACCCTGAAGGTCCTGGGGCTGGCCTGGAAATGTGGAGCCTGCCTGCATCAGGCTCCCTGCTCAGTATGGAGTCTACTTCTCCCACTCCTTCTACCCCCTCCACAACTTGTACTTGCTGCATCTCTCACACTCATATATATACGTCAAATCAAAAAAAGAAAAAAAGAAGAAGAAGAAGAAGAAGAAAGAAAGAAAGAAAGAAAGAAAGAAAGAAAGAAAGAACAGTTCATACCCCCAAAGTGATGTACACATTCCATGCAATCCACCTTAAAATCCTAATGGCATTTTGGGCAGGAATAGGAAAAATTCATCCTTCAGATCATACGATATATCAACAGACCCCAAGGAGCCCGAGCAATCTAGAAATGGACAAAGTAGGCGGCTTGCACATCCCGATTTCAAAACATATTACTGAGCCACAGGAAACAATAGAGTGAGCTACCAGCATCGACACAGAGACACAAACATAGAAGGAACAGAACAGTGAGCCCTCAGATACAACTTTCCACACATGGCCAAATGATCTTCTGCAGGGTGCCGTTCCCACTAGAATGAGAAAGGACAGTCTCTTTAATGAAAAGGCTTGGGAAGACAGGGTATCCGTATGCAAAGAAGGAAACCGGACCCTTCCTTTCTAAAGCACACAAAGATTAATTGAAAATAGAGAAGGCATCTCCACAGAGGACCTAAGATCATGAAGCTGAGAGAGGGAAACAGGAGCAGAACTTCATGACCTTGGAATTGGCAATGAGGTCTAGGACAGGACACCAAGAAACACAGGCAGCAAGAGCCAACTAGAAAAACGGGGCCATTTCAACCTTACAAACTGTTGGCCCTCCGAAGAAACAGTCAACCGAGTGAAAAGGGAGCCTACAGAATGGGGAAAAGGATGCGCACTTCCTATGTCTCTTAAGGGATTCATATCCAGAAGATGTAGAAAAATCTAAAAGGCACAACAACAAGAAAAACTAACTAGACAATCAGACAATGGAGAGGAGACTTGAAAAGACATTTCTCCAACGACAGACAAAGGCCACCAAGCTTCTGAGAACATGCTCAGCACCAGTACTCATTACAGAAAACAAATCAAATGACAAAGACATAACATGGGGTACCTGTGAGGATGGCCGCTAGCAACAACAGTAGCCCAAAGAACCCAAAGCCACACACTTTACGACAGCTTGTGTTGCCAAGGACCTGGAGGAACGGGAACCTGGCACGGACTTGGTGAAAATGTGAAATGGCCCATCTGCCCTGGAACACAGTGCAGAGTTTCCTCCCAATGAGGAAACAGACTTACCACGCGACGCCACCATCGCACTCCTGACTTGACATCCCTAAGAACTGGAAGCAACGTTGCGAAGGGCTACTCGCACATCCCCGTTCACTGCAGGGTTCTTCTCCAGACTCAAGAGGTAGAAGCACCCACATGTCCACACAGGGAGGAATGGAGAAAGAACGCCTGGCATCTACATACATACAATGGGACGCTATTCATCCTAGAAAGGAAGGTCATTCTGGACTTTCTGCAAAGTGAAATGAGCAAGTCACAGACAACGATCTTGTGATTCCACTTCTGCGTGGTATCTAAAGTAGTCAGATCGACAGAAACAGAAAGAACTGTGGAGCCAGTGGGGGCAAGGAGGAGGAAACACGGAGCTGTGGGTACCGATTTTCGGTCACCAAATGAATATGGTCCAATGCGTTGTACGACAAGGAGAATATGTATATGCCGCTGGACTATACATTGGCTGATGGTTTAAAAGAAGTAAATGTAATGCACTTGTGTTTTAGTATAATTTTTAACAGATCTCTTGAAGGGAGAAATTGGGGTGAAGAATCCTGGGGCCTTTGGAACCTGTGAAACGTTCCAAAAGGCAGCTCTGGGTGTGTGACAAAAACAAGACGTTGGTTTGTTCCCATCCAGCTCCTTTCACCCCAGATGGTTGCTCGTGGGGCCTCTGAGCTCTTCAACAGTCCGCAATGGGGACGAGACCCAAGCAAGACATGGGCAGAAGACATGAACAGACATTTCTCCAAAGAAGACATCCGAATGGCCAACAGACCCATGAAAAACTGCTCCATGTCACTCAACATCAACATCAACAAATCAAAACCTCGATGAGATGCCACCTCGCACCAGTCAGCATGACTAAAACTCACCAGTCAGGAAACGGCAGGTGTTGGCAAGGATGCAGGGAAGGGGGAACCCTCCTACGCTGTTGATGGAAATGCAAGCTGGTGCATCCACTGTGGAAAGCTATTTGGAGGCTCCTCAAAAAGTGGAAAATTGAACTACCCTACAACCCAGCAATTGCCGTAACGGGTATTTACCCCAAAGATACAAATAGTGACATGAAGGGGGCACCTGTATCCCAGTGTTTACAGCAGCAATGTCGGCAATAGGCAAGCTGTGGAAAGAGCCCAAATGTCCCTTGACAGATGAATGGATAAAGAAGAAGCAGTGTATATACGCCATGGAATATTATGCAGCCATCAAAAGAAGAAATCTTGCCATTTGCACCGAGGTAGATGAACTAGGGTCATGCCAAGTGAGACAAATCAGTCAGAGTAACACAAGTATCATAGGCTCTCACTCAAATGTGGAATTCAATAAGAAAACAACCGATCCCAGGGGAAGAGAGCAAACAACAGAACACGATAAAACCAGAGAGGGAGGCATAAAAGACTGTTAGTCATAAGAAACAAACTGAGGGTTTCTGGAAGGGAGAGGGCTGGGGGGGGGGCTAGCTGGGTGATGGGCATAAAGGAGGACACAGGATTTAATGAGCACTGGGTAGTATAAAACACCGATGAATCACAGACCGGTGCCTCTAAAACCAATAAGACATTAACTTATTGATTTTAAATTTTAAAGCAAAAAATGCTTCAAGAAAAATACCTGGCTTGTCCTAAGAACTCGGTAAATGTTAACTGTTGTTATTTGTCTTTCCCACATCTTTCAGCATAACAGTATCCAGCTAGGAAGTAAATAATCATGGGGAAGTAATGGAGAGCATGGCGACTGTAGTTCATCCTGTTGTACTGCATACTTGAAAGTTGCTAAGAGGAGATCTAAAAGTTCACACCACAAGAAAATAAAACGTCATAAGGATCAAAACAAAACAAAACAAAAAATCACCTGTGCCCTTATACACCCATTCCACGGAGCTTCCCATAAAGATGCTCATATCAGGGGCGCCCTGGTGGCTCAGTGGGTTAAAGTCTCTGCCTTCGGCTCAGGTCACGATCTCAGGGTCTTGGGATCGAGCCCCACATCGGGCTGTCTGCTCAGCAGGGAGCCTGCTTCCTCTTCTCTTTCTGCCTACTTGTGATCTCTCTCTGTCAAATAAATAAATAAAATCTTTCAAAAGAAAAAAAAAGATGCTCATATCAGGCGCGCTTGGTAAACTACAGTATCGATTGTTAAAATGTGTCGGATTCTTTGGAGTTTTCTATCCAGGCAATAATACTATGAACTGGGAACGGGGACGTCGTTTCTGCATTTTGCCTTCCTTGTATGTTTCTGTCTTGCTGCATGGCAAGGACCCCCTACATCCCCTGCCTAGTGACACTAGCCACCCCAGCGAGCCTTGCCCCTGATCTAAATATCATGTTGGCTGTAGCATTTTGGAGATACTCTTTATTAGATTAAGGAAGTTCCTTTTTATTTTTGGTTTACTGAGTTTTTACCAGGAACGTGAGGCTGAAGTTAGGTAGAGTTGGGTTTTTTGTTTGTTTGTTTTTCTGTTTGTTTGTTTTTGTTTTTTTTTATTAAATTTATTTATTTTCAGCATAACAGTATTCATTATTTTTTCACCACACCCAGTGCTCCATGCAATCCTTGCCCTCTATAATATCCACCATCTGGTACCCGAACCTCCCACCCCACCCCCCGCCACTTCACACCCCTCAGATTGTTCTCAGAGTCCATAGTCTCTCATGATTCACCTCCCCTTCCAATTTCCCCCAACTCCCTTCTCCTCTCTAACTCCCCGTGTCCTCCATGCTGTGTGTTATGCTGCACAAATAGTAAAATCATATGATAATAGACTCTCTCTGCTTGACCTATTTCACTCAGCATAATCTCTTCCAGTCCCGACCATGTTGCTACAAAAGTTGGGTATTCATCCTTTCTGATGGAGGCATAATACTCCATAGTGTATATGGACCACATTTTCCTTACCCATTTGTCCGTTGAAGGACATCTTGGTTCTTTCCATCGTTTGGCGACCGTGGCCATTGCTGCTATACACATTGGGGTACAGATGGCCCTTCTTTTTACTTAATGCATCTTTTGGGGGGAAAAAACACATGTCGCTTTCCTTCTTCAAGCCATTAATGTTGTGAATTACATTGAATTTCCAGTGTTAAACCAACTCTCTTCCTGGAGTAAACCCTACATATCATGCACATTATCTTTTCCATTTATTGCTGCATCGTGTCTCCTATTCGTGTCGGATGTTCGTATCTGCTGACTTTCGCCTGCTCTTTTCCCTTCTGTATTTTTCTGGGTTTGGGGTCAAGGTTTTTCTAGCCCCACGGTAAGAGCTGCGGCTATGTTCTCTCTCTCTTCTGTAGGAGTAGGAGTAAGATTAGAATGTTTCATGTTTCTTGTTTAAACATCTCTCCTGCCAATGGATCTAGGTTCCAAAATACTAATTCAGCTTGTTTGTTGGCTCGTATGGCCACTCGTGTGTTTCTTCCTTTTTGACTCAGTCTGGTCCATTTTTAGAGGTAATCACTGAATATCGGGCTTACTCCAGGAATAGAGTTAAACAGAAGAAACTCAGTGTAATTTGCAGCATGCATGTTTTAATGGAGGAAAGGTATGTGATTTCTTTTTAAAAGAAGACGCATTAAAACATAAGTGTACATAGAGAGAGAAACAGAGCCAAACTTGGGGCTTTCAGTTCCCCAGCATTGTCACCCAGATACGCCTTACGTTTCCCCGCTTGCCTTGTGAGAAACAAGACTGGACTTCCCCTATACTGCCTCCAGGTCAGCGGGCTGCTGGGACACGTGCAACAAGCTGGTTGGCCAGGAGCCCTTCCTACTGATGACGCTGCATGACTCACTGTGGAGGTTATAAAAGGCCAGGTCTCCGCTAGATAGTCTTTTTTGCGAATGAGTCAGACAAACGGCACACGCTCCTGTTCTAGAACAATTCAACTATGTTCAGTATCACACACTGGGTCCTGGAATTAGCGGTGGAAATTGTCGCTACCAATGTCCTGGATAAAGTAAGAATTTCTTTTCCTGCATTGTTCATGACATTACCGGAGTACCCATGGGACTTCACAGATTGGTTACAAACAGCGTGCCGGTTCCTGTTGGGGAAGACCTTTTTTTATGTCCTGCGCCATCTTACTTCCGTTATACACAAACAGATTGTCGGAGAAGTCGTCATAAATATGCCATATCGTTTTCGACACAAGAAGACGTTTTCTAAAGCCGCAGCCGTGGTTGTGGTTTAGCTACTCTTCCGTCTAAGCCATCTGGGTGCTCTGGGGAGTACTTAGCACCGGGACGAAAAGAAAGTACTTTCCTAGCTTCTCTACGGCCAGAGGAGGCTTGTGGGTGTGCTCGGCTCTCCCTGAGGCTGGCCCCAGGTACCAAACTCACCAAGAAGACTAGCTCACAACGAAAGGGAAACACTGAATTTGAATCACTAATGGTAAGCAGTCCTAACATGGCGCCCAGAGTCCGCGCCCACCTCTGGACGTCCCATGAACTTCCAGCCTGTGCCTACCACCAACGGCTCCGTTCTGGACTGGCTCTCTGAAGGAAGCTCATTCTGCTGAACTTCCCTCCAGCGACTACCATCTATCTATATATAGTACAGCCGACTATTTGTGCTGCGCCAGTCATCATTCTGTCCCAAGAACTTACAGGAGCCTGTGGTTTTACCTTCATCCCCTTGCTCCTCCCCTGCCACCCCACCCCTCCCCCTGAGCCCATTTCCCGTTCCTCTTGAATCTGTGTCTCCCAGACTTCAAAAAAGTTCTGTTTTGCTTTGCAGCTGCAATTTCTTGTTTTGGAACACAAAGGAACAAATAAACCTAGTTTCAACAAATGGAGTGTCTTGGAGTCTTATTGCCCCATTCTAGGCTGACTTCTTTCTCCTGTGTGGTTCAGGGTCTGTGGCCAGAATCCGAGGAGGAATAGGAAAACCCCATGGCGATGAGCATGAGCGCTCCATGCCATGGGGTGGGGTGGGCTGTGAAGAATGGGTCACTGGCCCAGTTGAGATTTGCTGCGTGGTGGATGGGGTTGGGGGACTGCTTTCTGAGGCTGATATCATGGGGCTCATTCTGGTGGGTGGGGGGAGGGGAGGAGGGGAGTTTTGAAGATGTCTCCTCTCCCCAGGAGAAGTTCACGGTGAGAGAAGGGCAAACCATGAACTGGTTAAAAGAGTCGTGGGCATGTATCCCAAATGTGGTTCAGGTAGAGACAGCTGTGTAAAGTACTGAGCTGAGCAAGGAATAGGGCTCCGAAAACTCATGTTCCAGGGGAACAACGTTGGGATGTGGGGGGGTGTGAAACCCGGAAGGCTCACAAAAATGCTGCCCGTGGGTCAGGAGAGAACCTGTGGAGGGAGAGAGGGTGTGAGTGGAACAACCCTCCCTGGGGAACCCTGAAGGTCCTGGCGCTGGCCTGGAAATGTGGAGCCTGCCTGCATCAGCTCCCTGCTCAGCATGGAGTCTACTTCTCCCTCTCCCTCTGCCCCTTCCACAACTTGTACCTGCTGCATCTCTCACGGACATATAAATACGTCAAATCAAAAAAAGAAAAAAAGAAGAAGAAGAAGAAGAAGAAGAAGAAGAAGAAAGAAAGAAAGAACAGTTCATACCCCCAAAGTGATGTACACATTCCATGCAATCCACCTTAAAATCCTAATGGCATTTTGGGCAGGAATTAGAAAAAATTCATCCTTCAGATCATACGGTACTCAACAGACTCCAAGCGCCCGAGCAATCTAGAAATGGACAAAGTAGGCGGCTTGCACATCCCGATTTCAAAACATATTACTGAGCCACAGGAAACAACAGAGTGAGCTACCAGCATCGACACAGAGACACAAACATAGAAGGAACAGAACAGTGAGCCCTCAGATACAACTTTCCACACATGGCCAAATGATCTTCTGCAGGGTGCCGTTCCCACTAGAATGAGAAAGGACAGTCTCTTTAATGAAAAGGCTTGGGAAGACAGGGTATCCATATGCAAAGAAGGAAACCGGACCCTTCCTTCCTAAAGCACACAAAGATTAATTGAAAATAGAGAAGGCATCTCCACAGAGGACCTAAGATCATGAAGCTGAGAGAGGGAAACAGGAGCAAAACTTCATGACCTTGGATTTAGCAATGAGGTCTAGGACATGACACCAAGAAACACAGGCAGCAAAAGCCAACTAGAAAAACGGGGCCATTTCGACCTTACAAACTGTTGGCCCTCCGAAGAAACAGTCAACCGAGTGAAAAGGGAGCCTACAGAATGGGGAAAAGGATGCGCACTTCCTATGTCTCTTAAGGGATTCATATCCAGAAGATGTAGAAAAATCTAAAAGGCACAACAACAAGAAAAACTAACTAGACAATTAGACAATGGAGAGGAGACTTGAAAAGACATTTCTCCGACGACAGACAAAGGCCACCAAGCTTCTGAGAACATGCTCAGCACCAGTACTCATTACAGAAAACAAATCAAATGACAAAGACATAACATGGGGTACCTGTGAGGATGGCCGCTAGCAACAACAGTAGCCCAAAGAACCCAAAGCCGCACACCTTACGACAGCTTGTGTTGCCGAGGACCTGGAGGAATGGGAACCCTGGCACGGTCTTGGTGAAAATGTGAAATGGCCCATCTGCCCTGGAACACAGTGCAGAGTTTCCTCCCAATGAGGAAACAGACTTACCACGCGACGCAGCCATCGCACTCCTGACTTGACATCCCTAAGAACTGGAAGCAACGTTGCGAAGGGCTACTCGCACATACCTGTTCACTGCAGGGTTTTTCTCCAGACTCAAGAGGTAGAAGCACCCACATGTCCACACAGGGAGGAATGGAGAAAGAACGCCTGGCATCTACATACAATGGGACGCTATTCCATCCTAGAAAGGAAGGTCATTCTGGACTTTCTGCAAAGTGAAATGAGCAAGTCACAGACAACGATCTTGTGATTCCACTTCTGTGTGGTATCTAAAGTAGTCAGATCGACAGAAACAGAAAGAACTGTGGAGCCAGTGGGGGCAAGGAGGAGGAAACACGGAGCTGGGGGTACCGATTTTCGGTCACCAAATGAATATGTTCCAATGCGTTGTACGACAAGGAGAATATGTATATGCCGCTGGACTATACATTGGCTGATGGTTTAAAAGAAGTAAATGTAATGCACTTGTGTTTTAGTATAATTTTTAACAGATCTCTTGAAGGAAGAAATTGGGGTGAAGAATCCTGGGGCCTTTGGAACCTGTGAAACGTTCCAAAAGGCAGCTCTGGGTGTGTGACAAAAACAAGACGTTGGTTTGTTCCCATGCAGCTCCTTTCACCCCAGATGGTTGCTCGTGGGGCCTCTGAGCTCTTCAACAGTCCGCAATGGGGACGAGACCCAAGCAAGACATGGGCAGAAGACATGAACAGACATTTCTCCAAAGAAGACATCCGAATGGCCAACAGACCCATGAAAAACTGCTCCATGTCACTCAACATCAACATCAACAAATCAAAACCTCGATGAGATGCCACCTCGCACCAGTCAACATGACTAAAACTCACAAGTCAGGAAACGGCTGGTGTTGGCAAGGATGCAGGGAAGGGGGAACCCTCCTACGCTGTTGATGGAAATGCAAGCTGGTGCATCCACTGTGGAAAGCTATTTGGAGGCTCCTCAAAAAGTGGAAAATTGAACTACCCTACAACCCAGCAATTGCCGTAACGGGTATTTACCCCAAAGATACAAATAGTGACATGAAGGGGGCACCTGTATCCCAGTGTTTACAGCAGCAATGTCGGCAATAGGCAAGCTGTGCAAAGAGCCCAAATGTTCCTCGACAGATGAATGGATAAAGAAGAAGCAGTGTATATACGCCATGGAATATTATGCAGCCATCAAAAGAAGAAATCTTGCCATTTGCACCGAGGTAGATGAACTAGGGTCATGCCAAGTGAGACAAATCAGTCAGAGTAACACAAGTATCATAGGCTCTCACTCAAATGTGGAATTCAATAAGCAAAACAACCGATCCCAGGGGAAGAGAGCAAACAACAGAACACGATAAAACCAGAGAGGGAGGCATAAAAGACTGTTAGTCATAAGAAACAAACTGAGGGTTTCTGGAAGGGAGAGGGCTGGGGGGGGGGGCTAGCTGGGTGATGGGCATAAAGGAGGACACAGGATTTAATGAGCACTGGGTAGTATAAAACACCGATGAATCACAGACCGGTGCCTCTAAAACCAATAAGACATTAACTTATTGATTTTAAATTTTAAAGCAAAAAATGCTTCAAGAAAAATACCTGGCTTGTCCTAAGAACTCGGTAAATGTTAACTGTTGTTATTTGTCTTTCCCACATCTTTCAGCATAACAGTATCCAGCTAGGAAGTAAATAATCATGGGGAAGTAATGGAGAGCATGGCGACTGTAGTTCATCCTGTTGTACTGCATACTTGAAAGTTGCTAAGAGGAGATCTAAAAGTTCACACCACAAGAAAATAAAACGTTATAAGGATAAAAACAAAACAAAACAAAACAAAAAATCACCTGTGCCCTTATACACCCATTCCACGGAGCTTCCCATAAAGATGCTCATATCAGGGGCGCCCTGGTGGCTCAGTGGGTTAAAGTCTCTGCCTTCGGCTCAGGTCACGATCTCAGGGTCTTGGGATCGAGCCCCACATCGGGCTGTCTGCTCAGCAGGGAGCCTGCTTCCTCTTCTCTTTCTGCCTACTTGTGATCTCTCTCTGTCAAATAAATAAATAAAATCTTTCAAAAGAAAAAAAAAAGATGCTCATATCAGGCACGCTTGGTAAACTACAGTATCGATTGTAAAAATGTGTCGGAATCTTTGGAGTTTTCTATCCAGGCAATAATACTATGAACTGGGAACGGGGACGTCGTTTCTGCATTTTGCCTTCCTTGTATGTTTCTGTCTTGCTGCATGGCAAGGACCCCCTACATCCCCTGCCTAGTGACACTAGCCACCCCAGCGAGCCTTGCCCCTGATCTAAATATCATGTTGGCTGTAGCATTTTGGAGATACTCTTTATTAGATTAAGGAAGTTCCTTTTTATTTTTGGTTTACTGAGTTTTTACCAGGAACGTGAGGCTGAAGTTAGGTAGAGTTGGGTTTTTTTTTGTTTGTTTTTCTGTTTGTTTGTTTTTGTTTTTTTTATTAAATTTATTTATTTTCAGCATAACAGTATTCATTATTTTTTCACCACACCCAGTGCTCCATGCAATCCTTGCCCTCTATAATATCCACCATCTGGTACCCGAACCTCCCACCCCACCCCCCGCCACTTCACACCCCTCAGATTGTTCTCAGAGTCCATAGTCTCTCATGATTCACCTCCCCTTCCAATTTCCCCCAACTCCCTTCTCCTCTCTAACTCCCCGTGTCCTCCATGCTGTGTGTTATGCTGCACAAATAGTAAAATCATATGATAATAGACTCTCTCTGCTTGACCTATTTCACTCAGCATAATCTCTTCCAGTCCCGACCATGTTGCTACAAAAGTTGGGTATTCATCCTTTCTGATGGAGGCATAATACTCCATAGTGTATATGGACCACATTTTCCTTACCCATTTGTCCGTTGAAGGACATCTTGGTTCTTTCCATCGTTTGGCGACCGTGGCCATTGCTGCTATACACATTGGGGTACAGATGGCCCTTCTTTTTACTTAATGCATCTTTTGGGGGGAAAAAACACATGTCGCTTTCCTTCTTCAAGCCATTAATGTTGTGAATTACATTGAATTTCCAGTGTTAAACCAACTCTCTTCCTGGAGTAAACCCTACATATCATGCACATTATCTTTTCCATTTATTGCTGCATCGTGTCTCCTATTCGTGTCGGATGTTCGTATCTGCTGACTTTCGCCTGCTCTTTTCCCTTCTGTATTTTTCTGGGTTTGGGGTCAAGGTTTTTCTAGCCCCACGGTAAGAGCTGCGGCTATGTTCTCTCTCTCTTCTGTAGGAGTAGGAGTAAGATTAGAATGTTTCATGTTTCTTGTTTAAACATCTCTCCTGCCAATGGATCTAGGTTCCAAAATACTAATTCAGCTTGTTTGTTGGCTCGTATGGCCACTCGTGTGTTTCTTCCTTTTTGACTCAGTCTGGTCCATTTTTAGAGGTAATCACTGAATATCGGGCTTACTCCAGGAATAGAGTTAAACAGAAGAAACTCAGTGTAATTTGCAGCATGCATGTTTTAATGGAGGAAAGGTATGTGATTTCTTTTTAAAAGAAGACGCATTAAAACATAAGTGTACATAGAGAGAGAAACAGAGCCAAACTTGGGGCTTTCAGTTCCCCAGCATTGTCACCCAGATACGCCTTACGTTTCCCCGCTTGCCTTGTGAGAAACAAGACTGGACTTCCCCTATACTGCCTCCAGGTCAGCGGGCTGCTGGGACACGTGCAACAAGCTGGTTGGCCAGGAGCCCTTCCTACTGATGACGCTGCATGACTCACTGTGGAGGTTATAAAAGGCCAGGTCTCCGCTAGATAGTCTTTTTTGCGAATGAGTCAGACAAACGGCACACGCTCCTGTTCTAGAACAATTCAACTATGTTCAGTATCACACACTGGGTCCTGGAATTAGCGGTGGAAATTGTCGCTACCAATGTCCTGGATAAAGTAAGAATTTCTTTTCCTGCATTGTTCATGACATTACCGGAGTACCCATGGGACTTCACAGATTGGTTACAAACAGCGTGCCGGTTCCTGTTGGGGAAGACCTTTTTTTATGTCCTGCGCCATCTTACTTCCGTTATACACAAACAGATTGTCGGAGAAGTCGTCATAAATATGCCATATCGTTTTCGACACAAGAAGACGTTTTCTAAAGCCGCAGCCGTGGTTGTGGTTTAGCTACTCTTCCGTCTAAGCCATCTGGGTGCTCTGGGGAGTACTTAGCACCGGGACGAAAAGAAAGTACTTTCCTAGCTTCTCTACGGCCAGAGGAGGCTTGTGGGTGTGCTCGGCTCTCCCTGAGGCTGGCCCCAGGTACCAAACTCACCAAGAAGACTAGCTCACAACGAAAGGGAAACACTGAATTTGAATCACTAATGGTAAGCAGTCCTAACATGGCGCCCAGAGTCCGCGCCCACCTCTGGACGTCCCATGAACTTCCAGCCTGTGCCTACCACCAACGGCTCCGTTCTGGACTGGCTCTCTGAAGGAAGCTCATTCTGCTGAACTTCCCTCCAGCGACTACCATCTATCTATATATAGTACAGCCGACTATTTGTGCTGCGCCAGTCATCATTCTGTCCCAAGAACTTACAGGAGCCTGTGGTTTTACCTTCATCCCCTTGCTCCTCCCCTGCCACCCCACCCCTCCCCCTGAGCCCATTTCCCGTTCCTCTTGAATCTGTGTCTCCCAGACTTCAAAAAAGTTCTGTTTTGCTTTGCAGCTGCAATTTCTTGTTTTGGAACACAAAGGAACAAATAAACCTAGTTTCAACAAATGGAGTGTCTTGGAGTCTTGTTGCCCCATTCTAGGCTGACTTCTTTCTCCTGTGTGGTTCAGGGTCTGTGGCCAGAATCCGAGGAGGAATAGGAAAACCCCATGGCGATGAGCATGAGCGCTCCATGCCATGGGGTGGGGTGGGCTGTGAAGAATGGGTCACTGGCCCAGTTGAGATTTGCTGCGTGGTGGATGGGGTTGGGGGACTGCTTTCTGAGGCTGATATCATGGGGCTCATTCTGGTGGGTGGGGGGAGGGGAGGAGGGGAGTTTTGAAGATGTCTCCTCTCCCCAGGAGAAGTTCACGGTGAGAGAAGGGCAAACCATGAACTGGTTAAAAGAGTCGTGGGCATGTATCCCAAATGTGGTTCAGGTAGAGACAGCTGTGTAAAGTACTGAGCTGAGCAAGGAATAGGGCTCCGAAAACTCATGTTCCAGGGGACCAACGTTGGGATGTGGCGGGGTGTGAAACCCGGAAGGCTCACAAAAATGCCGCCCGTGGGTCAGGAGAGAACCTGTGGAGGGAGAGAGGGTGTGAGTGGAACAACCCTCCCTGGGGAACCCTGAAGGTCCTGGGGCTGGCCTGGAAATGTGGAGCCTGCCTGCATCAGCTCCCTGCTCAGCATGGAGTCTACTTCTCCCTCTCCCTCTGCCCCTTCCACAACTTGTACCTGCTGCATCTCTCACGGACATATAAATACGTCAAATCAAAAAAAGAAAAAAAGAAGAAGAAGAAGAAGAAGAAGAAGAAGAAAGAAAGAAAGAAAGAAAGAAAGAACAGTTCATACCCCCAAAGTGATGTACACATTCCATGCAATCCACCTTAAAATCCTAATGGCATTTTGGGCAGGAATTAGAAGAAATTCATCCTTCAGATCATACGGTACTCAACAGACTCCAAGCGCCCGAGCAATCTAGAAATGGACAAAGTAGGCGGCTTGCACATCCCGATTTCAAAACATATTACTGAGCCACAGGAAACAACAGAGTGAGCTACCAGCATCGACACAGAGACACAAACATAGAAGGAACAGAACAGTGAGCCCTCAGATACAACTTTCCACACATGGCCAAATGATCTTCTGCAGGGTGCCGTTCCCACTAGAATGAGAAAGGACAGTCTCTTTAATGAAAAGGCTTGGGAAGACAGGGTATCCATATGCAAAGAAGGAAACCGGACCCTTCCTTCCTAAAGCACACAAAGATTAATTGAAAATAGAGAAGGCATCTCCACAGAGGACCTAAGATCATGAAGCTGAGAGAGGGAAACAGGAGCAAAACTTCATGACCTTGGATTTAGCAATGAGGTCTAGGACATGACACCAAGAAACACAGGCAGCAAAAGCCAACTAGAAAAACGGGGCCATTTCGACCTTACAAACTGTTGGCCCTCCGAAGAAACAGTCAACCGAGTGAAAAGGGAGCCTACAGAATGGGGAAAAGGATGCGCACTTCCTATGTCTCTTAAGGGATTCATATCCAGAAGATGTAGAAAAATCTAAAAGGCACAACAACAAGAAAAACTAACTAGACAATTAGACAATGGAGAGGAGACTTGAAAAGACATTTCTCCGACGACAGACAAAGGCCACCAAGCTTCTGAGAACATGCTCAGCACCAGTACTCATTACAGAAAACAAATCAAATGACAAAGACATAACATGGGGTACCTGTGAGGATGGCCGCTAGCAACAACAGTAGCCCAAAGAACCCAAAGCCGCACACCTTACGACAGCTTGTGTTGCCGAGGACCTGGAGGAATGGGAACCCTGGCACGGTCTTGGTGAAAATGTGAAATGGCCCATCTGCCCTGGAACACAGTGCAGAGTTTCCTCCCAATGAGGAAACAGACTTACCACGCGACGCAGCCATCGCACTCCTGACTTGACATCCCTAAGAACTGGAAGCAACGTTGCGAAGGGCTACTCGCACATACCTGTTCACTGCAGGGTTTTTCTCCAGACTCAAGAGGTAGAAGCACCCACATGTCCACACAGGGAGGAATGGAGAAAGAACGCCTGGCATCTACATACAATGGGACGCTATTCCATCCTAGAAAGGAAGGTCATTCTGGACTTTCTGCAAAGTGAAATGAGCAAGTCACAGACAACGATCTTGTGATTCCACTTCTGTGTGGTATCTAAAGTAGTCAGATCGACAGAAACAGAAAGAACTGTGGAGCCAGTGGGGGCAAGGAGGAGGAAACACGGAGCTGGGGGTACCGATTTTCGGTCACCAAATGAATATGTTCCAATGCGTTGTACGACAAGGAGAATATGTATATGCCGCTGGACTATACATTGGCTGATGGTTTAAAAGAAGTAAATGTAATGCACTTGTGTTTTAGTATAATTTTTAACAGATCTCTTGAAGGAAGAAATTGGGGTGAAGAATCCTGGGGCCTTTGGAACCTGTGAAACGTTCCAAAAGGCAGCTCTGGGTGTGTGACAAAAACAAGACGTTGGTTTGTTCCCATGCAGCTCCTTTCACCCCAGATGGTTGCTCGTGGGGCCTCTGAGCTCTTCAACAGTCCGCAATGGGGACGAGACCCAAGCAAGACATGGGCAGAAGACATGAACAGACATTTCTCCAAAGAAGACATCCGAATGGCCAACAGACCCATGAAAAACTGCTCCATGTCACTCAACATCAACATCAACAAATCAAAACCTCGATGAGATGCCACCTCGCACCAGTCAACATGACTAAAACTCACAAGTCAGGAAACGGCTGGTGTTGGCAAGGATGCAGGGAAGGGGGAACCCTCCTACGCTGTTGATGGAAATGCAAGCTGGTGCATCCACTGTGGAAAGCTATTTGGAGGCTCCTCAAAAAGTGGAAAATTGAACTACCCTACAACCCAGCAATTGCCGTAACGGGTATTTACCCCAAAGATACAAATAGTGACATGAAGGGGGCACCTGTATCCCAGTGTTTACAGCAGCAATGTCGGCAATAGGCAAGCTGTGCAAAGAGCCCAAATGTTCCTCGACAGATGAATGGATAAAGAAGAAGCAGTGTATATACGCCATGGAATATTATGCAGCCATCAAAAGAAGAAATCTTGCCATTTGCACCGAGGTAGATGAACTAGGGTCATGCCAAGTGAGACAAATCAGTCAGAGTAACACAAGTATCATAGGCTCTCACTCAAATGTGGAATTCAATAAGCAAAACAACCGATCCCAGGGGAAGAGAGCAAACAACAGAACACGATAAAACCAGAGAGGGAGGCATAAAAGACTGTTAGTCATAAGAAACAAACTGAGGGTTTCTGGAAGGGAGAGGGCTGGGGGGGGGGGCTAGCTGGGTGATGGGCATAAAGGAGGACACAGGATTTAATGAGCACTGGGTAGTATAAAACACCGATGAATCACAGACCGGTGCCTCTAAAACCAATAAGACATTAACTTATTGATTTTAAATTTTAAAGCAAAAAATGCTTCAAGAAAAATACCTGGCTTGTCCTAAGAACTCGGTAAATGTTAACTGTTGTTATTTGTCTTTCCCACATCTTTCAGCATAACAGTATCCAGCTAGGAAGTAAATAATCATGGGGAAGTAATGGAGAGCATGGCGACTGTAGTTCATCCTGTTGTACTGCATACTTGAAAGTTGCTAAGAGGAGATCTAAAAGTTCACACCACAAGAAAATAAAACGTCATAAGGATCAAAACAAAACAAAACAAAAAATCACCTGTGCCCTTATACACCCATTCCACGGAGCTTCCCATAAAGATGCTCATATCAGGGGCGCCCTGGTGGCTCAGTGGGTTAAAGTCTCTGCCTTCGGCTCAGGTCACGATCTCAGGGTCTTGGGATCGAGCCCCACATCGGGCTGTCTGCTCAGCAGGGAGCCTGCTTCCTCTTCTCTTTCTGCCTACTTGTGATCTCTCTCTGTCAAATAAATAAATAAAATCTTTCAAAAGAAAAAAAAAGATGCTCATATCAGGCGCGCTTGGTAAACTACAGTATCGATTGTTAAAATGTGTCGGATTCTTTGGAGTTTTCTATCCAGGCAATAATACTATGAACTGGGAACGGGGACGTCGTTTCTGCATTTTGCCTTCCTTGTATGTTTCTGTCTTGCTGCATGGCAAGGACCCCCTACATCCCCTGCCTAGTGACACTAGCCACCCCAGCGAGCCTTGCCCCTGATCTAAATATCATGTTGGCTGTAGCATTTTGGAGATACTCTTTATTAGATTAAGGAAGTTCCTTTTTATTTTTGGTTTACTGAGTTTTTACCAGGAACGTGAGGCTGAAGTTAGGTAGAGTTGGGTTTTTTGTTTGTTTGTTTTTCTGTTTGTTTGTTTTTGTTTTTTTTTATTAAATTTATTTATTTTCAGCATAACAGTATTCATTATTTTTTCACCACACCCAGTGCTCCATGCAATCCTTGCCCTCTATAATATCCACCATCTGGTACCCGAACCTCCCACCCCACCCCCCGCCACTTCACACCCCTCAGATTGTTCTCAGAGTCCATAGTCTCTCATGATTCACCTCCCCTTCCAATTTCCCCCAACTCCCTTCTCCTCTCTAACTCCCCGTGTCCTCCATGCTGTGTGTTATGCTGCACAAATAGTAAAATCATATGATAATAGACTCTCTCTGCTTGACCTATTTCACTCAGCATAATCTCTTCCAGTCCCGACCATGTTGCTACAAAAGTTGGGTATTCATCCTTTCTGATGGAGGCATAATACTCCATAGTGTATATGGACCACATTTTCCTTACCCATTTGTCCGTTGAAGGACATCTTGGTTCTTTCCATCGTTTGGCGACCGTGGCCATTGCTGCTATACACATTGGGGTACAGATGGCCCTTCTTTTTACTTAATGCATCTTTTGGGGGGAAAAAACACATGTCGCTTTCCTTCTTCAAGCCATTAATGTTGTGAATTACATTGAATTTCCAGTGTTAAACCAACTCTCTTCCTGGAGTAAACCCTACATATCATGCACATTATCTTTTCCATTTATTGCTGCATCGTGTCTCCTATTCGTGTCGGATGTTCGTATCTGCTGACTTTCGCCTGCTCTTTTCCCTTCTGTATTTTTCTGGGTTTGGGGTCAAGGTTTTTCTAGCCCCACGGTAAGAGCTGCGGCTATGTTCTCTCTCTCTTCTGTAGGAGTAGGAGTAAGATTAGAATGTTTCATGTTTCTTGTTTAAACATCTCTCCTGCCAATGGATCTAGGTTCCAAAATACTAATTCAGCTTGTTTGTTGGCTCGTATGGCCACTCGTGTGTTTCTTCCTTTTTGACTCAGTCTGGTCCATTTTTAGAGGTAATCACTGAATATCGGGCTTACTCCAGGAATAGAGTTAAACAGAAGAAACTCAGTGTAATTTGCAGCATGCATGTTTTAATGGAGGAAAGGTATGTGATTTCTTTTTAAAAGAAGACGCATTAAAACATAAGTGTACATAGAGAGAGAAACAGAGCCAAACTTGGGGCTTTCAGTTCCCCAGCATTGTCACCCAGATACGCCTTACGTTTCCCCGCTTGCCTTGTGAGAAACAAGACTGGACTTCCCCTATACTGCCTCCAGGTCAGCGGGCTGCTGGGACACGTGCAACAAGCTGGTTGGCCAGGAGCCCTTCCTACTGATGACGCTGCATGACTCACTGTGGAGGTTATAAAAGGCCAGGTCTCCGCTAGATAGTCTTTTTTGCGAATGAGTCAGACAAACGGCACACGCTCCTGTTCTAGAACAATTCAACTATGTTCAGTATCACACACTGGGTCCTGGAATTAGCGGTGGAAATTGTCGCTACCAATGTCCTGGATAAAGTAAGAATTTCTTTTCCTGCATTGTTCATGACATTACCGGAGTACCCATGGGACTTCACAGATTGGTTACAAACAGCGTGCCGGTTCCTGTTGGGGAAGACCTTTTTTTATGTCCTGCGCCATCTTACTTCCGTTATACACAAACAGATTGTCGGAGAAGTCGTCATAAATATGCCATATCGTTTTCGACACAAGAAGACGTTTTCTAAAGCCGCAGCCGTGGTTGTGGTTTAGCTACTCTTCCGTCTAAGCCATCTGGGTGCTCTGGGGAGTACTTAGCACCGGGACGAAAAGAAAGTACTTTCCTAGCTTCTCTACGGCCAGAGGAGGCTTGTGGGTGTGCTCGGCTCTCCCTGAGGCTGGCCCCAGGTACCAAACTCACCAAGAAGACTAGCTCACAACGAAAGGGAAACACTGAATTTGAATCACTAATGGTAAGCAGTCCTAACATGGCGCCCAGAGTCCGCGCCCACCTCTGGACGTCCCATGAACTTCCAGCCTGTGCCTACCACCAACGGCTCCGTTCTGGACTGGCTCTCTGAAGGAAGCTCATTCTGCTGAACTTCCCTCCAGCGACTACCATCTATCTATATATAGTACAGCCGACTATTTGTGCTGCGCCAGTCATCATTCTGTCCCAAGAACTTACAGGAGCCTGTGGTTTTACCTTCATCCCCTTGCTCCTCCCCTGCCACCCCACCCCTCCCCCTGAGCCCATTTCCCGTTCCTCTTGAATCTGTGTCTCCCAGACTTCAAAAAAGTTCTGTTTTGCTTTGCAGCTGCAATTTCTTGTTTTGGAACACAAAGGAACAAATAAACCTAGTTTCAACAAATGGAGTGTCTTGGAGTCTTATTGCCCCATTCTAGGCTGACTTCTTTCTCCTGTGTGGTTCAGGGTCTGTGGCCAGAATCCGAGGAGGAATAGGAAAACCCCATGGCGATGAGCATGAGCGCTCCATGCCATGGGGTGGGGTGGGCTGTGAAGAATGGGTCACTGGCCCAGTTGAGATTTGCTGCGTGGTGGATGGGGTTGGGGGACTGCTTTCTGAGGCTGATATCATGGGGCTCATTCTGGTGGGTGGGGGGAGGGGAGGAGGGGAGTTTTGAAGATGTCTCCTCTCCCCAGGAGAAGTTCACGGTGAGAGAAGGGCAAACCATGAACTGGTTAAAAGAGTCGTGGGCATGTATCCCAAATGTGGTTCAGGTAGAGACAGCTGTGTAAAGTACTGAGCTGAGCAAGGAATAGGGCTCCGAAAACTCATGTTCCAGGGGACCAACGTTGGGATGTGGCGGGGTGTGAAACCCGGAAGGCTCACAAAAATGCCGCCCGTGGGTCAGGAGAGAACCTGTGGAGGGAGAGAGGGTGTGAGTGGAACAACCCTCCCTGGGGAACCCTGAAGGTCCTGGGGCTGGCCTGGAAATGTGGAGCCTGCCTGCATCAGCTCCCTGCTCAGCATGGAGTCTACTTCTCCCTCTCCCTCTGCCCCTTCCACAACTTGTACCTGCTGCATCTCTCACGGACATATAAATACGTCAAATCAAAAAAAGAAAAAAAGAAGAAGAAGAAGAAGAAGAAGAAGAAGAAAGAAAGAAAGAAAGAAAGAAAGAACAGTTCATACCCCCAAAGTGATGTACACATTCCATGCAATCCACCTTAAAATCCTAATGGCATTTTGGGCAGGAATTAGAAGAAATTCATCCTTCAGATCATACGGTACTCAACAGACTCCAAGCGCCCGAGCAATCTAGAAATGGACAAAGTAGGCGGCTTGCACATCCCGATTTCAAAACATATTACTGAGCCACAGGAAACAACAGAGTGAGCTACCAGCATCGACACAGAGACACAAACATAGAAGGAACAGAACAGTGAGCCCTCAGATACAACTTTCCACACATGGCCAAATGATCTTCTGCAGGGTGCCGTTCCCACTAGAATGAGAAAGGACAGTCTCTTTAATGAAAAGGCTTGGGAAGACAGGGTATCCATATGCAAAGAAGGAAACCGGACCCTTCCTTCCTAAAGCACACAAAGATTAATTGAAAATAGAGAAGGCATCTCCACAGAGGACCTAAGATCATGAAGCTGAGAGAGGGAAACAGGAGCAAAACTTCATGACCTTGGATTTAGCAATGAGGTCTAGGACATGACACCAAGAAACACAGGCAGCAAAAGCCAACTAGAAAAACGGGGCCATTTCGACCTTACAAACTGTTGGCCCTCCGAAGAAACAGTCAACCGAGTGAAAAGGGAGCCTACAGAATGGGGAAAAGGATGCGCACTTCCTATGTCTCTTAAGGGATTCATATCCAGAAGATGTAGAAAAATCTAAAAGGCACAACAACAAGAAAAACTAACTAGACAATTAGACAATGGAGAGGAGACTTGAAAAGACATTTCTCCGACGACAGACAAAGGCCACCAAGCTTCTGAGAACATGCTCAGCACCAGTACTCATTACAGAAAACAAATCAAATGACAAAGACATAACATGGGGTACCTGTGAGGATGGCCGCTAGCAACAACAGTAGCCCAAAGAACCCAAAGCCGCACACCTTACGACAGCTTGTGTTGCCGAGGACCTGGAGGAATGGGAACCCTGGCACGGTCTTGGTGAAAATGTGAAATGGCCCATCTGCCCTGGAACACAGTGCAGAGTTTCCTCCCAATGAGGAAACAGACTTACCACGCGACGCAGCCATCGCACTCCTGACTTGACATCCCTAAGAACTGGAAGCAACGTTGCGAAGGGCTACTCGCACATACCTGTTCACTGCAGGGTTTTTCTCCAGACTCAAGAGGTAGAAGCACCCACATGTCCACACAGGGAGGAATGGAGAAAGAACGCCTGGCATCTACATACAATGGGACGCTATTCCATCCTAGAAAGGAAGGTCATTCTGGACTTTCTGCAAAGTGAAATGAGCAAGTCACAGACAACGATCTTGTGATTCCACTTCTGTGTGGTATCTAAAGTAGTCAGATCGACAGAAACAGAAAGAACTGTGGAGCCAGTGGGGGCAAGGAGGAGGAAACACGGAGCTGGGGGTACCGATTTTCGGTCACCAAATGAATATGTTCCAATGCGTTGTACGACAAGGAGAATATGTATATGCCGCTGGACTATACATTGGCTGATGGTTTAAAAGAAGTAAATGTAATGCACTTGTGTTTTAGTATAATTTTTAACAGATCTCTTGAAGGAAGAAATTGGGGTGAAGAATCCTGGGGCCTTTGGAACCTGTGAAACGTTCCAAAAGGCAGCTCTGGGTGTGTGACAAAAACAAGACGTTGGTTTGTTCCCATGCAGCTCCTTTCACCCCAGATGGTTGCTCGTGGGGCCTCTGAGCTCTTCAACAGTCCGCAATGGGGACGAGACCCAAGCAAGACATGGGCAGAAGACATGAACAGACATTTCTCCAAAGAAGACATCCGAATGGCCAACAGACCCATGAAAAACTGCTCCATGTCACTCAACATCAACATCAACAAATCAAAACCTCGATGAGATGCCACCTCGCACCAGTCAACATGACTAAAACTCACAAGTCAGGAAACGGCTGGTGTTGGCAAGGATGCAGGGAAGGGGGAACCCTCCTACGCTGTTGATGGAAATGCAAGCTGGTGCATCCACTGTGGAAAGCTATTTGGAGGCTCCTCAAAAAGTGGAAAATTGAACTACCCTACAACCCAGCAATTGCCGTAACGGGTATTTACCCCAAAGATACAAATAGTGACATGAAGGGGGCACCTGTATCCCAGTGTTTACAGCAGCAATGTCGGCAATAGGCAAGCTGTGCAAAGAGCCCAAATGTTCCTCGACAGATGAATGGATAAAGAAGAAGCAGTGTATATACGCCATGGAATATTATGCAGCCATCAAAAGAAGAAATCTTGCCATTTGCACCGAGGTAGATGAACTAGGGTCATGCCAAGTGAGACAAATCAGTCAGAGTAACACAAGTATCATAGGCTCTCACTCAAATGTGGAATTCAATAAGCAAAACAACCGATCCCAGGGGAAGAGAGCAAACAACAGAACACGATAAAACCAGAGAGGGAGGCATAAAAGACTGTTAGTCATAAGAAACAAACTGAGGGTTTCTGGAAGGGAGAGGGCTGGGGGGGGGGGCTAGCTGGGTGATGGGCATAAAGGAGGACACAGGATTTAATGAGCACTGGGTAGTATAAAACACCGATGAATCACAGACCGGTGCCTCTAAAACCAATAAGACATTAACTTATTGATTTTAAATTTTAAAGCAAAAAATGCTTCAAGAAAAATACCTGGCTTGTCCTAAGAACTCGGTAAATGTTAACTGTTGTTATTTGTCTTTCCCACATCTTTCAGCATAACAGTATCCAGCTAGGAAGTAAATAATCATGGGGAAGTAATGGAGAGCATGGCGACTGTAGTTCATCCTGTTGTACTGCATACTTGAAAGTTGCTAAGAGGAGATCTAAAAGTTCACACCACAAGAAAATAAAACGTCATAAGGATCAAAACAAAACAAAACAAAAAATCACCTGTGCCCTTATACACCCATTCCACGGAGCTTCCCATAAAGATGCTCATATCAGGGGCGCCCTGGTGGCTCAGTGGGTTAAAGTCTCTGCCTTCGGCTCAGGTCACGATCTCAGGGTCTTGGGATCGAGCCCCACATCGGGCTGTCTGCTCAGCAGGGAGCCTGCTTCCTCTTCTCTTTCTGCCTACTTGTGATCTCTCTCTGTCAAATAAATAAATAAAATCTTTCAAAAGAAAAAAAAAGATGCTCATATCAGGCGCGCTTGGTAAACTACAGTATCGATTGTTAAAATGTGTCGGATTCTTTGGAGTTTTCTATCCAGGCAATAATACTATGAACTGGGAACGGGGACGTCGTTTCTGCATTTTGCCTTCCTTGTATGTTTCTGTCTTGCTGCATGGCAAGGACCCCCTACATCCCCTGCCTAGTGACACTAGCCACCCCAGCGAGCCTTGCCCCTGATCTAAATATCATGTTGGCTGTAGCATTTTGGAGATACTCTTTATTAGATTAAGGAAGTTCCTTTTTATTTTTGGTTTACTGAGTTTTTACCAGGAACGTGAGGCTGAAGTTAGGTAGAGTTGGGTTTTTTGTTTGTTTGTTTTTCTGTTTGTTTGTTTTTGTTTTTTTTTATTAAATTTATTTATTTTCAGCATAACAGTATTCATTATTTTTTCACCACACCCAGTGCTCCATGCAATCCTTGCCCTCTATAATATCCACCATCTGGTACCCGAACCTCCCACCCCACCCCCCGCCACTTCACACCCCTCAGATTGTTCTCAGAGTCCATAGTCTCTCATGATTCACCTCCCCTTCCAATTTCCCCCAACTCCCTTCTCCTCTCTAACTCCCCGTGTCCTCCATGCTGTGTGTTATGCTGCACAAATAGTAAAATCATATGATAATAGACTCTCTCTGCTTGACCTATTTCACTCAGCATAATCTCTTCCAGTCCCGACCATGTTGCTACAAAAGTTGGGTATTCATCCTTTCTGATGGAGGCATAATACTCCATAGTGTATATGGACCACATTTTCCTTACCCATTTGTCCGTTGAAGGACATCTTGGTTCTTTCCATCGTTTGGCGACCGTGGCCATTGCTGCTATACACATTGGGGTACAGATGGCCCTTCTTTTTACTTAATGCATCTTTTGGGGGGAAAAACACATGTCGCTTTCCTTCTTCAAGCCATTAATGTTGTGAATTACATTGAATTTCCAGTGTTAAACCAACTCTCTTCCTGGAGTAAACCCTACATATCATGCACATTATCTTTTCCATTTATTGCTGCATCGTGTCTCCTATTCGTGTCGGATGTTCGTATCTGCTGACTTTCGCCTGCTCTTTTCCCTTCTGTATTTTTCTGGGTTTGGGGTCAAGGTTTTTCTAGCCCCACGGTAAGAGCTGCGGCTATGTTCTCTCTCTCTTCTGTAGGAGTAGGAGTAAGATTAGAATGTTTCATGTTTCTTGTTTAAACATCTCTCCTGCCAATGGATCTAGGTTCCAAAATACTAATTCAGCTTGTTTGTTGGCTCGTATGGCCACTCGTGTGTTTCTTCCTTTTTGACTCAGTCTGGTCCATTTTTAGAGGTAATCACTGAATATCGGGCTTACTCCAGGAATAGAGTTAAACAGAAGAAACTCAGTGTAATTTGCAGCATGCATGTTTTAATGGAGGAAAGGTATGTGATTTCTTTTTAAAAGAAGACGCATTAAAACATAAGTGTACATAGAGAGAGAAACAGAGCCAAACTTGGGGCTTTCAGTTCCCCAGCATTGTCACCCAGATACGCCTTACGTTTCCCCGCTTGCCTTGTGAGAAACAAGACTGGACTTCCCCTATACTGCCTCCAGGTCAGCGGGCTGCTGGGACACGTGCAACAAGCTGGTTGGCCAGGAGCCCTTCCTACTGATGACGCTGCATGACTCACTGTGGAGGTTATAAAAGGCCAGGTCTCCGCTAGATAGTCTTTTTTGCGAATGAGTCAGACAAACGGCACACGCTCCTGTTCTAGAACAATTCAACTATGTTCAGTATCACACACTGGGTCCTGGAATTAGCGGTGGAAATTGTCGCTACCAATGTCCTGGATAAAGTAAGAATTTCTTTTCCTGCATTGTTCATGACATTACCGGAGTACCCATGGGACTTCACAGATTGGTTACAAACAGCGTGCCGGTTCCTGTTGGGGAAGACCTTTTTTTATGTCCTGCGCCATCTTACTTCCGTTATACACAAACAGATTGTCGGAGAAGTCGTCATAAATATGCCATATCGTTTTCGACACAAGAAGACGTTTTCTAAAGCCGCAGCCGTGGTTGTGGTTTAGCTACTCTTCCGTCTAAGCCATCTGGGTGCTCTGGGGAGTACTTAGCACCGGGACGAAAAGAAAGTACTTTCCTAGCTTCTCTACGGCCAGAGGAGGCTTGTGGGTGTGCTCGGCTCTCCCTGAGGCTGGCCCCAGGTACCAAACTCACCAAGAAGACTAGCTCACAACGAAAGGGAAACACTGAATTTGAATCACTAATGGTAAGCAGTCCTAACATGGCGCCCAGAGTCCGCGCCCACCTCTGGACGTCCCATGAACTTCCAGCCTGTGCCTACCACCAACGGCTCCGTTCTGGACTGGCTCTCTGAAGGAAGCTCATTCTGCTGAACTTCCCTCCAGCGACTACCATCTATCTATATATAGTACAGCCGACTATTTGTGCTGCGCCAGTCATCATTCTGTCCCAAGAACTTACAGGAGCCTGTGGTTTTACCTTCATCCCCTTGCTCCTCCCCTGCCACCCCACCCCTCCCCCTGAGCCCATTTCCCGTTCCTCTTGAATCTGTGTCTCCCAGACTTCAAAAAAGTTCTGTTTTGCTTTGCAGCTGCAATTTCTTGTTTTGGAACACAAAGGAACAAATAAACCTAGTTTCAACAAATGGAGTGTCTTGGAGTCTTATTGCCCCATTCTAGGCTGACTTCTTTCTCCTGTGTGGTTCAGGGTCTGTGGCCAGAATCCGAGGAGGAATAGGAAAACCCCATGGCGATGAGCATGAGCGCTCCATGCCATGGGGTGGGGTGGGCTGTGAAGAATGGGTCACTGGCCCAGTTGAGATTTGCTGCGTGGTGGATGGGGTTGGGGGACTGCTTTCTGAGGCTGATATCATGGGGCTCATTCTGGTGGGTGGGGGGAGGGGAGGAGGGGAGTTTTGAAGATGTCTCCTCTCCCCAGGAGAAGTTCACGGTGAGAGAAGGGCAAACCATGAACTGGTTAAAAGAGTCGTGGGCATGTATCCCAAATGTGGTTCAGGTAGAGACAGCTGTGTAAAGTACTGAGCTGAGCAAGGAATAGGGCTCCGAAAACTCATGTTCCAGGGGACCAACGTTGGGATGTGGCGGGGTGTGAAACCCGGAAGGCTCACAAAAATGCCGCCCGTGGGTCAGGAGAGAACCTGTGGAGGGAGAGAGGGTGTGAGTGGAACAACCCTCCCTGGGGAACCCTGAAGGTCCTGGGGCTGGCCTGGAAATGTGGAGCCTGCCTGCATCAGCTCCCTGCTCAGCATGGAGTCTACTTCTCCCTCTCCCTCTGCCCCTTCCACAACTTGTACCTGCTGCATCTCTCACGGACATATAAATACGTCAAATCAAAAAAAGAAAAAAAGAAGAAGAAGAAGAAGAAGAAAGAAAGAAAGAAAGAAAGAAAGAACAGTTCATACCCCCAAAGTGATGTACACATTCCATGCAATCCACCTTAAAATCCTAATGGCATTTTGGGCAGGAATTAGAAGAAATTCATCCTTCAGATCATACGGTACTCAACAGACTCCAAGCGCCCGAGCAATCTAGAAATGGACAAAGTAGGCGGCTTGCACATCCCGATTTCAAAACATATTACTGAGCCACAGGAAACAACAGAGTGAGCTACCAGCATCGACACAGAGACACAAACATAGAAGGAACAGAACAGTGAGCCCTCAGATACAACTTTCCACACATGGCCAAATGATCTTCTGCAGGGTGCCGTTCCCACTAGAATGAGAAAGGACAGTCTCTTTAATGAAAAGGCTTGGGAAGACAGGGTATCCATATGCAAAGAAGGAAACCGGACCCTTCCTTCCTAAAGCACACAAAGATTAATTGAAAATAGAGAAGGCATCTCCACAGAGGACCTAAGATCATGAAGCTGAGAGAGGGAAACAGGAGCAAAACTTCATGACCTTGGATTTAGCAATGAGGTCTAGGACATGACACCAAGAAACACAGGCAGCAAAAGCCAACTAGAAAAACGGGGCCATTTCGACCTTACAAACTGTTGGCCCTCCGAAGAAACAGTCAACCGAGTGAAAAGGGAGCCTACAGAATGGGGAAAAGGATGCGCACTTCCTATGTCTCTTAAGGGATTCATATCCAGAAGATGTAGAAAAATCTAAAAGGCACAACAACAAGAAAAACTAACTAGACAATTAGACAATGGAGAGGAGACTTGAAAAGACATTTCTCCGACGACAGACAAAGGCCACCAAGCTTCTGAGAACATGCTCAGCACCAGTACTCATTACAGAAAACAAATCAAATGACAAAGACATAACATGGGGTACCTGTGAGGATGGCCGCTAGCAACAACAGTAGCCCAAAGAACCCAAAGCCGCACACCTTACGACAGCTTGTGTTGCCGAGGACCTGGAGGAATGGGAACCCTGGCACGGTCTTGGTGAAAATGTGAAATGGCCCATCTGCCCTGGAACACAGTGCAGAGTTTCCTCCCAATGAGGAAACAGACTTACCACGCGACGCAGCCATCGCACTCCTGACTTGACATCCCTAAGAACTGGAAGCAACGTTGCGAAGGGCTACTCGCACATACCTGTTCACTGCAGGGTTTTTCTCCAGACTCAAGAGGTAGAAGCACCCACATGTCCACACAGGGAGGAATGGAGAAAGAACGCCTGGCATCTACATACAATGGGACGCTATTCCATCCTAGAAAGGAAGGTCATTCTGGACTTTCTGCAAAGTGAAATGAGCAAGTCACAGACAACGATCTTGTGATTCCACTTCTGTGTGGTATCTAAAGTAGTCAGATCGACAGAAACAGAAAGAACTGTGGAGCCAGTGGGGGCAAGGAGGAGGAAACACGGAGCTGGGGGTACCGATTTTCGGTCACCAAATGAATATGTTCCAATGCGTTGTACGACAAGGAGAATATGTATATGCCGCTGGACTATACATTGGCTGATGGTTTAAAAGAAGTAAATGTAATGCACTTGTGTTTTAGTATAATTTTTAACAGATCTCTTGAAGGAAGAAATTGGGGTGAAGAATCCTGGGGCCTTTGGAACCTGTGAAACGTTCCAAAAGGCAGCTCTGGGTGTGTGACAAAAACAAGACGTTGGTTTGTTCCCATGCAGCTCCTTTCACCCCAGATGGTTGCTCGTGGGGCCTCTGAGCTCTTCAACAGTCCGCAATGGGGACGAGACCCAAGCAAGACATGGGCAGAAGACATGAACAGACATTTCTCCAAAGAAGACATCCGAATGGCCAACAGACCCATGAAAAACTGCTCCATGTCACTCAACATCAACATCAACAAATCAAAACCTCGATGAGATGCCACCTCGCACCAGTCAACATGACTAAAACTCACAAGTCAGGAAACGGCTGGTGTTGGCAAGGATGCAGGGAAGGGGGAACCCTCCTACGCTGTTGATGGAAATGCAAGCTGGTGCATCCACTGTGGAAAGCTATTTGGAGGCTCCTCAAAAAGTGGAAAATTGAACTACCCTACAACCCAGCAATTGCCGTAACGGGTATTTACCCCAAAGATACAAATAGTGACATGAAGGGGGCACCTGTATCCCAGTGTTTACAGCAGCAATGTCGGCAATAGGCAAGCTGTGCAAAGAGCCCAAATGTTCCTCGACAGATGAATGGATAAAGAAGAAGCAGTGTATATACGCCATGGAATATTATGCAGCCATCAAAAGAAGAAATCTTGCCATTTGCACCGAGGTAGATGAACTAGGGTCATGCCAAGTGAGACAAATCAGTCAGAGTAACACAAGTATCATAGGCTCTCACTCAAATGTGGAATTCAATAAGCAAAACAACCGATCCCAGGGGAAGAGAGCAAACAACAGAACACGATAAAACCAGAGAGGGAGGCATAAAAGACTGTTAGTCATAAGAAACAAACTGAGGGTTTCTGGAAGGGAGAGGGCTGGGGGGGGGGGCTAGCTGGGTGATGGGCATAAAGGAGGACACAGGATTTAATGAGCACTGGGTAGTATAAAACACCGATGAATCACAGACCGGTGCCTCTAAAACCAATAAGACATTAACTTATTGATTTTAAATTTTAAAGCAAAAAATGCTTCAAGAAAAATACCTGGCTTGTCCTAAGAACTCGGTAAATGTTAACTGTTGTTATTTGTCTTTCCCACATCTTTCAGCATAACAGTATCCAGCTAGGAAGTAAATAATCATGGGGAAGTAATGGAGAGCATGGCGACTGTAGTTCATCCTGTTGTACTGCATACTTGAAAGTTGCTAAGAGGAGATCTAAAAGTTCACACCACAAGAAAATAAAACGTCATAAGGATCAAAACAAAACAAAACAAAAAATCACCTGTGCCCTTATACACCCATTCCACGGAGCTTCCCATAAAGATGCTCATATCAGGGGCGCCCTGGTGGCTCAGTGGGTTAAAGTCTCTGCCTTCGGCTCAGGTCACGATCTCAGGGTCTTGGGATCGAGCCCCACATCGGGCTGTCTGCTCAGCAGGGAGCCTGCTTCCTCTTCTCTTTCTGCCTACTTGTGATCTCTCTCTGTCAAATAAATAAATAAAATCTTTCAAAAGAAAAAAAAAGATGCTCATATCAGGCGCGCTTGGTAAACTACAGTATCGATTGTTAAAATGTGTCGGATTCTTTGGAGTTTTCTATCCAGGCAATAATACTATGAACTGGGAACGGGGACGTCGTTTCTGCATTTTGCCTTCCTTGTATGTTTCTGTCTTGCTGCATGGCAAGGACCCCCTACATCCCCTGCCTAGTGACACTAGCCACCCCAGCGAGCCTTGCCCCTGATCTAAATATCATGTTGGCTGTAGCATTTTGGAGATACTCTTTATTAGATTAAGGAAGTTCCTTTTTATTTTTGGTTTACTGAGTTTTTACCAGGAACGTGAGGCTGAAGTTAGGTAGAGTTGGGTTTTTTGTTTGTTTGTTTTTCTGTTTGTTTGTTTTTGTTTTTTTTTATTAAATTTATTTATTTTCAGCATAACAGTATTCATTATTTTTTCACCACACCCAGTGCTCCATGCAATCCTTGCCCTCTATAATATCCACCCATCTGGTACCCGAACCTCCCACCCCACCCCCCGCCACTTCACACCCCTCAGATTGTTCTCAGAGTCCATAGTCTCTCATGATTCACCTCCCCTTCCAATTTCCCCCAACTCCCTTCTCCTCTCTAACTCCCCGTGTCCTCCATGCTGTGTGTTATGCTGCACAAATAGTAAAATCATATGATAATAGACTCTCTCTGCTTGACCTATTTCACTCAGCATAATCTCTTCCAGTCCCGACCATGTTGCTACAAAAGTTGGGTATTCATCCTTTCTGATGGAGGCATAATACTCCATAGTGTATATGGACCACATTTTCCTTACCCATTTGTCCGTTGAAGGACATCTTGGTTCTTTCCATCGTTTGGCGACCGTGGCCATTGCTGCTATACACATTGGGGTACAGATGGCCCTTCTTTTTACTTAATGCATCTTTTGGGGGGAAAAACACATGTCGCTTTCCTTCTTCAAGCCATTAATGTTGTGAATTACATTGAATTTCCAGTGTTAAACCAACTCTCTTCCTGGAGTAAACCCTACATATCATGCACATTATCTTTTCCATTTATTGCTGCATCGTGTCTCCTATTCGTGTCGGATGTTCGTATCTGCTGACTTTCGCCTGCTCTTTTCCCTTCTGTATTTTTCTGGGTTTGGGGTCAAGGTTTTTCTAGCCCCACGGTAAGAGCTGCGGCTATGTTCTCTCTCTCTTCTGTAGGAGTAGGAGTAAGATTAGAATGTTTCATGTTTCTTGTTTAAACATCTCTCCTGCCAATGGATCTAGGTTCCAAAATACTAATTCAGCTTGTTTGTTGGCTCGTATGGCCACTCGTGTGTTTCTTCCTTTTTGACTCAGTCTGGTCCATTTTTAGAGGTAATCACTGAATATCGGGCTTACTCCAGGAATAGAGTTAAACAGAAGAAACTCAGTGTAATTTGCAGCATGCATGTTTTAATGGAGGAAAGGTATGTGATTTCTTTTTAAAAGAAGACGCATTAAAACATAAGTGTACATAGAGAGAGAAACAGAGCCAAACTTGGGGCTTTCAGTTCCCCAGCATTGTCACCCAGATACGCCTTACGTTTCCCCGCTTGCCTTGTGAGAAACAAGACTGGACTTCCCCTATACTGCCTCCAGGTCAGCGGGCTGCTGGGACACGTGCAACAAGCTGGTTGGCCAGGAGCCCTTCCTACTGATGACGCTGCATGACTCACTGTGGAGGTTATAAAAGGCCAGGTCTCCGCTAGATAGTCTTTTTTGCGAATGAGTCAGACAAACGGCACACGCTCCTGTTCTAGAACAATTCAACTATGTTCAGTATCACACACTGGGTCCTGGAATTAGCGGTGGAAATTGTCGCTACCAATGTCCTGGATAAAGTAAGAATTTCTTTTCCTGCATTGTTCATGACATTACCGGAGTACCCATGGGACTTCACAGATTGGTTACAAACAGCGTGCCGGTTCCTGTTGGGGAAGACCTTTTTTTATGTCCTGCGCCATCTTACTTCCGTTATACACAAACAGATTGTCGGAGAAGTCGTCATAAATATGCCATATCGTTTTCGACACAAGAAGACGTTTTCTAAAGCCGCAGCCGTGGTTGTGGTTTAGCTACTCTTCCGTCTAAGCCATCTGGGTGCTCTGGGGAGTACTTAGCACCGGGACGAAAAGAAAGTACTTTCCTAGCTTCTCTACGGCCAGAGGAGGCTTGTGGGTGTGCTCGGCTCTCCCTGAGGCTGGCCCCAGGTACCAAACTCACCAAGAAGACTAGCTCACAACGAAAGGGAAACACTGAATTTGAATCACTAATGGTAAGCAGTCCTAACATGGCGCCCAGAGTCCGCGCCCACCTCTGGACGTCCCATGAACTTCCAGCCTGTGCCTACCACCAACGGCTCCGTTCTGGACTGGCTCTCTGAAGGAAGCTCATTCTGCTGAACTTCCCTCCAGCGACTACCATCTATCTATATATAGTACAGCCGACTATTTGTGCTGCGCCAGTCATCATTCTGTCCCAAGAACTTACAGGAGCCTGTGGTTTTACCTTCATCCCCTTGCTCCTCCCCTGCCACCCCACCCCTCCCCCTGAGCCCATTTCCCGTTCCTCTTGAATCTGTGTCTCCCAGACTTCAAAAAAGTTCTGTTTTGCTTTGCAGCTGCAATTTCTTGTTTTGGAACACAAAGGAACAAATAAACCTAGTTTCAACAAATGGAGTGTCTTAGAGTCTTATTGCCCCATTCTAGGCTGACTTCTTTCTCCTGTGTGGTTCAGGGTCTGTGGCCAGAATCCGAGGAGGAATAGGAAAACCCCATGGCGATGAGCATGAGCGCTCCATGCCATGGGGTGGGGTGGGCTGTGAAGAATGGGTCACTGGCCCAGTTGAGATTTGCTGCGTGGTGGATGGGGTTGGGGGACTGCTTTCTGAGGCTGATATCATGGGGCTCATTCTGGTGGGTGGGGGGAGGGGAGGAGGGGAGTTTTGAAGATGTCTCAACTCCCCAGGAGAAGTTCACGGTGAGAGAAGGGCAAACCATGAACTGGTTAAAAGAGTCGTGGGCATGTATCCCAAATGTGGTTCAGGTAGAGACAGCTGTGTAAAGTACTGAGCTGAGCAAGGAATAGGGCTCCGAAAACTCATGTTCCAGGGGACCAACGTTGGGATGTGGCGGGGTGTGAAACCCGGAAGGCTCACAAAAATGCCGCCCGTGGGTCAGGAGAGAACCTGTGGAGGGAGAGAGGGTGTGAGTGGAACAACCCTCCCTGGGGAACCCTGAAGGTCCTGGGGCTGGCCTGGAAATGTGGAGCCTGCCTGCATCAGCTCCCTGCTCAGCATGGAGTCTACTTCTCCCTCTCCCTCTGCCCCTTCCACAACTTGTACCTGCTGCATCTCTCACGGACATATAAATACGTCAAATCAAAAAAAGAAAAAAAGAAGAAGAAGAAGAAGAAGAAGAAGAAGAAAGAAAGAAAGAACAGTTCATACCCCCAAAGTGATGTACACATTCCATGCAATCCACCTTAAAATCCTAATGGCATTTTGGGCAGGAATTAGAAAAAATTCATCCTTCAGATCATACGGTACTCAACAGACTCCAAGCGCCCGAGCAATCTAGAAATGGACAAAGTAGGCGGCTTGCACATCCCGATTTCAAAACATATTACTGAGCCACAGGAAACAACAGAGTGAGCTACCAGCATCGACACAGAGACACAAACATAGAAGGAACAGAACAGTGAGCCCTCAGATACAACTTTCCACACATGGCCAAATGATCTTCTGCAGGGTGCCGTTCCCACTAGAATGAGAAAGGACAGTCTCTTTAATGAAAAGGCTTGGGAAGACAGGGTATCCATATGCAAAGAAGGAAACCGGACCCTTCCTTCCTAAAGCACACAAAGATTAATTGAAAATAGAGAAGGCATCTCCACAGAGGACCTAAGATCATGAAGCTGAGAGAGGGAAACAGGAGCAAAACTTCATGACCTTGGATTTAGCAATGAGGTCTAGGACATGACACCAAGAAACACAGGCAGCAAAAGCCAACTAGAAAAACGGGGCCATTTCGACCTTACAAACTGTTGGCCCTCCGAAGAAACAGTCAACCGAGTGAAAAGGGAGCCTACAGAATGGGGAAAAGGATGCGCACTTCCTATGTCTCTTAAGGGATTCATATCCAGAAGATGTAGAAAAATCTAAAAGGCACAACAACAAGAAAAACTAACTAGACAATTAGACAATGGAGAGGAGACTTGAAAAGACATTTCTCCGACGACAGACAAAGGCCACCAAGCTTCTGAGAACATGCTCAGCACCAGTACTCATTACAGAAAACAAATCAAATGACAAAGACATAACATGGGGTACCTGTGAGGATGGCCGCTAGCAACAACAGTAGCCCAAAGAACCCAAAGCCGCACACCTTACGACAGCTTGTGTTGCCGAGGACCTGGAGGAATGGGAACCCTGGCACGGTCTTGGTGAAAATGTGAAATGGCCCATCTGCCCTGGAACACAGTGCAGAGTTTCCTCCCAATGAGGAAACAGACTTACCACGCGACGCAGCCATCGCACTCCTGACTTGACATCCCTAAGAACTGGAAGCAACGTTGCGAAGGGCTACTCGCACATACCTGTTCACTGCAGGGTTTTTCTCCAGACTCAAGAGGTAGAAGCACCCACATGTCCACACAGGGAGGAATGGAGAAAGAACGCCTGGCATCTACATACAATGGGACGCTATTCCATCCTAGAAAGGAAGGTCATTCTGGACTTTCTGCAAAGTGAAATGAGCAAGTCACAGACAACGATCTTGTGATTCCACTTCTGTGTGGTATCTAAAGTAGTCAGATCGACAGAAACAGAAAGAACTGTGGAGCCAGTGGGGGCAAGGAGGAGGAAACACGGAGCTGGGGGTACCGATTTTCGGTCACCAAATGAATATGTTCCAATGCGTTGTACGACAAGGAGAATATGTATATGCCGCTGGACTATACATTGGCTGATGGTTTAAAAGAAGTAAATGTAATGCACTTGTGTTTTAGTATAATTTTTAACAGATCTCTTGAAGGAAGAAATTGGGGTGAAGAATCCTGGGGCCTTTGGAACCTGTGAAACGTTCCAAAAGGCAGCTCTGGGTGTGTGACAAAAACAAGACGTTGGTTTGTTCCCATGCAGCTCCTTTCACCCCAGATGGTTGCTCGTGGGGCCTCTGAGCTCTTCAACAGTCCGCAATGGGGACGAGACCCAAGCAAGACATGGGCAGAAGACATGAACAGACATTTCTCCAAAGAAGACATCCGAATGGCCAACAGACCCATGAAAAACTGCTCCATGTCACTCAACATCAACATCAACAAATCAAAACCTCGATGAGATGCCACCTCGCACCAGTCAACATGACTAAAACTCACAAGTCAGGAAACGGCTGGTGTTGGCAAGGATGCAGGGAAGGGGGAACCCTCCTACGCTGTTGATGGAAATGCAAGCTGGTGCATCCACTGTGGAAAGCTATTTGGAGGCTCCTCAAAAAGTGGAAAATTGAACTACCCTACAACCCAGCAATTGCCGTAACGGGTATTTACCCCAAAGATACAAATAGTGACATGAAGGGGGCACCTGTATCCCAGTGTTTACAGCAGCAATGTCGGCAATAGGCAAGCTGTGCAAAGAGCCCAAATGTTCCTCGACAGATGAATGGATAAAGAAGAAGCAGTGTATATACGCCATGGAATATTATGCAGCCATCAAAAGAAGAAATCTTGCCATTTGCACCGAGGTAGATGAACTAGGGTCATGCCAAGTGAGACAAATCAGTCAGAGTAACACAAGTATCATAGGCTCTCACTCAAATGTGGAATTCAATAAGCAAAACAACCGATCCCAGGGGAAGAGAGCAAACAACAGAACATGATAAAACCAGAGAGGGAGGCATAAAAGACTGTTAGTCATAAGAAACAAACTGAGGGTTTCTGGAAGGGAGAGGGCTGGGGGGGGGGGGCTAGCTGGGTGATGGGCATAAAGGAGGACACAGGATTTAATGAGCACTGGGTAGTATAAAACACCGATGAATCACAGACCGGTGCCTCTAAAACCAATAAGACATTAACTTATTGATTTTAAATTTTAAAGCAAAAAATGCTTCAAGAAAAATACCTGGCTTGTCCTAAGAACTCGGTAAATGTTAACTGTTGTTATTTGTCTTTCCCACATCTTTCAGCATAACAGTATCCAGCTAGGAAGTAAATAATCATGGGGAAGTAATGGAGAGCATGGCGACTGTAGTTCATCCTGTTGTACTGCATACTTGAAAGTTGCTAAGAGGAGATCTAAAAGTTCACACCACAAGAAAATAAAACGTCATAAGGATCAAAACAAAACAAAACAAAAAATCACCTGTGCCCTTATACACCCATTCCACGGAGCTTCCCATAAAGATGCTCATATCAGGGGCGCCCTGGTGGCTCAGTGGGTTAAAGTCTCTGCCTTCGGCTCAGGTCACGATCTCAGGGTCTTGGGATCGAGCCCCACATCGGGCTGTCTGCTCAGCAGGGAGCCTGCTTCCTCTTCTCTTTCTGCCTACTTGTGATCTCTCTCTGTCAAATAAATAAATAAAATCTTTCAAAAGAAAAAAAAAGATGCTCATATCAGGCGCGCTTGGTAAACTACAGTATCGATTGTTAAAATGTGTCGGATTCTTTGGAGTTTTCTATCCAGGCAATAATACTATGAACTGGGAACGGGGACGTCGTTTCTGCATTTTGCCTTCCTTGTATGTTTCTGTCTTGCTGCATGGCAAGGACCCCCTACATCCCCTGCCTAGTGACACTAGCCACCCCAGCGAGCCTTGCCCCTGATCTAAATATCATGTTGGCTGTAGCATTTTGGAGATACTCTTTATTAGATTAAGGAAGTTCCTTTTTATTTTTGGTTTACTGAGTTTTTACCAGGAACGTGAGGCTGAAGTTAGGTAGAGTTGGGTTTTTTGTTTGTTTGTTTTTCTGTTTGTTTGTTTTTGTTTTTTTTTATTAAATTTATTTATTTTCAGCATAACAGTATTCATTATTTTTTCACCACACCCAGTGCTCCATGCAATCCTTGCCCTCTATAATATCCACCATCTGGTACCCGAACCTCCCACCCCACCCCCCGCCACTTCACACCCCTCAGATTGTTCTCAGAGTCCATAGTCTCTCATGATTCACCTCCCCTTCCAATTTCCCCCAACTCCCTTCTCCTCTCTAACTCCCCGTGTCCTCCATGCTGTGTGTTATGCTGCACAAATAGTAAAATCATATGATAATAGACTCTCTCTGCTTGACCTATTTCACTCAGCATAATCTCTTCCAGTCCCGACCATGTTGCTACAAAAGTTGGGTATTCATCCTTTCTGATGGAGGCATAATACTCCATAGTGTATATGGACCACATTTTCCTTACCCATTTGTCCGTTGAAGGACATCTTGGTTCTTTCCATCGTTTGGCGACCGTGGCCATTGCTGCTATACACATTGGGGTACAGATGGCCCTTCTTTTTACTTAATGCATCTTTTGGGGGGAAAAACACATGTCGCTTTCCTTCTTCAAGCCATTAATGTTGTGAATTACATTGAATTTCCAGTGTTAAACCAACTCTCTTCCTGGAGTAAACCCTACATATCATGCACATTATCTTTTCCATTTATTGCTGCATCGTGTCTCCTATTCGTGTCGGATGTTCGTATCTGCTGACTTTCGCCTGCTCTTTTCCCTTCTGTATTTTTCTGGGTTTGGGGTCAAGGTTTTTCTAGCCCCACGGTAAGAGCTGCGGCTATGTTCTCTCTCTCTTCTGTAGGAGTAGGAGTAAGATTAGAATGTTTCATGTTTCTTGTTTAAACATCTCTCCTGCCAATGGATCTAGGTTCCAAAATACTAATTCAGCTTGTTTGTTGGCTCGTATGGCCACTCGTGTGTTTCTTCCTTTTTGACTCAGTCTGGTCCATTTTTAGAGGTAATCACTGAATATCGGGCTTACTCCAGGAATAGAGTTAAACAGAAGAAACTCAGTGTAATTTGCAGCATGCATGTTTTAATGGAGGAAAGGTATGTGATTTCTTTTTAAAAGAAGACGCATTAAAACATAAGTGTACATAGAGAGAGAAACAGAGCCAAACTTGGGGCTTTCAGTTCCCCAGCATTGTCACCCAGATACGCCTTACGTTTCCCCGCTTGCCTTGTGAGAAACAAGACTGGACTTCCCCTATACTGCCTCCAGGTCAGCGGGCTGCTGGGACACGTGCAACAAGCTGGTTGGCCAGGAGCCCTTCCTACTGATGACGCTGCATGACTCACTGTGGAGGTTATAAAAGGCCAGGTCTCCGCTAGATAGTCTTTTTTGCGAATGAGTCAGACAAACGGCACACGCTCCTGTTCTAGAACAATTCAACTATGTTCAGTATCACACACTGGGTCCTGGAATTAGCGGTGGAAATTGTCGCTACCAATGTCCTGGATAAAGTAAGAATTTCTTTTCCTGCATTGTTCATGACATTACCGGAGTACCCATGGGACTTCACAGATTGGTTACAAACAGCGTGCCGGTTCCTGTTGGGGAAGACCTTTTTTTATGTCCTGCGCCATCTTACTTCCGTTATACACAAACAGATTGTCGGAGAAGTCGTCATAAATATGCCATATCGTTTTCGACACAAGAAGACGTTTTCTAAAGCCGCAGCCGTGGTTGTGGTTTAGCTACTCTTCCGTCTAAGCCATCTGGGTGCTCTGGGGAGTACTTAGCACCGGGACGAAAAGAAAGTACTTTCCTAGCTTCTCTACGGCCAGAGGAGGCTTGTGGGTGTGCTCGGCTCTCCCTGAGGCTGGCCCCAGGTACCAAACTCACCAAGAAGACTAGCTCACAACGAAAGGGAAACACTGAATTTGAATCACTAATGGTAAGCAGTCCTAACATGGCGCCCAGAGTCCGCGCCCACCTCTGGACGTCCCATGAACTTCCAGCCTGTGCCTACCACCAACGGCTCCGTTCTGGACTGGCTCTCTGAAGGAAGCTCATTCTGCTGAACTTCCCTCCAGCGACTACCATCTATCTATATATAGTACAGCCGACTATTTGTGCTGCGCCAGTCATCATTCTGTCCCAAGAACTTACAGGAGCCTGTGGTTTTACCTTCATCCCCTTGCTCCTCCCCTGCCACCCCACCCCTCCCCCTGAGCCCATTTCCCGTTCCTCTTGAATCTGTGTCTCCCAGACTTCAAAAAAGTTCTGTTTTGCTTTGCAGCTGCAATTTCTTGTTTTGGAACACAAAGGAACAAATAAACCTAGTTTCAACAAATGGAGTGTCTTGGAGTCTTATTGCCCCATTCTAGGCTGACTTCTTTCTCCTGTGTGGTTCAGGGTCTGTGGCCAGAATCCGAGGAGGAATAGGAAAACCCCATGGCGATGAGCATGAGCGCTCCATGCCATGGGGTGGGGTGGGCTGTGAAGAATGGGTCACTGGCCCAGTTGAGATTTGCTGCGTGGTGGATGGGGTTGGGGGACTGCTTTCTGAGGCTGATATCATGGGGCTCATTCTGGTGGGTGGGGGGAGGGGAGGAGGGGAGTTTTGAAGATGTCTCCTCTCCCCAGGAGAAGTTCACGGTGAGAGAAGGGCAAACCATGAACTGGTTAAAAGAGTCGTGGGCATGTATCCCAAATGTGGTTCAGGTAGAGACAGCTGTGTAAAGTACTGAGCTGAGCAAGGAATAGGGCTCCGAAAACTCATGTTCCAGGGGACCAACGTTGGGATGTGGCGGGGTGTGAAACCCGGAAGGCTCACAAAAATGCCGCCCGTGGGTCAGGAGAGAACCTGTGGAGGGAGAGAGGGTGTGAGTGGAACAACCCTCCCTGGGGAACCCTGAAGGTCCTGGGGCTGGCCTGGAAATGTGGAGCCTGCCTGCATCAGCTCCCTGCTCAGCATGGAGTCTACTTCTCCCTCTCCCTCTGCCCCTTCCACAACTTGTACCTGCTGCATCTCTCACGGACATATAAATACGTCAAATCAAAAAAAGAAAAAAAGAAGAAGAAGAAGAAGAAGAAAGAAAGAAAGAAAGAAAGAAAGAACAGTTCATACCCCCAAAGTGATGTACACATTCCATGCAATCCACCTTAAAATCCTAATGGCATTTTGGGCAGGAATTAGAAGAAATTCATCCTTCAGATCATACGGTACTCAACAGACTCCAAGCGCCCGAGCAATCTAGAAATGGACAAAGTAGGCGGCTTGCACATCCCGATTTCAAAACATATTACTGAGCCACAGGAAACAACAGAGTGAGCTACCAGCATCGACACAGAGACACAAACATAGAAGGAACAGAACAGTGAGCCCTCAGATACAACTTTCCACACATGGCCAAATGATCTTCTGCAGGGTGCCGTTCCCACTAGAATGAGAAAGGACAGTCTCTTTAATGAAAAGGCTTGGGAAGACAGGGTATCCATATGCAAAGAAGGAAACCGGACCCTTCCTTCCTAAAGCACACAAAGATTAATTGAAAATAGAGAAGGCATCTCCACAGAGGACCTAAGATCATGAAGCTGAGAGAGGGAAACAGGAGCAAAACTTCATGACCTTGGATTTAGCAATGAGGTCTAGGACATGACACCAAGAAACACAGGCAGCAAAAGCCAACTAGAAAAACGGGGCCATTTCGACCTTACAAACTGTTGGCCCTCCGAAGAAACAGTCAACCGAGTGAAAAGGGAGCCTACAGAATGGGGAAAAGGATGCGCACTTCCTATGTCTCTTAAGGGATTCATATCCAGAAGATGTAGAAAAATCTAAAAGGCACAACAACAAGAAAAACTAACTAGACAATTAGACAATGGAGAGGAGACTTGAAAAGACATTTCTCCGACGACAGACAAAGGCCACCAAGCTTCTGAGAACATGCTCAGCACCAGTACTCATTACAGAAAACAAATCAAATGACAAAGACATAACATGGGGTACCTGTGAGGATGGCCGCTAGCAACAACAGTAGCCCAAAGAACCCAAAGCCGCACACCTTACGACAGCTTGTGTTGCCGAGGACCTGGAGGAATGGGAACCCTGGCACGGTCTTGGTGAAAATGTGAAATGGCCCATCTGCCCTGGAACACAGTGCAGAGTTTCCTCCCAATGAGGAAACAGACTTACCACGCGACGCAGCCATCGCACTCCTGACTTGACATCCCTAAGAACTGGAAGCAACGTTGCGAAGGGCTACTCGCACATACCTGTTCACTGCAGGGTTTTTCTCCAGACTCAAGAGGTAGAAGCACCCACATGTCCACACAGGGAGGAATGGAGAAAGAACGCCTGGCATCTACATACAATGGGACGCTATTCCATCCTAGAAAGGAAGGTCATTCTGGACTTTCTGCAAAGTGAAATGAGCAAGTCACAGACAACGATCTTGTGATTCCACTTCTGTGTGGTATCTAAAGTAGTCAGATCGACAGAAACAGAAAGAACTGTGGAGCCAGTGGGGGCAAGGAGGAGGAAACACGGAGCTGGGGGTACCGATTTTCGGTCACCAAATGAATATGTTCCAATGCGTTGTACGACAAGGAGAATATGTATATGCCGCTGGACTATACATTGGCTGATGGTTTAAAAGAAGTAAATGTAATGCACTTGTGTTTTAGTATAATTTTTAACAGATCTCTTGAAGGAAGAAATTGGGGTGAAGAATCCTGGGGCCTTTGGAACCTGTGAAACGTTCCAAAAGGCAGCTCTGGGTGTGTGACAAAAACAAGACGTTGGTTTGTTCCCATGCAGCTCCTTTCACCCCAGATGGTTGCTCGTGGGGCCTCTGAGCTCTTCAACAGTCCGCAATGGGGACGAGACCCAAGCAAGACATGGGCAGAAGACATGAACAGACATTTCTCCAAAGAAGACATCCGAATGGCCAACAGACCCATGAAAAACTGCTCCATGTCACTCAACATCAACATCAACAAATCAAAACCTCGATGAGATGCCACCTCGCACCAGTCAACATGACTAAAACTCACAAGTCAGGAAACGGCTGGTGTTGGCAAGGATGCAGGGAAGGGGGAACCCTCCTACGCTGTTGATGGAAATGCAAGCTGGTGCATCCACTGTGGAAAGCTATTTGGAGGCTCCTCAAAAAGTGGAAAATTGAACTACCCTACAACCCAGCAATTGCCGTAACGGGTATTTACCCCAAAGATACAAATAGTGACATGAAGGGGGCACCTGTATCCCAGTGTTTACAGCAGCAATGTCGGCAATAGGCAAGCTGTGCAAAGAGCCCAAATGTTCCTCGACAGATGAATGGATAAAGAAGAAGCAGTGTATATACGCCATGGAATATTATGCAGCCATCAAAAGAAGAAATCTTGCCATTTGCACCGAGGTAGATGAACTAGGGTCATGCCAAGTGAGACAAATCAGTCAGAGTAACACAAGTATCATAGGCTCTCACTCAAATGTGGAATTCAATAAGCAAAACAACCGATCCCAGGGGAAGAGAGCAAACAACAGAACACGATAAAACCAGAGAGGGAGGCATAAAAGACTGTTAGTCATAAGAAACAAACTGAGGGTTTCTGGAAGGGAGAGGGCTGGGGGGGGGGGCTAGCTGGGTGATGGGCATAAAGGAGGACACAGGATTTAATGAGCACTGGGTAGTATAAAACACCGATGAATCACAGACCGGTGCCTCTAAAACCAATAAGACATTAACTTATTGATTTTAAATTTTAAAGCAAAAAATGCTTCAAGAAAAATACCTGGCTTGTCCTAAGAACTCGGTAAATGTTAACTGTTGTTATTTGTCTTTCCCACATCTTTCAGCATAACAGTATCCAGCTAGGAAGTAAATAATCATGGGGAAGTAATGGAGAGCATGGCGACTGTAGTTCATCCTGTTGTACTGCATACTTGAAAGTTGCTAAGAGGAGATCTAAAAGTTCACACCACAAGAAAATAAAACGTCATAAGGATCAAAACAAAACAAAACAAAAAATCACCTGTGCCCTTATACACCCATTCCACGGAGCTTCCCATAAAGATGCTCATATCAGGGGCGCCCTGGTGGCTCAGTGGGTTAAAGTCTCTGCCTTCGGCTCAGGTCACGATCTCAGGGTCTTGGGATCGAGCCCCACATCGGGCTGTCTGCTCAGCAGGGAGCCTGCTTCCTCTTCTCTTTCTGCCTACTTGTGATCTCTCTCTGTCAAATAAATAAATAAAATCTTTCAAAAGAAAAAAAAAGATGCTCATATCAGGCGCGCTTGGTAAACTACAGTATCGATTGTTAAAATGTGTCGGATTCTTTGGAGTTTTCTATCCAGGCAATAATACTATGAACTGGGAACGGGGACGTCGTTTCTGCATTTTGCCTTCCTTGTATGTTTCTGTCTTGCTGCATGGCAAGGACCCCCTACATCCCCTGCCTAGTGACACTAGCCACCCCAGCGAGCCTTGCCCCTGATCTAAATATCATGTTGGCTGTAGCATTTTGGAGATACTCTTTATTAGATTAAGGAAGTTCCTTTTTATTTTTGGTTTACTGAGTTTTTACCAGGAACGTGAGGCTGAAGTTAGGTAGAGTTGGGTTTTTTGTTTGTTTGTTTTTCTGTTTGTTTGTTTTTGTTTTTTTTTATTAAATTTATTTATTTTCAGCATAACAGTATTCATTATTTTTTCACCACACCCAGTGCTCCATGCAATCCTTGCCCTCTATAATATCCACCATCTGGTACCCGAACCTCCCACCCCACCCCCCGCCACTTCACACCCCTCAGATTGTTCTCAGAGTCCATAGTCTCTCATGATTCACCTCCCCTTCCAATTTCCCCCAACTCCCTTCTCCTCTCTAACTCCCCGTGTCCTCCATGCTGTGTGTTATGCTGCACAAATAGTAAAATCATATGATAATAGACTCTCTCTGCTTGACCTATTTCACTCAGCATAATCTCTTCCAGTCCCGACCATGTTGCTACAAAAGTTGGGTATTCATCCTTTCTGATGGAGGCATAATACTCCATAGTGTATATGGACCACATTTTCCTTACCCATTTGTCCGTTGAAGGACATCTTGGTTCTTTCCATCGTTTGGCGACCGTGGCCATTGCTGCTATACACATTGGGGTACAGATGGCCCTTCTTTTTACTTAATGCATCTTTTGGGGGGAAAAACACATGTCGCTTTCCTTCTTCAAGCCATTAATGTTGTGAATTACATTGAATTTCCAGTGTTAAACCAACTCTCTTCCTGGAGTAAACCCTACATATCATGCACATTATCTTTTCCATTTATTGCTGCATCGTGTCTCCTATTCGTGTCGGATGTTCGTATCTGCTGACTTTCGCCTGCTCTTTTCCCTTCTGTATTTTTCTGGGTTTGGGGTCAAGGTTTTTCTAGCCCCACGGTAAGAGCTGCGGCTATGTTCTCTCTCTCTTCTGTAGGAGTAGGAGTAAGATTAGAATGTTTCATGTTTCTTGTTTAAACATCTCTCCTGCCAATGGATCTAGGTTCCAAAATACTAATTCAGCTTGTTTGTTGGCTCGTATGGCCACTCGTGTGTTTCTTCCTTTTTGACTCAGTCTGGTCCATTTTTAGAGGTAATCACTGAATATCGGGCTTACTCCAGGAATAGAGTTAAACAGAAGAAACTCAGTGTAATTTGCAGCATGCATGTTTTAATGGAGGAAAGGTATGTGATTTCTTTTTAAAAGAAGACGCATTAAAACATAAGTGTACATAGAGAGAGAAACAGAGCCAAACTTGGGGCTTTCAGTTCCCCAGCATTGTCACCCAGATACGCCTTACGTTTCCCCGCTTGCCTTGTGAGAAACAAGACTGGACTTCCCCTATACTGCCTCCAGGTCAGCGGGCTGCTGGGACACGTGCAACAAGCTGGTTGGCCAGGAGCCCTTCCTACTGATGACGCTGCATGACTCACTGTGGAGGTTATAAAAGGCCAGGTCTCCGCTAGATAGTCTTTTTTGCGAATGAGTCAGACAAACGGCACACGCTCCTGTTCTAGAACAATTCAACTATGTTCAGTATCACACACTGGGTCCTGGAATTAGCGGTGGAAATTGTCGCTACCAATGTCCTGGATAAAGTAAGAATTTCTTTTCCTGCATTGTTCATGACATTACCGGAGTACCCATGGGACTTCACAGATTGGTTACAAACAGCGTGCCGGTTCCTGTTGGGGAAGACCTTTTTTTATGTCCTGCGCCATCTTACTTCCGTTATACACAAACAGATTGTCGGAGAAGTCGTCATAAATATGCCATATCGTTTTCGACACAAGAAGACGTTTTCTAAAGCCGCAGCCGTGGTTGTGGTTTAGCTACTCTTCCGTCTAAGCCATCTGGGTGCTCTGGGGAGTACTTAGCACCGGGACGAAAAGAAAGTACTTTCCTAGCTTCTCTACGGCCAGAGGAGGCTTGTGGGTGTGCTCGGCTCTCCCTGAGGCTGGCCCCAGGTACCAAACTCACCAAGAAGACTAGCTCACAACGAAAGGGAAACACTGAATTTGAATCACTAATGGTAAGCAGTCCTAACATGGCGCCCAGAGTCCGCGCCCACCTCTGGACGTCCCATGAACTTCCAGCCTGTGCCTACCACCAACGGCTCCGTTCTGGACTGGCTCTCTGAAGGAAGCTCATTCTGCTGAACTTCCCTCCAGCGACTACCATCTATCTATATATAGTACAGCCGACTATTTGTGCTGCGCCAGTCATCATTCTGTCCCAAGAACTTACAGGAGCCTGTGGTTTTACCTTCATCCCCTTGCTCCTCCCCTGCCACCCCACCCCTCCCCCTGAGCCCATTTCCTGTTCCTCTTGAATCTGTGTCTCCCAGACTTCAAACATTTCTGCTTTGCTTTGCAGCCGCAATTTCTTGTTTTGAAACACAAAGGAACAAATAAACCTAGTTTCAACAAATGGAGTGTCTTAGAGTCTTATTGCCCCATTCTAGGCTGACTTCTTTCTCCTGTGTGGTTCAGGGTCTGTGGCCAGGATACAAGGAAGAATAGGAAAACCCCATGGCGATGAGCATGAGCACTCCATGCCATGGGGTGGGGTGGGCTGTGAAGAATGGGTCACTGGCCCAGTTGAGATTTGCTGCGTGGTGGATGGGGTTGTGGGACTGCTTTCTCTGGCTGATAACCGGGGAGCGGTCTTGGTAGGAGGGGGTGGGAGCGGAGGAGGGGAGATTTGAAGATGTCTCCTCTCCCCAGGAGAAGTTCACGGTGAGAGAAGGGCAAACCATGAACTGGTTAAAAGAGTCGTGGGCATGAATCCCAAATGTGGCTCAAGTAGAGACAGCTGTGTAAAGGACTGAGCTGAGCAAGGAATAGGGCTCCGAAAACTCATGTTCCAGGGGACCAACGTTGGGATGTGGGGGGGTGTGAAACCCGGAAGGCTCACAAAAATGCCGCCTGTGGATCAGGAGAGACCCTGTGGAGGGAGAGAGGGTGTGAGTGGAACAACCCTCCCTGGGGAACCCTGAGGAATGAGGAAGCTGGGGCTGGCCTGGAAATGTGGAGCCTCCCTGCATCAGGCTCCCTGCTCAGCATGGAGTCTACTTCTCCCTCTCCCTCTGCCCCTTCCACAACTTGTACCTGCCGCATCTCTCACACACATATAAATACGTCAAATCAAAAAAAGGAAAAAATGAAGAAGAAGAAGAAGAAGAAGAAAGAAAGAAAGAACAGTTCATACCCCCAAAGTGATGTACACATTCCATGCAATCCACCTTAAAATCCTAATGGCATTTTGGGCAGGAATTAGAAAAAATTCATCCTTCAGATCATACGGTATCTCAACAGACCCCAAGTAGCCCGAGCAATCTAGAAATGGACAAAGTAGGCGGCTTGCACATCCCGATTTCAAAACATATTACGGAGCCACAGGAAACAATAGAGTGAGCTACCAGCATTGACACAGAGACACAAACATAGAAGGAACAGAACAGAGAGCCCTCAGATACAACTTTCCACACATGGCCAAATGATCTTCTGCAGGGTGCCGTTCCCACTAGAATGAGAAAGGACAGTCTCTTTAATGAAAAGGCTTGGGAAGACAGGGTATCCATATGCAAAGAACGAAACCGGACCCTTCCTTCCTAAAGCACACAAAGATTAATTGAAAATAGAGAAGGCATCTCCACAGAGGACCTAAGATCATGAAGCTGAGAGAGGGAAACAGGAGCAAAACTTCATGACCTTGGATTTGGCAATGAGGTCTAGGACAGGACACCAAGAAACACAGGCAGCAAGAGCCAACTAGAAAAACGGGGCCATTTCGACCTTACAAACTGTTGGCCCTCCGAAGAAACAGTCAACCGAGTGAAAAGGGAGCCTACAGAATGGGGAAAAGGATGCGCATTTCCTATGTCTCTTAAGGGATTCATATCCAGAAGATGTAAAAAAATCTAAAAGGCACAACAACAAGAAAAACTAACTAGACAATCAGACAATGGAGAGGAGACTTGAAAAGACATTTCTCCAACGACAGACAAAGGCCACCAAGCTTCTGAGAACATGCTCAGCACCAGTACTCATTACAGAAAACAAATCAAATGACAAAGACATAACATGGGGTACCTGTGAGGATGGCCGCTAGCAACAACAGTAGCCCAAAGAACCCAAAGCCACACACCTTACGACAGCTTGTGTTGCCGAGGACCTGGAGGAACGGGAACCCTGGCACGGTCTTGGTGAAAATGTGAAATGGCCCATCTGCCCTGGAACACAGTGCAGAGTTTCCTCCCAATGAGGAAACAAACTTACCACGCGACGCCGCCATCGCACTCCTGACTTGACATCCCTAAGAACTGGAAGCAACGTTGGGAAGCGCTACTCGCACATCCCCGTTCACTGCAGGGTTCTTCTCCAGACTCAAGAGGTAGAAGCACCCACATGTCCACACAGGGAGGAATGGAGAAAGAACGCCTGGCATCTACATACATATATGGGACGCTATTCCATCCTAGAAAGGAAGGTCATTCTGGACTTTCTGCAAAGTGAAATGAGCAAGTCACAGACAACGATCTTGTGATTCCACTTCTGCGTGGTATCTAAAGTAGTCAGATCGACAGAAACAGAAAGAACTGTGGAGCCAGTGGGGGCAAGGAGGAGGAAACACGGAGCTGTGGGTACCGATTTTCGGTCACCAAATGAATATGGTCCAATGCGTTGTACGACAAGGAGAATATGTATATGCCGCTGGACTATACATTGGCTGATGGTTTAAAAGAAGTAAATGTAATGCACTTGTGTTTTAGTATAATTTTTAACAGATCTCTTGAAGGGAGAAATTGGGGTGAAGAATCCTGGGGCCTTTGGAACCTGTGAAACGTTCCAAAAGGCAGCTCTGGGTGTGTGACAAAAACAAGACGTTGGTTTGTTCCCATCCAGCTCCTTTCACCCCAGATGGTTGCTCGTGGGGCCTCTGAGCTCTTCAACAGTCCGCAATGGGGACGAGACCCAAGCAAGACATGGGCAGAAGACATGAACAGACATTTCTCCAAAGAAGACATCCGAATGGCCAACAGACCCATGAAAAACTGCTCCATGTCACTCAACATCAACATCAACAAATCAAAACCTCGATGAGATGCCACCTCGCACCAGTCAACATGATTAAAACTCACCAGTCAGGAAAAGGCAGGTGTTGGCAAGGATGCAGGGAAGGAGGAACCCTCCTACGCTGTTGACGGGAATGCAAGCTGGTGCATCCACTGTGGAAAGCTATTTGGAGGCTCCTCAAAAAGTGGAAAATTGAACTACCCTACAACCCAGCAATTGCCGTAACAGGTATTTACGCCAAAGATACAAATAGTGACATGAAGGGGGCACCTGTATCCCAGTGTTTACAGCAGCAATGTCGGCAATAGGCAAGCTGTGCAAAGAGCCCAAATGTTCCTCGACAGATGAATGGATAAAGAAGAAGCAGTGTATATACGCCATGGAATATTATGCAGCCATCAAAAGAAGAAATCTTGCCATTTGCACCGAGGTAGATGAACTAGGGTCATGCCAAGTGAGACAAATCAGTCAGAGTAACACAAGTATCATAGGCTCTCACTCAAATGTGGAATTCAATAAGCAAAACAACCGATCCCAGGGGAAGAGAGCAAACAACAGAACACGATAAAACCAGAGAGGGAGGCATAAAAGACTGTTAGTCATAAGAAACAAACTGAGGGTTTCTGGAAGGGAGATGGCTGGGGGGGAGGGATAGCTGGGTGATGGGCATTAAGGAGGACACAGGATTTAATGAGCACTGGGTAGTATAAAACACCGATGAATCACAGACCGGTGCCTCTAAAACCAATAAGACATTAACTTATTGATTTTAAATTTTAAAGCAAAAAATGCTTCAAGAAAAATACCTGGCTTGTCCTAAGAACTCGGTAAATGTTAACTGTTGTTATTTGTCTTTCCCACATCTTTCAGCATAACAGTATCCAGCTAGGAAGTAAATAATCATGGGGAAGTAATGGAGAGCATGGCGACTGTAGTTCATCCTGTTGTACTGCATACTTGAAAGTTGCTAAGAGGAGATCTAAAAGTTCACACCACAAGAAAATAAAACGTTATAAGGATCAAAACAAAACAAAACAAACAAAACAAAAAATCACCTGTGCCCTTATACACCCATTCCACGGAGCTTCCCATAAAGATGCTCATATCAGGGGCGCCCTGGTGGCTCAGTGGGTTAAAGTCTCTGCCTTCGGCTCAGGTCACGATCTCAGGGTCTTGGGATCGAGCCCCACATCGGGCTGTCTGCTCAGCAGGGAGCCTGCTTCCTCTTCTCTTTCTGCCTACTTGTGATCTCTCTCTGTCAAATAAATAAATAAAATCTTTCAAAAGAAAAAAAAAGATGCTCATATCAGGCGCGCTTGGTAAACTACAGTATCGATTGTTAAAATGTGTCGGATTCTTTGGAGTTTTCTATCCAGGCAATAATACTATGAACTGGGAACGGGGACGTCGTTTCTGCATTTTGCCTTCCTTGTATGTTTCTGTCTTGCTGCATGGCAAGGACCCCCTACATCCCCTGCCTAGTGACACTAGCCACCCCAGCGAGCCTTGCCCCTGATCTAAATATCATGTTGGCTGTAGCATTTTGGAGATACTCTTTATTAGATTAAGGAAGTTCCTTTTTATTTTTGGTTTACTGAGTTTTTACCAGGAACGTGAGGCTGAAGTTAGGTAGAGTTGGGTTTTTTGTGTTTGTTTTTCTGTTTGTTTGTTTTTGTTTTTTTTTATTAAATTTATTTATTTTCAGCATAACAGTATTCATTATTTTTTCACCACACCCAGTGCTCCATGCAATCCTTGCCCTCTATAATACCCACCACCTGGTACCTGAACCTCCCACCCACCCCCCCGCCACTTCAAACGCCTCAGATTGTTTTACAGAGTCCATACTCTCTCATGATTCACCTCCCCTTCCAATTTCCCCCAACTCCCGTCTCCTCTCTATCTCCCCGTGTCCTCCATGCTGTGTGTTATGCTGCACAAATAGGTGAAACCATATGATAATTGACTCTCTCTGCTTGACCTATTTCACTCAGCATAATCTCTTCCAGTCCCGACCATGTTGCTACAAAAGTTGGGTATTCATCCTTTCTGATGGAGGCATAATACTCCATAGTGTATATGGACCACATTTTCCTTATCCATTCGTCTGTTGAAGGACATCTTGGTTCTTTCCATCGTTTGGCGACCGTGGCCATTGCTGCTATACACATTGGGGTACAGATGGCCCTTCTTTTTACTTAATGCATCTTTTGGGGAAAAAAAAACACATAAGGCTTTCCTTCTTCAAGCCATTAATGTTGTGAATTACATTGACTTTCCAGTGTTAAACCAACTCTCTTCCTGGAGTAAACCCTACATATCATGCACATTATCTTTTCCATTTATTGCTGCATCGTGTCTCCTATTCGTGTCGGATGTTCGTATCTGCTGACTTTCGCCTGCTCTTTTCCCTTCTGTATTTTTCTGGGTTTGGGGTCAAGGTTTTTCTAGCCCCACGGTAAGAGCTGCGGCTATGTTCTCTCTCTCTTCTGTAGGAGTAGGAGTAAGATTAGAATGTTTCATGTTTCTTGTTTAAACATCTCTCCTGCCAATGGATCTAGGTTCCAAAATACTAATTCAGCTTGTTTGTTGGCTCGTATGGCCACTCGTGTGTTTCTTCCTTTTTGACTCAGTCTGGTCCATTTTTAGAGGTAATCACTGAATATCGGGCTTATTCCAGGAATAGAGTTAAACAGAAGAAACTCAGTGTAATTTGCAGCATTCATGTTTTAAAGGAGGAAAGGTATGTGATTTTTTTTTTTAAAGAAGACGCATTAAAACATAAGTGTACATAGAGAGAGAAACAGAGCCAAACTTGGGGCTTTCAGTTCCCCAGCATTGTCACCCAGATAAGCCTTGCGTTTCCCCGCTTGCCTTGTGAGAAACAAGACTGGACTTCCCCTATACTGCCTCCAGGTCAGCGGGCTGCTGGGACACGTGCAACAAGCTGGTTGGCCAGGAGCCCTTCCTACTGATGACGCTGCATGACTCACTGCGGAGGTTATAAAAGGCCAGGTCTCCGCTAGATAATCTTTTTTGCGAATGAGTCAGACAAACGGCACACGCTCCTGTTCTAGAACAATTCAACTATGTTCAGTATCACACACTGGCTCCTAGAATTAGCGGTGGAAATTGTCGCTACCTATGTCCTGGATAAAGTAAGAATTTCTTTTCCTGCATTGTTCATGACATTACCGGAGAACCCATGGGACTTCACAGATTGGTTAAAAACAGCGTGCTGGTTTCTGTTGGTGAAGACCTTTTTTTATGTCCTGCACCATCTTACTTCCGTTATACACAAACGGATTGTCGGAGAAGTCGTCATAAATATGCCATATCGTTTTCGACACAAGAAGACGTTTTCTAAAGCCGAGCCCTGGTTGTGGTTTAGCTACTCTTTCGTCTAAGCCATCTGGGTGCTCTGGGGAATACTTAGCACCGGGACGAAAAGAAAGTACTTTCCTAGCTTCTCTACGGCCAGAGGAGGCTTGTGGGTGTGCTCGGCTCTCCCTGAGGCTGGCCCCAGGTACCAAACTCACCAAGAAGACTAGCTCACAACGAAAGGGAAACACTGAATTTGAATCACTAATGGTAAGCAGTCCTAACATGGCGCCCAGAGTCCGCGCCCACCTCTGGACGTCCCATGAACTTCCAGCCTGTGCCTACCACCAACGGCTCCGTTCTGGACTGGCTCTCTGAAGGAAGCTCATTCTGCTGAACTTCCCCCCAGCGACTACCATCTATCTATATATAGTACAGCCGACTATTTGTGCTGCGCCAGTCATCATTCTGTCCCAAGAACTTACAGGAGCCTGTGGTTTTACCTTCATCCCCTTGCTCCTCCCCTGCCACCCCACCCCTCCCCCTGAGCCCATTTCCCGTTCCTCTTGAATCTGTGTCTCCCAGACTTCAAAAAAGTTCTGCTTTGCTTTGCTTTGCAGCCGCAATTTCTTGTTTTGGAACACAAAGGAACAAATAAACCTAGTTTCAACAAATGGAGTGTCTTGGAGTCTTATTGCCCCATTCTAGGCTGACTTCTTTCTCCTGTGTGGTTCAGGGTCTGTGGCCAGGATCCGAGGAGGAATAGGAAAACCCCATGGCGATGAGCATGAGCGCTCCATGCCATGGGGTGGGGTGGGCTGTGAAGAATGGGTCACTGGCCCAGTTGAGATTTGCTGCGTGGTGGATGGGGTTGGGGGACTGCTTTCTGAGGCTAATATCCGGGGGCTCAGTCTTGGTGGGGGGGGGGGGAGCTGAGGAGGGGAGATTTGAAGATGTCTCCTCTCCCCAGGAGAAGTTCACGGTGAGAGAAGGGCAAACCATGAACTGGTTAAAGGAGTCGTGGGCATGTATCCCAAATGTGGCTCAGGTAGAGACAGCTGTGTAAAGGACTGAACTGAGCAAGGAATAGGGCTCCGAAAACTCATGTTCCAGGGGACCAACGTTGGGATGTGGGGGGGTGTGAAACCCGGAAGGCTCACAAAAATGCCACCCGTGGGTCAGGAGAGACCCTGTGGAGGGAGAGAGGGTGTGAGTGGAACAACCCTCCCTGGGGAACCCTGAAGGTCCTGGGGCTGGCCTGGAAATGTGGAGCCTGCCTGCATCAGGCTCCCTGCTCAGCATGGAGTCTACTTCTCCCTCTCCCTCTGCCCCTTCCACAACTTGTACCTGCCGCATCTCTCACACACATATAAATACGTCAAATCAAGAAAAGGAAAAATAGAAGAAGAAGAAGAAGAAAGAAAGAAAGAACAGTTCATATCCCCAAAGTGATGTACACATTCCATACAATCCACCTTAAAATCCTAATGGCATTTTGGGCAGGAATTAGAAAAAATTCATCCTTCAGATCATACGGTATCTCAACAGACCCCAAGGAGCCCGAGCAATCTAGAAATGGACAAAGTAGGCGGCTTGCACATCCCGATTTCAAAACATATTACTGAGCCACAGGAAACAATAGAGTGAGCTACCAGCATCGACACAGAGACACAAACATAGAAGGAACAGAACAGTGAGCCCTCAGATAAAACTTTCCACACATGACCAAATGATCTTCTGCAGGGTGCCGTTCCCACTAGAATGAGAAAGGACAGTCTCTTTAATGAAAAGGCTTGGGAAGACAGGGTTTCCATATGCAAAGAAGGAAACCGGACCCTTCCTTTCATAAGCACGCAAAGATTAATTGAAAAGAGAGAAGGCATCTCCACAGAGGACCTAAGATCATGAAGCTGAGAGAGGGAAACAGGAGCAAAACTTCATGACCTTGGATTTGGCAATGAGGTCTAGGACAGGACACCAAGAAACACAGGCAGCAAAAGCCAACTAGAAAAACGGGGCCATTTCGACCTTACACACTGTTGGCCCTCCGAAGAAACAGTCAACCGAGTGAAAAGGGAGCCTACAGAATGGGGAAAAGGATGCGCACTTCCTATGTCTCTTAAGGGATTCATATCCAGAAGATGTAAAAAAATCTAAAAGGCACAACAACAAGAAAAACTAACTAGACAATTAGACAACGGAGAGGAGACTTGAAAAGACATTTCTCCAACGACAGACAAAGGCCACCAAGCTTCTGAGAACATGCTCAGCACCAGTACTCATTACAGAAAACAAATCAAATGACAAAGACATAACATGGGGTACCTGTGAGGATGGCCGCTAGCAACAACAGTAGCCCAAAGAACCCAAAGCCACACACCTTACGACAGCTTGTGTTGCCGAGGACCTGGAGGAACTGGAACCCTGGCACGGTCTTGGTGAAAATGTGAAATGGCCCATCTGCCCTGGAACACAGTGCAGAGTTTCCTCCCAATGAGGAAACAGACTTACCACGCGACGCCGCCATCGCACTCCTTAATTGACATCCCTAAGAACTGGAAGCAACGTTGCGAAGGGCTACTCGCACATCCCCGTTCACTGCAGGGTTCTTCTCCAGACTCAAGAGGTAGAAGCACCCACATGTCCACACACGGAGGAATGGAGAAAGAACACCTGGCATCTACATACAATGGGACGCTATTCCATCCTAGAAAGGAAGGTCATTCTGGACTTTCTGCAAAGTGAAATGAGCAAGTCACAGACAACGATCTTGTGATTCCCCTTCTGCGTGGTACCTAAAGTAGTCAGATCGACAGAAACAGAAAGAACTTTGAAGCCAGTGGGGGCGAGGAGGAGGAAACACGGAGCTGTGGGTACCGATTTTCCGTCACCAAATGAATATGTTCCAATGCGTTGTACGACAAGGAGAATATGTATATGCCGCTGGACTATACATTGGCTGATGGTTTAAAAGAAGTAAATGTAATGCACTTGTGTTTTAGTATAATTTTTAACAGATCTCTTGAAGGGAGAAATTGGGGTGAAGAATCCTGGGGCCTTTGGAACCTGTGAAACGTTCCAAAAGGCAGCTCTGGGTGTGTGACAAAAACAAGATGTTGGTTTGTTCCCATCCAGCTCCTTTCACCCCAGATGGTTGCTCGTGGGGCCTCTGAGCTCTTCAACAGTCCGCAATGGGGACGAGACCCAAGCAAGACATGGGCAGAAGACATGAACAGACATTTCTCCAAAGAAGACATCCGAATGGCCAACAGACACATGAAAAACTGCTCCATGTCACTCAACATCAACATCAACAAATCAAAACCTCGATGAGATGGCACCTCGCACCAGTCAACATGACTAAAACTCACAAGTCAGGAAACGGCAGGTGTTGGCAAGGATGCAGGGAAGGGGGAACCCTCCTACGCTGTTGATGGGAATGCAAGCTGGTGCATCCACTGTGCAAAGCTATTTGGAGGCTCCTCAAAAAGTGGAAAATTGAACTACCCTACAACCCAGCAATTGCCGTACTGGGTATTTACCCCAAAGATACAAATAGTGACATGAAGGGGGCACCTGTATCCCAGTGTTTACAGCAGCAATGTCGGCAATAGGCAAGCTGTGCAAAGAGCCCAAATGTCCCTCGACAGATGAATGGATAAAGAAGAAGCAGTGTATATACGCCATGGAATATTATGCAGCCATCAAAAGAAGAAAACTTGCCATTCGCACCGAGGTGGATGAACTAGGATCATGCCAAGTGAGACAAATCAGTCAGAGTAAGACAAGTATCATAGGCTCTCACTCAAATGTGGAATTCAATAAGCAAAACAACCGATCCCAGGGGAAGAGAGGAAACAACAGGACAGGATCAAACCAGAGAGGGAGGCATAAAAGACTGTTAGTCATAAGAAACAAACTGAGGGTTTCTGGAAGGGAGAGGGCTGGGGGGGAGGGCTAGCTGGGTGATGGGCATTAAGGAGGACACAGGATTTAATGAGCACTGGGTAGTATAAAACACCGATGAATCACAGACCAGTGCCTCTAAAACCAATAAGACATTAACTAATTGATTTTAAATTTTAAAGCAAAAAATGCTTCAAGAAAAATATCTGGCTTGTCCTAAGAACTCGGTAAATGTTAACTGTTGTTATTTGTCTTGCCCACATCCAGCTAGGAAGTAAATAATGGGGAAGTAATGGAGAGCATGGTGACTGTAGTGCATCCTGTTGTACTGCATACTTGAAAGTTGCTAAGAGGAGATCTCAAAAGTTCACACCACAAGAAAATAAAACGTTATAAGGATCAAAACAAAACAAAACAAAAAATCACCTGTGCTCTTATACACCCATTCCACGGAGCTTCCCATAAAGATGCTCATATCAGGGGCGCCCTGGTGGCTCAGTGGGTTAAAGTCTCTGCCTTCGGCTCAGGTCACGATCTCAGGGTCTTGGGATCGAGCCCCACATCGGGCTGTCTGCTCAGCAGGGATCCTGCTTCCTCTTCTCTTTCTGCCTACTTGTGATCTCTCTCTGTCAAATAAATAAATAAAATCTTTAAAAAGAAAAAAAAAAGATGCTCATATCAGGCGCTCTTGGTAAACTACAGTATCGATTGTAAAAAAGTGTCGGATTCTTTGGAATTTTCTATCCAGGCAATAATACTAAGAACTGGGAACGGGGACGTCGTTTCTGCATTTTGCCTTCCTTGTATGTTTCTGTCTTGCTGCATGGCAAGGACGCCCTACAACCCCTGCCTAGTGACACTAGCCACCCCAGCGAGCCTTGCCCCTGATCTAAATATTATGTTGGCTGTAGCATCGTGGATATACTCTTTATTAGATTAAGGAAGTTCCTTTTTATTTTTGGTTTACTGAGTTTTTACCAGGAACGTGAGGCTGAAGTTAGGTAGAGTTGTTTTTTTTGTTTGTTTGTTTTTTTGTTTGCTTGTTTTTTATTAAATTCATTTATTTTCAGCATAACAGTATTCATTATTTGTTCACCACACCCAGTGCTCCATGCAATCCTTGCCCTCTATAATACCCAGCACCTGGTACCCGAACCTCCCACCCCCCCGCCACTTCAAACCCCTCAGATTGTTTTTCAGAGTCCATAGTCTCTCATGATTCACCTCCCCTTCCAATTTCCTCCAACTCCCTTCTCTTCTCTAACTCCCCATGTCCTCCATGCTGTGTGTTATGCTGCACAAATAGGTGAAACCATATGATAATGGACTCTCTCTGCTTGACCTATTTCACTCAGCATAATCTCTTCCAGTCCCGTCCATGATGCTACAAGAGTTTGGTATTCATCCTTTCTGATGGAGGCATAATACTCCATAGTGTATATGGACCACATTTTCCTTATCCATTCGTCCATTGAAGGGCATCTTGGCTCTTTGCATAGTTTGGCGACCTTGGCCACTGCTGCTATAAACATTGGGGTACAGATGGCCCTTCTTTTCACTCAATGCATCTTTTGGGGGAAAAAAAACACATAAGGTTTTCCTTCTTCAAGCCATTAATGCTGTGAATTACATTGACTTTCCAGTGTTAAACCAACTCTCTTCCTGGAGTAAACCCTACATATCATGCACATTATCTTTTCCATTTATTGCTGCATCGTGTCTCCTATTCTTGTCAATGTTCCTATCTGCTGACTTTCGCCTGCTGTTTTCCCTTCTGCTTTTTCCCGGTTTGGGGGTCAAGGTTTTTCTAGCCACACGGTAAGAGCTGCGGCTATGTACTCTCTCTCTTCTGTAGGAGTAGGAGTAAGATTAGAATGTTTCATGTTTCTTGTTTAAACATCTCTCCTGCCAATGGATCTAGGTTCCAAAATACTAATTCAGCTTGTTTGTTGGCTCGTATGGCCACTCGTGTGTTTCTTCCTTTTTGACTCAGTCTGGTCCATTTTTAGAGGTAATCACTGAATATCGGGCTTATTCAGGAATAGAGTTAAACAGAAGAAACTCAGTGTAGTTTGCAGCATTCATGCCTTAAAGGAGGAAAGGTATGTGATTTTTTTTTTAAGATGCATTAAAACATAAGTGTACATAGAGAGAAAAACAGAGCCAGACTTGGGCCTTTCAGTCCCCCACCATTGTCACCCAGATAAGCCTTGCGTTTCCCCGCTAGCCTTGTGAGAAACAAGACTGGACTTCCCCTATACTGCCTCCAGGTCAGCGGGCTGCTGGGACACGTGCAACAAGCTGGTTAGCCAGGAGCCCTTCCTACTGATGATGCTGCATGACTCACTGCGGAGGTTATAAAAGGCCAGGTCTCCGCTAGATAATCTTTTTTGCGAATGAGTCAGACAAACGGCACACGCTCCTGTTCTAGAACAATTCAATTATGTTCAGTATCACACACTGGGTCCTGGAATTAGCGGTGGAAATTGTCATTACCTATGTCGTGGATAAGGTAAGAATTTCTTTTCCTGAATTGTTCATGACATTACCGGAGAACCCATGGGACTTCACAGATTGGTTAAAAACGGTGTGCCGTCTTGATGATGACAGCTTTGTAATAGAGCTTGATGTCCGGAATTGTGATGCCACCAACGTTGGCTTTCTTTTTCAATATCCCTTTGGCTATTCGAGGTCTTTTCTGGTTCCATATAAATTTTAGAATTATTTGTTCCATTTCTTTGAAAAAGATGGATGGTACTTTGATAGGAATTGCATTAAATGTGTAGATTGCTTTAGGTAGCATAGACATTCTCACAATATTTATTCTTCCAATCCAGGAGCATGGAACATTTTTCCATTTCTTTGTGTCTTCCTCAATTTCTTTCATGAGTACTTTATAGTTTTCTGAGTATAGATTCTGTGCCTCTTTGGTTAGGTTTATTCCTAGGTATGTTATGGTTTTGGGTGCAATTGTAAATGGGATTGACTCCTTAATTGCTCTTTCTTCTGTCTTGCTGTTGGTGTAGAGAAATGCAACTGATTTCTGTGCATTGATTTTATATCCTGACACTTTACTGAATTCCTGTACAAGTTCTAGCAGTTTTGGAGTGGAGTCTTTTGGGTTTTCACATATAGTATCATATCATCTGCAAAGAGTGATAATTTGACTTCTTCTTTGCCGATTTGGATGCCTTTAATTTCCTTTAGTTGTCTGATTGCTGAGGCTAGGACCTCTAGCACTATGTTGAATAGCAGTGGTGATAAGAGCCATGTTCCTGACCTTAGCAGAAAAGCTTTCAGTTTTTCTCCATTGAGAATGATATTTGCGGTGGGTTTTTCATAGATGGCTTTGATGATATTGAGGTATGTGCCCTCTATCCCTACACTTTGAAGAGTTTTGATCAGGAAGGGATGCTGTACTTTGTCAAATGCTTTTTCAGCATCTATTGAGAGTATCATATGGTTCTTGTTCTTTCTTTTATTGATGTGTTGTATCTCATTGACTGATTTGTGGATGTTGAACCAACCTTGCAGCCCTGGAATAAATCCCACTTGGTTGTGGTGAATAATCCTTTTAATGTACTGTTGAATCCTATTGGCTAGTATTTTGTTGAGTATTTTCGCATCTGTGTTCATCAAGGATATTGGTCTATAGCTCTCTTTTTTGATGGGATCCTTGTCTGGTTTTGGGATCAAGATGATGCTGGCCTCATAAAATGAGTTTGGAAGTTTTCCTTCCATTTCTATTTTTTGGAACAGTTTCAGGAGAATGGTACTGGCACAAAAACAGACACATAGATCAATGGAACAGAATAAAGAGCCCAGAAATAGACCCTCAACTCTACAGTCAACTAATCTTCGACAAAGCAGGAAAGAATGTCCAATGGAAAAAAGACAGCCTCTTCAATAAATGGTGCTGGGAAAACTGGACAGCCACATGCAGAAAAATGAAATTGGACCATTTCCTTACACCACACACAAAAATAGACTCAAAATGGATGAAGGACCTCAATGTGCGAAAGGAATCCATCAAAATCCTTGAGGAGAACACAGGCAGCAACCTCTTCGACCTCAGCCGCAGCAACGTCTTCCTAGGAACAACGCCAAAGGCAAGGGAAGCAAGGGCAAAAATGAACTATTGGGATTTCATCAAGATCAAAAGCTTTTGCCCAGCAAAGGAAACGGTTAACAAAATCAAAAGACAACTGACAGAATGGGAGAAGATATTTGCAAACGACATATCAGATAAAGGACTAGTTTCCAGAATCTATAAAGAACTTAGCAAACTCAACACCCAAAGAACAAATAATCCAATCAAGAAATGGGCAGGGGACATGAACAGACATTTCTGCAAAGAAGACATCCAGATGGCCAACAGACACATGAAAAAGTGCTCCATATCACTCGGCATCAGGGAAATACAAATCAAAACCACAATGAGATATCACCTCACACCAGTCAGAATGGCTAAAATCAACAAGTCAGGAAATGACAGATGCTGGCGAGGATGCGGAGAAAGGGGAACCCTCCTACACTGTTGGTGAGAATGCAAGCTGGTGCAGCCACTCTGGAAAACAGCATGGAGGTTCATCAAAATGTTGAAAATAGAACTGCCCTATGACCCAGCAATTGCACTACTGGGTATTTACCCTAAAGATACAAACGTAGTGATCCAAAGGGGCACGTGCACCCGAATGTTTATAGCAGCAATGTCCACAATAGCCAAACTATGGAAAGAACCTAGATGTCCATCAACAGATGAATGGATCAAGAAGATGTGGTATAGATACACAATGGAATACTATGCAGCCATCAAAAGAAATGAAATCTTGCCATTTGTGACAACATGGATGGAACTAGAGCGTAACATGCTTAGCGAAATAAGTCAATCAGAGAAAGACAACTATCATATGATCTCCTGATATGAGGAAGTGGTGATGCAACATGGGGGCTTAAGTGGGTAGGAGAAGAATAAATGAAACAAGGTGGGATTGGGAGGGAGACAAACCATAAGTGACTCTTAATCTCACAAAACAAACTGAGGGTTGCTGGGGGGAGGGGGGTTGGGAGAAGGGGGTGGGATTATGGACATTGGGGGGGGGGTATGTTCTTTGGTGAGTGCTGTGAAGTGTGTAAACCTGGTGATTCACAGACATGTACCCCTGGGGATAAAAATATATGTTTATAAAAAATAAAAAATTAGAAAACAAACAAACAAACAAAAAAACGGCGTGCCGGTTTCTGTAGAGGAAGACCGTATTTTATGTCCTATGCCATCTTACTTCCGTTATACACAAACGGATTGTCGGAGAAGTCGTCATAAATATGCCATATCGTTTTGGACACAAGAAGACGTTTTCTAAAGCTGCAGCCGTGGTTGTGGTTTAGCTACTCTTCCGTAGCTAAAGGCTACATAAGGCTTTCCTTCTTCAAGCCATTAATGTTGTGAATTACATTGACTTTCCAGTGTTAAACCAACTCTTTTCCATTTATTGCTGCATCGTGTCTCCTATTCGTGTCGGATGTTCGTATCTGCTGACTTTCGCCTGCTCTTTTCCCTTCTGTATTTTTCCCGGTTTGGGGGTCAAGGTTTTTCTAGCCCCACGGTAAGAGCTGCGGCTATGTTCTCTCTCTCTTCTGTAGGAGTAGGAGTAAGATTAGAATGTTTCATGTTTCTTGTTTAAACATCTCTCCTGCCAATGGATCTAGGTTCCAAAATACGAATTCAGCTTGTTTGTTGGCTCGTATGGCCACTCGTGTGTTTCTTCCTTTTTGACTCAGTCTGGTCCATTTTGAGAGGTAATCACTGAATATCGGGCTTATTCCAGGAATAGAGTTAAACAGAAGAAACTCAGTGTAGTTTGCAGCATTCATGCCTTAAAGGAGGAAAGGTATGTGATTTTTTTTTTTAACATGCATTAAAACATAAGTGTACATAGAGAGAAAAACAGAGCCAGACTTGGGGCTTTCAGTCCCCCACCATTGTCACCCAGATAAGCCTTGCGTTTCCCCGCTTGCCTTGTGAGAAACAAGACTGGACTTCCCCTATACTGCCTCCAGGTCAGCGGGCTGCTGGGACACGTGCAACAAGCTGGTTGGCCAGGAGCCCTTCCTACTGATGACGCTGCATGACTCACTGCGGAGGTTATAAAAGGCCAGGTCTCCGCTAGATAATCTTTTTTGCGAATGAGTCAGACAAACGGCACACGCTCCTGTTCTAGAACAATTCAACTATGTTCAGTATCACACACTGGCTCCTGGAATTAGCAGTGGAAATTGTCGCTACCTATGTCCTGGATAAAGTAAGAATTTCTTTTCCTGCATTGTTCATGACATTACCGGAGAACCCATGGGACTTCACAGATTGGTTAAAAACAGCGTGCTGGTTTCTGTTGGTGAAGACCTTTTTTTATGTCCTGCACCATCTTACTTCCGTTATACACAAACGGATTGTCGGAGAAGTCGTCATAAATATGCCATATCGTTTTCGACACAAGAAGACGTTTTCTAAAGCCGCAGCCGTGGTTGTGGTTTAGCTACTCTTCCGTCTAAGCCATCTGGGTGCTCTGGGGAATACTTAGCACCGGGACGAAAAGAAAGTACTTTCCTAGCTTCTCTACGGCCAGAGGAGGCTTGTGGGTGTGCTCGGCTCTCCCTGAGGCTGGCCCCAGGTACCAAACTCACCAAGAAGACTAGCTCACAATGAAAGGGAAACACTGAATTTGAATCACTAATGGTAAGCAGTCCTAACATGGCGCCCAGAGTCCGCGCCCACCTCTGGACATCCCATGAACTTCCAGCCTGTGCCTACCACCAACGGCTCCGTTCTGGACTGGCTCTCTGAAGGAAGCTCATTCTGCTGAACTTCCCCCCAGCGACTACCATCTATCTATATATAGTACAGCCGACTATTTGTGCTGCGCCAGTCATCATTCTGTCCCAAGAACTTACAGGAGCCTGTGGTTTTACCTTCATCCCCTTGCTCCTCCCCTGCCACCCCACCCCTCCCCCTGAGCCCATTTCCCGTTCCTCTTGAATCTGTGTCTCCCAGACTTCAAAAAAGTTCTGCTTTGCTTTGCTTTGCAGCCGCAATTTCTTGTTTTGGAACACAAAGGAACAAATAAACCTAGTTTCAACAAATGGAGTGTCTTGGAGTCTTATTGCCCCATTCTAGGCTGACTTCTTTCTCCTGTGTGGTTCAGGGTCTGTGGCCAGGATCCGAGGAGGAATAGGAAAACCCCATGGCGATGAGCATGAGCGCTCCATGCCATGGGGTGGGGTGGGCTGTGAAGAATGGGTCACTGACCCAGTTGAGATTTGCTGCGTGGTGGATGGGGTTGGGGGACTGCTTTCTGAGGCTGATATCCGGGGGCTCAGTCTTGGTGGGGGGGGGTAAGCGGAGGAGGGGAGATTTGAAGATGTCTCCTCTCCCCAGGAGAAGTTCACGGTGAGAGAAGGGCAAACCATGAACTGGTTAAAGGAGTCGTGGGCATGTATCCCAAATGTGGCTCAGGTAGAGACAGCTGTGTAAAGGACTGAGCTGAGCAAGGAATAGGGCTCCGAAAACTCATGTTCCAGGGGACCAACGTTGGGATGTGGGGGGGTGTGAAACCCGGAAGGCTCACAAAAATGCCGCCCGTGGGTCAGGAGAGACCCTGTGGAGGGAGAGAGGGTGTGAGTGGAACAACCCTCCCTGGGGAACCCTGTAGGTCCTGGGGCTGGCCTGGAAATGTGGAGCCTGCCTGCATCAGGCTCCCTGCTCAGCATGGAGTCTACTTCTCCCTCTCCCTCTGCCCCTTCCACAACTTGTACCTGCCGCATCTCTCACACACATATAAATACGTCAAATCAAGAAAAGGAAAAATAGAAGAAGAAGAAGAAGAAGAAGAAGAAGAAGAAGAAGAAGAAGAAGAAGAAGAAAGAAAGAAAGAAAGAAAGAACAGTTCATACCCCCAAAGTGATGTACACATTCCATGCAATCCACCTTAAAATCCTAATGGCATTTTGGGCAGGAATTAGAAAAAATTCATCCTTCAGATCATACGGTATCTCAACAGACCCCAAGGAGCCCGAGCAATCTAGAAATGGACAAAGTAGGCGGCTTGCACATCCCGATTTCAAAACATATTACTGAGCCACAGGAAACAATAGAGTGAGCTACCAGCATCGACACAGAGACACAAACATAGAAGGAACAGAACAGTGAGCCCTCAGATAAAACTTTCCACACATGACCAAATGATCTTCTGCAGGGTGCCGTTCCCACTAGAATGAGAAAAGACAGTCTCTTTAATGAAAAGGCTTGGGAAGACAGGGTATCCATATGCAAAGAAGGAAACCGGACCCTTCCTTTCTAAAGCACGCAAAGATTAATTGAAAAGAGAGAAGGCATCTCCACAGAGGACCTAAGATCATGAAGCTGAGAGAGGGAAACAGGAGCAAAACTTCATGACCTTGGATTTGGCAATGAGGTCTAGGACAGGACACCAAGAAACACAGGCAGCAAAAGCCAACTAGAAAAACGGGGCCATTTCGACCTTACACACTGTTGGCCCTCCGAAGAAACAGTCAACCGAGTGAAAAGGGAGCCTACAGAATGGGGAAAAGGATGCGCACTTCCTATGTCTCTTAAGGGATTCATATCCAGAAGATGTAAAAAAATCTAAAAGGCACAACAACAAGAAAAACTAACTAGACAATTAGACAACGGAGAGGAGACTTGAAAAGACATTTCTCCAACGACAGACAAAGGCCACCAAGCTTCTGAGAACATGCTCAGCACCAGTACTCATTACAGAAAACAAATCAAATGACAAAGACATAACATGGGGTACCTGTGAGGATGGCCGCTAGCAACAACAGTAGCCCAAAGAACCCAAAGCCACACACCTTACGACAGCTTGTGTTGCCGAGGACCTGGAGGAACTGGAACCCTGGCACGGTCTTGGTGAAAATGTGAAATGGCCCATCTGCCCTGGAACACAGTGCAGAGTTTCCTCCCAATGAGGAAACAGACTTACCACGCGACGCCGCCATCGCACTCCTGAATTGACATCCCTAAGAACTGGAAGCAACGTTGCGAAGGGCTACTCGCACATCCCCGTTCACTGCAGGGTTCTTCTCCAGACTCAAGAGGTAGAAGCACCCACATGTCCACACACGGAGGAATGGAGAAAGAACGCCTGGCATCTACATACAATGGGACGCTATTCCATCCTAGAAAGGAAGGTCATTCTGGACTTTCTGCAAAGTGAAATGAGCAAGTCACAGACAACGATCTTGTGATTCCCCTTCTGCGTGGTACCTAAAGTAGTCAGATCGACAGAAACAGAAAGAACTTTGAAGCCAGTGGGGGCGAGGAGGAGGAAACACGGAGTTGTGGGTACCGATTTTCCGTCACCAAATGAATATGTTCCAATGCGTTGTACGACAAGGAGAATATGTATATGCCGCAGGACTATACATTGGCTGATGGTTTAAAAGAAGTAAATGTAATGCACTTGTGTTTTAGTATAATTTTTAACAGATCTCTTGAAGGGAGAAATTGGGGTGAAGAATCCTGGGGCCTTTGGAACCTGTGAAACGTTCCAAAAGGCAGCTCTGGGTGTGTGACAAAAACAAGACGTTGGTTTGTTCCCATCCAGCTCCTTTCACCCCAGATGGTTGCTCGTGGGGCCTCTGAGCTCTTCAACAGTCCGCAATGGGGACGAGACCCAAGCAAGACATGGGCAGAAGACATGAACAGACATTTCTCCAAAGAAGACATCCGAATGGCCAACAGACACATGAAAAACTGCTCCATGTCACTCAACATCAACATCAACAAATCAAAACCTCGATGAGATGGCACCTCGCACCAGTCAACATGACTAAAACTCACAGTCAGGAAACGGCAGGTGTTGGCAAGGATGCAGGGAAGGGGGAACCCTCCTACGCTGTTGATGGGAATGCAAGCTGGTGCATCCACTGTGCAAAGCTATTTGGAGGCTCCTCAAAAAGTGGAAAATTGAACTACCCTACAACCCAGCAATTGCCGTACTGGGTATTTACCCCAAAGATACAAATAGTGACATGAAGGGGGCCCCTGTATCCCAGTGTTTACAGCAGCAATGTCGGCAATAGGCAAGCTGTGCAAAGAGCCCAAATGTCCCTCGACAGATGAATGGATAAAGAAGAAGCAGTGTATATACGCCATGGAATATTATGCAGCCATCAAAAGAAGAAATCTTGCCATTCGCACCGAGGTGGATGAACTAGGATCATGCCAAGTGAGACAAATCAGTCAGAGTAAGACAAGTATCATAGGCTCTCACTCAAATGTGGAATTCAATAAGCAAAACAACCGATCCCAGGGGAAGAGAGGAAACAACAGGACAGGATCAAACCAGAGAGGGAGGCATAAAAGACTGTTAGTCATAAGAAACAAACTGAGGGTTTCTGGAAGGGAGAGGGCTGGGGGGGAGGGCTAGCTGGGTGATGGGCATTAAGGAGGACACAGGATTTAATGAGCACTGGGTAGTATAAAACACCGATGAATCATAGACCGGTACCTATATAACCAATAAGACATTAACTAATTGATTTTAAATTTTAAAGCAAAAAATGCTTCAAGAAAAATATCTGGCTTGTCCTAAGAACTCGGTAAATGTTAACTGTTGTTATTTGTCTTGCCCACATCTTTCAGCATAACAGTATCCAGCTAGGAAGTAAATAATCATGGGGAAGTAATGGAGAGCATGGCGACTGTAGTGCATCCTGTTGTACTGCATACTTGAAAGTTGCTAAGAGGAGATCTCAAAAGTTCACACCACAAGAAAATAAAACGTTATAAGGATCAAAACAAAACAAAACAAAAAATCACCTGTGCTCTTATACACCCATTCCACGGAGCTTCCCATAAAGATGCTCATATCAGGGACGCCCTGGTGGCTCAGTGGGTTAAAGTCTCTCCCTTCGGCTCAGGTCACGATCTCAGGGTCTTGGGATCGAGTCCCACATCGGGCTGTCTGCTCAGCAGGGAGCCTGCTTCCTCTTCTCTTTCTGCCTACTTGTGATCTCTTTCTGTCAAATAAATAAATAAAATCTTTAAAAAGAAAAAAATAGATGCTCATATCAGGCGCTCTTGGTAAACTACAGTATCGATTGTATAAATGTGTCGGATTCTTTGGAGTTTTCTATCCAGGCAATAATACTATGAACTGGGAACGGGGACGTCGTTTCTGCATTTTGCCTTCCTTGTATGTTTCTGTCTTGCTGCATGGCAAGGACCCCTACATCCCCTGCCTAGTGACACTAGCCACCCCAGCGAGCCTTGCCCCTGATCTAAATATTATGTTGGCTGTAGCATCGTGGATATACTCTTTATTAGATTAAAAAAGTTCCTTTTTATTTTTGGTTTACTGAGTTTTTACCAGGAACGTGAGGCTGAAGTTAGGTAGAGTTGTTTTTTTTGTTTGTTTGTTTGTTTTGTTTGCTTGTTTTTTATTAAATTTATTTATTTTCAGCATAACAGTATTCATTATTTGTTCACCACACCCAGTGCTCCATGCAATCCTTGCCCTCTATAATACCCAGCACCTGGTACCCGAACCTCCCACCCCCCCGCCACTTCAAACCCCTCAGATTGTTTTTCAGAGTCCATAGTCTCTCATGATTCACCTCCCCTTCCAATTTCCCCCAACTCCCTTCTCTTCTCTAACTCCCCATGTCCTCCATGCTGTGTGTTATGCTGCACAAATAGGTGAAACCATATGATAATGGACTCTCTCTGCTTGACTTATTTCACTCAGCATAATCTCTTCCAGTCCCGTCCATGTTGCTACAAGAGTTTGGTATTCATCCTTTCTGATGGAGGCATAATACTCCATAGTGTATATGGACCACATTTTCCTTATCCATTCGTCCATTGAAGGGCATCTTGGCTCTTTGCATAGTTTGGCGACCGTGGCCACTGCTGCTATAAACATTGGGGTACAGATGGCCCTAGTTTTCACTCAATGAATCTTTTGGGGGAAAAAAAAACACATAAGGCTTTCCTTCTTCAAGCCATTAATGCTGTGAATTACATTGACTTTCCAGTGTTAAACCAACTCTCTTCCTGGAGTAAACCCTACATATCATGCACATTATCTTTTCCATTTATTGCTGCATCGTGTCTCCTATTCGTGTCGGATGTTCGTATCTGCTGACTTTCGCCTGCTCTTTTCCCTTCTGCTTTTTCCCGGATTGGGAAAAGGTTTTTCTAGCCCCAAGGTAAGAGCTGTGGCTATGTTCTCTCTCTCTTCTGTAGGAGTAGGAGTAAGATTAGAATGTTTCATGTTTCGTGTTTAAACATCTCTTCTGTCAATGGATCTAGGTTCCAAAATACTAATTCAGCTTGTTTGTTGGCTCGTATGGCCACTCGTGTGTTTCTTCCTTTTTGACTCAGTCTGGTCCATTTTTAGAGGTAATCACTGAATATCGGGCTTATTCAGGAATAGAGTTAAACAGAAGAAACTCAGTGTAATTTGCAGCATTCATACCTTAAAGGAGGAAAGGTATGTGATTTATTTTTTTAAGATGCATTAAAACATAAGTGTACATAGAGAGAAAAACAGAGCCAGACTTGGGGCTTTCAGTCCCCCACCATTGTCACCCAGATAAGCCTTGCGTTTCCCCGCTTGCCTTGTGAGAAACAAGACTGGACTTCCCCTATACTGCCTCCAGGTCAGCGGGCTGCTGGGACACGTGCAACAAGCTGGTTGGCCAGGAGCCCTTCCTACTGATGACGCTGCATGACTCACTGCGGAGGTTATAAAAGGCCAGGTCTCCGCTAGATAATCTTTTTTGCGAATGAGTCAGACAAACGGCACACGCTCCTGTTCTAGAACAATTCAATTATGTTCAGTATCACACACTGGGTCCTGGAATTAGCGGTGGAAATTGTCATTACCTATGTCGTGGATAAGGTAAGAATTTCTTTTCCTGAATTGTTCATGACATTACTGGAGAACCCATGGGACTTCACAGATTGGTTAAAAACGGTGTGCTGTCTTGATGATGACAGCTTTGTAATAGAGCTTGATGTCCGGAATTGTGATGCCACCAACGTTGGCTTTCTTTTTCCATATCCCTTTGGCTATTCGAGGTCTTTTCTGGTTCCATATAAATTTTAGAATTATTTGTTCCATTTCTTTGAAAAAGATGGATGGTACTTTGATAGGAATTGCATTAAATGTGTAGATTGCTTTAGGTAGCATAGACATTCTCACAATATTTATTCTTCCAATCCAGGAGCATGGAACATTTTTCCATTTCTTTGTGTCTTCCTCAATTTCTTTCATGAGTACTTTATAGTTTTCTGAGTATAGATTCTGTGCCTCTTTGGTTAGGTTTATTCCTAGGTATGTTATGGTTTTGGGTGCAATTGTAAATGGGATTGACTCCTTAATTGCTCTTTCTTCTGTCTTGCTGTTGGTGTAGAGAAATGCAACTGATTTCTGTGCATTGATTTTATATCCTGACACTTTACTGAATTCCTGTACAAGTTCTAGCAGTTTTGGAGTGGAGTCTTTTGGGTTTTCACATATAGTATCATATCATCTGCAAAGAGTGATAATTTGACTTCTTCTTTGCTGATTTGGATGCCTTTAATTTCCTTTAGTTGTCTGATTGCTGAGGCTAGGACCTCTAGCACTATGTTGAATAGCAGTGGTGATAAGAGCCATGTTCCTGACCTTAGCAGAAAAGCTTTCAGTTTTTCTCCATTGAGAATGATATTTGCGGTGGGTTTTTCATAGATGGCTTTGATGATATTGAGGTATGTGCCCTCTATCCCTACACTTTGAAGAGTTTTGATCAGGAAGGGATGCTGTACTTTGTCAAATGCTTTTTCAGCATCTATTGAGAGTATCATATTGTTCTTGTTCTTTCTTTTATTGATGTGTTGTATCTCATTGACTGATTTGCGGATGTTGAACCAACCTTGCAGCCCTGGAATAAATCCCACTTGGTCGTGGTGAATAATCCTTTTAATGTACTGTTGAATCCTATTGGCTAGTATTTTGTTGAGTATTTTCGCATCTGTGTTCATCAAGGATATTGGTCTATAGCTCTCTTTTTTGATGGGATCCTTGTCTGGTTTTGGGATCAAGATGATGCTGGCCTCATAAAATGAGTTTGGAAGTTTTCCTTCCATTTCTATTTTTTGGAACAGTTTCAGGAGAATGGTACTGGCACAAAAACAGACACATAGATCAATGGAACAGAATAAAGAGCCCAGAAATAGACCCTCAACTCTACAGTCAACTAATCTTCGACAAAGCAGGAAAGAATGTCCAATGGAAAAAAGACAGCCTCTTCAATAAATGGTGCTGGGAAAACTGGACAGCCACATGCAGAAAAATGAAATTGGACCATTTCCTTACACCACACACAAAAATAGACTCAAAATGGATGAAGGACCTCAATGTGCGAAAGGAATCCATCAAAATCCTTGAGGAGAACACAGGCAGCAACCTCTTCGACCTCAGCCGCAGCAACGTCTTCCTAGGAACAACGCCAAAGGCAAGGGAAGCAAGGGCAAAAATGAACTATTGGGATTTCATCAAGATCAAAAGCTTTTGCCCAGCAAAGGAAACAGTTAACAAAATCAAAAGACAACTGACAGAATGGGAGAAGATATTTGCAAACGACATATCAGATAAAGGACTAGTGTCCAGAATCTATAAAGAACCTAGCAAACTCAACACCCAAAGAACAAATAATCCAATCAAGAAATGGGCAGGGGACATGAACAGACATTTCTGCAAAGAAGACATCCAGATGGCCAACAGACACATGAAAAAGTGCTCCATATCACTCGGCATCAGGGAAATACAAATCAAAACCACAATGAGATATCACCTCACACCAGTCAGAATGGCTAAAATCAACAAGTCAGGAAATGACAGATGCTGGCGAGGATGCGGAGAAAGGGGAACCCTCCTACACTGTTGGTGAGAATGCAAGCTGGAGCAGCCACTCTGGAAAACAGCATGGAGGTTCATCAAAATGTTGAAAATAGAACTGCCCTATGACCCAGCAATTGCACTACTGGGTATTTACCCTAAAGATACAAACGTAGTGATCCAAAGGGGCACGTGCACCCGAATGTTTATAGCAGCAATGTCCATTATAGCCAAACTATTGAAAGAACCTAGATGTCCATCAACAGATGAATGGATCAAGAAGATGTGGTATAGGTACACAATGGAATACTATGCAGCCATCAAAAGAAATGAAATCTTGCCATTTGTGACAACATGGATGGAACTAGAGCGTAACATGCTTAGCGAAATAAGTCAATCAGAGAAAGACAACTATCATATGATCTCCTGATATGAGGAAGTGGTGATGCAACATGGGGGCTTAAGTGGGTAGGAGAAGAATAAATGAAACAAGGTGGGATTGGGAGGGAGACAAACCATAAGTGACTCTTAATCTCACAAAACAAACTGAGGGTTGCTGGGGGGAGGGGGGTTGGGAGAAGGGGGTGGGATTATGGACATTGGGTGGGGGGGTATGTTCTTTGGTGAGTGCTGTGAAGTGTGTAAACCTGGTGATTCACAGACATGTACCCCTGGGGATAAAAATATATGTTTATAAAAAATAAAAAATTAGAAAACAAACAAACAAACAAAAAAACGGCGTGCCGGTTTCTGTAGAGGAAGACCGTATTTTATGTCCTATGCCATCTTACTTCCGTTATACACAAACGGATTGTCGGAGAAGTCGTCATAAATATGCCATATCCTTTTGGACACAAAAAGACGTTTTCTAAAGCTGCAGCCATGGTTGTGGTTTAGCTACTCTTCCGTAGCTAAAGGCTACATAAGGCTTTCCTTCTTCAAGCCATTAATGTTGTGAATTACATTGACTTTCCAGTGTTAAACCAACTCTTTTCCATTTATTGCTGCATCGTGTCTCCTATTCGTGTCGGATGTTCGTATCTGCTGACTTTCGCCTGCTCTTTTCCCTTCTGTATTTTTCCCGGTTTGGGGGTCAAGGTTTTTCTAGCCCCACGGTAAGAGCTGCGGCTATGTTCTCTCTCTCTTCTGTAGGAGTAGGAGTAAGATTAGAATGTTTCATGTTTCTTGTTTAAACATCTCTCCTGCCAATGGATCTAGGTTCCAAAATACGAATTCAGCTTGTTTGTTGGCTCGTATGGCCACTCGTGTGTTTCTTCCTTTTTGACTCAGTCTGGTCCATTTTTAGAGGTAATCACTGAATATCGGGCTTATTCCAGGAATAGAGTTAAACAGAAGAAACTCAGTGTAGTTTGCAGCATTCATGCCTTAAAGGAGGAAAGGTATGTGATTTTTTTTTTTTAACATGCATTAAAACATAAGTGTACATAGAGAGAAAAACAGAGCCAGACTTGGGGCTTTCAGTCCCCCACCATTGTCACCCAGATAAGCCTTGCGTTTCCCCGCTTGCCTTGTGAGAAACAAGACTGGACTTCCCCTATACTGCCTCCAGGTCAGCGGGCTGCTGGGACACGTACAACAAGCTGGTTGGCCAGGAGCCCTTCCTACTGATGACGCTGCATGACTCACTGCGGAGGTTATAAAAGGCCAGGTCTCCGCTAGATAATCTTTTTTGCGAATGAGTCAGACAAACGGCACACGCTCCTGTTCTAGAACAATTCAACTATGTTCAGTATCACACACTGGCTCCTGGAATTAGCAGTGGAAATTGTCGCTACCTATGTCCTGGATAAAGTAAGAATTTCTTTTCCTGCATTGTTCATGACATTACCGGAGAACCCATGGGACTTCACAGATTGGTTAAAAACAGCGTGCTGGTTTCTGTTGGTGAAGACCTTTTTTTATGTCCTGCACCATCTTACTTCCGTTATACACAAACGGATTGTCGGAGAAGTCGTCATAAATATGCCATATCGTTTTCGACACAAGAAGACGTTTTCTAAAGCCGCAGCCGTGGTTGTGGTTTAGCTACTCTTCCGTCTAAGCCATCTGGGTGCTCTGGGGAATACTTAGCACCGGGACGAAAAGAAAGTACTTTCCTAGCTTCTCTACGGCCAGAGGAGGCTTGTGGGTGTGCTCGGCTCTCCCTGAGGCTGGCCCCAGGTACCAAACTCACCAAGAAGACTAGCTCACAATGAAAGGGAAACACTGAATTTGAATCACTAATGGTAAGCAGTCCTAACATGGCGCCCAGAGTCCGCGCCCACCTCTGGACATCCCATGAACTTCCAGCCTGTGCCTACCACCAACGGCTCCGTTCTGGACTGGCTCTCTGAAGGAAGCTCATTCTGCTGAACTTCCCCCCAGCGACTACCATCTATCTATATATAGTACAGCCGACTATTTGTGCTGCGCCAGTCATCATTCTGTCCCAAGAACTTACAGGAGCCTGTGGTTTTACCTTCATCCCCTTGCTCCTCCCCTGCCACCCCACCCCTCCCCCTGAGCCCATTTCCCGTTCCTCTTGAATCTGTGTCTCCCAGACTTCAAAAAAGTTCTGCTTTGCTTTGCTTTGCAGCCGCAATTTCTTGTTTTGGAACACAAAGGAACAAATAAACCTAGTTTCAACAAATGGAGTGTCTTGGAGTCTTATTGCCCCATTCTAGGCTGACTTCTTTCTCCTGTGTGGTTCAGGGTCTGTGGCCAGGATCCGAGGAGGAATAGGAAAACCCCATGGCGATGAGCATGAGCGCTCCATGCCATGGGGTGGGGTGGGCTGTGAAGAATGGGTCACTGACCCAGTTGAGATTTGCTGCGTGGTGGATGAGGTTGGGGGACTGCTTTCTGAGGCTGATATCCGGGGGCTCAGTCTTGGTGGGGGGGGGGGAGCGGAGGAGGGGAGATTTGAAGATGTCTCCTCTCCCCAGGAGAAGTTCACGGTGAGAGAAGGGCAAACCATGAACTGGTTAAAGGAGTCGTGGGCATGTATCCCAAATGTGGCTCAGGTAGAGACAGCTGTGTAAAGGACTGAGCTGAGCAAGGAATAGGGCTCCGAAAACTCATGTTCCAGGGGACCAACGTTGGGATGTGGGGGGGTGTGAAACCCGGAAGGCTCACAAAAATGCCGCCCGTGGGTCAGGAGAGACCCTGTGGAGGGAGAGAGGGTGTGAGTGGAACAACCCTCCCTGGGGAACCCTGTAGGTCCTGGGGCTGGCCTGGAAATGTGGAGCCTGCCTGCATCAGGCTCCCTGCTCAGCATGGAGTCTACTTCTCCCTCTCCCTCTGCCCCTTCCACAACTTGTACCTGCCGCATCTCTCACACACATATAAATACGTCAAATCAAGAAAAGGAAAAATAGAAGAAGAAGAAGAAGAAGAAGAAGAAGAAGAAGAAGAAGAAGAAGAAGAAGAAAGAAAGAAAGAAAGAAAGAACAGTTCATACCCCCAAAGTGATGTACACATTCCATGCAATCCACCTTAAAATCCTAATGGCATTTTGGGCAGGAATTAGAAAAAATTCATCCTTCAGATCATACGGTATCTCAACAGACCCCAAGGAGCCCGAGCAATCTAGAAATGGACAAAGTAGGCGGCTTGCACATCCCGATTTCAAAACATATTACTGAGCCACAGGAAACAATAGAGTGAGCTACCAGCATCGACACAGAGACACAAACATAGAAGGAACAGAACAGTGAGCCCTCAGATAAAACTTTCCACACATGACCAAATGATCTTCTGCAGGGTGCCGTTCCCACTAGAATGAGAAAAGACAGTCTCTTTAATGAAAAGGCTTGGGAAGACAGGGTATCCATATGCAAAGAAGGAAACCGGACCCTTCCTTTCTAAAGCACGCAAAGATTAATTGAAAAGAGAGAAGGCATCTCCACAGAGGACCTAAGATCATGAAGCTGAGAGAGGGAAACAGGAGCAAAACTTCATGACCTTGGATTTGGCAATGAGGTCTAGGACAGGACACCAAGAAACACAGGCAGCAAAAGCCAACTAGAAAAACGGGGCCATTTCGACCTTACACACTGTTGGCCCTCCGAAGAAACAGTCAACCGAGTGAAAAGGGAGCCTACAGAATGGGGAAAAGGATGCGCACTTCCTATGTCTCTTAAGGGATTCATATCCAGAAGATGTAAAAAAATCTAAAAGGCACAACAACAAGAAAAACTAACTAGACAATTAGACAATGGAGAGGAGACTTGAAAAGACATTTCTCCAACGACAGACAAAGGCCACCAAGCTTCTGAGAACATGCTCAGCACCAGTACTCATTACAGAAAACAAATCAAATGACAAAGACATAACATGGGGTACCTGTGAGGATGGCCGCTAGCAACAACAGTAGCCCAAAGAACCCAAAGCCACACACCTTACGACAGCTTGTGTTGCCGAGGACCTGGAGGAACTGGAACCCTGGCACGGTCTTGGTGAAAATGTGAAATGGCCCATCTGCCCTGGAACACAGTGCAGAGTTTCCTCCCAATGAGGAAACAGACTTACCACGCGACGCCGCCATCGCACTCCTGAATTGACATCCCTAAGAACTGGAAGCAACGTTGCGAAGGGCTACTCGCACATCCCCGTTCACTGCAGGGTTCTTCTCCAGACTCAAGAGGTAGAAGCACCCACATGTCCACACACGGAGGAATGGAGAAAGAACGCCTGGCATCTACATACAATGGGACGCTATTCCATCCTAGAAAGGAAGGTCATTCTGGACTTTCTGCAAAGTGAAATGAGCAAGTCACAGACAACGATCTTGTGATTCCCCTTCTGCGTGGTACCTAAAGTAGTCAGATCGACAGAAACAGAAAGAACTTTGAAGCCAGTGGGGGCGAGGAGGAGGAAACACGGAGCTGTGGGTACCGATTTTCCGTCACCAAATGAATATGTTCCAATGCGTTGTACGACAAGGAGAATATGTATATGCCGCAGGACTATACATTGGCTGATGGTTTAAAAGAAGTAAATGTAATGCACTTGTGTTTTAGTATAATTTTTAACAGATCTCTTGAAGGGAGAAATTGGGGTGAAGAATCCTGGGGCCTTTGGAACCTGTGAAACGTTCCAAAAGGCAGCTCTGGGTGTGTGACAAAAACAAGACGTTGGTTTGTTCCCATCCAGCTCCTTTCACCCCAGATGGTTGCTCGTGGGGCCTCTGAGCTCTTCAACAGTCCGCAATGGGGACGAGACCCAAGCAAGACATGGGCAGAAGACATGAACAGACATTTCTCCAAAGAAGACATCCGAATGGCCAACAGACACATGAAAAACTGCTCCATGTCACTCAACATCAACATCAACAAATCAAAACCTCGATGAGATGGCACCTCGCACCAGTCAACATGACTAAAACTCACAAGTCAGGAAACGGCAGGTGTTGGCAAGGATGCAGGGAAGGGGGAACCCTCCTACGCTGTTGATGGGAATGCAAGCTGGTGCATCCACTGTGCAAAGCTATTTGGAGGCTCCTCAAAAAGTGGAAAATTGAACTACCCTACAACCCAGCAATTGCCGTACTGGGTATTTACCCCAAAGATACAAATAGTGACATGAAGGGGGCACCTGTATCCCAGTGTTTACAGCAGCAATGTCGGCAATAGGCAAGCTGTGCAAAGAGCCCAAATGTCCCTCGACAGATGAATGGATAAAGAAGAAGCAGTGTATATACGCCATGGAATATTATGCAGCCATCAAAAGAAGAAATCTTGCCATTCGCACCGAGGTGGATGAACTAGGATCATGCCAAGTGAGACAAATCAGTCAGAGTAAGACAAGTATCATAGGCTCTCACTCAAATGTGGAATTCAATAAGCAAAACAACCGATCCCAGGGGAAGAGAGGAAACAACAGGACAGGATCAAACCAGAGAGGGAGGCATAAAAGACTGTTAGTCATAAGAAACAAACTGAGGGTTTCTGGAAGGGAGAGGGCTGGGGGGGAGGGCTAGCTGGGTGATGGGCATTAAGGAGGACACAGGATTTAATGAGCACTGGGTAGTATAAAACACCGATGAATCATAGACCGGTACCTATATAACCAATAAGACATTAACTAATTGATTTTAAATTTTAAAGCAAAAAATGCTTCAAGAAAAATATCTGGCTTGTCCTAAGAACTCGGTAAATGTTAACTGTTGTTATTTGTCTTGCCCACATCTTTCAGCATAACAGTATCCAGCTAGGAAGTAAATAATCATGGGGAAGTAATGGAGAGCATGGCGACTGTAGTGCATCCTGTTGTACTGCATACTTGAAAGTTGCTAAGAGGAGATCTCAAAAGTTCACACCACAAGAAAATAAAACGTTATAAGGATCAAAACAAAACAAAACAAAAAATCACCTGTGCTCTTATACACCCATTCCACGGAGCTTCCCATAAAGATGCTCATATCAGGGACGCCCTGGTGGCTCAGTGGGTTAAAGTCTCTGCCTTTGGCTCAGGTCACGATCTCAGGGTCTTGGGATCGAGTCCCACATCGGGCTGTCTGCTCAGCAGGGAGCCTGCTTCCTCTTCTCTTTCTGCCTACTTGTGATCTCTCTCTGTCAAATAAATAAATAAAATCTTTAAAAAGAAAAAAATAGATGCTCATATCAGGCGCTCTTGGTAAACTACAGTATCGATTGTATAAATGTGTCGGATTCTTTGGAGTTTTCTATCCAGGCAATAATACTATGAACTGGGAACGGGGACGTCGTTTCTGCATTTTGCCTTCCTTGTATGTTTCTGTCTTGCTGCATGGCAAGGACCCCTACATCCCCTGCCTAGTGACACTAGCCACCCCAGCGAGCCTTGCCCCTGATCTAAATATTATGTTGGCTGTAGCATCGTGGATATACTCTTTATTAGATTAAAAAAGTTCCTTTTTATTTTTGGTTTACTGAGTTTTTACCAGGAACGTGAGGCTGAAGTTAGGTAGAGTTGTTTTTTTTGTTTGTTTGTTTTTTTGTTTGCTTGTTTTTTATTAAATTTATTTATTTTCAGCATAACAGTATTCATTATTTGTTCACCACACCCAGTGCTCCATGCAATCCTTGCCCTCTATAATACCCAGCACCTGGTACCCGAACCTCCCACCCCCCCGCCACTTCAAACCCCTCAGATTGTTTTTCAGAGTCCATAGTCTCTCATGATTCACCTCCCCTTCCAATTTCCCCCAACTCCCTTCTCTTCTCTAACTCCCCATGTCCTCCATGCTGTGTGTTATGCTGCACAAATAGGTGAAACCATATGATAATGGACTCTCTCTGCTTGACTTATTTCACTCAGCATAATCTCTTCCAGTCCCGTCCATGTTGCTACAAGAGTTTGGTATTCATCCTTTCTGATGGAGGCATAATACTCCATAGTGTATATGGACCACATTTTCCTTATCCATTCGTCCATTGAAGGGCATCTTGGCTCTTTGCATAGCTTGGCGACCGTGGCCACTGCTGCTATAAACATTGGGGTACAGATGGCCCTAGTTTTCACTCAATGAATCTTTTGGGGGAAAAAAAAACACATAAGGCTTTCCTTCTTCAAGCCATTAATGCTGTGAATTACATTGACTTTCCAGTGTTAAACCAACTCTCTTCCTGGAGTAAACCCTACATATCATGCACATTATCTTTTCCATTTATTGCTGCATCGTGTCTCCTATTCATGTCGGATGTTCGTATCTGCTGACTTTCGCCTGCTCTTTTCCCTTCTGCTTTTTCCCGGATTGGGAAAAGGTTTTTCTAGCCCCAAGGTAAGAGCTGTGGCTATGTTCTCTCTCTCTTCTGTAGGAGTAGGAGTAAGATTAGAATGTTTCATGTTTCGTGTTTAAACATCTCTTCTGTCAATGGATCTAGGTTCCAAAATACTAATTCAGCTTGTTTGTTGGCTCGTATGGCCACTCGTGTGTTTCTTCCTTTTTGACTCAGTCTGGTCCATTTTTAGAGGTAATCACTGAATATCGGGCTTATTCAGGAATAGAGTTAAACAGAAGAAACTCAGTGTAATTTGCAGCATTCATACCTTAAAGGAGGAAAGGTATGTGATTTATTTTTTTAAGATGCATTAAAACATAAGTGTACATAGAGAGAAAAACAGAGCCAGACTTGGGTCTTTCAGTCCCCCACCATTGTCACCCAGATAAGCCTTGCGTTTCCCCGCTTGCCTTGTGAGAAACAAGACTGGACTTCCCCTATACTGCCTCCAGGTCAGCGGGCTGCTGGGACACGTGCAACAAGCTGGTTGGCCAGGAGCCCTTCCTACTGATGACGCTGCATGACTCACTGCGGAGGTTATAAAAGGCCAGGTCTCCGCTAGATAATCTTTTTTGCGAATGAGTCAGACAAACGGCACACGCTCCTGTTCTAGAACAATTCAATTATGTTCAGTATCACACACTGGGTCCTGGAATTAGCGGTGGAAATTGTCATTACCTATGTCGTGGATAAGGTAAGAATTTCTTTTCCTGAATTGTTCATGACATTACTGGAGAACCCATGGGACTTCACAGATTGGTTAAAAACGGTGTGCTGTCTTGATGATGACAGCTTTGTAATAGAGCTTGAAGTCCGGAATTGTGATGCCACCAACGTTGGCTTTCTTTTTCCATATCCCTTTGGCTATTCGAGGTCTTTTCTGGTTCCATATAAATTTTAGAATTATTTGTTCCATTTCTTTGAAAAAGATGGATGGTACTTTGATAGGAATTGCATTAAATGTGTAGATTGCTTTAGGTAGCATAGACATTCTCACAATATTTATTCTTCCAATCCAGGAGCATGGAACATTTTTCCATTTCTTTGTGTCTTCCTCAATTTCTTTCATGAGTACTTTATAGTTTTCTGAGTATAGATTCTGTGCCTCTTTGGTTAGGTTTATTCCTAGGTATGTTATGGTTTTGGGTGCAATTGTAAATGGGATTGACTCCTTAATTGCTCTTTCTTCTGTCTTGCTGTTGGTGTAGAGAAATGCAACTGATTTCTGTGCATTGATTTTATATCCTGACACTTTACTGAATTCCTGTACAAGTTCTAGCAGTTTTGGAGTGGAGTCTTTTGGGTTTTCACATATAGTATCATATCATCTGCAAAGAGTGATAATTTGACTTCTTCTTTGCCGATTTGGATGCCTTTAATTTCCTTTAGTTGTCTGATTGCTGAGGCTAGGACCTCTAGCACTATGTTGAATAGCAGTGGTGATAAGAGCCATGTTCCTGACCTTAGCAGAAAAGCTTTCAGTTTTTCTCCATTGAGAATGATATTTGCGGTGGGTTTTTCATAGATGGCTTTGATGATATTGAGGTATGTGCCCTCTATCCCTACACTTTGAAGAGTTTTGATCAGGAAGGGATGCTGTACTTTGTCAAATGCTTTTTCAGCATCTATTGAGAGTATCATATGGTTCTTGTTCTTTCTTTTATTGATGTGTTGTATCTCATTGACTGATTTGCGGATGTTGAACCAACCTTGCAGCCCTGGAATAAATCCCACTTGGTCGTGGTGAATAATCCTTTTAATGTACTGTTGAATCCTATTGGCTAGTATTTTGTTGAGTATTTTCGCATCTGTGTTCATCAAGGATATTGGTCTATAGCTCTCTTTTTTGATGGGATCCTTGTCTGGTTTTGGGATCAAGATGATGCTGGCCTCATAAAATGAGTTTGGAAGTTTTCCTTCCATTTCTATTTTTTGGAACAGTTTCAGGAGAATGGTACTGGCACAAAAACAGACACATAGATCAATGGAACAGAATAAAGAGCCCAGAAATAGACCCTCAACTCTACAGTCAACTAATCTTCGACAAAGCAGGAAAGAATGTCCAATGGAAAAAAGACAGCCTCTTCAATAAATGGTGCTGGGAAAACTGGACAGCCACATGCAGAAAAATGAAATTGGACCATTTCCTTACACCACACACAAAAATAGACTCAAAATGGATGAAGGACCTCAATGTGCGAAAGGAATCCATCAAAATCCTTGAGGAGAACACAGGCAGCAACCTCTTCGACCTCAGCCGCAGCAACGTCTTCCTAGGAACAACGCCAAAGGCAAGGGAAGCAAGGGCAAAAATGAACTATTGGGATTTCATCAAGATCAAAAGCTTTTGCCCAGCAAAGGAAACAGTTAACAAAATCAAAAGACAACTGACAGAATGGGAGAAGATATTTGCAAACGACATATCAGATAAAGGACTAGTGTCCAGAATCTATAAAGAACCTAGCAAACTCAACACCCAAAGAACAAATAATCCAATCAAGAAATGGGCAGGGGACATGAACAGACATTTCTGCAAAGAAGACATCCAGATGGCCAACAGACACATGAAAAAGTGCTCCATATCACTCGGCATCAGGGAAATACAAATCAAAACCACAATGAGATATCACCTCACACCAGTCAGAATGGCTAAAATCAACAAGTCAGGAAATGACAGATGCTGGCGAGGATGCGGAGAAAGGGGAACCCTCCTACACTGTTGGTGAGAATGCAAGCTGGAGCAGCCACTCTGGAAAACAGCATGGAGGTTCATCAAAATGTTGAAAATAGAACTGCCCTATGACCCAGCAATTGCACTACTGGGTATTTACCCTAAAGATACAAACGTAGTGATCCAAAGGGGCACGTGCACCCGAATGTTTATAGCAGCAATGTCCATTATAGCCAAACTATGGAAAGAACCTAGATGTCCATCAACAGATGAATGGATCAAGAAGATGTGGTATAGATACACAATGGAATACTATGCAGCCATCAAAAGAAATGAAATCTTGCCATTTGTGACAACATGGATGGAACTAGAGCGTAACATGCTTAGCGAAATAAGTCAATCAGAGAAAGACAACTATCATATGATCTCCTGATATGAGGAAGTGGTGATGCAACATGGGGGCTTAAGTGGGTAGGAGAAGAATAAATGAAACAAGGTGGGATTGGGAGGGAGACAAACCATAAGTGACTCTTAATCTCACAAAACAAACTGAGGGTTGCTGGGGGGAGGGGGGTTGGGAGAAGGGGGTGGGATTATGGACATTGGGTGGGGGGGTATGTTCTTTGGTGAGTGCTGTGAAGTGTGTAAACCTGGTGATTCACAGACATGTACCCCTGGGGATAAAAATATATGTTTATAAAAAATAAAAAATTAGAAAACAAACAAACAAACAAAAAAACGGCGTGCCGGTTTCTGTAGAGGAAGACCGTATTTTATGTCCTATGCCATCTTACTTCCGTTATACACAAACGGATTGTCGGAGAAGTCGTCATAAATATGCCATATCCTTTTGGACACAAAAAGACGTTTTCTAAAGCTGCAGCCGTGGTTGTGGTTTAGCTACTCTTCCGTAGCTAAAGGCTACATAAGGCTTTCCTTCTTCAAGCCATTAATGTTGTGAATTACATTGACTTTCCAGTGTTAAACCAACTCTTTTCCATTTATTGCTGCATCGTGTCTCCTATTCGTGTCGGATGTTCGTATCTGCTGACTTTCGCCTGCTCTTTTCCCTTCTGTATTTTTCCCGGTTTGGGGGTCAAGGTTTTTCTAGCCCCACGGTAAGAGCTGCGGCTATGTTCTCTCTCTCTTCTGTAGGAGTAGGAGTAAGATTAGAATGTTTCATGTTTCTTGTTTAAACATCTCTCCTGCCAATGGATCTAGGTTCCAAAATACGAATTCAGCTTGTTTGTTGGCTCGTATGGCCACTCGTGTGTTTCTTCCTTTTTGACTCAGTCTGGTCCATTTTTAGAGGTAATCACTGAATATCGGGCTTATTCCAGGAATAGAGTTAAACAGAAGAAACTCAGTGTAGTTTGCAGCATTCATGCCTTAAAGGAGGAAAGGTATGTGATTTTTTTTTTTTAACATGCATTAAAACATAAGTGTACATAGAGAGAAAAACAGAGCCAGACTTGGGGCTTTCAGTCCCCCACCATTGTCACCCAGATAAGCCTTGCGTTTCCCCGCTTGCCTTGTGAGAAACAAGACTGGACTTCCCCTATACTGCCTCCAGGTCAGCGGGCTGCTGGGACACGTGCAACAAGCTGGTTGGCCAGGAGCCCTTCCTACTGATGACGCTGCATGACTCACTGCGGAGGTTATAAAAGGCCAGGTCTCCGCTAGATAATCTTTTTTGCGAATGAGTCAGACAAACGGCACACGCTCCTGTTCTAGAACAATTCAACTATGTTCAGTATCACACACTGGCTCCTGGAATTAGCAGTGGAAATTGTCGCTACCTATGTCCTGGATAAAGTAAGAATTTCTTTTCCTGCATTGTTCATGACATTACCGGAGAACCCATGGGACTTCACAGATTGGTTAAAAACAGCGTGCTGGTTTCTGTTGGTGAAGACCTTTTTTTATGTCCTGCACCATCTTACTTCCGTTATACACAAACGGATTGTCGGAGAAGTCGTCATAAATATGCCATATCGTTTTCGACACAAGAAGACGTTTTCTAAAGCCGCAGCCGTGGTTGTGGTTTAGCTACTCTTCCGTCTAAGCCATCTGGGTGCTCTGGGGAATACTTAGCACCGGGACGAAAAGAAAGTACTTTCCTAGCTTCTCTACGGCCAGAGGAGGCTTGTGGGTGTGCTCGGCTCTCCCTGAGGCTGGCCCCAGGTACCAAACTCACCAAGAAGACTAGCTCACAATGAAAGGGAAACACTGAATTTGAATCACTAATGGTAAGCAGTCCTAACATGGCGCCCAGAGTCCGCGCCCACCTCTGGACATCCCATGAACTTCCAGCCTGTGCCTACCACCAACGGCTCCGTTCTGGACTGGCTCTCTGAAGGAAGCTCATTCTGCTGAACTTCCCCCCAGCGACTACCATCTATCTATATATAGTACAGCCGACTATTTGTGCTGCGCCAGTCATCATTCTGTCCCAAGAACTTACAGGAGCCTGTGGTTTTACCTTCATCCCCTTGCTCCTCCCCTGCCACCCCACCCCTCCCCCTGAGCCCATTTCCCGTTCCTCTTGAATCTGTGTCTCCCAGACTTCAAAAAAGTTCTGCTTTGCTTTGCTTTGCAGCCGCAATTTCTTGTTTTGGAACACAAAGGAACAAATAAACCTAGTTTCAACAAATGGAGTGTCTTGGAGTCTTATTGCCCCATTCTAGGCTGACTTCTTTCTCCTGTGTGGTTCAGGGTCTGTGGCCAGGATCCGAGGAGGAATAGGAAAACCCCATGGCGATGAGCATGAGCGCTCCATGCCATGGGGTGGGGTGGGCTGTGAAGAATGGGTCACTGACCCAGTTGAGATTTGCTGCGTGGTGGATGGGGTTGGGGGACTGCTTTCTGAGGCTGATATCCGGGGGCTCAGTCTTGGTGGGGGGGGGGGGAGCGGAGGAGGGGAGATTTGAAGATGTCTCCTCTCCCCAGGAGAAGTTCACGGTGAGAGAAGGGCAAACCATGAACTGGTTAAAGGAGTCGTGGGCATGTATCCCAAATGTGGCTCAGGTAGAGACAGCTGTGTAAAGGACTGAGCTGAGCAAGGAATAGGGCTCCGAAAACTCATGTTCCAGGGGACCAACGTTGGGATGTGGGGGGGTGTGAAACCCGGAAGGCTCACAAAAATGCCGCCCGTGGGTCAGGAGAGACCCTGTGGAGGGAGAGAGGGTGTGAGTGGAACAACCCTCCCTGGGGAACCCTGTAGGTCCTGGGGCTGGCCTGGAAATGTGGAGCCTGCCTGCATCAGGCTCCCTGCTCAGCATGGAGTCTACTTCTCCCTCTCCCTCTGCCCCTTCCACAACTTGTACCTGCCGCATCTCTCACACACATATAAATACGTCAAATCAAGAAAAGGAAAAATAGAAGAAGAAGAAGAAGAAGAAGAAGAAGAAAGAAAGAAAGAAAGAACAGTTCATACCCCCAAAGTGATGTACACATTCCATGCAATCCACCTTAAAATCCTAATGGCATTTTGGGCAGGAATTAGAAAAAATTCATCCTTCAGATCATACGGTATCTCAACAGACCCCAAGGAGCCCGAGCAATCTAGAAATGGACAAAGTAGGCGGCTTGCACATCCCGATTTCAAAACATATTACTGAGCCACAGGAAACAATAGAGTGAGCTACCAGCATCGACACAGAGACACAAACATAGAAGGAACAGAACAGTGAGCCCTCAGATAAAACTTTCCACACATGACCAAATGATCTTCTGCAGGGTGCCGTTCCCACTAGAATGAGAAAAGACAGTCTCTTTAATGAAAAGGCTTGGGAAGACAGGGTATCCATATGCAAAGAAGGAAACCGGACCCTTCCTTTCTAAAGCACGCAAAGATTAATTGAAAAGAGAGAAGGCATCTCCACAGAGGACCTAAGATCATGAAGCTGAGAGAGGGAAACAGGAGCAAAACTTCATGACCTTGGATTTGGCAATGAGGTCTAGGACAGGACACCAAGAAACACAGGCAGCAAAAGCCAACTAGAAAAACGGGGCCATTTCGACCTTACACACTGTTGGCCCTCCGAAGAAACAGTCAACCGAGTGAAAAGGGAGCCTACAGAATGGGGAAAAGGATGCGCACTTCCTATGTCTCTTAAGGGATTCATATCCAGAAGATGTAAAAAAATCTAAAAGGCACAACAACAAGAAAAACTAACTAGACAATTAGACAACGGAGAGGAGACTTGAAAAGACATTTCTCCAACGACAGACAAAGGCCACCAAGCTTCTGAGAACATGCTCAGCACCAGTACTCATTACAGAAAACAAATCAAATGACAAAGACATAACATGGGGTACCTGTGAGGATGGCCGCTAGCAACAACAGTAGCCCAAAGAACCCAAAGCCACACACCTTACGACAGCTTGTGTTGCCGAGGACCTGGAGGAACTGGAACCCTGGCACGGTCTTGGTGAAAATGTGAAATGGCCCATCTGCCCTGGAACACAGTGCAGAGTTTCCTCCCAATGAGGAAACAGACTTACCACGCGACGCCGCCATCGCACTCCTGAATTGACATCCCTAAGAACTGGAAGCAACGTTGCGAAGGGCTACTCGCACATCCCCGTTCACTGCAGGGTTCTTCTCCAGACTCAAGAGGTAGAAGCACCCACATGTCCACACACGGAGGAATGGAGAAAGAACGCCTGGCATCTACATACAATGGGACGCTATTCCATCCTAGAAAGGAAGGTCATTCTGGACTTTCTGCAAAGTGAAATGAGCAAGTCACAGACAACGATCTTGTGATTCCCCTTCTGCGTGGTACCTAAAGTAGTCAGATCGACAGAAACAGAAAGAACTTTGAAGCCAGTGGGGGCGAGGAGGAGGAAACACGGAGCTGTGGGTACCGATTTTCCGTCACCAAATGAATATGTTCCAATGCGTTGTACGACAAGGAGAATATGTATATGCCGCTGGACTATACATTGGCTGATGGTTTAAAAGAAGTAAATGTAATGCACTTGTGTTTTAGTATAATTTTTAACAGATCTCTTGAAGGGAGAAATTGGGGTGAAGAATCCTGGGGCCTTTGGAACCTGTGAAACGTTCCAAAAGGCAGCTCTGGGTGTGTGACAAAAACAAGACGTTGGTTTGTTCCCATCCAGCTCCTTTCACCCCAGATGGTTGCTCGTGGGGCCTCTGAGCTCTTCAACAGTCCGCAATGGGGACGAGACCCAAGCAAGACATGGGCAGAAGACATGAACAGACATTTCTCCAAAGAAGACATCCGAATGGCCAACAGACACATGAAAAACTGCTCCATGTCACTCAACATCAACATCAACAAATCAAAACCTCGATGAGATGGCACCTCGCACCAGTCAACATGACTAAAACTCACAAGTCAGGAAACGGCAGGTGTTGGCAAGGATGCAGGGAAGGGGGAACCCTCCTACGCTGTTGATGGGAATGCAAGCTGGTGCATCCACTGTGCAAAGCTATTTGGAGGCTCCTCAAAAAGTGGAAAATTGAACTACCCTACAACCCAGCAATTGCCGTACTGGGTATTTACCCCAAAGATACAAATAGTGACATGAAGGGGGCACCTGTATCCCAGTGTTTACAGCAGCAATGTCGGCAATAGGCAAGCTGTGCAAAGAGCCCAAATGTCCCTCGACAGATGAATGGATAAAGAAGAAGCAGTGTATATACGCCATGGAATATTATGCAGCCATCAAAAGAAGAAATCTTGCCATTCGCACCGAGGTGGATGAACTAGGATCATGCCAAGTGAGACAAATCAGTCAGAGTAAGACAAGTATCATAGGCTCTCACTCAAATGTGGAATTCAATAAGCAAAACAACCGATCCCAGGGGAAGAGAGGAAACAACAGGACAGGATCAAACCAGAGAGGGAGGCATAAAAGACTGTTAGTCATAAGAAACAAACTGAGGGTTTCTGGAAGGGAGAGGGCTGGGGGGGAGGGCTAGCTGGGTGATGGGCATTAAGGAGGACACAGGATTTAATGAGCACTGGGTAGTATAAAACACCGATGAATCATAGACCGGTACCTATATAACCAATAAGACATTAACTAATTGATTTTAAATTTTAAAGCAAAAAATGCTTCAAGAAAAATATCTGGCTTGTCCTAAGAACTCGGTAAATGTTAACTGTTGTTATTTGTCTTGCCCACATCTTTCAGCATAACAGTATCCAGCTAGGAAGTAAATAATCATGGGGAAGTAATGGAGAGCATGGCGACTGTAGTGCATCCTGTTGTACTGCATACTTGAAAGTTGCTAAGAGGAGATCTCAAAAGTTCACACCACAAGAAAATAAAACGTTATAAGGATCAAAACAAAACAAAACAAAAAATCACCTGTGCTCTTATACACCCATTCCACGGAGCTTCCCATAAAGATGCTCATATCAGGGACGCCCTGGTGGCTCAGTGGGTTAAAGTCTCTGCCTTCGGCTCAGGTCACGATCTCAGGGTCTTGGGATCGAGTCCCACATCGGGCTGTCTGCTCAGCAGGGAGCCTGCTTCCTCTTCTCTTTCTGCCTACTTGTGATCTCTCTCTGTCAAATAAATAAATAAAATCTTTAAAAAGAAAAAAATAGATGCTCATATCAGGCGCTCTTGGTAAACTACAGCATCGATTGTATAAATGTGTCGGATTCTTTGGAGTTTTCTATCCAGGCAATAATACTATGAACTGGGAACGGGGACGTCGTTTCTGCATTTTGCCTTCCTTGTATGTTTCTGTCTTGCTGCATGGCAAGGACCCCCTACATCCCCTGCCTAGTGACACTAGCCACCCCAGCGAGCCTTGCCCCTGATCTAAATATTAGGTTGGCTGTAGCATCGTGGATATACTCTTTATTAGATTAAGGAAGTTCCTTTTTATTTTTGGTTTACTGAGTTTTTACCAGGAACGTGAGGCTGAAGTTAGGTAGAGTTGTTTTTTTTGTTTGTTTGTTTGTTTGTTTGCTTGTTTTTTATTAAATTTATTTATTTTCAGCATAACAGTATTCATTATTTGTTCACCACACCCAGTGCTCCATGCAATCCTTGCCCTCTATAATACCCAGCACCTGGTACCCGAACCTCCCACCCCCCCGCCACTTCAAACCCCTCAGATTGTTTTTCAGAGTCCATAGTCTCTCATGATTCACCTCCCCTTCCAATTTCCCCCAACTCCCTTCTCTTCTCTAACTCCCCATGTCCTCCATGCTGTGTGTTATGCTGCACAAATAGGTGAAACCATATGATAATTGACTCTCTCTGCTTGACTTATTTCACTCAGCATAATCTCTTCCAGTCCCGTCCATGTTGCTACAAGAATTTGGTATTCATCCTTTCTGATGGAGGCATAATACTCCATAGTGTATATGGACCACATTTTCCTTATCCATTCGTCCATTGAAGGGCATCTTGGCTCTTTGCATAGTTTGGCGACCGTGGCCACTGCTGCTATAAACATTGGGGTACAGATGGCCCTAGTTTTCACTCAATGCATCTTTTGGGGGAAAAAAAACACATAAGGCTTTCATTCTTCAAGCCATTAATGCTGTGAATTACATTGACTTTCCAGTGTTAAACCAACTCTCTTCCTGGAATAAACCCTACATATCATGCACATTATCTTTTCCATTTATTGCTGCATTGTGTCTCCTATTCTTTTCGGATGTTCGTATCTGCTGACTTTCGCCTGCTCTTTTCCCTTCTGTTTTTTTCCCGGTTTGGGAAAGGTTTTTCTAGCCCCACGGTAAGAGCTGCGGCTATGTTCTCTCTCTCTTCTGTAGGAGTAGGAGTAAGATTAGAATGTTTCATGTTTCTTGTTTAAACATCTCTCCTGCCAATGGATCTAGGTTCCAAAATACGAATTCAGCTTGTTTGTTGGCTCGTATGGCCACTCGTGTGTTTCTTCCTTTTTGACTCAGTCTGATCCATTTTTAGAGGTAATCACTGAATATCGGGCTTATTCCAGGAATAGAGTTAAACAGAAGAAACTCAGTGTAGTTTGCAGCATTCATGCCTTAAAGGAGGAAAGGTATGTGATTTTTTTTTTTTAAGATGCATTAAAACATAAGTGTACATAGAGAGAAAAACAGAGCTAGACTTGGGCCTTTCAGCCCCCCACCATTGTCACCCAGATAAGCCTTGCGTTTCCCCGCTTGCCTTGTGAGAAACAAGACTGGACTTCCCCTATACTGCCTCCAGGTCAGCGGGCTGCTGGGACACGTGCAACAAGCTGGTTGGCCAGGAGCCCTTCCTACTGATGACGCTGCATGACTCACTGCGGAGGTTATAAAAGGCCAGGTCTCCGCTAGATAATCTTTTTTGCGAATGAGTCAGACAAACGGCACACGCTCCTGTTCTAGAACAATTCAATTATGTTCAGTATCACACACTGGGTCCTGGAATTAGCGGTGGAAATTGTCATTACCTATGTCGTGGATAAGGTAAGAATTTCTTTTCCTGAATTGTTCATGACATTACCGGAGAACCCATGGGACTTCACAGATTGGTTAAAAACGGTGTGCCGTCTTGATGATGACAGCTTTGTAATAGAGCTTGAAGTCCGGAATTGTGATGCCACCAACGTTGGCTTTCTTTTTCCATATCCCTTTGGCTATTCGAGGTCTTTTCTGGTTCCATATAAATTTTAGAATTATTTGTTCCATTTCTTTGAAAAAGATGGATGGTACTTTGATAGGAATTGCATTAAATGTGTAGATTGCTTTAGGTAGCATAGACATTCTCACAATATTTATTCTTCCAATCCAGGAGCATGGAACATTTTTCCATTTCTTTGTGTCTTCCTCAATTTCTTTCATGAGTACTTTATAGTTTTCTGAGTATAGATTCTGTGCCTCTTTGGTTAGGTTTATTCCTAGGTATGTTATGGTTTTGGGTGCAATTGTAAATGGGATTGACTCCTTAATTGCTCTTTCTTCTGTCTTGCTGTTGGTGTAGAGAAATGCAACTGATTTCTGTGCATTGATTTTATATCCTGACACTTTACTGAATTCCTGTACAAGTTCTAGCAGTTTTGGAGTGGAGTCTTTTGGGTTTTCACATATAGTATCATATCATCTGCAAAGAGTGATAATTTGACTTCTTCTTTGCCGATTTGGATGCCTTTAATTTCCTTTAGTTGTCTGATTGCTGAGGCTAGGACCTCTAGCACTATGTTGAATAGCAGTGGTGATAAGAGCCATGTTCCTGACCTTAGCAGAAAAGCTTTCAGTTTTTCTCCATTGAGAATGATATTTGCGGTGGGTTTTTCATAGATGGCTTTGATGATATTGAGGTATGTGCCCTCTATCCCTACACTTTGAAGAGTTTTGATCAGGAAGGGATGCTGTACTTTGTCAAATGCTTTTTCAGCATCTATTGAGAGTATCATATGGTTCTTGTTCTTTCTTTTATTGATGTGTTGTATCTCATTGACTGATTTGCGGATGTTGAACCAACCTTGCAGCCCTGGAATAAATCCCACTTGGTCGTGGTGAATAATCCTTTTAATGTACTGTTGAATCCTATTGGCTAGTATTTTGTTGAGTATTTTCGCATCTGTGTTCATCAAGGATATTGGTCTATAGCTCTCTTTTTTGATGGGATCCTTGTCTGGTTTTGGGATCAAGATGATGCTGGCCTCATAAAATGAGTTTGGAAGTTTTCCTTCCATTTCTATTTTTTGGAACAGTTTCAGGAGAATGGTACTGGCACAAAAACAGACACATAGATCAATGGAACAGAATAAAGAGCCCAGAAATAGACCCTCAACTCTACAGTCAACTAATCTTCGACAAAGCAGGAAAGAATGTCCAATGGAAAAAAGACAGCCTCTTCAATAAATGGTGCTGGGAAAACTGGACAGCCACATGCAGAAAAATGAAATTGGACCATTTCCTTACACCACACACAAAAATAGACTCAAAATGGATGAAGGACCTCAATGTGCGAAAGGAATCCATCAAAATCCTTGAGGAGAACACAGGCAGCAACCTCTTCGACCTCAGCCGCAGCAACGTCTTCCTAGGAACAACGCCAAAGGCAAGGGAAGCAAGGGCAAAAATGAACTATTGGGATTTCATCAAGATCAAAAGCTTTTGCCCAGCAAAGGAAACAGTTAACAAAATCAAAAGACAACTGACAGAATGGGAGAAGATATTTGCAAACGACATATCAGATAAAGGACTAGTGTCCAGAATCTATAAAGAACCTAGCAAACTCAACACCCAAAGAACAAATAATCCAATCAAGAAATGGGCAGGGGACATGAACAGACATTTCTGCAAAGAAGACATCCAGATGGCCAACAGACACATGAAAAAGTGCTCCATATCACTCGGCATCAGGGAAATACAAATCAAAACCACAATGAGATATCACCTCACACCAGTCAGAATGGCTAAAATCAACAAGTCAGGAAATGACAGATGCTGGCGAGGATGCGGAGAAAGGGGAACCCTCCTACACTGTTGGTGAGAATGCAAGCTGGAGCAGCCACTCTGGAAAACAGCATGGAGGTTCATCAAAATGTTGAAAATAGAACTGCCCTATGACCCAGCAATTGCACTACTGGGTATTTACCCTAAAGATACAAACGTAGTGATCCAAAGGGGCACGTGCACCCGAATGTTTATAGCAGCAATGTCCACAATAGCCAAACTATGGAAAGAACCTAGATGTCCATCAACAGATGAATGGATCAAGAAGATGTGGTATAGATACACAATGGAATACTATGCAGCCATCAAAAGAAATGAAATCTTGCCATTTGTGACAACATGGATGGAACTAGAGCGTAACATGCTTAGCGAAATAAGTCAATCAGAGAAAGACAACTATCATATGATCTCCTGATATGAGGAAGTGGTGATGCAACATGGGGGCTTAAGTGGGTAGGAGAAGAATAAATGAAACAAGGTGGGATTGGGAGGGAGACAAACCATAAGTGACTCTTAATCTCACAAAACAAACTGAGGGTTGCTGGGGGGAGGGGGGTTGGGAGAAGGGGGTGGGATTATGGACATTGGGTGGGGGGGTATGTTCTTTGGTGAGTGCTGTGAAGTGTGTAAACCTGGTGATTCACAGACATGTACCCCTGGGGATAAAAATATATGTTTATAAAAAATAAAAAATTAGAAAACAAACAAACAAACAAAAAAACGGCGTGCCGGTTTCTGTAGAGGAAGACCGTATTTTATGTCCTATGCCATCTTACTTCCGTTATACACAAACGGATTGTCGGAGAAGTCGTCATAAATATGCCATATCCTTTTGGACACAAAAAGACGTTTTCTAAAGCTGCAGCCGTGGTTGTGGTTTAGCTACTCTTCCGTAGCTAAAGGCTACATAAGGCTTTCCTTCTTCAAGCCATTAATGTTGTGAATTACATTGACTTTCCAGTGTTAAACCAACTCTTTTCCATTTATTGCTGCATCGTGTCTCCTATTCGTGTCGGATGTTCGTATCTGCTGACTTTCGCCTGCTCTTTTCCCTTCTGTATTTTTCCCGGTTTGGGGGTCAAGGTTTTTCTAGCCCCACGGTAAGAGCTGCGGCTATGTTCTCTCTCTCTTCTGTAGGAGTAGGAGTAAGATTAGAATGTTTCATGTTTCTTGTTTAAACATCTCTCCTGCCAATGGATCTAGGTTCCAAAATACGAATTCAGCTTGTTTGTTGGCTCGTATGGCCACTCGTGTGTTTCTTCCTTTTTGACTCAGTCTGGTCCATTTTTAGAGGTAATCACTGAATATCGGGCTTATTCCAGGAATAGAGTTAAACAGAAGAAACTCAGTGTAGTTTGCAGCATTCATGCCTTAAAGGAGGAAAGGTATGTGATTTTTTTTTTTTAAGATGCATTAAAACATAAGTGTACATAGAGAGAAAAACAGAGCTAGACTTGGGCCTTTCAGCCCCCCACCATTGTCACCCAGATAAGCCTTGCGTTTCCCCGCTTGCCTTGTGAGAAACAAGACTGGACTTCCCCTATACTGCCTCCAGGTCAGCGGGCTGCTGGGACACGTGCAACAAGCTGGTTGGCCAGGAGCCCTTCCTACTGATGACGCTGCATGACTCACTGCGGAGGTTATAAAAGGCCAGGTCTCCGCTAGATAATCTTTTTTGCGAATGAGTCAGACAAACGGCACACGCTCCTGTTCTAGAACAATTCAATTATGTTCAGTATCACACACTGGGTCCTGGAATTAGCGGTGGAAATTGTCATTACCTATGTCGTGGATAAGGTAAGAATTTCTTTTCCTGAATTGTTCATGACATTACTGGAGAACCCATGGGACTTCACAGATTGGTTAAAAACGGTGTGCCGTCTTGATGATGACAGCTTTGTAATAGAGCTTGAAGTCCGGAATTGTGATGCCACCAACGTTGGCTTTCTTTTTCCATATCCCTTTGGCTATTCGAGGTCTTTTCTGGTTCCATATAAATTTTAGAATTATTTGTTCCATTTCTTTGAAAAAGATGGATGGTACTTTGATAGGAATTGCATTAAATGTGTAGATTGCTTTAGGTAGCATAGACATTCTCACAATATTTATTCTTCCAATCCAGGAGCATGGAACATTTTTCCATTTCTTTGTGTCTTCCTCAATTTCTTTCATGAGTACTTTATAGTTTTCTGAGTATAGATTCTGTGCCTCTTTGGTTAGGTTTATTCCTAGGTATGTTATGGTTTTGGGTGCAATTGTAAATGGGATTGACTCCTTAATTGCTCTTTCTTCTGTCTTGCTGTTGGTGTAGAGAAATGCAACTGATTTCTGTGCATTGATTTTATATCCTGACACTTTACTGAATTCCTGTACAAGTTCTAGCAGTTTTGGAGTGGAGTCTTTTGGGTTTTCACATATAGTATCATATCATCTGCAAAGAGTGATAATTTGACTTCTTCTTTGCCGATTTGGATGCCTTTAATTTCCTTTAGTTGTCTGATTGCTGAGGCTAGGACCTCTAGCACTATGTTGAATAGCAGTGGTGATAAGAGCCATGTTCCTGACCTTAGCAGAAAAGCTTTCAGTTTTTCTCCATTGAGAATGATATTTGCGGTGGGTTTTTCATAGATGGCTTTGATGATATTGAGGTATGTGCCCTCTATCCCTACACTTTGAAGAGTTTTGATCAGGAAGGGATGCTGTACTTTGTCAAATGCTTTTTCAGCATCTATTGAGAGTATCATATGGTTCTTGTTCTTTCTTTTATTGATGTGTTGTATCTCATTGACTGATTTGCGGATGTTGAACCAACCTTGCAGCCCTGGAATAAATCCCACTTGGTCGTGGTGAATAATCCTTTTAATGTACTGTTGAATCCTATTGGCTAGTATTTTGTTGAGTATTTTCGCATCTGTGTTCATCAAGGATATTGGTCTATAGCTCTCTTTTTTGATGGGATCCTTGTCTGGTTTTGGGATCAAGATGATGCTGGCCTCATAAAATGAGTTTGGAAGTTTTCCTTCCATTTCTATTTTTTGGAACAGTTTCAGGAGAATGGTACTGGCACAAAAACAGACACATAGATCAATGGAACAGAATAAAGAGCCCAGAAATAGACCCTCAACTCTACAGTCAACTAATCTTCGACAAAGCAGGAAAGAATGTCCAATGGAAAAAAGACAGCCTCTTCAATAAATGGTGCTGGGAAAACTGGACAGCCACATGCAGAAAAATGAAATTGGACCATTTCCTTACACCACACACAAAAATAGACTCAAAATGGATGAAGGACCTCAATGTGCGAAAGGAATCCATCAAAATCCTTGAGGAGAACACAGGCAGCAACCTCTTCGACCTCAGCCGCAGCAACGTCTTCCTAGGAACAACGCCAAAGGCAAGGGAAGCAAGGGCAAAAATGAACTATTGGGATTTCATCAAGATCAAAAGCTTTTGCCCAGCAAAGGAAACAGTTAACAAAATCAAAAGACAACTGACAGAATGGGAGAAGATATTTGCAAACAACATATCAGATAAAGGACTAGTGTCCAGAATCTATAAAGAACCTAGCAAACTCAACACCCAAAGAACAAATAATCCAATCAAGAAATGGGCAGGGGACATGAACAGACATTTCTGCAAAGAAGACATCCAGATGGCCAACAGACACATGAAAAAGTGCTCCATATCACTCGGCATCAGGGAAATACAAATCAAAACCACAATGAGATATCACCTCACACCAGTCAGAATGGCTAAAATCAACAAGTCAGGAAATGACAGATGCTGGCGAGGATGCGGAGAAAGGGGAACCCTCCTACACTGTTGGTGAGAATGCAAGCTGGAGCAGCCACTCTGGAAAACAGCATGGAGGTTCATCAAAATGTTGAAAATAGAACTGCCCTATGACCCAGCAATTGCACTACTGGGTATTTACCCTAAAGATACAAACGTAGTGATCCAAAGGGGCACGTGCACCCGAATGTTTATAGCAGCAATGTCCACAATAGCCAAACTATGGAAAGAACCTAGATGTCCATCAACAGATGAATGGATCAAGAAGATGTGGTATAGATACACAATGGAATACTATGCAGCCATCAAAAGAAATGAAATCTTGCCATTTGTGACAACATGGATGGAACTAGAGCGTAACATGCTTAGCGAAATAAGTCAATCAGAGAAAGACAACTATCATATGATCTCCTGATATGAGGAAGTGGTGATGCAACATGGGGGCTTAAGTGGGTAGGAGAAGAATAAATGAAACAAGGTGGGATTGGGAGGGAGACAAACCATAAGTGACTCTTAATCTCACAAAACAAACTGAGGGTTGCTGGGGGGAGGGGGGTTGGGAGAAGGGGGTGGGATTATGGACATTGGGGGGGGGGTATGTTCTTTGGTGAGTGCTGTGAAGTGTGTAAACCTGGTGATTCACAGACATGTACCCCTGGGGATAAAAATATATGTTTATAAAAAATAAAAAATTAGAAAACAAACAAACAAACAAAAAAACGGCGTGCCGGTTTCTGTAGAGGAAGACCGTATTTTATGTCCTATGCCATCTTACTTCCGTTATACACAAATGGATTGTCGGAGAAGTCGTCATAAATATGCCATATCGTTTTGGACACAAGAAGACGTTTTCTAAAGCTGCAGCCGTGGTTGTGGTTTAGCTACTCTTCCGTAGCTAAAGGCTACATAAGGCTTTCCTTCTTCAAGCCATTAATGTTGTGAATTACATTGACTTTCCAGTGTTAAACCAACTCTCTTCCTGGAGTAAACCCTACATATCATGCACATTATCTTTGCCATTTATTGCTGCATCGTGTCTCCTATTCGTGTCGGATGTTCGTATCTGCTGACTTTCGCCTGCTCTTTTCCCTTCTGTATTTTTCCCGGTTTGGGGGTCAAGGTTTTTCTAGCCCCACGGTAAGAGCTGTGGCTATGTTCTCTCTCTCTTCTGTAGGAGTAGGAGTAAGATTAGAATGTTTCATGTTTCTTGTTTAAACATCTCTCCTGCCAATGGATCTAGGTTCCAAAATACGAATTCAGCTTGTTTGTTGGCTCGTATGGCCACTCGTGTGTTTCTTCCTTTTTGACTCAGTCTGGTCCATTTTTAGAGGTAATCACTGAATATCGGGCTTATTCCAGGAATAGAGTTAAACAGAAGAAACTCAGTGTAATTTGCAGCATTCATGCCTTAAAGGAGGAAAGGTATGTGATTTTTTTTTTAAAGAAGACGCATTAAAACATAAGTGTACATAGAGAGAGAAACAGAGCCAAACTTGGGGCTTTCAGTTCCCCAGCATTGTCACCCAGATAAGCCTTGCGTTTCCCCGCTTGCCTTGTGAGAAACAAGACTGGACTTCCCCTATACTGCCTCCAGGTCAGCGGGCTGCTGGGACACGTGCAACAAGCTGGTTGGCCAGGAGCCCTTCCTACTGATGACGCTGCATGACTCACTGCGGAGGTTATAAAAGGCCAGGTCTCCGCTAGATAATCTTTTTTGCGAATGAGTCAGACAAACGGCACACGCTCCTGTTCTAGAACAATTCAACTATGTTCAGTATCACACACTGGCTCCTGGAATTAGCGGTGGAAATTGTCATTACCTATGTCGTGGATAAGGTAAGAATTTCTTTTCCTGCATTGTTCATGACATTACCGGAGAACCCATGGGACTTCACAGATTGGTTAAAAACAGCGTGCTGGTTTCTGTTGGTGAAGACCTTTTTTTATGTCCTGCACCATCTTACTTCCGTTATACACAAACGGATTGTCGGAGAAGTCGTCATAAATATGCCATATCGTTTTCGACACAAGAAGACGTTTTCTAAAGCCGCAGCCGTGGTTGTGGTTTAGCTACTCTTCCGTCTAAGCCATCTGGGTGCTCTGGGGAATACTTAGCACCGGGACGAAAAGAAAGTACTTTCCTAGCTTCTCTACGGCCAGAGGAGGCTTGTGGGTGTGCTCGGCTCTCCCTGAGGCTGGCCCCAGGTACCAAACTCACCAAGAAGACTAGCTCACAACGAAAGGGAAACACTGAATTTGAATCACTAATGGTAAGCAGTCCTAACATGGCGGCCGGAGTCCGCGCCCACCTCTGGACGTCCAAGAACTTCCAGCCTGTGCCTACCACCAACGGCTCCGTTCTGAACTGGCTCTCTGAAGGAAGCTCATTCTGCTGAACTTCCCCCCAACGACTACCATCTATCTATATATAGTACAGCCGACTATTTGTGCTGCGCCAGTCATCATTCTGTCCCAAGAACTTACAGGAGCCTGTGGTTTTACCTTCATCCCCTTGCTCCTCCCCTGCCACCCCACCCCTCCCCCTGAGCCCATTTCCCGTTCCTCTTGAATCTGTGTCTCCCAGACTTCAAAAAAGTTCTGCTTTGCTTTGCTTTGCAGCCGCAATTTCTTGTTTTGGAACACAAAGGAACAAATAAACCTAGTTTCAACAAATGGAGTGTCTTGGAGTCTTATTGCCCCATTCTAGGCTGACTTCTTTCTCCTGTGTGGTTCAGGGTCTGTGGCCAGGATCCGAGGAGGAATAGGAAAACCCCATGGCGATGAGCATGAGCGCTCCATGCCATGGGGTGGGGTGGGCTGTGAAGAATGGGTCACTGGCCCAGTTGAGATTTGCTGCGTGGTGGATGGGGTTGGGGGACTGCTTTCTGAGGCTGATATCCGGTGGCTCAGTCTTGGTGGGGGGGGGTAAGCGGAGGAGGGGAGATTTGAAGATGTCTCCTCTCCCCAGGAGAAGTTCACGGTGAGAGAAGGGCAAACCATGAACTGGTTAAAGGAGTCGTGGGCATGTATCCCAAATGTGGCTCAGGTAGAGACAGCTGTGTAAAGGACTGAGCTGAGCAAGGAATAGGGCTCCGAAAACTCATGTTCCAGGGGACCAACGTTGGGATGTGGGGGGGTGTGAAACCCGGAAGGCTCACAAAAATGCCGCCCGTGGGTCAGGAGAGACCCTGTGGAGGGAGAGAGGGTGTGAGTGGAACAACCCTCCCTGGGGAACCCTGAAGGTCCTGGGGCTGGCCTGGAAATGTGGAGCCTGCCTGCATCAGGCTCCCTGCTCAGCATGGAGTCTACTTCTCCCTCTCCCTCTGCCCCTTCCACAACTTGTACCTGCCGCATCTCTCACACACATATAAATACGTCAAATCAAGAAAAGGAAAAATAGAAGAAGAAGAAGAAGAAGAAGAAGAAGAAGAAGAAGAAGAAGAAGAAAGAAAGAAAGAAAGAACAGTTCATACCCCCAAAGTGATGTACACATTCCATGCAATCCACCTTAAAATCCTAATGGCATTTTGGGCAGGAATTAGAAAAAATTCATCCTTCAGATCATACGGTATCTCAACAGACCCCAAGGAGCCCGAGCAATCTAGAAATGGACAAAGTAGGCGGCTTGCACATCCCGATTTCAAAACATATTACTGAGCCACAGGAAACAATAGAGTGAGCTACCAGCATCGACACAGAGACACAAACATAGAAGGAACAGAACAGAGAGCCCTCAGATAAAACTTTCCACACATGACCAAATGATCTTCTGCAGGGTGCCGTTCCCACTAGAATGAGAAAAGACAGTCTCTTTAATGAAAAGGCTTGGGAAGACAGGGTATCCATATGCAAAGAAGGAAACCGGACCCTTCCTTTCTAAAGCACGCAAAGATTAATTGAAAAGAGAGAAGGCATCTCCACAGAGGACCTAAGATCATGAAGCTGAGAGAGGGAAACAGGAGCAAAACTTTATGACCTTGGATTTGGCAATGAGGTCTAGGACAGGACACCAAGAAACACAGGCAGCAAAAGCCAACTAGAAAAACGGGGCCATTTCGACCTTACACACTGTTGGCCCTCCGAAGAAACAGTCAACCGAGTGAAAAGGGAGCCTACAGAATGGGGAAAAGGATGCGCACTTCCTATGTCTCTTAAGGGATTCATATCCAGAAGATGTAAAAAAATCTAAAAGGCACAACAACAAGAAAAACTAACTAGACAATTAGACAACAGAGAGGAGACTTGAAAAGACATTTCTCCAACGACAGACAAAGGCCACCAAGCTTCTGAGAACATGCTCAGCACCAGTACTCATTACAGAAAACAAATCAAATAACAAAGACATAACATGGGGTACCTGTGAGGATGGCCGCTAGCAACAACAGTAGCCCAAAGAACCCAAAGCCACACACCTTACGACAGCTTGTGTTGCCGAGGACCTGGAGGAACTGGAACCCTGGCACGGTCTTGGTGAAAATGTGAAATGGCCCATCTGCCCTGGAACACAGTGCAGAGTTTCCTCCCAATGAGGAAACAGACTTACCACGCGACGCCGCCATCGCACTCCTGAATTGACATCCCTAAGAACTGGAAGCAACGTTGCGAAGGGCTACTCGCACATCCCCGTTCACTGCAGGTTCTTCTCTAGACTCAAGAGGTAGAAGCACCCACATGTCCACACACGGAGGAATGGAGAAAGAACGCCTGGCATCTACATACAATGGGACGCTATTCCATCCTAGAAAGGAAGGTCATTCTGGACTTTCTGCAAAGTGAAATGAGCAAGTCACAGACAATGATCCTGTGATTCACTTCTGCATGGTATCTTCAGTAGTCAGATCGACAGAAACACAAAGAACTGTGGAGCCAGTGGGGGCGAGGAGGAGGAAACACGGAGCTGTGGGTACCGATTTTCGGTCACCAAATGAATATGTTACAATGCGTTTTACGACAAGGAGAATATGTACACTGGTGAACTATACAGTGGCTGACGGTTTAAAATTAGTAAATGTAATTACTTGTGTTTTAATATAATTTTTAACGGATATCTTGACGGGAGATATTGTGGTGAACGATCTTGGGACCGTTGAAACCTTCCTGCCTCAAAGAGGAAGCTCGGGGTTTGACAGATACACTGTGTTGGTCAGTGAGGTTTGTTTCTTGTTCCCAGTCAGCGCATTTTACCCCTGATGGTTTTTTTTGGGTCTCTGAGCCCATCAAAAGCCCACAGTGGGGAGGAGGTTCAAACTCCAGTGATAATTGGGAGATGCGGGAGGGGAAGGGGCAGGCAGGGATGGAAACGGGGGTAGAGGAGGGAACATTGTGGAAGGGGCAAATGAAAGGATTCAGAGAGCTGAGGAGTCCAAGATGTCATATTCAAAATAAAAAGAAAGAAAGAAAAGGATAAAAGGGGTGCCTGGTGAACTCTGTCCATAGAACATGAGACTCTTGTGTCCGTGCAATGGGTTCAATCCCCACATAGACCTTTCTTCACAAGAAAAAGGGAGGCAGATTTCCTGGTTGGCTCAGTTGGTTGAGGGTCCAACTCTTGATCTCAGCTTAGGTCTTGACCTCCAGGTTGTGTGTTTGAGTCCCATATCCTGCTCCACACTGGGCATGGAGCCTACTTTAAAATGTTTTTAATTAAAAATAAAATACAAATTAACAGAGGTTGGTGAGAAGGGAGAAACCTTAGGTGAGCAGGTTGGGAAGCTCCTGAGTCAGCTGCTATGTGGCCTTTGAAGCTCCCTTGTGTTCAAGAAAATATTAGCCTTTCTGAAGACACTAAATGGAATTAGCACCCTACAGGTGAAGTGTCTAGCAGGCAGCGAAGAGGAGAGAGGAGAAGATTCACTCATGGTGTTGACAGATGGTTAGGGCATAGAGGACACTTTGCAAAAGAAAATGTGGTCTCTTGATGACGTTCCTCCCACTCACGAGCTCCAGGATAGGCATTGAGAGAACCCCTCCAAGTGGGTAGAGCTGCCATGTCATGGGAAAGGAACCAGAGCCACTGCTTCTTGGAATATCAATCATCCTCACCCAAGAGAGCCAGATGGTGCCCTGGGGCCTGTCCTCATTCTGCACTCAGGAGTACCACTGGGCTTCATGTTAAGAGACGGGATTTCTTACCATGGTTTATTGACTCCCACGCCATAGTAGCCACACTGGTGAGCCCTGGGCTTGTTGAATGGACCTTCCCTTTTTCTAGGAGCCTTTGCAGCTTGGGACCATGAACCCCCAACCTCCCTGCCTGCCAGTGGCCTGAGAGAGCTTCCCTGCAGGGGCTGCCCTCCTGGGTACACATGGGCTAGGATGAAGGCACGTGATGAAACTGAAGACCCAGAGGAAGGATCCTGGCTCGAGAGAGACTGTGGAGGGGAAAGGAATAAGCACCCGGTGGGGAAAGACATCTCTCCTGGGGCTCCCTAGAAATACGCAGCCCGCCATGTTCTGGCTCTTTTGCCTCATCATTCTAAACAATGTATTTAACCATAAGCATCTTTTACAGCTACAAGAAGCCCTGATACTTTCACACAAAAGACATGGATGCGGTCCTGAGGGCGCTTTTGCTCTCTTGAATCTACTGCTCCCATTTGGCTGACACTTTGACAGGTAGTTGTAACAGGAGGCCACTGTTGAAGGTGAAAAGCCTGTACAACCGCACTACTGTGAGCACATCCACTTCATACAGATTCTGAATCTGAGTAGTTTCACATCAAACCCACTGACGCCGGGAGACATAGGCCCTCAATGGCAAGTCTGGTTTAGTGTTTGAAATAGCACACACACTCTGAGAGTGCTTAGCAGATAAGGAAGGAACACTGTATGGGAACAGGTCTGACGCTCGGAGAGGTGACCCTTCTCGGAGTTTCTCCCTCATCCTCTGGAGTGGCCACCAGAAATAAACCCACAGATCAATGGCCAAATAACTGACAGGCAAGGAGCCAAGAATATACAGTGGAGAAAGGGCAGGTCTCTCCAATAGGCGGTATTAGGAAAACCGGACAACCATATGCAAGAGAATGAAACTGGACCACTATTTTGCACCATATTCATTCACTCACACGGAATTCAAGGCTAGAATGTAAGATCTGAAACTACAACACTATCAGAAGAAAGCACAAGCAGTGAGTTCCTTGACATCAGACACAGTGATGATTTTTTGGATGTCACAAGAAAAGTAAAAGCAATAAAAGTAAAAAATCAACAAGTGGGACAACATCAAACTAAAAACCTTCTGCACAGAGAAGGAAACCGTGAGCAGAATGAAAAGGCAACCTACCCAATGGGAGAAAAATTTTAAATCATCTGTCTAATAAGAGATTGATATCCAAAATATAGAAAGCAGGGCACCTGGGAGGGGGGGGGGTTGCTTGGATGGCGCAGTCAGTTGGTCATCTGACTCTTGATTTTGGCTCAGGGTCATGATCTTGGGGTCATGGGATTGAACCCCATGTTGGGCTCTGCACTGAGCATAGTGCTTGGGATTCTCTCTCACCCTCTTTCCCTTGTCCCTCCTCCCTACTCATGTGTTCTCTCCCTCTTAAAAATAAATAAACAAACAAATAAATGGCACTCCCAGTAGCCCCAGCGTAGGGCCTGTGGGCTGTGGGGAGGACTTTGGATTGGAGTGTGACTGAGACGTGAGTAAACGGGAGGGTTTTGAGCAGAAGAAGAATGACCTTGGGTTTGAGAGGAACTGCTCTCTGAGGATCTGAGATCTTACAGTGAGGAGACTGTCGTACGGGCAGGTGGGGACAAGGAGGCCGTTGGGAGACGACTCAGGAGACTGTCACAATACCCTCATTTAGCAGTGATGGCGGTTTGGAAGAGGGTTTGCACTCTATTTATAGGTCGAAGGCAAATTGCAGTGTTTGTTGATGGAGAAGAAGCCTCCCAGATAATGCCAAGTTTCCTGGATTGAGGCCCCGTGGGATGCACTTGACTCTCTAGGTGAGAAGAGGCAGACTCAGGGAGCATCAGGTTGGGAGGTGGTAGGAATAAAGGTCTCGGCTGTGGAGATTCCCTGATGAGGTCTAGGAGAGATGCCCCAGCTTGCCTTAACTCATTCTCCTCCAATCCCCTTGGAAAGTACATGCTGACAAGCCACACACAGCAGTTTCTGGGCTCACTAACCACCGAGTCGCACATGTGGAGTGTGGATCTATGACATGCTGGTTATGCCTCCTGGGCACTCAAGGCCATGGAGCCAGTGGATCCCAACCTTGTTGCTACCAAGAGGCTACAGAGGTCTGTGGCACAGAGCCAACACAGTGTCTTGATTTCCTAGTGTTTCCCCTCCAGGAAGTAGTGACAGCTTTCTTACCAAGCCGTCTCTCCAATCCCACCTTTGTCATTCTGAAAGCTACAACTTGAGCCTGTGTCCAATTATATAAGTAAAAAATTAAAAATTCAGTTAAAGAAGCAATATTTCTCTTAAAAAAAAAAAAAAAAGGAGGACAGACCATTTGCGGACTGGTGATGATCCTGCGTCCTAAATCAACCAAAGAGTATGAGTTTTTAATTCCGACCTTCTGATGGCAAGATAGAGACAGAGAGAGAAGTCAGCCCCCATCATATATCCCGTGGACAAAGACTGAAGAAGTTTGGGCTTCTTGAACGAATCTTAATCAGGTATACAAGGCTGGCCCAGAGCAGACATCTCATTTTGATGGGGATCACTCACCACCCCAGGGAGATGTGCCCTCGTGGTCACGCAGCCCGACTGCAGGTCCAGCGGTGAAATGTACTCCAGTCTCGGTACTCACACTGTGAGCAAAACCGGTCTGGCTCACTCCTGTCGGATGTTCCCTTTCTTATATTGGTGACCACACTGGACGTTGCTGTGTGTTGTGTCTCAGATGATCCCAGGAAAGCCCCAGCTTCTCCGTCGGGGGCCACACTGGGGAGGTCTGCCGGGGGCAGCACCAGCGCCCTTGGATCGAGCCCCGATCATCTCTGCTCCACAGGCTTTGAGGCTCCTTAGTGAAGTTTCACCTTTAAGCGCTAAGTCTTCCCTCTTGGAAAACGGGGACTCAGACGGATCTCCCCTCCCCACTACATCTCCCAATCCCTGTCTCTGCAGGATTTTCCTGAGACCAATATTATGTGTAGACTTTATTATGTCTATTTAATGCCGTTCGTATTTGAGCTAAATAATTGTGATCACCTGGCCCCCGACCTTGGATTGTGGACTCAAAAATGTGTATCCCTCCCCCCAAAAAAATGGGTATCCCCGAAGTACATCAGGGCTGAGAATGTTCCCTCTGTGAGCTGGAGAGAGGGAAGGGAAGGGGTGGAGACAGAGACCTTTGAGGACCCAAGAGGTGAGCCAAACTGCTGGTGCTCTTCGCCAACCCTCCAGGCTACCCTGCGGTGGTGCCGCCCTCTGGTGGCTGAAGTGTGCATTGCATCCCCTAAGTGGCCTCATAACCTTTCTTTTTCCAAGAGGAGACTTACCAGTCCATTGTCACTGCTGGGGCAACAGCTACATCAACAGCAGGACCCCACGTAAAGCGAAAATGCAGCGCTCCTTGCTCAAAAATCGTTAAGAATTTCAGGTTGGTAAAAGCACAGCATTACACACGGCCACAGGCCCTTCTTAGTGCTTTGAGTGGTTGCACAGATCGCCAGCCCAGGAAGCCAGCCCTGCCCCACAGGGCAGATGGCTATGTTCGTCCTCCATGTGAATTCCACAGCAGCTCAAGCCACCAAAAACCTACAGAAATGTTGAGCCTTGAGTGCCTTTAATTCTACAGCGGGAGAGTTTTCTTTCTTTTCAAAAATTTCTCCTGGTATTTTGCTCTGGCCAAATCAATGACCAAATTGGAGATGAAAAAATCAGTGAAATACATTATTATATGAATATCTATAAGTACCCTCAGAAAAGAGGGAGCAAGGGTAGCTCAGTTGTTAAGCCTCTGCCTTCGGCTCAGGTCATGATCCCAGGGTCCTGGGATTGAGCCCCACATCGGGCTCTCTGCCCGGTGGATGGGATGCCTGCTTCTCCCTCTCCCACTCCCCCTGCTTGTATTCCCTCTCTCGCTGTGTCTCTCTCTGTCAGATAAATTTTAAAAATCTTTAAAAAAAAAGGGAGTGCAAAAACCATCCTCTAACCTGTCCCACACTAGAGGTGTCAAGAAGCAACTCTTCACCCTGAAAGCCTGGGTCCTGTCCTTCCAGCAGAGACCAGGGTCCAGGGATGAGGGAAGCCCCTTTGCACAGAAGGTGCCTGTGTCTGAACCCAGGAGGGATCACAGTTAGTGACTGTTCTTGTGCACCGTGGGCTCAGGCCAAGAACAGGATGTAGGATTGGTGTAGGGGGTATGGGGGCAGGGGTCTGGGGAAAGTGACATGCACAGGCATTAGGTGTCCCCTCAGGGCCCCGCAGAATCAGAGAGATTAGGGAGATAATGATGAGAAGACAGATCTCCCCGTTCCTGGGAGGATTGTTTTCTCACCCTCGAGGGGGATCGTGCATCAGTTTCTTGTGGCTGCCATAAGAAATTACCATACCCTGGGTAGCTTAATACAAGAAGAAGTTTGTTCTACCACCGTTCTGGTAGCCAGAAATCCAAAATAAAGTATCGGCAGGACCACATTCCCTCCAGAGACTCTGGGAGAGATTCTGTTCCTTTCCTCTTCCGGCATTTGGTGGCGGACGGCATTCCTTGGCTTGTAGCTGAGTCACTCCAAACTCTGCCTCTGTCTTCACATGGCCTTTTCCTCTGTGTGCCCTTTGCATGTCTTCTCTTCCGTTTCTTATAAGGACACTTCTTATCCAATTGAGGACTCACACAGATACCCCGGGATGATTTCATCCCAAGATTCGTTGTATCATCAAAGAAACTTTTTCCAAATACGGTCGCATTCATGGGTTCTGGGGTTTAGGACATGAACATATCTTTTGGGGGGGGGGGCGGGGGTCAGCATTCAATCCACTACAGCCAGCCTGACCCTCTTGGTCCAATCCCAGATGGGAGTAGGGGTGCTGTTCAGAGCTGCACACATGGGGCTTCCCCTAAACTGCAATGAGTCACCCTGAGTCTAGGCTTCCCCTGCAGTCTAAAGTACAGGGGGGGAGTTGGAGAGGCAAGAGGGAGGTCCCCGGAGAAATCGGCCAGACAGTCTCACACATGGACCCCCAAAGACCACCAGCCACCCCACATAAAGTCAAGCTTTTAGAAAAAGAAGGACTTTCTAAATATCACATGCAATGTGGGACCCTTGTGTAAATTCTGACCAGAGAAAGATGACATGAAATATTCCTGGGGTCAAGCAAGAAAAGTAAAAATCATAAACTTTGAGTCATCCAAAATGAACACTTTTTTTTTTAAAGATTTTATTTATTCGGCAGAGATCACAAGTCGGCAGAGATACAGGCCGAGAGAGAGGAGGAAGCAGGCTCCCTGCTGAGCAGACAGCCCAGTGCAGGGCTCAGTCCCAGGACCCTGGGATCATGACCTGAGCCAAAGGCAGAGGCTTTAACTCACTAAACCACACAGACACCCCAAAGTGAACACTTTTGTACTTCAGAGGACTTCGTCACAAAAGTGAAAAAACCCGCCGAACAGGTGAAAAAATTTTGCCAACCATGTATCAGATATGGGACTCATATCTACAATACACAAAGACATACACAACTCAATTAAAAATTTTTTTCATATTAAAAATCAGCAAAGGAGGGACACCTGGGTGACTCAGTGGGTTAAAGCCTCTGCCTTCGGCTCAGGTCATGATCCCAGGGTCCTTACATAGGGCTCTGCTCAGCAGGGAGCCTGCTTCCTCCTCTCTCTCGGCCTGTATCTCTGCCTACTTGTGATCTCTGTCTGTCAAATAAATAAATAAAATCTTTTAAAACATAAGAATAAAACTTTATATATTTTAAACATACCCTTTCAGCAAGTCTGGGGCATATCCCTATCGCTCTATTACCAATGACCACAGACTTGTGGGGAAGTTTGAACATGGACAGGGTATTTGATGTTAGGAAATTATGATTCTGTCAGGTGTCGCCAGTGGCATGAGGGGGACTGCTCATCTTCGAAAAGAGGCAGCTGGGAGCATTCAGGGCAAAGTGTGGTGACGTCTGTAATTAAGTTGTAAATGTTCCAGAAAAAAACTAATAGATGATAGATGGATAGAGACAGAGAGATGACAAATAAGACCCAAAAATGATGACAGTTTTATCTCTGTGTGGTTATGTGACTGATTTTCTTTCTGTTTGTATGTTACACGTTTTTCAAAATTAAGATAAATATTTTCCCCTCAGTAAACAGTGACATCAGGCAAATGTATGTCTATATCCTATTGAGAGAGGAAAACAGATTGAATGGGAATTCCCAATTTAAGTAAACTCTGGGGAGGGCACCTGGGTAGCTCTGTCCATTGAGCATCCCACACTTCATCTCAGCTCAGGTCTCCAGCTCAGGGTCATTAGTTCAAGCCCTACACTGGGCTCCACACAGGGCCAAAGGAAAAAACTCTGGGGGTATCAGATGCCAAACTCCTAGCTCATGAAATGTAAGCTCTCCAAGAGCCAGAGTACCTGAGGCCCTGACTGCTGAGATCCACGCCCCGCCTGGCAATGGCCCCTTCCCCAGGCAGTTGCCCCGGCCTCTTGTGTTTTACGAGAGAATGTCTCCTGAAGTCAGTGTGATTTCCCTCGTTGCCCTCGTTGAGGGTGAAGTGAAAACATCTGTGCATTTGCAAAACTATTGGAGTTTGGGCCGCCGGGGCTGGCGTTCCTCCAGGTCTCTAGGAAGTCCTGTGCCTTAGTTCACGCTGCTTCTCATATCCTGGGGACAAAGGCCAGCTACAAGGCCACCTGAGGCCATCTGAAGGGTCTGGGCCATCATGCCCCCTCCTGCTGTGGACACCAACTCAGGAGGGACGCAAATTGGAAATGTGTGTTTGGAGGATGGAGCCAGATAGGGAAAGAGATTGGAAGATTTGAAAAGATGGCCAAGGGGCGCCTGGGTGGCTCAGTGGATTGAAGCCTCTGCCTTCGGCTCAGGTCATGATCCCAGGGTCCTGGGACTGAGCCCCGCATCGGGCTCTCTACTCGGCGGGGAGCCTGCTTCCCTTCCTCTCTCTCTGCTTGCCTGTCTGTCTTGTGATATCTGTCAAATAAATAAAATCTTAAAAAAAAAAAATAATGGCCAAGATGGACAGTGCATGCAAGATGACAGCTCAGCTACTAACAGGCAGGTCATCTCAATAAAATCTGTACCGAAAAAGCAAAGAGGCGAGGAGAACTTTGATTCAAAGTCAATGCAACAGGTGAGGACGACTGAACTCAGCCCTCCTAAAGCACAGCTGGAGAGATTTTTAATTAAGGAGAGGGACTTAGAGGCCATCTGCTGGCTGATCAGCTTCACTTGAAAGAGCTTTTATGTCTCCGCTTGAAAGGTGACCCTCGGAGGTTAGGCTCCTGCTTTCCTTCAGAGCCTGGGAGGTAAGGGTGCTGTCTGCAGGAGGATTACATTTTGCAGGGATGAACTCCAGAGGTATTCCCCGGATCCTAAGACTGACAGGAGGCTTTTTAAAAGAATTTTTAAAGATTTTATTTATTTGAGAGAGAGAGCATGGGGGGAGGGGCTGAGGGAGAGGGAGCAACAGACTCCCTGTTGAGCAGGGAGCTCAACTTGGGGCTCCATGCCAGGACCCCAGGTTCATGACCTGGGTTGAGGGCAGCTGCTTAAGGGACCCAGGTGCCCCTTTTCAGAAGGCATAGATAACATCTCAAAAGGGACAGAGAAAGAATCTGCAATTAGAAATGGTAATTCTTGGGGGCGGGGGGGGGGGGTGCTGGGTAGCCTCTAGCTTGTAACCACTTGAAACTGCTTTCTGCACAGCAGGAGGGAAACTCAGCTCCCTCTCTGATAAAGACCCGGTTTGCTTTGCTTCCCCACAGTCTCCCCGGTCTCCCCGCAGTTGAAGACCTGCACAACAGGTAAGAGATGGCCAGTGGCCGGAGCCTCTCAGAACACTGTGCTTGCTGGCGTTTTCCAGGGAGACAGAGTTTCTCTCTACAGTCACTTCCCTTTGCTCAAAGCTCACCCCCAAGGCAGACTGTTCTTTTGTTTGTTTGTTTGTTTTAAGATTTATCTATTTATTTGAGAGAGGGAGAGGAGGGTGGGGGTGCGGGTGCACAGGGAGAAGGATTGAGAACTTCCAGCAGACTCCCCACTCCCCACTGAGCGTGGAGCCCAACCTTGTGGGGCTTGATCCCAGGACCCTGAGATCATGACCTGAGCTGAAATCAAGAGTCAGACCCTTACACAACTGAGCCCTTCCGGGAGTGCCCCCACACCTTGCCCCGGGGCAAAACTATTCTTGATCCTAAAGCATGGCTGGTCTTACTGGCTTGGGCCTGATTATTTATGCAGGTATGGAAGGGCCGCATACCCCCAACATAGATTGCTCTGAAGCAGGTTTTCTTAGGGACGCTAATAGCCTCTTCCCTTTAAAAAGCCTCTCCCCTCAAATTTTGTCTGCATCTCCATAACTCTTTTCTCCTGGTCCCCAAAATACCCATCCAGTTGGCCTTAGCTCAGTTGACCCAGTTGACCTTGGGCCACATGTGATCCAATGGACATCAGTCTCAACTGGGACATTGGAATCAGAGCCCTGATGATCTCACCGATGTTTCCAATTATGTCCTATTAACGAAGGAGAATCTTACTGACCCTGTCATGCCGCTCTCGCAGAGTGAGCGTTCTCTCCCTAATGCCCCCGCCAGTCTCCCCTCAGTGTCTCCCATCCCTTTCCGCCCAAGAGCAACCCAGACCCTGTAGCAATGAAGCCATCCCCTCAGCCCTCATGGTGTCCCCCCCACAGCCCTCATGGCGCCCTCAGCCTGGACACAGCTGCAGAGAGAGCCCAGAGTATACCCAGAGGGAGAGGGACTCTGCCTCTGCACGCTCCTGCGGTGTCTTTCTCCTTCCCTGGGTGCTGGGGTCTGACTTCCAATACCCTCCCGCACCCCCACAGCGGATCTCCCAGGAGCTGCAGACCTGGCAGAAGTTGGCAGAGGAAGGCCAGTTTGGGATGGAGCCTGAACCCCTTAATTCCCCTGCACCCCTCCCCTAGTCTTAGAAAACTCCCCTGGACAGAAAGCAGCAGGTTGTTTTTTGTTGTTGTTGTGGGTTTTTTTAAGATTTTATTTATTTATTTGACAGAGATCACAAGTAGGCAGAGAGGCAGGCAGAGAGAGAGAAGGAAGCAGGCTCCCCACGGAGCAGAGCCCGATGTGGGGCTCCATCCCAGGACTCTGGGATCATGACCCTAGCCGAAGGCAGAGGCTTAACCCACTGAGCCACCCAGGCTCCCTTAAGGAGGAAATGCTCACAGATAGGGACTCAGCACCTCTTCCACCAACATCTCCTATCTCTGGGAATACCCTCATTCCCAACAACACGAAAGTGTTTTTTTTTCGTGTGGGGGGTGTTTTTGTTTGGTTGTTTTTTTTTTTTTTCATTGAGAGCTTGTTTGTAGCGGGGAACACAGCTACTGCTGTATACCCTTGACTGTAGAACAGTCCTCCTCTTTTGGGGAAGGTCATCTTCTTGGGCTGGAGTGCGAAGCTTCGGGAAGGAGGCACACAGAGCAGTAAGGGAGGAAGGGGACACCTGTGTAGCCAGCCAGCTCAGCCGAATCAACTCTGGTGATCAATGGGGTGACAGATGTGGCAGCCAGATCACCTCCACATCCTTTTTTATTTTTTTTTTCCAACTAAAAAGTGTTTGTTTTTAAAAAACACTTTTTTTTAAAAAACACTTTTGATCCCAGGGTCCTGGGCTCCCTGCTGGGGTGGGGGGTGGGGTCTGCCTCTCCCTCTCCCACTCTCCCTGCTTGTGTTCCTTCCCTCGCTGTATCTCTCTCTGTCAAATAAGTAAATAAAATTTTAAATAAATAAGCTTTCATGACGAATGGCAAACATGTAAGCGTGTGTTTGTCTTCCTGGGGAGTAATAATTCCACGAATGTCCAAATGTCTGCCCTGAAGAGCTGTCTCCCCTCAGGCTGGCGCCCTCCGCCTGCTGACGTGGGCCTCTTTTCTGCAAACGTAGACCCCGGGAATGGTTGCAGGTGCAGCAGGCTTCTCCTCGGCCACCATCCTCAGATACGACACATTTGCAACACATCTGGGAACAGCTGGGAACCCCCACCACCCCTCTGCTCACACCCACATTCCATTTTCAAACCTCTCAAATAGTGCTGTGCAGAAATACAGCGGAAGAGCCTAACGTAATTTAAAATTTTCTAGCAGTCCTATTTAAAAATGGAAAAAGGGGCACCTGGCCAGCTCAGTTGGTTAAGTGTCTGACTTTTGATTTTGGCTCTGATCATGGTCTCAGGGTCCTGGAATTAAGCTGCACCTAAGACTCCCTGCTCAGCAGGGGGTCTGCTTGTCCCTCTCCCTCCCACCCCACCCCCCCTTGCTCTCCTTCACTCACTCCCGCTCGCGCTCTCTCTCTCTCTCTCTCTCTCTCTAAGAAGGGGGACTGGGGAGTTGTTTAATGGGTCCAGCTTCAGGCTTATAAGATGAAGAGTTCCGGAGATGGATGGTGGTGATGGTTGTGCACACTGTGGATGAGTCTAATACCACTGAACTGTACACTTATAAATGGCAAAAATGGCAAATTTTATTATATATATTTTACCATGTTAAAAAATTTTCAGATACTCAGGTGAAATTCATTTTAGTAATATTTTTATTTATCCCATTATGCAGGAAATACTAGCATTCCAACAAAAGTTTTAGATTATCAAACTGTTCTATACTCTTTTTATCACACTAAGCCTTTGGAATGTGCTCTGTGGTTCCACCCAAGGCAGCGGCCACCATGCTGGGTGGCCTTGGTCACCTATAGGTGACCCTCTCTGCAAAGACCCACAGGTCCCCTGCAACTCACTTGCAGTTCCTTGCAGTACACCTGTAGAGAGCTCACCAGCCAGCCCCTCTGTCAGGATGGGGACAGACAGCTTCCCAGGGTGCATCTGCTCTGGTTGATTCCTGAGCCCCCTGGCAGGTCAGGTAGATCTAACTGCAAATGCTCTGTCCTTTGCATAAATTTGCATCTCATTCATGTGTCACTCAGAAGCAGGGCCTCAGATGGTCATCTCGAAGTCAGGGGGCTGGTGGTGCAGGGCTGAGCCGAAGGCCCCCAGGTGTCCCTCCTCCTGCTTCCCCTCAGGCTCTTCCTCCTCCTCCTCTTCTTCCTCGACGAGGCTCTCCTCCTCCAGGAAGGTGAAGAGTTCCTCCCGAAGCGCCCCCATCTCCAGCCCCAGACTGCACAGCCGGCCCAGCAGCTGGAGGTCCACTTGGCGGAGGCGCTCCTGCCCGTGGGAAGGTGGAGTCATGGGCATCCCACCCCGCAGGGGGCGGGGGTGGCACATGGCGTCAGGGTGCCCCCCACTCCCAACGCGCTCAAGTTCTGGCCAAGATTCTTTGCTTGACCAAACTTCAGCTAAGCTCCTAAACCTTCTCCTGGGCCCATCTGTGCACTTCCTTATAAAATCCCATTTTACCAACAATCTTCCATCCTCCATGTCTGATCACCCCTGATATCTGATCTGTTTCCTCACCACCCTCCACCCCCCACCCCGGCCCCATCCCTGACCAGGCCCCACCTCATGTCCCTGGCCTGCCTCCAGCAAGAGCCCTGAGCGTCCGTTAAGCCAGATGCCCTGCTTAGTGATTTCCCATCTGCTGACCCCTGCCATCTTCTTCCATAGAAATCCCCACTTGCCCCTGCTGTGCTCAGAGCTGAGCCCATCTCTCTGCACCACCCCCCCGACCCCACTGCAGTGGCCCTTACACCTACAGTGTCACTAGCTAGGTGCCATAAGTAAGCTTCTCTTTAATAATCCGGGCCTGCAGCACAGCAGGATCCTCGCCGGGCCCAGACCTTGACTGCCCCCAGCTTCTCCCAGATGTTCTCTATCTCTGCCTGTCTCTCCCTGACTTTGTCTCTCCCTTTCTAGTCCCTCACTGGCTCTGCGTCTCTGTGCCTCCCTTACAGTCTCTCTCTGCCCTGCCTTGTCTGTCTCTCCTTCTCTGTCTCTGTCTTTCCATATCCCCTTCTGCCACTATTTCTCTGCCCCTGCCTTTGACTGTCTCTCTCGGTCTCAGATTAAATCAGTCTCTGGTGTTACTCTCAACCTCTTTCTATCTCTGTCTCCCCTCTGTGTGTCTCTGTCCCTGTCTCTCTACTCCTTGCTCTTACTCTTGGATCTATGTCTCTGTCTCTCTCAGCTTGTTTCTCTTTTCTTGTCTCTGAATTGATGTCCTTCAGTCTCTGGCCCTTTGCAATTCCATACGTTCCCATTCACACACCCATTCTCTCCCCCCACCCCCACCTGTGCCCCATCTCCTGCCCATCTGAACCCCTTACTCACCAGCTCCTCCCAGATCCACAGCACACACTCCCTGGCACCTGCAGTGTCTGCCCCTGGGGACAGGAGGGTCTGGCCAGCTCTCCCCACCGGGGGGACCTCCCTCAGGACCCGGGGAGGGGGGCCCAGCCCCGGGGGCACCAGTCCCGCCTGCCTCAGTTGCCCCCACAGCTCCATAGTCTCTGAACAGTGGCTGCCAGGAGCAGAAAATGGCAAGATCCAGAATGACCCAGTCCCTGAGGAGCCCGTGAGGGAAGTGGGGAGCAAAGGGCATGAGGGGGTGCATGGATCAGCATTTCAAAGTCCATTCTCTGGTGAGAACTGACAGCCTCATGAGGATTTTCTTCCTTCTAAAGTCTAACTTCAACTCTGCTCACAAGTCTAGCCATGGCTCCTCCCTTGACCATTCTCAGGCCTAACCCCTCGAGGAGACTGGGTGTCTGTGGATGCCTGGCCTCATGTGTCCCGCCCTCTCCTGGGCCCCCCGCACCCCCTCCTCAGCCTCCATTCTTCCTTCCTCTGCACTCTAGCTGGCCCCAGCTTAAAGTTTGTTTTTTTAATTCATTTGAGAAAAAGAGCACAAGCAGGGGGAGCAGGAGAGGGAGAACCAGACTCCCTGCTGAGCTAGGAGCCTATGTGGGGCTTGACCCCAGGATTTGGGAGATCATGACCTGAGCTGAAGGCAGACACTTAACCATCTGAGCCACCCAGGCGCCCCACAGCTGGCCCAACTTAGACCTTGTCTTCTGTACTTGGGCCACCCAAAAGCTTCCTGATTAGTGCACCCGAGGAGCCACGATCCCTCAGCTGTGGTACCTCATGGTCCAGCTACTGATACACACAGTTGAACAGCCATTTCTGCAGAGTCCTGACCTGCCCACACATACCATCACTGTCAGAGCAGGCCCTGCCACAGAAAAGACTGGGTTGTCAGCCTCCCTCCACATCCAGAAGCCACCACTGCCTCAGGCCTTGACTTATTGCCCCTTCCCTGTATCACTCTTCCTTTTCCCATATAGAGGAACAAATTCACAAGTTCCAAGGATTAGGGCATGAATTTTGTGAGTGTTGGGGGTGGGGGTGATCCACTATTCAATCCACCACACCTGCTTTTCAAACCTATCACTTTCCTAGTCTCCCTGTCTCCCTAGTCTCCCTGTCTCCTAAATGGCATCCCCATCCTTTTAGTTTGTGGAGTTATTGGCTCAACCTTCAAAGTAGACTCAACTTGAGCACTTCTCCCCAATTCCTATTACCCCATCTCTGCTCCTGTCTCCATTCATCTCTTGCCTGGACTGCTGCAGTAGCCTCTTTGCTGGTCCCCACTTCCACCTTGCTTCCTAAGGTCTGTTCTCCACCTGGCAGAAATGATTTTTTTTTTTTTTAAAGATATTACTGAATTGGGCACCTGGGTGGCTCAGTTGGTTGGGCGGTGGCCTTTGTCTCGGGTCATGACCCTGGAGTCCCAGGATCCAGTCCCGCATCTGGCTGCCTGCTCGGTGGGGAGTGTTTCTCCCTTTGACCTATCCCCTCTCATGCTCTCTCTCTCAAATAATCTTTTAAAGAAAAGATTTTATTTAATTGACAGAGAGAGCGCACAAGCAGAGGGAGAGGGAAAAACAGGCTCCCAACCCAGCAGAAAGCCGGATGCTGGGCTCAAACCCAGGACACTGGGATCGTAACCTGAGACAAAGGTAGACACTTAACTGAGCCACCCAGGCGCCCCAAAATTATGTTTAAAAAAAAAAAAACATAAATCAGAGGCGCCTGGGTGGCTCATTTTGTTAATTCCCTGACTCTTCAGATTATAGTCTCAGGGTCGTGAATATAGTGGGAGGGAGGGTACTCTAACAGGAAGGGCTGACTGCTCTCTCCCAGGGAAAGGCTGCAGAGTCTCACTGGGAATGACGCTCTGAGCAATCGCTCAACTAGTAAACAGTGCGGGTGCCTTTAAGAGGAGAGTTGGAAAACGGACGGGGCGTGGCCACAGGGAAAGAACTCTCGAAGCGAACCGAGTGGGTGGACTACAAAAACCGGCCCCTTCCGGTTTTGTAATTCTAGCAAGATGGCGGCACCCAGGGCGGTAAGTGACCGGAGCTCCTAGAGCCCCAAAATTAAAGTCTGCTCTGCTGCCTCCGCCTTCAGAGCTTCTGTCAAGACCCAGGGAGCAAGGGGCAAAAGGGAGCAGGAGGCCTCCCCTGTCAGCTCATGCTGGGAACACTGACATGCGACCTTGACAGTCGAGACCGATTGGAGCAGGTCGCAGACGGCCTGGGCGCTTTAGAGCGGACGCGGGGTGGGGACTTGGCAGAGCGAAACCAATGGGGAAGCAGAGTGCGGGTTCCGAAGATGGCGCACCCAGCCAATCAGAAGGAGGGACCCAATTTGGGGGGCGCTGGGAGTGAGGGGTGGGGCGTGAAACAGAATCTGCAGGGGAAGAGGGTCTTGGGTGAGTTTAGTGGAGAAGCTGGAGTTTGAGGTCCAAGGGTAGGAGACCAAGGATATAGGTGAGAGGAGCTCATGGGAAAATTATTCATTTTTATGGAAAACCAAAGGGAAGTTGGAGGTGAGGGACAGGAACCAAAAGATGAATATGAGAGTTCCAAGGTAAAGACCTAGGGGAAGTTAAGGGCAGAATTTGTGATATTCGTGGAGAGAATTTAGGAGGAGGAAAGACCTAAAGTCAAGGAATAGATTTAGGGGAAGTTAGGGTGAGAACTTGGGCAATTTTGAGGAGAAAGTAAGGATTTTGGGACGCCTGGGTGGCTCAGTTGGTTAAGCAGCTGCCTTCGGCTCAGGTCATGATCCCAGCGTCCTGGGATCGAGTTCCCCATCGGGCTCCTTGCTCAGCAGGGAGCCTGCTTCTCCCTCTGCCTCTGCCTGCCATTCTGTCTGCCTGTGCTCGCTCTCTCCCTCTCTCTCTCTGATCAATAAATAAAATCTAAAAAAAAAAGAAAAAGAAAAAGTAAGGATTTGGGCAAATTACTGAGAAAATTTGGTTGAAGCAGAAAAAGAAATTGGAACAGGCTAAGAGAAGACTGAAGGAAGCATTTGGGGGCTTTAACTGATTTGGAGATAAATTAAGGCTGATTTGGAGATAAATTAAGATATTTGGGGGTTAAGACATGAGTCATTCAGGAAGACTCCAGGGAAACTTGGACAAAATTAAGGGGCTAGCTTGTGGGAAATTAGGAGGTCAGGTAATAGAGGTATTAAAAATAAGGGTTTGAGAAAAGATCAGAGGAGAATTGGGAAGACCAAGAATGTTTGGCCAAAGCAAAGAGAGAATTTAGGGTTCATTAGGGAAGGAACTTGGGGAAATTTGGGGGATCTCAAAAGCAGAATTTGGAAATCCAGAAAGAATTTTGTCAGCCAGGAAGAAGCAGTGGGGAGGAGGGGAGGTTCATGAACCAGGAACAGGGGGATCTGGCTCTGACCCTCACAGCAGGCTCCAGGCTCAGCCTCTCCTTTCCTGTTCTCCCCAGCCCCTGCACCTGATGGCGCCAGTATGGAACCGGGGTACCAGGGGCATCCATGGCCTAAGCAAGGCTGTGGCCCCGGAGGGCAGTCAGAGGAAGGGGAGGTCCCTGCTCCAGTTCCTGGCTGACCACTTCTATGACGTGCAGGCCCTCAGGGAGTACCTGCTCCGAAAGCAGGTATTGAAGGTGCACCAGAAAAATCGGTGAGAACTCTTGGTGGGCAAGACCCTGCTGCTGGGGCCTTACCAGGCAGAGCTCAGATCCTGCGCCTGCAGTCTCTATACCAGGCCCTCGGAGTTGCATCCTCTCCAGCCATGCCCTTCCCAGGGGCTCCAGCTCATAAGTAGCCCGCTGTCCACCACCTTAGAGGGCACTCTGGTACCTCAAACCTAACATGGCTAATGGCTAATGGCAAAGCCTTGCTTTCCTCCTGAGAAAGTCTGCTCACCCCCGAGTCTTCTCCATCCCAGGAAACAGCAGCACTGTCCCCAGTTACTCAAGCCAAATTCTAAGGAGCCTTCCCTGATTCTTCTTTTCTATCTTCCACATCCAGTGCATTAACACCAGACCATCCCAGATGTGCCAGTTGTTACCTCCTGTCTGTAGCCTGTTCTGAGCCCCTTCATTTTATGGTTGGTTGAGCGCAGTAATCTGAACTGGTCACCTTTTGCCCTTTCCAGTCTGTTACAGTCTATAAATCATCTAAAGGAACTCTTAAAACAGGGTGCCTGGGTGGCTCGGTCAGTTAAGTGTCTGCCTCCAGCTCAGGTCAGAATCCCAGGATCCTGGGATTGAGTCCCATGTCCAGCTCCTTAGCTCCTTGCTAAGTGGGGAGCCTGCTTCTCCCTCTCCCTGCTACTCCCCTTACTTGCACTCTCTCTCCATCAAATGAATACATAGAATCTAAAAAAAAAAAAAAATTTTTTTTAAACCACTAAAATAGAAAAACACTGCTTTGCTTAAAACCCTCAAATGGTTTCCCATTGCAGTCATTTGGTTGCTAGAATAAAAGCCAGACTCTAAAGCCTAAAAGCTGAGCTTTGAGATGCCTACCAGGGATTCCTCTTACCCCCACCAGCATGGCATCCTCAGTGCTGTTTGTCCTGCCGTTCTAAGTTGAGCCTCTGAGTGTATCCACCAGCTCTTCCCTTGGCCTGGCAGGCTCCTGCCGTGAGCTTTGAATTTCTTCCCACCAAAGCTCTGCTCAGATGTCACCTCCTGCAAGAAGCTACTATTGTTTTTAATGTTTTATTTATTCAACAGAAAGAGCACAAGTAGGCAGAGGGGCAGGCAGAGGCTGGATCCCAGAGTCATGACCTGAGCCTAAGGCAGGTGCTTGACTGAGCCACCCAGGCACCCCAAGAAGGTATTTCTTAATACCCAAACTGAAGTAGCCTTCTCCATCCCCACCCTTGCCCCAAGCCACTCCCCAGTCAGTCCCTCTGTTACTTCCAGCAAAGAGCTGCTGCTGCAGTTTGCTCTTAACTTCCGGGTGGGCCACCCGATTCCTTTCGTAACTTTAACCGCACAGAGCGTGGACCGCTGTCTGCCTTGGTGCGGGTCCTTAACGGACACTCAGTAAATATCTGCAGTCTGTCTCGGTGGGTCAGTCTGTCTGGCTCGCTCCTTGTGCTGTGAACTCTGACCCTCGCGGGGGGTGGGGGCATGACAGCATGACACTGGGGTGCAGTGCTCAACTTCAGCCACCGTTCTCTCTACAGGCCCTTCACCCACATCAAGGAGCGCTTTGGTCCCCACGCCGCGGGTGCCTATTTCATCCTGAAGCAGGGCGGCGCAGTCAAGTATGAGGGCTAAAGCGTCAGCGTGGGGTGGGGGAGGCTGTGGAGCACTGAGCCAGAGGCCTTTGGGACTTTTCATGAACCCTGGGCTCTGTCCCTGCTGGCTCTGCTCAGACCTTGTTCCTGAGCTCCTGCTCTGTCACTTGTAAAACAGGGCGGTGGTTGTATGAACCTGCAAGGTTTGCTGGAAAGACTCAAGAGACTTACTGCCATGAAGTGTGTGGCACAGACCCGATACAGCCTAGGAGTTCAGTAAACATCGCTGTTCCTTTTCCTTCCTTTCTCCTCCTTCCCTCCCTCCTCCTCTGTTTTTTACCTCCCCTTTTTCCTCTTCTCTGGAAAATGTAGCTCATGCACCCACCTACCCCTCGCTTGGCTCCAGTTAAAATGTTCTCCTGGTCTGAGCACCTTCCTCCGGCATGTTCCTCAGAAACGGTGCACACATCCGAGTGGGTCTCAACTTCTGGCAGTCAGTGAAGATTCTGGCATTCTCGCCTTTTTCTCTGATGTTAACCGAGTTTTTCTGACCCACAGTAAAAATGGCCAAACGGGGGTGGCTGGGTGGCTCAGTCCATTGAGCGTTCAACTCTTAACCTCAGGGTTGTGAATTCAGGCCACGTGTCAGGCTCCATACTAGACGCAGTGCCTACTTAGAAAAGTGGGGGAGGGGGAGGCCAAACATTGCATCTCTCATGGGAATGTCCGGGGCCCAGGAAGACTCGACATGGAAGGCCTTTAGTGCAGGGCCTGCTGTGCAGCGAGTGCACCAGACCCCGTGTGACCAGGTCCTCACATGGGGCTGGGAGCATCCTCCGGAAGCTGGAGGCCTGGGGAGGCAGGGTGCCCTGGTCACTGCCCATCTCCTTCCAGGTTTCAGAGCAAGGAATGGATCCGGCCAAACACCCGCGGCCGCTTCTCTCTTGACTTCCTGAAGTTCCCAGAGGTGCCTGTAGAGGCAGTCGATGCCAGCGGCAGTGCCATCAACTACCACGGCCTGGACAACCTCCGTGAGTGGGCCGGAGATGGGCGGGCTGGTGCGTTTGCCCTTCCGTGCAGGGCTCCAGAAAGGATCTCAGTGGCCTCCCCTGCTTTGCAGTAGCCCTGAAGGAGCTCCAGTCCCTGTGGCTGCGGCACTGCCCCCACGTGGATGACTGGTGTCTCAGCCGCCTCCACTCGCTGGCCAACTCATTGCAGGAACTCTCGCTGGCCGGTTGTCCCCGAATCTCTGAACGGGGCCTTGCCTGCCTCCACCACCTCCAGTGAGACCTCAGCTCAGGCTGGGCCCCAAGCTGGGGGGCAGGGGGGGAAGCACACGACACAGATCTGGGAGAGCGGGGAGCGGGCGGTCCCTGTAGCCCTGCCTCCACAAGCAGCCTGGAGCGTGTGTGGGGTCCACACACAGGAGTCATCACGGTGAATCTGGGGCATGGTGGGGGGAAGCACTCCTGGTTTTTATTTTTAATGAAAACGCAATGACGCTGACACTGTTGCGAACAGGGGGAACCAGAGTGTGGTCTAATTCCCATGGGGGAGGTCTGTACTTGGCCAGCTCTCTCTAACATCTGGGTCGCTAAGGACTCTGATTTTAAAGAGCTCAGGCTCCAGGGCTGAAGCCAGGGCTGGTGCACCCCACTCCATGCCCTTCCCCCTGCAGAGGCCCACCCTCCTCACAGAGGCCTCACCCCTTGCTGCCTCCTCTCAGGAACCTCCGCAGGCTGGACATCTCCGACCTCCCTGCCGTGTCCAACCCGGGCCTCACGCAGATCCTGGTGGAAGAGATGTTGCCCAACTGTGAGGTTCTGGGGGCTGACTGGACCCAGGGCCTCAGGTTGGGGCCAGAGGAGCAGTCTCGGGACACAGCCAGCCCCATCCCTGCCTAGCCCTCGGCCTGCCCCCCGTCAAGCTGGGCATCAGTGGGGCTCCGTGGAGGGGCTGACAGTTCTCAGAGGTGGGGTGTGGGCTGGGGGGACTGGCCCTGCCAGGTCAGGGGAGAGCGTGCTGCGGGCGTACTTACTTCCCATCTCGGGGACTCTGGCTCACTGCACCCTGGGCTGAAAGGTCACAGCTCCTGTCATCCTTTTGGCAGCTCTTTCCACAGGCTTCACTTTGGGTTCCAGCAGCCTCCCAGGCCCAGGGGAGATGAGCAGCCCTAGGGGAGCCACACTCTATGCCTCCTCCAGCCCTGTGACTTCCCCACACCTCCTCTCTCGATTCCCCCACACCCAGTTCCTGCCATGTCTGGAAACCCTGCTCTTGACTTGTCCCAAGCCTCTTCTCAGCGTAGCCTTGTTTGAAGATGTTACTGCTCCCTGCCAAGACCCCCTCTGACACAGGGGCGCCACCAGCCCGGTTCCCTGTGGGACACCGCTCAGCTCTCCGCCAGCTCGCCATCCCTGGACTCCACTTGCTGACTCCTGGCGTGCCCCACGGCCTCCAGTGTTGCCACTTACCCACTCACTGACTCCGCTCCAAATCCAGCTTTCCTGTTTGCTCCGTGAAAACAGACCATGGGCCTTTGAAACCGTTTTCCTAGGCCGAGTGACGTGCTGAAGTTTGTCGGTAGAGGGCGCCTGAGAGAGGACAGGAGAAAAGCCTTTGCTTTCATGTGGGAGCTCTGCGTGCTCCTGGCTGAGCTCTCAGGCCTCCCCAGCAGGTGGTTCCTGAGATGCCACCCCCAGCAGTCTTAGAGAGCCCCCGCCACTGAGGCACCTCCCTGCGAAGGGCTCTCCCTGCAACCCAGAACAGGGACTTCCAGGAAATGCTGAGGCACCTTATCTGTGAGTCCCTGATTTTAGTTCACTGTTAAACGTCAACAAATTCTTGACATTAAACTTGACCTGTTCGAGTTACTGTGCGGTTTTTCCTCTCCTGACACGATTCACACGGATCCAGCACTGGCCTCTGGAGTGTTCCAGGAGACAGACTCACAAAGACAGGATTGGGGTCGGTCTAGCTCTGGCCAGGGGTTGGCCGTTGGCTGGGGTGCCCGCTGAGGCACGTGCCTGGGAGCCCTGTGGCCGCTGCACCTGACTGCTGTGCCAGTAACGCCAGTTCTAAAGATAGGTGCTGGAAGCTTCCGCGGAGTGCCCTTGAGCACCCACAGACAAGGACAGGGTCAGGGCTGTTGGCTCAGCTCAGGCTGCCTTCTTCGAGTGGGAGAGCTTCTGTGCTGCCCCCAAGATCCCTTGAAGCACTAAAAATGCGGCATTTAAGTTTGCAGATTGCTGAGTGGCAGTGGTTGAATCTGCAGTCTTGATAAGTTTCTCATGTGCAGGTGAGGGTGCCGCCTAGTACAGAGGGTCCCTGAAATTTGTGATGGGGTCCCCTGGTTGGACCTTGTGGAAACATGATCTTGGACCCACTAGTCACTCTAGTGTCTGTGCCCAGTGGCTGAGGAGAGCAGGAGCCTGCCTGTGCTGGGAACGCTGTGCTCCCCTCCCCTGGGCCGATGCCCTTCCTCAGACTCACCACAAGCACCCCTGCTCTCACCAGACCCCCGGAGGCCCTGGCTTCCATCTCTGCAGGCTCCGGGGCACAGCCACCCCGCAAGGACCCAGAGGGGCCAGCCTCTACACCAGAGCAATGGCAAGATTTGCAAACAGTCAGAACCCCAGGGGTGGTGGGGGAGCTCCACTCTAAGGGATTTAAACCAGTGAGGGCCGAGTTCACGGTCCAGGGTACTTACGTGAGGGAATGAGGGAGCTAGCCAGTGCAGCTGGACGGCTCTAGTGGCTTTTTCAGGTTGCTGACTACGTGGACTCAAGCGTGGCTTCCAGCTCCTGAGACAAGGAGCTGAGCCACCCTGGCAGAATCCAGAGGGGGCACCCAGAGCTCAGCAAGGTCAGTGATGGACTGAGTGGCTCCCGAGGGAGATGCACTTCCACCCCCAACTGTTCCACAAGAAGGCACCTCTCGGGTCCTTCTCAATGATGGGCTGTCCCTGTTCCAGTTGCCTGGTGGTTTCACCTCCTGATTGGACCCAGGCTGATGCCCGTAGCAACCCAACCTGCACCCTGAGATTTCCAACCACCCCCCAGAGGAGCAGTGTCGGCACCCCTGGGAGAAGTGAGAGGAGCCAGGTGAGCTCCAGGGTGGAAGCAGGAGGGGGAGGCTGGGAGACCCCTCCCGGGTGCTGAGGGTCCCACCCCGGGCCCCTAGCCGGCTCTGCCCCCTCACTTCTGGTGCATTAACACCCAACACACACACTGCATGCTCTTCCTCCAGCTGCTCCCATGGGCTCCATCACTCAGACTCGGGGGTTGGAAGTCAGCTCTGGACAGATAAATCAGCTGCTGCTGACAGACAAGGTACCAAGGATGAGATAGTCCAGACAGTCCTCCCAACCCAGGATGGAGCGAAGGGGGTCAGGCCCGGCTCAGTGGGGCCCCTCGTTCCACCCCAAGGTACCAAGAGGTCAGGGATAAGGAGGTACCGCCTGCCCACCTCCCCAAACAGCTGATACCCCCCAGCAGGATGGGGGCAGGGATGCAGATACCTGACGACACCCTCTCTGACATCCTCTCCTGTCCCAGAGGCCTAGATGGGCTGGGGTTGGGGGAGGCCGGGGAAGGGATGGATGCCCACCCCCAGACAAACACCAGGCACCAAAGGGGGCAGAGGGGGTGGGGGGGTCAGTTCAGCTTGAGGCCCCCTCCCACCCTCCACTAGCCTCCAGCTTGGCACCGCCCTCCCCCACCCCTTCCATCTTGTCCCCTCCTGCTCTACCCTGGCTCTGGCTCCATGCCCTTCTCAGTCCCACCCCACAGGTCGCCCATCTGCCTCTAACTTCTCTCTCCTCCGGGAAGGAGCACGGGCACAGGCACGGGCATTGCCCCAACTCCACACCACTCCTCTCCCTCTCTCCCTGCAGCCCTCTCTTCCCCCTCCGTCCCTCCTCTCCCTTCCCCTGCCTGCCCCAGAGGCCTCCCCCAACCCCGTCCATCTCTCCTCTCCACCAGCCCCTTCCCCACCCCCACCCTGACTGCCACGGCCACGACCAGCTCTGGCACTGCCCACCCATCCCCTCAGCACATTCACCACCGCCTCCTCAGCGTGGCGCCAGCCCGGCTCCCCCTCCTGCCCCCCCCAACCTCCCCGCCCAGCTCTGCCACTTTAGGACTCTGCCTGTCCCTGGGCCACCTCACCATACTGCCCACCCCAGAATCGGGCCTGGCCCCTCAGCCTTACCCTCCCTCAGACTCTCCCAGGCCCCTGGCTCTCCCTGCCACGCTTCACTGGGTCCCCCGTCTGTGTCTCTGGCCACCCCTGCACCTTTCCGCTGTCTCACCAAAAAACCAGCCCCAACACGCCAGAGCCCCATCCCTCAGGTCGGCCTCCAGGCCTCCTCTCCCACCCCCTCCCGTCCCTCCTCCCTCAGCCCCGCCCCAGCCCCTCCCGGCCCCTGGGGCCCTGGCAGCCTCCCTCCCCGCCCCTCCCCGCCCCTCCGGACTGGCTGGGCTGGGCTCCGACTACAGCACCGCCGCTCGGCAGGGGCAGAAGGGAGCGAGCGAGGGAGGGCCTGACTGGAGGCCCCCAGACGCGGCGCGGGCGGGAGCTGGACCCAGAGGTAAAGAGGAGGGAGCAGGTCTCTGGCCCCCTTTCCCTGGGGTGAGGATTGTTGGGAGGAGGGAGGCTGGGCTCTAGAAGGTGAAAGGATGGACCCTATGATTCTGACTCCCGGTGAGGAGATGAAGGGGGGCTGGAATGGCCAAGGCCCTGGTCCCTGGGGTGGGGCTGCGGAATAGGTCCGTGGAATGGGCTGGGCCGGGCAGAAGGAGCAGCAAGTCGGAAGAACTGAACAGTGTTCCGAGCTCCAGGAATAGGGAAGAGCTGGGTCCTGGGCAGGGAGCCAGTTTAGGGGCTGGCGCTGAGAGAAGCGGTTACAGGGGCCGGCAGGGACTGCTGGCGCCCATCCCTGCACCCCAAAGGCCTCTGTGGCTCCTTTGCAGCTCCCGTGGCCACCCCTTCCCTGGGCTGGGTCATGCGCTGCCCCAAGTGCCTTCTCTGCCTGTCAGCGCTGCTCACGCTCCTGGGCCTCAAGGTGTACATCGAGTGGACATCCGAGTCTCGGCTCAGCAAAGCCTACCAGGGACCCCAAGACACCCGACCAGGCCCCACACCTGCCAGCCCTGAGCCCACCCTGCCGGCTAACCTCTCTGCCCGTCTGGGCCACATTGGCCCGCTGCCCTCGGCTTACTGGAACCAGCAGCAGTGGCGGTTGGGGTCCCTGCCCGGTGGGGACAGTGCAGAGGCAGGGGGCTGCCAGGCTTGGGGGGCCACCGCAGCTGCCGAAATCCCAGACTTCAAGTCCTACCCTAAGAGCCTCCGCCGCTTCCTGCTGTCGGCGGCCTGCCGGAGCTTCCCACCCTGGCGGCCTGGAAGTGGCAGTGGCCAAGTGGCCAGCTGCTCAGGCACTGATGTCCCCTACCTGCTGCTGGCTGTGAAGTCGGAACCAGGGCGCTTTGCGGAACGGCAGGCCGTGAGGGAGACGTGGGGCGGCCCGGCTCCAGGAGTCCGGCTGCTCTTCCTGCTGGGGTCTCCCGAGGGTGAGGGGGGGCCTGACCTGAGCTCACTGGTGGCCTGGGAGAACCGCCGCTACAGTGACCTGCTGCTCTGGGACTTCCTCGACGTCCCCTTCAATCGGACACTCAAAGACTTGCTGCTGCTGGCCTGGCTGGGTGAGCACTGCCCGGGCGTCAGCTTCGTGCTACAGGCTTCAGATGACGCCTTTGTGCGCACACCCGCCCTCCTGGAGCACCTGCGGGGCCTGCCGCCCAGCTGGGCCCGAGGCCTCTACCTGGGGGAGGTCTTCACCCAGGCCAAACCCCTCCGGAAGCCTAGAGGGCCCTTCTATGTGCCCCAATCCTTCTTTAAAGGTCACTACCCAGCCTATGCAAGTGGGGGTGGCTATGTCATCGCCGGGCGCCTGGCCCCCTGGCTGCTGCAGGCGGCGGCCCGTGTGGCCCCCTTCCCCTTCGACGACGTCTACACAGGCCTGTGCTTCCGTGCCCTGGGCCTGGCCCCCAGGGATCACAAAGGCTTCCGCACAGCCTGGCCAGCAGACCAAACAGCCAACCCCTGCACCTTCCGGGACTTGCTGTTGGTGCAGCCCCTCAGCCCCCAAAACAGCATTCGGCTCTGGAAGCAGCTACAGGACCCCCAGTTCCAGTGCTGAGCTGTGGGGGTGCTGGGGAGAGGGAGGAGGGCGGACCTGGACATCACTTCTCCTGGGCTGGGCCTCCGTGGGAGAGAGAAACCCTAGAGTTGTGACTGCCTGAGCCCCTCCTTGGTCCTCCCAGGCAAGGGCAGCAGGAGGTGACAGACTGTTTTTATCTACTTCTTATTTTTGAAAAATATGCACCCCCACCCCCCACTCTCAGACCTGGAGTCATCTTTGTGCCGGCCCGTGGGGCCCCGGAGGAGTTGACAGAGTGAGTGCAGCTGCACCCGCCTTCACAGTGGACACCCTCCCCCCACTTACTGGGTAGGGCCAGCTCTGGTGACCTCCTAGTCACTTTGCTGAACAGCAGCCTTGTCCCACCTAAGGGAGAACAGGAGACTGACTTGGGAGGACCACCCCCCCCAGCCCCGCCACCATCCTCCAGCTTGCTAGAGTTTCCGGGGGAAGTACATGTCTCAACGGCCTGGACTTCTTTATCTGGGTGGGGGGGGGGGGGATCTGTGAAACGACGGGTGATCCAAAACCAGCCAGTCCAGGCTCTCCTCCCACCTCCCAACGTCCAGGAAACAGACCAGCAGGGGGTACGAGCCAAGAGAGTTTATTGGCCACCTGCTGACCCCTTCTCACTGAGGAAGTAACTTCACAGGCTGACCCACCAAGCCCACCCCAAGGGGCTTCTAGTCCTAAAGGCTCCCGGGCCGGCCCAGCCCAGCCCCCCGGGAGAAGGCACTGTAACAGGAGAGGAGGGGTTCTGAGCCCCACCAGGTAACAGCCTAGAGGAGTGGGGGATGGGGGCTGGAGCCTGGCCCCAGTAGTGTGGAGGGAGCAGACTGCAGGAGGAGGGTGGTATCCTGCTGCTCCCTGGGCCTCCCAGAGTGGGGCTGCCCCTCAGGGTGGTTGAGGTGGGGGTCGGGGATGAGCAGGCCTCACTTCTCAAAGTGGTCCAGAGGGTAGTGCTCCCCATAGGTCTGGAGGTGCCGGGCCAGGGCCTCCTGCTGCTTGCGGAGCTGGGTGGGCATCTCCTGGTACACGTCGGAGAAGAGCAGGCTAGGGCTGGGCTTTGGCTTCCGCTCAGCCTGCTCGAAGGCCTCCATCACCTGGGGGAGGGGGGGACAGTAGGCACGCAGCTGGTCCCCAACCCCGCACCCGTGGGACCCCGGCCTGGGTTCCCATCTGGGCACAGAAAAGAGGATGGGCAGGGGTTGAGAGGATCCACGTCGTCAGCACCTCCAGCCAGGCCCGTCGTGCCCCTCGCTGTCTGGCACTGCATTAAATGCAGGGATTGGTGGGGCGGGACCAGGCAGCAGCCATTCAGATGTGAGGAAACTGAGGCCCAGAAGGAGGGCCCGAGCCCAGGGCAGCTCTTCTCACAGGGCGCACTGCCCCAGCTCCAGGCTGAGGAGTGGGACACTCACTGCACATAGATTGAGGCACCTACCCCTCGCACAGCCCCCGACTAGGATCTCTGCATGTCCCTGCCGAGGACGCAGCTAGGACCCGGCAAAGGCGCGTGCCCAGGCAGCCTGGCACTGCGGGCGTCAGTGAGACCCTGCTGGGCTATGCCCAGGTCTCCAAGCTCCGTGTGTCCCCAGTCCTTCCAGGCTTTTCCACCACACACTGTGTGGGACCACGCCCCCTGAGGCCCCCACCTTCTTACGGGACTGCTTCCTCCAGGCCTTCTCCTGCTCATCATCCCACCAGCCCCGGCTCTGTAGGTAGTGGCGCAGCCGGGAGATGGGGTGGTCCTGCTTGTCCCAGTAGTTGACCTCGTCCACCGAGCGGTAGGCTGAGCTGTCATCACTAGTGCTGTGGTGCCCGATCCTGCAGGCAGAGGGGGCCCAGAGTCAGGCAGGAGCCCCCTGCAGTGGGTTAGGAGGGAGGGCAAAGACTAGGGGAGGAGTAGCAATGGAATAGAGGCCACAAAGGGGATCCAACGTGAGTATCCAATAAAAGGGATGGGGTCCTATTCTGGGGTCCTATTCTGGGGACAGTGACCCATGCAGGGAAGATGGGGTCAAGGCCACAGGGGGAATGGGGGAGGCAGGCACCTGTAGGTCATGGCCTCAATGAGGAAGGGCTGGTTCTCGGCCACAGCCCGCCGCCGGGCCTCCTTGGTAGCATTGTACACAGCAAATACATCATTGCCATCCACGCGTATGGATAAGATGCCATAGCCCGGGCCTCGAGCAGCTGTGGGGACAGAAAGGCAGGTCAGGGACAGAAGCAGGTTGGGCATGGAGGGGGGGGGCGGGGGCTCAGATGAGGACAATGAGCAGAGAAGGGGGAGGAGGGTGAAGGAAGCAGGCAAGGCAGTGTTCCTGCGACCCCCTGCTGCAGACAGGGCAGGGAAAGGACTGCGGGGGTTGAAGGGCAAGCACGCAGACTGGGGAGCAGCCCACTGGGCCCCTACCAATGCCGTCCCCGCGGTACTGCTCTGAGGTAGGCGTGGAGATGGCATAGCCATTGTTCCGGCAGAAGAAGATGATGGGGCACTCGAGGGTAGCGGCAAAGTTGAAGCCGGCGTGTGCGTCCCCCTCGCTGGCGGCCCCTTCCCCGAAGTAGCAGATGACAACCCTGTTGGCGTTGGCCCGCTTGGCCGCATAGGCTGCCCCCACCGCTGCAGGGGGGGTGGAGGCGGTGAGCAGGAGCAGTCCCCCACCGGCTCTGTCCTCTCACTCCAGCGCCCCCACCCCGCTCTTGCCCCCCACCCCCGGCCAATGGTGACTCCCCTGACTCTAGCTGCTCCCCTCACCTCTTCCACCCTCAAAACTCTGCCAGAATCTGACCCCGTGTCTCCCGGCCTCCTTCCCGTCTGTCTGCTCACCCGGTCACCTTGCCGGAGCTCCCAGCAGCCTCCTCACTGGCCTCCTGTTCCTACCGCCCCCACCCGTTGCCCAGGGACAGCCAGAGGCCAGTTAAAATGGTTAAAATGTGAACCAGGCTGCCATTCCGGCCTGGCACCTCTCTCCCCCGCGGCTCCCACTGCTCTCAGCCTCCCCTGGATCCACAGCCTTCCCCCGCCACCACCGAGCCCCTCCTGGCCTCCCGCCCTGGTTCCACGCCTGCCATGGGCTCCCAACCCTCAAGCCATCTAGCACGCACTTGCCTCAACCCCACATGGCACCCTCCCTAGCTCCTTCTGGTCTGTAAGAAATGTCACCTGTGACACAACCCCCTACCTTCCTCCATTGCTGCAACTCCCTCTCCGTCCCTGCAGGACTGCTCCCACCTCATCTGCTCCCCGTGCTCCCCCTGCGTGCTTCCTGCCTGTGTCCTCCACACGGAGGACTGAGGCGTCTGTCTCTTGCTCACTGCGCCCAGCACAGTGCCCACATAGCAGGGATTCCAATGTCTGCCAGCCAAGAGGCCTAATAGTCACTCAAACGGAGGGTAAGGGGCCAGGGCCCAGCCTTCTGGAAATCCCACCTACCCTCAGGGAACATGCCACCTCCTCTCACAAAGCTGCCCTGCCCGCCACCTGCCTCCCACCTCAGAGGTGCCAACGGTGCCTTATTCCAGGCACCTGGAGCTAAGCGAGCTAAGGCACACGGATGGGCCAGCGACCATCCTGCTGCTCAGCCCCATGGACACAGCAACACATGTCTCTCAGCCACCCGGAGTCAGAGACAGCCGGAGCCCAGCTGGCCCATGACTGACCCACAGGCAGGGAGGGAGGGCAGGTTCCGGGGTCTCTATGCTATGTGGGTGTGGGCCTGGCCCAAGGGCTCTGCTCCCTAAGCGGTCACTTTTGAGCAAAGTGACTCTCACTGCTCTAGGGACTGGGCTGGCCAGAGTAAGCTTCAGTAGAGTCAGACTCCGAGGACTGAGGGAGAGCAGGGTTGGGGGCAGGAACTCAGCTCTGCCCAGGTACCCTTTGCAAAAAGCTGGTTCTCGCTCAATCGCGCGCAGTCGCCATGTCGGTGAGCGGACCGATGGGACCGGCAGGTCAGGAAACGAGAGCATGGTCATGCCAGCCCCAGCCTGCCAAACCAGAGCCCTCCTTTGGAGACTCCCAGATGAGAAGGGTCTGTGCTTGGAAAGTCTCGAGACTGGCACCCCTTTCCCCGGGAGCCCCCGGAAGGGCAGGGAAGGAGAAAGGCTGGGCCACGCCGGGGAGGACACTGGTGTTCGAGCCCCAAGCCCGGGACGAGTCCTCACCCTGCGGGATCTGTGTGGCCAGCGGAGACGAGATGGTGACGAAGTGGCGCTCCCTGCAGCCATAGTGCACGGGCATCTGGCGGCCCTTGCCCAGGTCGCTCACGTTGCCGTAGCACTGGGCCATGAAGAGCTCCAGGGGGTAGTCTCGGTACATGAGCACACCTGCAGGCCGGGGGAGGCGGGGTGCGCGTGAGCCTGCGGCTGGCGCGGAGTCAGAGTGACCCCTGGCTGTCCCAGGGCAAGGCCCCTGCCACCTGGGCTCCACGTTCCCGTGGGTCCAGAAGGGAACTGGAGTAGGGAAGGGGAGGCAGATTCAGAGGCTCAGAGGGGGTGGGGCAGACCACAGAGCTCGGGCCTATCCCGAAAGGGAGGCCTTGTTCCAAACATCCCAGCTGCTCCGAGACGCCCGATGGCTCATGGCTTGGCTTTTCAAAAGAAGGCAAAATCTTTTTTTTCTTTTTTTTTAAATGAGAAACTATTGATGTTTCAACTCATACCTTACTTCCAAAATCATTACATGAACCAAGTAAAAGTACAGGCCGCTAGCCCACAATTTCTGAACTAGAGAGATGATATTTGAACGTGTTCATGGCTGTACTATCCTCTCTTCCAACCAAACCTCTCCACCACATGGAAGCACTCTGGGTGAAGGGCGCCTGGCCTGCTGAGTTGGACAGGACGAGGTCAAGGTGGTCCTGGAATGAGCAATGACCCGCTCTCGTTGGAGGACGATCATCACACCCACAGCTGAGAGGCCACGCTGGGGGTTCAAGGACGTGCGCAGAAGCACCCAGAACCTGAGCACTGGAGGGCAGCAGCTGGCTGGTGCAGGCATTTCCAGACCTCTTCCTTCACTGGGGAACTATTCCTTCACGTGATGATGTAATCAGGGTCCCACTGCACACCAGCCACATTTTGTGCCGGCTGTGCCCACGCTCCCTGAAGGACTGCAATATGGATACAACGCTTGGGGCCGGGCACCTTTCTTCGGAGCACCTTCCAGAGATTAACTTAATCCTCACGACCCCTGAGGGAGCATTATTCTCCCCATTTACAGATAGGGAAACTAAGGTAGGAGAGCTCCCAGAGCCGGCTCGAGGTCACACCGTAAGGCGGTGGGTGGGGTGTGGGGGGCCACACAGAGCTCACCCTTCATGACTGGGGCTGCAGCGGGGCTGGGGGGTGTTTACCAGCTAACAGGGTGCCACGGCCAAGACACCCCGCCCACGGTGAGCACTGCCCAGACAGTCAGGTCCCAAGCACACACCTGAAGTGGCAGTCGGGGTGGGGGTGCTGGGCGGGACGGCAGCCTTCGCCTTCCATAGAACTAGACGTGGTGTTTCCTGTCATCCACACATACTCACAGGGTGGCCACGTGGTACATAACACAGACCAAAGATGGGGTGCCCGGGTCAGTGTGGGATTGAGGGCCATGTCAGGGGCCTTCTTCACAGCGCGAGAAGCCGCGGGCAGAGCCAGGAGTCCTGGGGCCAGGTGGGCCTGACGCCCCGGAAAACCACAGGCCCCACAGCAACAACTGCTCTAGGTGGGAACGTGCTGCCCGTGAGCTCCCTGATGAGGGTCCCTTCCTGCCGGTGCTATGGCCAGCAGGCCACTTACATCCTTGGTTTACACCGAACCGCCCTGCGTGGGCAGCACCACAGAGGGCTCCACCCCTCAGGAGGCTCGTGGCCTGCACACTGGGCCAGAACCTTCTGGGCTGCCTGCCGCCTGGCTCAGACAGGAAACGTGGCTGTTGAGAGGCTCCTTCCCATGGATCAGGGCAGGCAAAAGCAGGTCCAGCACTTAGCACAGCACTGGGGCCTGGAAGAGCTCAGCTGGGAGGGGGTCTGGCTACTGCTCCGAGCACCCTTGTTCTCCGTACCCCAAAGATGGGGACTGAGAGAGGGGAGCAGCCGCCCCAGCGAGGCCGGCCACAGGTCTCCCACCCCTCGCGGCTGCCCAGACACAGGCTGCCTTCTGCGGGGGGCTTCAGCGCGGTAGGGCTCCTTCCTGCAGGGCACCCAGGGCCAGCCCCCCATCCCGTGTGTGGAGAGCCCAGTGGCTGCCCACAGCTCCAAGCCCCTTGCTCATCCCACCTGGAGTCCTCACCAGAGAGGCCCCTTCAGCAAAAACAAGCGGGAGGTGGGAGGTGCTCAGCAAATCTGGCAGGGGCCCACAGCTCAGTGTCTGGGGACACCCAATACACAGGACGTCTGTACCTGGAGAGCGTGGGGGACAGGGACGGGAGCAGATGGGAATGCCACACTGCCTGCCCAGCCAGCCTGCCCGCTGCTGAAGAGCTGTCCCAGGTGAGAGTCCCCCACCCCCACCGGCACATGCACATCACCTCCAACTTGGAGCGCTTACCCAGTGCCAGACCCTGTGTTGCGGGCTTTGTGTCCCCTGCCCCGTGACTCCCCTCCACAGCCCTTACCCAGTCACTCCTCCATGCTCATCGACCTGCTTCACACCTCTCGTTCTGTCACTCCCTCACTCAGAAGGGGCCAGTCCGGGTTGCCACTGCCAGGGCCTCCTGTTTGCTCTGCTCCTTGAAGGACACAGAGCCCAGAGAGGCCAGGGGAGCCCTACACTCTGGACGGGGGTCCCCATGTGGGGCCCCTGAGGCCAGGCCTGCCCTGACTGCATGCTGCCAGCACTCGCCAGGCAGGGGTCACAGTGCCATCAGCAGTTCTGTGTTGGAGATCACAGAGCAGAGGCTCACAGAAGGGAAGCAATTTGACCCGAACTTGACAGTGGCAGCCGGCAGAGCACAGAGAGGCCCAAGCATAGGCTTTTCTCTATCAGCCTCCCTGCCTGGCCTCCAGACGGAGGAAGCCTGCCGCCACACACCCCTGGACCTGGCTTGGCCCTTTTTTGCTCAGAAAGCTCTCCCTGCAGTCCTTTAATCCTCCCTGACATCAAGCTGCTCCTAGAAGAGCAGCCAGGGTAGCTAACATGGGCCTCCCCTAACCGCCCAGAAGGACAGGGCCTGACCTGTCTCCATGGGGACCACAGACGCAGGCCATCAACACGGCAGACGTACCTGCCTCCCGGTACTGGCCAAACACCAGATCCGTGTTGTCTAGCGCCGCTGCACTCCCCACATGCGTCCCCTCCTCGCCATAGTTCGTCATGTAGAAGGAGATCCGGCCCTGGGGGTGCAGGAGGGCCCGGGGGCCCGGGCTCCATTATGCTGGGCAATGACAGGCAACCATCCAGATAACTGCCCAGCTTCTGGAGACTTCACTCATCCCCAGACACACTTCCTGGGCCAGGCCAGGCTGGGGTTCCCACCTTCCCAGAGGAACTGCCAGATTGGTGAGAGGCAGAGCGCCGGGACTCTGCCGGGGCTCTGCAGGAGGCCGACGTGTGTGTGCAGCCCACCGCAGAGGGGCAGCAGGGAGAAATGCCTGAGCCGGGCAAAGCTGGGGGAGATGCAGGTTTCCAAGGAGAGATAACAGTTAAGGCCACGAGGCCAGAATGGCTGGGACAGAAAGTGGGAGGGGTGGGGACAGACCAGGCGGAGAGGCAGTGCCCAGTAAGGCTGTGAATGACACAACAGGACTTTACCTTGAGAACTGCGCCCACAGCTCTTCCCAGAGCAACAGTTCAGGAACAGCTCTCTGGCTGTCATGTGGGAAATGGATGGTGGTGGCAGGACTGAGTGCAGCGCACCAGGCAAGAGGGGTGGTAGCTGAGCCTGGTCACGGCAGGAGGCAGGCAGAGAAGTGGAGGGGAGAGGCTTAAGCAGAGTCAAAGTGCCAAGGAGCGGCAGACCCTGCCCACACTGACGCCCTGGCCGACGCCCTTCTTCTGAGCTCCCCAACTCTAGAGCCTGGAAAAGCCAAACATTCTCCAAATCTCCCTTATAGCCAGAGGTGGCCACAGACACAGTTCCAGCCAGAGACTTAAGTGGAAATCTTCTCTGGCTTTCCTGATAAAAGAGATGAGTGTTGCTGGCCCCAGCCCTTCTTCTGCCTGGCACACTGCTGGGAGGCTGGACCTGTGGCAGCCATCTTGCGAAAATGAGGCAACACGTGTGGGATGAAAGCCAACTCGCCCACGATGGTGAAGCAGAAATGCAGGAAATCTAGGCTCCTGACGTGGTGCTGAGCAGCAGAATAGATTTTTAACTAAACAGGGAGGGACAAAGTAAAGTAGATAGGAGAAAGTGATGCGAGGGGGAGAATGGAGACAGGGAGGAGATGCAGGTCTCCAGCTTGGGCAGATGGGTGAATGGTGGCACCCTCCACTGAGAAATGGCCCGAGAGAGGAAGATGCCAAGGTCAAGTCTGGACAGGCTAAACTTGGTGTGGGACAGCCAAGGCAAGAAGCCAAGTAGATCTGGGGCTAAGATGTGAAGTCTGGCCGGGTATCTGCGGCACCCCTGGCACACAGCCAGAACTAAGCTCCCCGGCACCACATGTAAAGTGAGAGAGCTCCAGTCAGTATCTGAGGGATGCCCCCTGCCCAGTCCTCATGTGTTCTGCAGCTCAGGCTGTCATGGTGGGAGAACTAGATGAATAAAGCTTTCCTCTAAGTTGGGAGCCAATTAAAAGTTAATTGACCTCCCACAGCCACATGGGCTGATGCTGGGCGCTAGAGGCCTGGGAGGGCTGTCAAGGGTGGTGTGGGGAGGAGCTGGAGAGGCCTCCTTACCCAGGAAACCGGACCCGGCTCAAGGCAGAGGTCACTGGTCACCTATCCAGTATCCTACCCCTCTTTGTGCTTGCTAACCGAGATTGCATTCCACAGGCACCAGCTGCCCACAAGGAAAGACCACATTTCAGCCTCCTTGCAGCTGGGAGCACCACATGCAGTGTCTCAGACGCTACTGGGTGGGATTGCCTGCAAAGCTCTAGAACAGTGGGCATGAGGAGATAGCTGGGACATGCCATGTCTGACCTGCCACCTTCCTTCCACTTACTGCCTGGAATGCGGCATGATGGAGGTAGCTCCGGTGGCCATTTGGCTCATGAAGGACCCTCGAGGCTAGAAGCCGAAGCTGGGTATCCAGTGACATCGTGGGGCCACCATACTGGCCCCACACCCCATTTTCAGATTTCCTCTATGCAAGATTAAAAGCCCTCCTAATCTGTTTAAGCGACTGCATTGGTTTCTGTTAGGATTTGGCGGGCATCGGGGGAGGTCTGTTACTTACAGCTGAGCAGAAGCCTGGCTAATATAAGCTGAGCCTTGACACAGGAGTGGATCTTACTGAGGTCTGCTCTAATCCTACTGGCCTCCTCAGCCAGGGGACAAGGCGCTTTGTGCGCTGGGCCTCACAGAATTCCTACCTTGCTATCCCCACTTTTTAGCATACTGAAGAAACTGAGGCAAAGGCAGGCAAAATCGCTGCCCAAAGTCCCCGCTGTGACCAGACTCGCATCTTTCGGATTCCAAAGCTCCCGTCTGCACAGCCAACTCAGGCAGGGAGGAGCCCAGGCATGTTGAGAGCGGGGGAGGGGTGGCCCAGCCTTGGCGGTAAGGCTGCAGAGAGCCCAGAGAGCCCAGGCCACAGGGGAATGGGGGATAGGGGAAGAGGAAAGGCCAGGCCTGCCCCTGTGGGGTACAGGAGCCAAGGGAAGTTTCTGGGCAAGTTTTGGGGTGGAAGTACAACCCTAAGTTGGAAAACCCAGAGGTAGTGTCCTGTGCCTGGGAGTCTGCTCAGTACTGTCTCATAGGCCAGGGAGTTTCATGCTTTAGTCCACAGGATGGCCTGGGGGCTTGATTCTCAGGCCCATCCCTACTCCTGTCCCAGCAGGTGCCACAGGCACCCAAGGGCCCACTGCCCAACATTCATCCCACCTTTCCCACAGGAACCCTGGGCCCTGGGATGAATGGATTCCACTGCTCTCTTGGATCCTAGGGATGGCACATGGTTCTCCTGGCCAAGGGCTGGCTGAAGGCAGGGTCTGTGACCAAAGCCCAGACCACGAGCATTAGCCCTGGCCTTTGCTGGAACCTCAGGAAGCAAACATTCTCTTTCCGCTGCTAAGCAAAAAGGTTGTGAGCTTGGCAGGATTATGATAGCTAGTATTTACCGCATGCTGGCTAAACACCAATGTCGTTCTTCCTAAGGCCACAACATATGCCACTGGCAGTCCTTAAGGCAACGGGAAGACCTGACAAATGAAGTGACTCCCCCAGGGCACAGCTACAAAATGGCAGAATGAAGACTTGGGTTGTAAAGTCCTGCCCTGGAGCCTGTGCCCTGATCCTCTCTCCGCCACTTGTCCTTGAGCCTAGACCTGCCAGATGCAGGAAGCTGAGAGCATGGAAAAGACACCGGGTGAGAGAAACAAGTCTGATAACACTGAGCTCCTGGGATCCGGCCACACCTGAAACAGGACCCTCTGAAAGTGCTCGCTTCGGCAGCACATATACTAAAATTGAAAGTGAAGTTACCTGAGTCCATAAATTGCCTCTTTGTTGACACTGCTCTGATGAGGTCTCTGTCCACGACCACAAACACAGCTGAGGCTCACAGTCTGTGTGACGCAGGCGCCCAGAAGCACAGAGTGGCACCCTGGTTTCTCAGGACTGGGAGCTCCCCAAGGGAAAGCCTGTCAGGTCTTCCTGCCGGATGGTCCCCAGCACAGACACGCCCCCGGCCAGGAACACAGGAGGATCTGATCCATGCTTCTGCCCTCAGGCAGCACCCGTCCCATACTTCTCCTCCAACGTTCTCTATCCTTGAGAACCTCAAGGACTCTGAGGACACCAAGACAAAGGACCTCCAAACCCCCCACCTTGGGAGTCATCTTCTGGCTCGAACACAGGCAGGGCGACCTAAGGAACCCCCCTCCCCAGGCCCAGCGCACACACCTGGCGCTGGGACTCGTAGAGGATGCGGTCCATGGTGTTGAGCAGAGTCATGCTCCTGTACAGCTTGAGCACCTTCTCCTGGGGCAGCTGCGGGCAGAGCAGACAGACACAGGGCAGTTGGGACCAGAGAGGAGACAGACAAGGAGCCCAGGCATGGGAGACACAGTAGGGGAAGGAGAGGGCCTCTCACGTGGGGATCCTCGCTGGGGTTGATAATCTGGCCCTGCCGGTCCATGACACGGTAGACGGGGATCCCAGAGATGACATTGGGCTGGATGAATTCTAGCTTGTCTATGAACTCCGCCGAGGCCCCTGGGAACTGGGGCTTGTCATCCAGGGACGGGAAGTGCTGCTGCTCCTGTCTCTGGGGGAGCTGGGGAGAGAGGAGGGTGGGGGCGGGGGTGCTCATGTCAGGAGAAGCAGAGGCTTTCCTGGCTTGACCTCAGGGCAGCAGGCAGTATGGCCTGGTAGTTAAGCCCCTGGACCCCAGTGGGCCCTGTGGCCTGACACACTGAGTACGGATCGCAGCTCCACCGCTTTCTTGATGTGTGACCTTGGGCAAGTCACCAGAACTCCTCTGCGTCTCCTCATCTGTAAAACTGAGGGGCAGATACTGCATAAGGCGGCTGTAAAGATTAAACACCTGCAGAGCAGCGGTCAGTCAGCTCAAGAACCAGGAGCTGCTTTGTCAGAAGCCCCGATGCCTCACCCTGGCATTCAAAGCCTCTCCAGTCTGACCAGATACCCCCATTCACCGTCACCCACTGCCACCGCAGGCTCACCCACCCTCAGTACCCTCCAGCCGGCCGGATGGGCTCTTCACTGCCCCCACACAACCAGGGTGGACACCCAGGATCGAGGAAGTCTCTGGGGTCTTAGGTGTCAGCCTGCCTGGGTTCAAATCCCTTACTAGGTGATCAGAGGAGAGTGACTTCCCCTCTGCCAGGGGCCCCTTTCTCATCTGTAAAAGGGAAACCACCTCGTGGAAGGGTCGTGAGGCTTGAACAACATCCTGCACACAAAACTGGTTAACAGAGTACTTCGAAGTCATAGGGCAAACGCTCAGGAAATGTCAACGGTCACTTCTGCCACCACCACATGGCTGCATCCATCTCTTTATTGAACGTCTGTTCCCCTCTCCCCCCAGCAAGCTTCCATGCTTCGATGACCTCTGTGCTCCTGTCCCAACCCCCACCCCTCTAGGCCCAGATGGACTCCTTCAACAAATATTTGAACACCTGCTTTGTTCCGAGCCCTGAGCCGGGTTCTGGGGACCTAAGAGAAGCAAGACATCTGTCACTGCTGCCCAGGGAGGAAGCTGGCGGCCAAGCAAGTGCAGCTGAGGCTGGGGCTGATCCATCCTTGCCCAAGAGAAGCCTTGAGCATGGGAGAGTGGGAAGGAGCCAGGCTTCCTAAGGAAGCAACCTGAGAGTGAGAGGGAAGCTGGGGGTCAGGGAAGAAGCCCCGGAGGCCGGGGTCACAGAACATGCCAAAGACAGAAAGCGAAGGATGGAATGTCACTTGTGGAAACTGGAAGAAGTTGGATGGCTAGAGAAGCCCTGGGGGTTGGCGGGCATGGCACCCCCTCTGCTGGCAGAGAAAACCCAGGAAAAGTCCACTGGGCAGCCTCTGGGTGCCAACCCCATTTCTCAGCCTTGACCTGGTCTCAGCACTGCCAGTGCTCCCCTTAAGCAAGCCCTGGCCAGCTGCCAGTGGAGCTCTGCACCCACAATATCACTGGGTCCTCAGCCTGCCTGCTCTGGCCTGAGGAGGGAGGACGCAGAGATACTGGGGGTAACATCACCTGCACCATAGCTACAAACAGGTCAGTCAGCTTCCAAAGCAGGCCGGGCTGAGAAGCAGACCCCAAAGCCCTGCTCGTCCCCCCAGCTGCCATGGCTGACCCAGCTTCTGCCTGCCCATCTATGGGGATCACGGCTTTGCCTCCGGGAGGAACTCAACAAGCAACTGGCTGGCTCCCCAACACCCCTCAGGTGCTCGGGTGTGCACCCCACTCTCCCTCCTTGAATTGCCTGGCAGAGCAGCCAAGGATCCAGGGGGAAGCGTGAGCACGGGGGCTTTTATCTGCGTCTATGGCTGTGAGGAAATAAAGGAAACGACACTCCCCACGGCAGGGCAGGTCCAGGCGTGACCACAGTGGCAGACTTCCCCTGCTTGTGAGGGAAGCCACTGAACTGCGGCCACCCGCACACCCTCCTCCTGAGCACCCACACTGGCCAGAACTTTCTGTCCCCCCCACTCCCAGGATCGGCAGTCTGTGTCTGCCTCCCACACAGATCACAAGCTCGGGGAGGGCAGGGAGCGTGTTGGGCTCGATTCTCACAGCAGGCACTCGGCAGGCCATTACCAAAGGGACAGAGGGATGAGTGCGTGGGGTTGCTGGCCTTGGAGCCCGACTGATGTGGGTGCCAGAATCTGATCTCACCACGTGGCTCTTTGCAAAACGCCCTGTGCCCACGAATTTCCTCATGTGTTGAACAGCTACACAGGGCTGAAACAGAAAGTTCCTGACATGAGGGACACAAAGCACATGGATGGGATGCATTCATGAGCTCAAAACTTGGTAGAAAGGAAAACCACCCCAAAACCTCGGAAGGGTATGAAATGGGAAACAGAAAATGGCTGGCCCTTCGGGAAGAGGACAAGGAAGAGCTGGGGAGAAGGTCTGGCAGCAGGGCACCCTGGACAGTAACAGCAGGCGGTGGAACAGGCCGGCTGGGGGTTCGGGGCTGGCAGGGGGCAGAGGACGAGGTTAAAGGGCTGAGAACAGACTGGGCTGTCAGGACAGGGCTCTGCCTGCCTCTGGTGGCTGAGCAGCGGCCACTGGGGCACCCTGGCACACCCCACACTGGCCTTGCCTTGCGGGGCGGAGGGGGAGAACTTCCTTCCTGGGCCTGTGACACTGGGGTGCGGACCCCAAGGCTACTGTGCTGACTGGGTGAGTGGCCAGCCCAGAGGAAATGTCCCCCCGGGGGAGGAGTGTAGAATGGCCTAAGGAAGGATGCGACTCCACCCTCTTTTTCTTCTGACTGTGGGGAGGAGGGGATAGTTTGCCGAGGTGGTGGCCGGCAGCTTACAATGGCCGCACAAAGCCTGGCTCCAGCCACACAGGAAACAGAGGCCTGCTCTGGAAGGTTGCATGGCCCAGCAGGCCCCCTGTGGAGCCACTCCCCAAGGTTAATTAAGACTCCCCGAAGAGCAGACTCCAGCCTGAAGCTACTGAATGGCACCCCACTGGGCCCTAAACTGGTTGAAGAGGAGAGGGGTGGCCAGGTGACCAACACCCAACACGAGGGTTACAGGCTGCAGCAGGTGCCAGGTGGACGCCCACTAGGAGAGGGAGGAGAAGGGACTCCAGTGCTAAAAGGCTTGGTCGGGGCTCTGTTCTATCCAGCAACGCCATCAGGTCGCCCTGAACCAGTGTCCCCTTGTGGAAAGGACGAGAACTGCTACTCCACACGTGCAGGGGGAGATGGCTCTAGGGGGATCTTCTGTGACCAGCATCAGAGGGAACATGAGGGAAAGCTTTCTGGAGAAGGGGGAGTTACACCGAGGCCTGCTGAACCAGCAGGGGCGAGGCAGGCAGAGGCTAGGGGAGCAAGGCCAAGGTGAGTGGAGAGAGCAGAGAATGAATGAGGCTGCAACACATTAGGAAGGAGAGCTGATACCATGCACTTCCCTACCTTCTCTGAACCCATGGAGATGGCAGGATCCTCTCACTTCAGGCCTGGGGGCTGGTTGGGGAGGGGAGGGATTTGCCCCAGGGCAGGGAGATCATGACAACGTGGTGTACAGAGCTGCCCCAGGAGCGCTAGAGAGAAAGGGGGGTCTGGCCGTGGACAGTTCTGTGGATGCTGCCAGCGGGCTGAGTCCTCTGTATCGTGAAGGCCACAGAACACAGGGGCTCTGGCAAGCATGATGCGGCCTGGGGCACTGCTAGCGGGAAGTCCCGAGGGAGGACACCCTTTCTGACAGCCCCAGACTTACTGTCCCTGGAGAAAAACTGTAGCCTCCCCACTTCTTGAGATCCTACCGAGTACTCAGGACAAGTGCCTCCTAAGAACCATTTGCTTTCATCTTCATGTCTCTCTGAGAGAAGTGCCACCGATGTCCCCGTTTTACAGATGGACACTGGTCAGGAACGCTTCTCCTAGGAAGCGGCTGGTCAGCTGACACCTAAAGTATCATATTCCCACAAAGGCCTCCAGGTAGAAGGAGCTCATTCAAGGGAGGGCAAAGGGGCCCAAGGGGCTGAAGGGCAGGGAGGGAAGGGCGTGATGGGGGCTGGGGTGCCCCCCACTAGCTTCTCATCAGCCCCTAAGGCCCCAAGCAGAAGCTGCTGTTACACGCCGAGACCAGACCCCCAAGACCAGACCAAGGACGATGTTGCAAGACTTGAACTGAAGCCCTATTGCTTCTCCTAGCAGCCTGGTACTATGGAGAGACACTGGGCTTTACAGTCCAGAAGGCCAAGTTCAGACCTCACCTCCCCAGGCCTCAGTTTCCCCACTCATGACAGAAGAAAACTGCCAGTACCTTGCAGTGTGGCTGTATTAGACGGAATGACGGACTGAGTTGGTGACGTAACTCCTAAGTGTTTCCTGATGTGAAAAATGAGGCCTTGGACCTCAAGCCACCAGTCAAGAGGGCAATGGACCCATACAGTGAGGAGATAAGCGATGCCCATCTCCATTCGTGCCTCCATGCACACTGGGCACCGCCGCCTGGAGATGGCACATGGGGTGCTGGGACTTCCCGCTAGCAGTGCCCCGGGCCGCATCATGCTTGCCAGAGCCCCTGTGTTCTGTGGCCTTCACGATACAGAGGACTCAGCTCCCGACAGTCAGAGAAACAACATCACTGATGATCCACACAGAGCGAGCTCTAGGTGTTTCCTCCCTCCCAGAGGAGGGACTCAAGTCACCCCACCTGCTAGGCTCACAGAAGTAAAGTGACTTGGCTGGGATCCCTCTTGGTTGGCTGAGAGTGTTGGCTGAGAAACCAGCTCAGGACTCCCTGACAATTAAGTTTCCTTTCTCCTCTTCTCCCTGAGCACTGAAATGTCTGCTATCACCTGCCCGGAAGCAGGGGAATCAGACGAACACCTCCTGAGCAACAGGAACGTGGAAAAGAGAGGCAAGCAGGCAGAGATGAAGTCAGGCAGCCCGAGCCTTTCCCCCAACCACCCACCTGTCAGGTGCAACACAGCCCCTCCAGCCTCCCCCAAAGCAGGATCTCTGCACTTGGCCCTGCACCACCATCCAATATGGCAGCCATATGGCAGCCACCTGCGGCTATTTAAACTGATTAAAATTAAATAAAATGAAAACTTCAGTTCCTGGGCCATACTGATCACACTGAGAGCTCAGTACCCAAGTGTAGTCAAATGGCTACTATACTGGGCAGCACACACCTAGCACAAAAACACACCATCACTATTGCAGAATGTTCTAGCGGACAGATCCTGGTCTGCAATCTTCTTTGACTAGAAGGCGCCTGGGTGGCTCAATCAATTGTCTGCCTCCAGCTCAGGTCATGATCCCAGGGTCCTGGGATCAAGCCCCCAATCAGGCTCCCTGCTCAGGGGGAAGCCTGCTTCTCCCTTTCCCACTCCCTCTGCTTGTGCTCCTTCTCTCTGTGTCTCTCTCTCTGGCAAATAAACAACAACAAAAAAATTGTTTAAAATATTGTTTGACTAAGTCCCATTACTCTTTCCCTTCTCTCAAAAATGGTCTCCTTTTTAATCTTAGAAAATACAAGTGGGAGAGGGACTCCAGGCTGTTCAGTGGGTAGAGCATTCAACTCATGATTTCTGGGTTGTGAGCTCGAGAGCCACACTGGGTATAGAGATTAATTTAAAAATTGAAAAAATAAAAAAATAAAAACAAGTGAGAGTAATAAAAGTGGAGAAAAGCAAGCATGGACTATACAAATATATAAACTTAAAAATACACAAATAGGGACTCCTGAGCTGCTCAGTTGATTAAGAAGCTGCCTTCAGGGGGCCCCTGAGTGGCTCAGTGGGTTAAAGCCTCTGCCTTCGACTTGGGTCACGATCCCAGGGTTCTGGGATCCAGCCCCGAATCGGGCTCCCTGCTCACCAGGGAACCTGCTTCCTCCTCTATCTCTGCCCGCTTGTGATCTCTGTCAAATAAATTAATTAATTAAATCTTTAAAAAAAGAGAGGGGGGGGGGAGAGAAGCTGCCTTTGGCTCAGGTTATGGTCCCAGGGTCCTGGGACTGCATCAGGTTCCCTGCTCTGTGGAGAGCCTGTTTCTCCCTCTCCCTCTGCCTGCTGCTCCCTCTGCTTGTGTCCTCTCTCTGTCAAATAAATAAATAAATAAAATTTTAAATGCACAAATAAAACGTAAGTACTATGAAAGACTCCCTCCAAAAAAATCTCCCTTTCACATCACCCACCAAAAAAATGAAGGAGAGTCAAGAGGGAAAAGCAGCAGGGAGTCTGAGCCTGGAATGAAGCAGATTTAATCAGCCATAAATGACCTTTCCCTGCTTTCTGCCCTACCCACCTCCCGCCCCACAGGCCCAGCCAATGGACTCTTGGGACTAGGATCAGGATCTGCTTGCTCCAAAAACAGCCACAAAGAACAGCCCAAACACAGGAAGCTGCCCCACCCCCCGCCTCCTCCAGAAATCTTTCCAGAATTACCTGCTTCAAGTGTCTCCTTTTCCTATCTATGTCCGCTCTCCTTATGCCAGGCCCACCCTCTTCACTCTCCTCCCCTGCTTCTCTCCTTATATAGAGTGTCCTCCTACAGAGTCTACCTTACTCTCCTAAAGGATTAGGGATCGGAGGGCCAGACTCAACCCCAGAAGATCTGGACAGTTTTCCTTTCAAGGGCCTTCACCAATCCAGGTCCTGCCAAGGTCACCTCCTTTTTTCTTCTGATCTCCAAGGTCAGTTTCTGTCCCTTCCCTCCACCCTTACTTTCAACAGTGACCAACATTCCTATTGCCCTTATCAAATATCAGGTCCAGTTCTCACTTTACATTTCTTTAATTTTACTACAACCCTACAAGGTAGTCAGTTAGCATTTTAAAAAGAGGAAAATGCACCCCTCTGTAGAGGTCCAGAGGAGCAGTCCTTTGCCCAAGACCACATAGCTGGAAAGCAGCAGGGATATGAACTCACCTTCCGAAACACCATTCTCTCTGGTGTGTGAAATTTAAGTTCATGGCTCTTCCACAGCCCAGTGCCTCTCTCCCTCTAATCAAACTTCCAGCTAGACTTCTGCTGTGTGAACTTACAGTTAGCAGCATCAACCCAAGAGGATTCCGACCCTTTTGATAAGAATTAAGCATTTCTTGGGGGCACCTGGGTGGCTCATTCGGTTAAACATCTGCCTTCCCTTAAGCAGCTGCCTTCCAATCAGGTCTTGACGGAGTCCTAGGATCAAGCCCCAAACCCGGCTCCTTGCTCAGCAGGGAGTCTGCTTCTCTCTCTCTCTCTCTCTCTCTCTCTGCCACTCAACACAGCTCATGCTCTCCCAACCTCCCTATCTCGCTCGCTCTCAAATAAATAAAATCTTTAAAAAAAGAATTAGGCATTTCTCAAATGTTACTCAGAAATGTCGACAGGGTGCTGCTCCGCCTGGACCTCTCTAGCTCTTTTCCTCAACAAATTTTTATACGTTATCTCCTCTGCTGAATGACCGAAACAGACAGGTCCTTTTTCTGACATTCGATCCGGGACACTAGATCAAACGACTTTGTTACGCAATTCATTTTAAAATCAGAACAGCAGTAAAGGAACAAAGAAAAGCAGGACACTTTAAAAGCCCGCGCCGGAAAACCCTTTCTCTTTTTTTCTCCTTTTTGAAGGGGGAGAGGGAATCTTTACCAAGAAGAAAGTCTCTCCCTTGGGCAGTTTCACTCTCCAATGCCTCCGAGGAAATGTTTCGCCTTCCTCCCGTGTCCCGGGTCCACGCGGCCTCCCGCGGGAATGAGCAGCAACTAAAAAGGAACCCCCTCCCTCTCCCCAAATTGTCTCCCTCCCTCCGGGCCCACGAAGGAGCTGCCTCACTTCTCTCCTGAGGAAGTGGAAGTCCTTCCCGAGTGTCCTCTCCGAGTTCTCTCAGCCCCTGTCCCTTCTGTGACGGTCCCCTCTTCACTCCCTGCACAGACCCCCACATGGGAAGACGGTGTTGACATCCCTATTTTCCCTCAGAGAAAACTTCCCCAGGTACTCACAGATCTAGCCAGGCCGCGAGCCCCAGACCGCCGCAGGAGGAGGCCAGCCTGGCCCAAGCCTCGACTTGAGCCCCAGACTCTCGCCGCCGCAGCCGCCACCGCCACCGCCATTTTGGCTAACAACCCCACAGCGCTCCGCCCCTCTCCTCAGCTAGGCTGGGGGCTGCCCCTTTATGAACCTGATTCAACTGCTAGCACCGCCCTGCCAAAAACCACAAGGTGCTAATCCTGAGGTCTCTGCGGCACAGGTATGGGAGGGCCAAACAATCTAGCTTTCCAAAATCACTCTGACCGCCTCATCTTAGTTGTTTCTAGAACAGGCAAAGAGGAGGACAACCTGACTGGAGCCCCAGGGCTTTAGGTCCCGGGGCCTCGGGTAGGATGAGCCCACGCCAATGCCCGCCCCCTCTTCTTTACTCTCCAATGGCATTCCTGGACTTGCGGGGCGGGAGTGGGAGGAGCCAGATTGTTAGTAAACGCGGAGCCACGTGCGCGCGCGGGTCCTGGCAACCGGAGCGGCGCGTGCGCAGTGGATACACAGCCTGTACGCAAAGGCGCGCTTTAGGGCGGAAGCGGGAGTCCCCGGCTGCACGTGGGCTCTGGGGCGGTGGAGGGGGCGATGCAGGCTGACGGCAAGATCCGCACCGAGTCCGCGACAGAGTCCGGCCCACGGGGCCCGAGCTGCAGCCTCCGGCATTTTGCTTGTGAACAGAACCTTCTGTCTCGGCCTGATGGCTCTGCCTCTTTCCTGCAAGGTAAGAACTTAACCTAGGTAAATAGTGCCCGGGCCAGGTTCGCCACGTTGTATTTGTTCTAAAAGGTCACAGTGCATCATGGAAAGGAATGCCACCAGCTGATAAATGTCCCTCCTAGACTGGTACAGTTTCTTTTACCCAGGGAGATACTACCGGATATGCCAGAATAATGTTCTCTCTTCCTCCCGACTACAGGAGAGACAGTCGATATCCCCACCCTCGCAAATACTTGGTTGGAAGAGGGGCAGATCACCACTACCGGCCTCATTATTCTCTGGACGGTAGGATGTCTTCTCCCCAAGTAAATACTTTCAGAATTGAAAGTGATGTCCCCCTTCCTCCCGACCAGTGGGGTAAATATCACATTGACTGTGATACACATCTCTCCCTATGAGCCTCTCATATGGAGTTTGGGGCAGGTCTTACCTGCTGGGTAAATATCCCCTTCCCCTAGCCATATACATCTCAAATTAGACTCAACTCCCTGACCCAGGTAAGTATTCCTCTGGAGATAGGCCTAATGCTTGCCCCCATAAATGCTTCAGTTTCCTCACTAGGGGTATTATCTTCTACCCAGATACAAAACCTGTTTTCATTCGTTTCTACATTGAACACACATGTATTTGTGCTAAGTACTGTTCTGGGCACTGGGAATACATTGATAAATATATATATATATATATATATTTTTTTTTTAATTCCTGACCTAACATTTTATGTTTTGGTCAGGGAGACAGACCAAAGATAACTAAGTAAAATATATAGGAAATCGCTATGGAGAAAAATATAGTAGGGAAGGGAAATAGGACCTGCCAGAGAGGGTTGACCATCAGCAGGATGGTCAGGAAAAGCCTTGATGAGATGGTAAAGGTAAGGGAGCAACCTGAAAATTCCAGGAGGAAAAAACATACCAAGGATGGAGAACAGCGAGGACAAAGGCCCTGAAGGAAGGACCCTCCTGGTGTGTTTGAGGGATAGTCTGGAGACAGTGTGGCTGGAGTGATGAGGAGGCTGGGGAGAACCAATGGGGATGGCATGTCATTTGAGGCCTGGTGAATGAGCTATGAGCCACTGCTCCCAAGTTTTGCTCAGAGTGGTGGCATGATCTAAATATATTTTAAAAGACTCTCTCTGGCTGCGGTGTTGACTACAGAGGTAGGAGAAAAAAGGGGAGATGGTGGTAGCTCAGACCAGAGTAGAAGCAGTGGTGAGATTAGGGGTGGATATTGAAAGTAAAACTGATATGGGGTGCCTTGGTGGCTCAGTGGGTTAAAGCCTCTGCCTTTGGCCCTGCATCAGGCTTTCTGCGCAGCAGGGAGCCTGCTTCCTCCTCTCTCTCTGCCTGCTTCTCTGCCTACTTGTGATCTCTGTCAAATAAATAAATAAAACCTTAAAAAAAAAAAAAGAAAAGAAAGTAAAACTGATAAAAATCTGCAGATGGTTCAGTGTTGGCATGTGGGAAGGAGAGGGATAACACCAAGGTGTTTTTTCCCAGTCAGCTGTACTGAGAGACTCTGAGGAGTTTATTTTGGAACAGTAAGTTTGCAGGGCTTGGTAGACATCACAGCGACCATATGGAAAGGGCAGTAGGACCTACAAGTCTGCAATTCAGAAGAGAGACCCCATCTGGACATACAATTTGGAATTTTCCGACTGTAGATGGTATTTCATTGGATGAAATCACTTGATGAAAACAAGAAAATGAGCGTAGAAGGAAAAGAGAAGTCACAGGACTCGACCTTGGTCCTCTAACCTGTGAGAAGCTAGGAGAAGAGAGAGGAGAGGTCAGGAAGGTAGGAAAACCAAGAGAGGCCACTGACCTGGGGCCTGGAGAAGTGTTGTAAGGGCCCACCAGCTGCATCTGTCCTCCAGAGCTGTGGCTGGATGGTCTGGACGTATGTCATCCCTGACGCTGTCAAGAGCTGCTCCAGTGGGGGTGGAGAAGAAAAAGCAAGTTAGAGATGTGTCTTTAGGAGCTTTGCTGTACATGGGGGATGAGTTGAAGATGGATGTGGGTCCAGAGAAGAGAGAATTGCAGGAGCCACGTCCGTGAGAACATGACAGGGAGGGTCTGCCTAGGTTCATGGGGGCCACAGGCAGGTCCTCCAGAGTAACAAGAACAAAGACCACCAAGTGGATCTCGTTCTGTGTGGTTAAGTTCCTCTCTGAGGGCAGATTCCCCAGGAGCTAAAGAGAAGCCCTGCACCCTCCTCCTCCTCCCCAACCCAGGAAACGTGCCCTGATGCTGGGGACTTTCCCAGGTCCTCCCTGAGACTTAGCTCTGCTGCTCGATTCACATGCCTGGAGTTTCTTCCACATCAGAATTATTGAGGAGGGTAGCCCCTCCCGTACTCTAAAACTCCCAAACCCCCAGGACCCGTGCAGACTGTGGAGAGTGTGTCCCACCCACTTATGTCCTCCACGGGTTGTTAAATAGGTAGAGTCCCAGAATGCACCTTGCACCTGCCAAGGCTGTCATCACGTGTCTCCCCGCCACCCCCCCCCACCTGCCCCAGGCATTTGTAACCACTGTGGGGATTCCATGTTCTGTGTTTAGAAGCCTGTGCTCCCACTCTGTGTTGCCCACTGCAGACTGTGGGCCCAGCTGCACGCTGGAATGACCCGTGGAGCTTGGATGCTCCCAGTGCCCGTGCCCCACCCCAACAGTTGAGTTAGGATCCCTGGGGGAAGGGCTGGGTGTCAGGATCTTCTCACTCTCCCCTGTGATTCCAGTGTGCAGCCCGAGTTGAGAACCACTGCTGTGTTCTATACTCTTTTCTTTTTTAATGGAATAGAGTAGGGCGCCAGGCTGGCTCTGTCAGTCCGAGGTGCGTGCGACTTTATTCCAGGGTGGTGAATTCGAGCCTCATGTGGGGTGTGGAGATCATTTAAAGAAAATTTTTTAAAGTAATTAAGTAAAAAGTAAATTACGTCGAATAAAGTAGAAAGCGTCAGAATGTGTCAGCAGCAACGGTAAGAGTTGTTTAGTGAGGCCTTTGTTCTGTTTACACATACAGATGTTTGCATGAGTTTGGAGTGGTGCCCATGAAATGTATTTTTATCTTGGGACTTACGGCGAGAAAGGTTTGGAAGCCATGGGTGTAGTCCAGCCTCTTCATTTTGCAGATGGCAAAATGGAGGCCTGGAGAAGTGAGCACCATCAGCCAAGTTTACAGGGCCAGCAGGAGGCAGACAGGACTAGAAGCCAGGCTGCTTTTTTTTTTTTTTTTTTTTTTTTTTGAGATTTTATTTATTTGACACAGAGAGAGAGAGAAAGAGCACAAGCAGGGGGAGCACTAGGCAGAGGGAGGGGGAGAAGCAGACTCCCCGATGAGCAGGGAGCCCAATGCGGGACTTGATCCCAGGACTCTGAGACCATGGCCTGAGCCGAAGGCCAACTGGGCCCCCCAGGCGTCCCAGAAGTTAGGCCTTTACTCCCAGGTCTTACCTCCCTGGCTGCTGTTCATGACACTCAGGACCACTCCCAGGTTATGTCTCACTTTCTCAGAGGTCCCGACTGCTGCAGAACTGGGGGATGTGAGCCTGAGGGAAGACAGGTTGGAGGAAGCTTTGGAAGGAGTTGAGACCAGTGCAGTAAGGGGGAAGAAGGTTAGCTCATGGGAATAACTTCCTGATCAAGTCAGCAATAGCTAAAGTAGGTCATGCGCTGGGCATATGCCAATGTCCACAGTGGCTTACGTGGATTACCTCACCTAATCCTCACGATGCCGTGAGGGAGGCACCATTATCATCCTCACTTCACGTAAGGAAGCACAGCAAATGCTCAGAGAATCACTGCCAGCAAGTGGTGGACTGGACTGGGAATGACAGGGGCTTGGCACTTCACTGGGACCCCTCAAGGAAAGCACGATGTGCCTGAGGCCTCCTCTGCTGTTTCCCCAGGGGATACATCGGTCCTGGCGGGCGTGTACGGACCAGCTGAAGTGAAGGTCAGCAAAGAGATCTTCAACAAGGCCACCTTGGAGGTGATCCTGAGACCGAAGATCGGGCTGCCTGGTAATCAGGCCCAGCAGGATCTCTAGCTTCTTCCTCGCCACTGTCCCCGGTGTCCTCTCTCCCAAACCCAGATCTTGGTGTCTCCCCCCAACCTTTGTCTGTCCTTCCTCCTCTCTCCTGGCTCCGTCTCCCCTCCTTTCCACTAACCTGTTGTTCCACCAGGTTACTCGCCCCCTCACTCCTGGGGCTGGGTTCACAGGGACGGAAGTGGGCAGCAGCAGGGGGACACGGGAACTCTGGAGTTTTCCTCCCCCAAGAGGCTCCCTTGCTGGATGCCAGAGGGGGAAGGGATGAAGTGGGTATCAGTCAAGCCCTGCCCCCTTCCCACTGGGGATCCTCTGTCATCCATGCAGGGTCCTGCACCAACCCCGGCGGACACAGGCAGGCCCTTTCCAGAGGGCTTGGGGGGGGCACATGGAGGAAGGTGAGCCAGGTGGAAGGGAAGAGGCTGACAGCCCCGCCCCACCCCTGATTTCCCCAGGCGTCGCCGAGAAGAGCCGGGAGCGGCTGATCAGGAACACGTGTGAAGCCGTGGTCTTGGGAACACTGCACCCCCGCACCTCCATCACTGTGGTGCTGCAGGTTGTCAGCGATGCTGGCTCTGTATCCTTTCCCCCAGGGCTGCCGCCTCCAGGAAGTCCTTCAGAAGCTCATTGATGGCCTCCCTCACTCTGTTACCCATAAGGTCTCAAAGCACTTGACAGTCACCCACTTGTTGAAGAACAGCAGACACAACTTGAGCGCTTACCCCGTGTTGCGCACTGCTCTGAGTGCCTGACTTATATTAACTCACTTAAATCCACACAGCACAACAAACAGGTGCCACTATAATCCCCATGTTCCAAATGGGGAAACTAAGGCACAGCTAGGTCAATTCCTTTGAGCCCAAGCCATCTGCTCCCAGAGCCCAAAGGCTCCTGGCAGATAGGTGTTCTTGTGCTCCCATGTTGGAGGTGAGGAAGCAGGCCCTGAGAGGAAACGTTGCTTGCCCAGGGTCACACAGCTGGAAGGCAGCATTGGCAGAACTGCAGCCCAGGCCTGACTGCCTGCCGAGCCTGTGCCAATGGCCTCCACTCTGACCTGGGGCGATGCTAGGGCCGTCCTGAACAGGCAGAGTAGTTAGGTCAGCAGCCTGGCCTAGAAAGATCCCTGTGGTTTGGTGAGAGGTTGGGGCCAAGGACCAGAATTGGGCATTTCTAGAGGGGCTTCCCAGAAGGGAAGTAATAGAAGGACAGTGGCAGAGCTGGGACTGACTGACCCTGAAGCTGGACCCTTAGCCCCTGTCATGGGGCTGGGGACAGAGACTAGAGGAAACTGAGGCAGGACTGGCTGGCTGGCTCCTGGCCCTGGCTTGCCCCTGCCACGCTACAGCCACTCCTCTCCACTAAAGATGACTGCTCCTTTCTCTGTCACCTGGTGGCAGCTACCTCCAGGTCCCCAGGCTTCAGGCCTGGCCCTTCCACTACCTCCCCATGTGATTGTGGGAGGTTCCTCCCCTCCTGCCCTCAGTATCCTAATGGTGCTTGGCATGTGCTTTAGGACAAATCTGTTGAGTATCATTAGGACCCCTGGTTGAGGCTCAGAGAGAGTAAGTCACTTGCTCAAGCTCACACAGCTGAGAGGTGCCAAGAGCAGGTCAGGAGCCCAAGGCTACTTGGTCCCAAAACCCCTTAGAAGCACTGTGCCCTGCTGCCTCCCTGTGATCAGTCAATGGACTCAGCCACAAGCACTGATAGGGTGTTCTGCAGGCCACCCCCATCGAGGGAATGCTTCTTAACCCTGCCCTGTGGCATCCAGCTGCTGGCCTGTTGCTTGAACGCCGCCTGCATGGCATTGGTGGATGCGGGGGTGCCCATGCGGGCCCTCTTCTGTGGCGTCACCTGCGCTTTGAACGCGGACGGGACCCTTGTGCTGGATCCCACGGCCAAACAAGAGAAGGTAGGTCTGAAGGCTGGGGCAGTTAATGGCTGTGAGCAGACACTCCTCCTCTCGGCCTCACTTCCCTGAAGCACTTGGCTCCTATCATGTCAGTCCCGGTTGGCAAGCCCTGGTCTGTTCATCAGCACAGATGCTAGAACCCCAGCTCAGAACCACTTAAGTGGAAAAGGAATATAACAGAGGTCCGGCTGGAGCCAGGGTCTCAAACACCATAAGGATTTCCTCATCTGGCTTTTCATTCTCTGCAGTCTTATGCGTTTTGGTTCTGTTCAGTTCCATTCGCTAGCCAGCATCTTGCCTGAGGCTGGGACCAGCCCCTAGAACTCCATGCTTTCCTCGCAAGCTCAAGTTCACAGCACCCAGGGCTCTGGCTCTTCCCAGATACTGACCCTGTACTGTGATGGGTGAGTCCCATCAGGAAAGCTGAACATGCCTGAAGTATTTCAGACAATTTCCTGCAGGAAATGGGTCAGAATCTTGTTGGAAGAGCCAAAGGGGCAAACAGGAAAGAGGGCCATACTCAGAGGCTAGCGGCCCATAGGGCCCTCGCCCTCTGCGCTGTTGGGAGATGCTGTCAACAGTTGGGTCTGGGCACTCACAAGGCGTCCTGGCTTGGCCCTGGCAGTGGAAGTCTGGAGACAACCTCCTCCCCTCCCCTCCATGGCGGGAACTGCCATAACCCCTGTTTCTGTCAAGACTGAGAACGGGATGCAGCCCTCCCTTCCTCGGCCTCTCCCCCAGATTATCGGGGACACCTAACCAGGAGAGCAGGGAGTGTGGGAAACAGTCTTCCAGCTTTCAGCCCTGATAGGACAGAGGTGGGAAGGGGAGCGGGGAGCCAAGAAGTACCCGCTGGTGACTGGCTGTGCAGCTGTCCCCCGTTGGAAGCCCCTGTTGGAAACATGCAGGTGACATCCGGGGGTGGGAAGCAGTTCCACTGAAGGAAGGCCTAAGGGCACTGCCCCAGGAAGCAGGTGATGCACAGACGAAACACCTACATCTGATACCCTAGAGACTGCAGGCTGGGGGAGGGGCAGGTCCCCTCCTTGGGACCCGCTGAGACTGCCCCATGCAAGAGTCTAGGCATCCTACCCCTCATCCCTAGGAGGCCCGGGCCGTCCTGACCTTGGCGCTCGACAGCGTGGAACGGAAGCTGCTTATGTCCACCACCAAGGGGCTCTACTCCGATGCTGAGGTACTGGGGGTGACCAGATCCCTCCTGGTTGTGCGGTCTTGTCGGGGCCCTGGGAGGTGGAAGGAGAGCCCCTTCCTTATATCCCTTCTGTGTGTAGAAGGCGTTTTCAAATGTTGTAGGCACAGAAACCCTTGTGGGAATTTGAAAGGGAAGCCTCAGTCGCGAGAGCAGAGCAGGAGAGCGCTCAGGTTGAGATTGGGAGGTGAGGCATCTCCTGCTCAGCTGGGCGCTCCCAGAATCCCAGTGCTCTGCTCCCCCAGACCACTTTGACCTGTTTCTCCCGTGAGCCTAGGAATATGTGGTGCGTCCCAGATTCCACAGCTTCCAAGATGATCTGGCATCACAGGGCTGGTGGCTCAAAAATTCTGTATCTCCAGCTGGAGCTGGGCCAGGCTGAGGCCTCTCGCAGGGGTCAAGTTGCCTGATCCCACCTGTCCACGCTCCCAGAGCTACCAGAATTCGACCCTTGAAGTCCTCCCCTTTTTCTCAGTTCTGCCTCAGAAAGAGCCCACCAAGTGGGGAAGAAAGGCAGGCCTTGGAAACAATCCCCTGGCCACTTGCCTCACTGCAGGGGAAGCAGGAGGTCTGGGGGCTTTGGGAAACAGCCAGGGTCAGGGCAGGCTGTGGGGTTGGTGGAGGCGGGTGGTGCGGGAGCAGGGAGGCCCCAGTACCACCAGCTCTCTCCCCTCCTCCAGCTCCAGCAGTGCCTGGCTGCGGCCCAGGCTGCCTCGCAACACGTCTTCCGCTTCTACCGGGAATCGCTGCAGAGGCGTTACTCCAAGAGCTGAGACAAGCCAGGGCAGGGCACCCTTCCCGCCACCGCTGCCACCACCCACTACCTCCGTGGAAAATAAACCAGCAGCCGGCCTCGCCTCTCAGTCCCTGTATGCCTGGATAAGCTTGTGGGCCTTGGGGCACAGACCCACCCTGGCCCCCCAGGAAAGCATTTCTGACCTGGGAACTCCTCCCTTCCCCACCTGGCAGTCCCAACAGATACCTGTGGGGCACCTGCTGTGTGCAGTCTTGCTGGGTGCAAGACTCCGGGGTGAATGACGCCCCCCCCCCAGGTCCCAGGTTCAAGGAGCAGTAGGGTGAAGGGGAAAGAAAATCCGTGTTGGTCCGGTGGTGGTGAACGCTAAGAAGGAGGCAAAAAGCAGGGAGGAGGGGTTTGGGGAGGACATCTGCCGGGGGTGGGGTGGGGTGAGGTGGGGGTGCATCTAAGGGAAGTCCTACAGGACGTGCAACACTAGCAGGGCTCCCCTGGGGCTCCCGTGATGGTGGCTGGAGCAGCGAGATGGGTCAGGGACAGAACAGGCACAGTGGTGAGGCCTTGTGGGTCTTGGCATCCCTGTCCTAACCTGAAGAAACCAGCTCAGCAGCCAGTGAGCTGCTCAATGTCACCAGCTAGTCCATAATGGGGCAGGGTAGCCTCAACCCTGGAGTCTGGGGAGACACCAGCATGATCCTGACTGCGGTTCCCCACTTGTAACCAGAAGTGGCTGAGGCCCATTTCTTCTCAGTGGATGGTAGCACCTTCCAGGGTGTATGGAAATATGGGGGCGGGGGTTAGTTGCCCTTTGACCACTGGGTTCCCCCACCCTTGTATTTAGCGGAAAGGAGCCAAACACATGAGCACATCGCCTGAGGAGTAACTGTCCTATAGCTGGGCCACGTGGTCGCCAGATTTTGTGTGGCACTGACATTTGGGGGTTTACGGTGAAAATTATATGTCTGGCGGGCCCTCTGCTGCGTGCTTCACATGCTTGAACTAGTTCATACAGTTCCCACAATTGCCCCTTGGAGCCTGTGTCATTTTCGTCCCCAGTAACCAAGAAGGAGAAGAGTCTTTAGCTCGAAACTGCTCCGTGAGACTCAGGAGAACACCCGATGAGAAAGTGTTTTCTTCTAGTTAAGATCCACCAGAGTGGCATTAAACAGCTAAGCCGCCTGTCTGTCACGCCATTACTTGGTCATCTCTCAGGCCCGCTCTGTGAGCACTCCTGTGCCTCTGGGGAGCTCTCAGGGTCTGTCTGTCGGGGGCTAGCACCCCAATACCTATAAGCTCCAGCCTTTCTGGTCTCCGGCCAACCGTCTGATTCTCCTGGGGCCATCTTTCTCCCCCAGAAGCCTGCACAGAATGAGGCCAACAGGAAAAGCGGGCAAGAGATGGAGAGACCAGACTGCTCATTTCATCTGAGCCCAAGTCCGGTTTCTGCCGCCAGCTGTGGGAAGAGTTCAGAGGGATACTGCCCTTCACAGGTGTCACCCATCTGATCCTCCCCAGGGGTGGACCATTTTGGAGAAGGGAAAACAGGCTCAAAGAGAAGTCACTTGGGCCAAGGTTGCAGAGCTAAGGAGAAGTAAACTCTTGGAACCTGGGGTAATTCTCCACAGGCCACAGTGCAAGGAGAACATTCTGCAATTTGGGAACCCTCTGCCCCATGGATTCACCCTTTTCCAGCTCCAAGTTCGCTGGGGATATCCTGTTGTCACTGGTCGCGTGTCCCTTCCTGGTCTCCCCGAGCTCCCTCCTCCCCGCCCCCCCCCAATACACACACACAGAGGTTTGGCTTTGAGAGCGTCTGGTGTTTAATCTCACGCTGCGGTGGCCAGGAAGGAGGGTTCTGCCGCTGCTGCCGCCTCATCCACCCGGATTCTCCACGTTGCCAGCGGCGCTCCCGGATCCCGGCCCCTGATTCACAGTGGGGGCCGCAGGGGCAACTAGGGCGGCTCTCGGGAGGCCAGGTAGGCGGCCAGGGTCACCAAGGCAGCTGCATATGTGCACACGCCCAACCCGACGGCGAGGACCCCCAGCAGGAAGGCTCGGCGGGAGGCAGCCCCTGCCCCCTGGACGTCACCCTTGGCCCAAGCCTTGTTGGTCTGTGGAGGCGTTGGGCAGCGGTGACTCAGGCATCCCTGCAGCCCCAGACCCTTGCCCTGGACCCGCCCCCACCAGCTCATTCAGAGATTCCAAAAACAGCAGCCACTGTGGGCCACGCACAGGGGTGCCCAAGTGGCTAATAAAAATAGAACTCTCTCTCAGTGCCACCATTTGAGCTCATCTGAACCTCACGATGACCCAGAGGTAGGAATTATTCCCGTTTTACAGGTAAGGAAAATGAGGCCCAGGGAGGTTAAGTGGCTTGCCCAAAAGTATTAACGGAGTGTGTCAGGCCTAGGAATTTGAGCCCAAGTTCCTAACCACCACTCTGGGCTTCCACTCTGAAACACCAGTTTTACCTTTCCATGTTTCTATGCAGGTCCTTCTCTCCACTTTTGCCCCCCACCAACGCATAGCACTTCTGTTTTGTTCTGAATACCCTTTCCCCTTAGATCCAGCCCTACCCACAGACTGACCTTCTGGGCCAGGCAGAAGGCTGCAATGCCCACAGGCCAGAAACAGCAGAGCATGGAGAAGACAGCCAGCCCGAGGTGGTCGTGGGGTAGGAGCGGGGAGAGAAGGCTGCCCCTGTCCCAGTCCGAGTCGCTGTCGCTGGATGATGGGTCCTGTGGGTGGGAAAGGGCCTGAGTGGGCTTCTCCACCCACCTTCCCTGTCCCACCACTCTGCTCCCCATTACCCCCAAAGACCAATACCAGGGCCTCCCCAGAAGCACCAAAAAAGAAGAAAACATTCCAGAAGATAGGCTCTTAACTTTTACAGCCTGGATCCCCTTGAGGGGAAGCTGTATATCCTCTCTCCAGAGAAGAACCCCCACCCTCACCCAGAGTTTTGTGTTCAATTTCAAAGACTCCACAGGTCCCATCATGGTAGTACAATTTCAGAGTTACGAGTGGAGGGAGATGGGATGCCTGGGTGGCTCAGTGGGTTGAGCCTCTGCCTTCACCTCAGGTCATGATCTCAGGGTTCTGGGATCAAATTCCGCATCGGGCTCTCTGCTTGGCAGAGGGCCTGCTTCCCCTCCTCTCTCTGCCTGCCTCTCTGCCTACTTGTGATCTTTCTCTCTGTCAAATAAATGAATAAAATCTTAAAAAAAAAAAAAAAAGAGTGGAGGCAGACACCAACAGGGACAGGAACTGGCAAAAAGTTGGAGTCCAAGAGAGATGGCTCTGGGTGTCTACGTTTCTAGGAAAAACCTACCAGCTCAAAACTAATTCTAGATTTTAAAAAAAAAAATTTAAATCTTGCATTAAATAGCTCATAGGATTTTAAGCAATTCTTACAGGGCCCAAACTGCAATTAAAATCCAAGTTAGCAGAGAGGTCAAACAAACAGAAAAGGCCTCTTTTGCCCTGAAGCCAACTGCCAATCCCAGAAAAATAACCTCTCAACCCAACCGTGAACAAGATGAAAAGTGATCTCTAACTACTGGTAGTGCCCACAGGCAGCTGGCAAGCAAACCAACTCCTCTCAGAGAAAGGTACGTACCTTCAGTCTAGGCCTCACAACAATTTTTCCTAAAAATAGCTTTTCAACTGTGATGACCAGCATACAGTCCAAAAATAACCAGGCACACAAGAAACCCTAAAAGACCAGAAATAATAAGGCCCTCCCTCCAAATCTACAAAGAATGGAATTATCAGACACAGAACGATGTCAAGGTGACCCTAAATGTCTCGCTATGGCAGACGGTGTTTCCAAAAATGGCCACAACCATCTCTCATCCCACATGCTCCTCTCACAGTGTGACTGATATACTCTTGCCACCAAGGGGTGAGGTCTGTGTCCCCTCTCCCTGAGTCTGGGCAGGCTGACTCACTCATAATTGGTAGAATGTGGTGGAAGTAATGCCACATGACTTCCGAGCAGAAGTCAGAAAAGGTGAGGCAGTTTCTGCCTCGCCAAAGCACTCGTGCTGGAGGCTGGAGGGACAGAAGGATGTGGACCATGCTGCATCTGCCATGTTGTGAGGAGGCCCAAACCAGCCCATGAGGGGAGCCTCAGGCAGAAGCCCCAAGACTAAATTAAGATATAGACACCTACCCAGGCCCCAGCTCCTTCAGCCCCCAGACTGTTCCAGCTCCAGCCACCGGCTGACCGCAGCCTCATGAAAGACCCTGAGGCAGAACCGCCCAAACCAGGCCCTCCCATATTCCTGCCCCATGGAAACCATGAGCCATAATGATTGTTGCTGTTTTAAGCAACTGAGTTTTGGGGTGATTTTTTGTGCAGGAATAGTAACCGGAAAACCACGTGTAAGAAATAAAAGACGAGTGGGGGGAGTCTGGCTGCCTCAGTCCATGGAGCGTGCAACTCGTGATCTCGGGGCCGTGAGTTTGAGCCCCACGCTGGGTGTAGAGATTACTCAGAATCTTTTTTAAAAATAAATACATAATTATGACAAACTTCACAGTGTATACAAGGAATAAGAAATTATCAAAGTTAACACAATAATTTGGAAGAAAAAAAAAGCAGGAGCAACACAGAGAGAGGTGGAAAGACAGAGAACAGAGGAGCCAGAAATCAGAGGGAAGACAGGAAGCCAAAGGTGTGGGAAGAAAGATGAGTGACAAATCTGGAGAGAAAAGAGTGAAGAAACCAGGAGAGGCACAGAACAGGCAAAACCACCACTGGACATCTAGGAAGTCCCCACACAGTTGGGAAGTGAGACTCCAGGCCGAAGGTAGATACCCCAGCCTCCAACCTACCTGGGGTTCACCAGAGCCCCGTTCACTCACCTCCAGCCCCTTCCCCCAGATCCCACTAAGGCCTGCTGCTCCTACCTCCAGGTCAGGGGTTCCCAGCTCCCCAAGACCAGCGCTCACAGAAGGAAGAGGTGACGGTAGGAAGTGCCAACCCCCCAGTGACTCCGCAAAGGCTGTCTCTCGAAAGGGAGGCCCCATCTGAGGTTCCCCAGGCTTCTGGATGGGGGACACACAGCCCACACCCGCCAGCAGAGGCTGTTGGAGCTCTCGAAGACTGGGGCTGTCCATGGCTGGGGAGAGGCTCCCAGACGGGTTTCCTGGAGGTAGAGGAAAGAAAAAAGACGTGTTCTAAAAGTCTCACCATCTTTCCCCTGACTCCTGACTCTAGAGAGATTGCTGGAAGATGCTAGTTAGTTCACTGACCCTCAGACTCGTTTGCCAGAGACTAAAACTGAGGCCCACAGAATAAAAGAGGGCCAAGCTGTGAAGAGAATTTGCGGGGTCTAGACATTCAATTCTGGGATTCTGTCTCCTGAGGCAAAACCACATACCTGTAGCACACTTATTCCAAACCACACCTTGCACACTTACTTGCCCCATGAATTACACATACCCTGTGTCAAGTCTGCACCCTGAATACCCACGTCCACGGCTGCACATACTCAACCAGGCAAGCCCAAACCCCACCTCCAGGCACTCATTTCCCAAAGGGCTCCTTGCAAACTTGCCTTGAACAACATCAGCTCCCTCTGGAGCCCCCAACCTTATTACACACTCATTCTGAATGACTCCTTGCACACCCCGAATCCTCCTAGCATCAGATCCCCTATTTGCACACATAAGAACAGGCTTCCCATGCATGCACTCCACTCTCCCTTGTTCCCATCACTTACTTTCCTTGCATACCTGCCCCATACACCCGGTCTACGCATCCCTCCCCTACCCCACCCAGATGCACCCCGGGTACACAACTGCCTGCACCCCCACCTGCTCCCCTACGCCTCCTGCTTTACCAGAACCCACCTCTGCACCATTCCCCCATAACAGTCCCAACCCACCACACTCACACATGCTCAGACACAAGGAATGTTGCCACCCCACGATCCCCCCCTTCCCGTAGGGCCTCCCAAGCCTCATTCCAAACCTGGCTGGAGCCGATCTCCTCACCAAGGGTTTGCCTCCCCATCCCCAATACTAGGAGCCAGTGGAGGGGCCGTGCCGCCCACCTGTGCCCCTTACTCACCGCCCACGGCCATATGTCGGGACTTCCTGGGACCCTGCACCGACACCCGCCCCGACCCTGCGGCCCGCAGGTGACACGGAACTCCGCTCCCCGGGACCCCGGGCCTGGGGGCGCGGGGTCTGCGTTTTCCGCTGAGCTCCCCTCTCCACGCCCCAGGCCCGCAGCGCGCGGGGGCGGGGATGGGGGCGGGGCGGCGGGCTCCCGGCTCCGCCCTCCGCCGCGGCCCGGGTGGGGGCCTTGAAGGCCGACGTCAGTGCCCAGCGCTGAAACCCTGCTACCCCAAGTGTGCGGGAGCCAGCTTGGGGCTCCGAGGACTGCGGACCCTGACCGTCCCCCCACCCCAGCCCAGGCCCAAGAGCAGCGGGGCGGAGGAGGGGGCGTCCCCGATTCTCCAGGGCCTTCCTGGCTCGGCCCCGCCTCCACACCCGCCACTCTGCTTGCCCAATACTAATAACAGCAACCGCGGCTAACTGGGTGCAGTGGTCTGAGCGCTGTGCATGGGCACGCACACGATTCCTCAGCACTGCCGAAGAGGCCCCGTCATGCACTGTCCTGTGTGGCTCGCAGCTGGGGAACAGGCGCAGAGAGGCCGGGAACTTGCCGGGTTCACTAAGCGCGGACTAAGCCCCGACCCTGGCCGCTGCCTGAGACGCTCTAAAGTCACCATCGCATTGATTCTTCTCGGCAGCTCTCTTTCTGTCTCTGTTTCACAGATACAGTGAGGTTCAGCGGCGTGTGCTCGCTTGCCCGAGGTAAACGACTGGTGCTAAGACCGGCAGATTGCACCCCGGGGCTGCATTCGTTGCTGGCCCGAGGGAAGGGGAGGAGGCAGGAGTGGGGGAGGGGCGGGGGCAGAAGGCAGGGTGGGAGCTTCGGAGGCCAGGAGGGAGTGGACCGGGGATAGGGTGATGTGCTGGGTACAGGTGGTACGAGCCCTGGTCATCAGTCAGTGTTGGGACCCACACAGGCCCTACCTCTGGATAATGGCATCACCTCTCTGAACCCTCTTTCATCTGTCAAATGGGCGCCACGCTCCCTTCCTCTTGGATGTAGATGTGATCACATACACAGAGCAATAACCAATGTTCCACATTCCCTAAAGCCTGGCAAGGCAGGCGGCTGAAATATATGTGATGATGTTTGTGAATATCATTATTCACTGCTGGCTCCATCAGTCTGAATAGGGACCTTCCTCACCCTCTCCCTCAGGGAGCCCACCAGGCTTGCACAGGCTTCTCCCTCCCAGAAGCCCTCCATCTCACCCATCCCAGTCAGCCAAACTGGAGGATTCCCCTCCTGATGTGGGGCTGGCCAGGGTTCCCTTGCTCCAGGGCTCCAGGGCTCCAGGGCTCTGTGCCAAGAGTCCAGACGCTGGAGTTGGCACGGGCCCCACTCCTGGGGAGAACAGATGGTGTCTGCAAGTGCACTTGGCTCAGCCAGGGTTTCTGGCAGACGACAGGCGAGGAGACCCACCGGAGGGCAGATGAGAGGGACCTGGAGCCAGGTTGCTTTATCTGGGAGAGATAACCTGTCACTAGCTCCTTAACTTGGCTCTGGTTCTTTTTTTCATACAGCTTATCACTATGAAACATATTCCATATTTCTGTCGCTGGTAGTGTGAATCCTCTCCCCCATCAGTATCAGCTTCAGGAGGGCTGGGATTTGATCTGATCGCCTTTGTTCGCTGCTGTGCCTCAGGGCCTAGAACAGTGTCTGGCACAAAGTCGCCCTTCAATACATATTCGTAGGAAATGAGGGCGGGGGAGCGTGAATTCCCACCAGCCTGTTTTCCACCAAATCTTGGAGCACTTTCTACTATCACTTGGCATATCCTACGGCCCAGAAATTCCACTCCAACCAGACGTGAATGTATGTCCACCACAAAGCAGATTTCCTGCGATAAATAAATAAGATTTCCTGCGGGTAAATAAGTTGTAGCATCTTCACACCAAGGAAACTACGCAGCAAAGAAAAGGAAAGATCTACAGCCACGTGCAACAGTGTGGATGAGGCACACAACTGAAATGCTGAGCAAAATATGGGAGACACAAAACAATACTTAAACAGTGTGATTTCATTTATATAAAATTCAAAAGCAGGCAAAATTAAGCCATGTTGGTAGAGGCCCAGTGAGTAGTTACCCTCGGGCCTTTGGGGCACTCTGGGGAAAGGTCATCATATTCTTCTCTTGAGCTCACTTGTGATTATCAGGTGTGTTCAGTTTCTGGAATTTAATCCCATTGTTCACTTATGATTTATGTCCCTTTTCTGTATCGAGATTATACTTCAAAACAGTTAAAAAAAAAACAACAAGTGAGTCTCTACAGACTGACCTGGGGAACTTTCGAAGATGTATCACTGAGGGGAAAAAAGCAAGATCTAAAACAATACCTACAGTTGCTATGGAAAACAGTATGGCAGTTCCTCCGAAAATTAGAAACAGAGTTACCATATGAGCCAGCAGTTCTATTTCTGGGTACTTACCCTGAAGAACTGAAAGCAGGGTCTTGAAGTGGTCCATGTTCATAGCAACGTTGTTCACCATAGCCAGAAAGATGGAAGCAATCCTAGGGTTCATCAGCAGGTGTCTGGATGAAGAAAATGGGGTATCTATTTATAATTCAGCCTTTAAAAAGAACAAGAAGGGGTGCCTGGGTGGCTTAGTGGGTTAAAGCCTCTGCCCTCAGCTCAGGTCATGATCCCAGGACCCTGGGATCAAGCCCCGCATCGGGCTCTCTGCTCAGCAGGGAGCCTGCTTCCCGAGCTCTCTCTCTCTCTCTCTCTCTCTCTCTCTCGCTGCCTGCCTCTCTGCCTACTTGTGATCTCTCTCTGTCAAATAAATAAATAAAATCTTTTTTTTTAAAGATTTTATTTATTTATTTGACAGAGAGAGATCACAAGTAGGCAGAGAGGCAGGCAGAGAGAGAGAGGAGGAAGCAGGCTCCCTGCTGAGCAGAGAGCCTGACTCGGGACTCGATCCCAGGACCCTGAGATCATGACCTGAGCCGAAGGCAGAGGCTTTAACCCACTGAGCCACCCAGGCGCCCTAAATAAATAAAATCTTTGGGGGAAAAAAAAAAAAAGGAGGAAGAAAGTTCAGGGGTGCCTGGCCAGCTCAGTAAATAAAGTGAGCGACTCTTGATCTCAGGGTTGTGAGGTCAAGCCCCATGATGGGCATGGAAACTCCTTTAAAAACATTAATTAAATAGGGGTGCCTGGGTGGCTCAGTGGGTTAAGCCTCTGCCTTCGGCCCAGGTCATGATCTCAGGGTCCTGGGATGGAGCCCCACATCCGGCTCTCTGCTCTGCGGGGAACCTGCTTCCCCTCCTCTCTCTGCCTGATGCTCTGCCTACTTGTGATCTCTCTCCCTCTGTCAAATAAATAAATAAAATCTTTAAAAATAAATAATTAAAAAAACAAAGAAGGAGAAGATTGTGATGCACCCGACAATATGGACTACCCTGAGGACATTATAAAAGGACAGCTGAACCATTCTACCCCTGTGAGGCATCCAGACAGTTCTAGGCATAGAGACAGAAAGTAGAATGGCTGTTGCCAGGACTGGAAAGATGAGGGTGGGGTGTTGGTTTTTGTTTATAGCTTGTGTGTTTGTTTTTATTTATTTTTATGTTATGTTATTTTATTTTTAAGTAAGCCCAATGTGGAGCTTCAAGACATGATGCTGAGGTCGAAGGTCACAAGCTCCACTGAGACAGCCAGGCACCCCTGTTTGTTTTTAGTTTAGTGTTTATTTTTTGTTTTTTAACTATAGTTGACACACAGTGTTACATTAGTTTCAGGTATTAACATAGTGACCCAAGTGCCCTAAACCTTATGCTATGCTCACTACAGGTGTCACTACAGGTGCCATTACAATATCACTGACCATACTCCCTATTCTGCACGTTCCATCTCCGAATCCTTCGTGCTACAGCTGAAAGCCTCCTCCTCCCACTTCCCTTCACTCAGCTTGCCCATCCCCTCTCCCCTTCCCTCTAGCAACCATCAGAAAGCATCATCTTGAGATGTTGTTTTATATTTTTACTTATTTGTTTATTTATCTTTAGACAGGGAGAGAGGGAGCTGAAGTGGGGGGTGGGAGGGGCAGAGGAAGAGGGAGACAGAAAATCCTAATGTGGAGCCCAGTACAGCGCTCCATCTCATGCCCCTGAGATCATGACCTGAGCTGAAACCAAGAGTCGGATGCTTAGCCATCTGAGCCACCCGGGGGGCCCCAGGGACGTTTCTCTTTCATGGGTACAGAGTTTCAGTTTTGCAAGATGAAAAGAGTTCTAGAGATTGGTTGCATATTTATGTAAATGGACTTAATGTCACTGATCTGTACACTTAAAAATGGCTAAAACATAACACCTACATTATATATCTTTTACCACAGTTCTTTTAAAATTTAAAAATACCAAGTAGTTAAATATTCAGTTTGCTTTTTTTTTTTTTTTAACTTTTTTTTTCTTTTGTCAGAGAGAGTGAGCACAGGCAGACAGAGTGGCAGGCAGAGGAAGAAGCAGGCTTCCTGCTGAGCAAGGAGCCTGATGTGGGACTCGATCCCAGGATGCTGGGATCATGACCTGAGCCGAAGGCAGCCGCTTAACCAACTGAGCCACCCAGGCATCCCTTCAGTTTGCTTCTTGAAAAAAAATGTAAAATATCCTTTTTTTTTTTTTTTTTTTTTTAAAAAAGAGATGTGAAGGGGCGCCTGGGTGGCTCAGTGGTTTGGGCTGCTGCCTTTGGCTTGGGTCATGATCTCAGGGTCCTGGGATCGAGCCCCACATCGGGCTCCCTGCTCCGCAGGAAGCCTGCTTCCCTCTCTCTCTCTCTCTGCCTGCCTCTCTGCCTACTTGTGATCTCCGTCTTTCAAATAAATAAATAAATAATCTTTAAAAAAAAAAAAAAAAAAAAAAAGAGATGTGAAATATTCCATTTCAGTAACAACACCACCAACAAAATGAGATCATGATCTGAGCCGAAAGCAGAGGATTAACCCACTGAGCCACCCAGGCACCCCCTGGAGCATGAGATTCTTGATCTCAGGACTGAGTTCAGGCCCCACCTTGGGTGTGGAGATTAAAGAAATAAAAACTGGGGCGCCTGGGTGGCTCTGTGGGTTGAGCCGCTGCCTTCGGCTCAGGTCATGATCTCAGGGTCCTGGGATCGAGCCCCACATCGGGCTCTCTGCTCAGCGGGGAGCCTGCTTCCTCCTCTCTCTCTCTGCCTGCTTCTCTGCCTACTTGTGATCTCTGTCAAATAAATAAATAAAATCTTAAAAAAAAAAAGAAATAAAAACTAAAATAATAATAAGAGTAATTAAAAAAAATAATAAAAGGCATATCGAAGTACCTGTGGACAGGGGTGCCTGGCGGGCTCAGTCGGAAGGGCATGCCACTCTTTTTTTTTTTTTTTTTTGACAGAGAGAGAGAGAGAGATCACAAGTGGGGGGGGGGCAGGCTTCCCGCTGAGCAGAGAGCCAGATGTGGGGCTCTATCTCAGGACCCCGGGATCTTGACCTGACCTGAAAGCAGAGGCTTTAACCCACTGAGCCAACCAGGCACCTCAAGGGCATGCCACTCTTGATCTCCAGGTCATGAGTCTGAGCCCCACAGTTGGGCACAGCACTTACTTAAAAAAAAAAAGAAAGAAAAGAAAAGAATAGAATCGAATCTGCTGGCATAGTTTAAAACAGCTTAGATGATATTAAATCATCCAATCCTGACAACAGTCCAATAAGGTGGGTCCTATCATTTGTCCTCACGTTACAGAAAAGAAAACCAAAGTGCAAAGAGGTTATTGGTCACACAAAAGGGGCCGAGCCAAGGCTTGAATCCAGGTAGTTGACCTGGGAACCATTTTTGTAATCACTAATATCAATCAGTAGGGAGAAAACCAATTAAAGAGAAAATATTTAAGGAGCACTGCGGGGGCGCCTGGGTGGCTCAGTGGGTTAAGCCGCTGCCTTTGGCTCAGGTCATGATCTCAGGGTCCTGGGATTGAGCCCCACATTGGGCTCTCTGCTCGGCAGGGAGCCTGCTTCCTCCTCTCTCTCTGCCTGCCTCTCCATCTACTTGTGATCTCTCTCTGTCAAATAAATAAATAAAATCTTAAAAAAAAAAAAAAAAAAAAAAAAGAAGGAGCACTGCGGGGGGGGGGGGGGGGTGGCGGTTGCCTGGGTGGCAAGTAGGTTAAGCCTTCCGCTCTTGGGTCTGACTCATGACTCAGGTCATGATCTCAGGGTCCTCTGGCTCCTCACTCAGCACGAAACTGGCCTGGGATTCTCTCTCTCTCTGTGTCCCTCTCCCAGTCACTTTCTCTCTCTCTCTCTAAAATAAATAAATCTTGGGATGCCTGGGTGGCTCAGTGGGTTAAAGCCTCTGCCTTCGGCTCAGGTCATGATCTCAGGGTCCTGGGATCAAGCCCTGCATCAGGCTCTCTGCTCAGCAGGGACCCTGCTTCCTTCTCTCTCTCTTCCTGCTTCTCTGTGATCTCTGTCGGTCAAATAAATAAATAAAATCTTTAAAAATAAAATAAAATAAATAAATCTTTAAAAAAAAAATGAAGGAGCATTGACAGGACTTGACTGTTTAGATGTAGTAAGTGATGGGAGTCTAGGATGACACCCAGGCACAACCTCCATATTCCTTTAAATACTGAAAGACATACATCTAAGAAAGGAAGGACAGCAGAGAGGTTAAGAACATATGGTTTAGGGACACCTGGGTGGCCCAGTCGGTTAAGCATCTTGCCTTTAGCTCCGTCACGATCTCAGGGTCCTGGGATTGAGTTCCACAATGGGCACCTTGTTCAATGGGGAACCTGCTTCTCGCCCTGTCTGCTGCTCCCCCTACTTGTGCTTGTCTCTCTTTCGCTGTCAGATAAATAAATATTTTAAAAAAATTATACAAGGGAGTGCCTGGGTGGCTCAGTAGGTTAAGCCTCTGCCTTCAGCTCAGGTCATGGTCTCAGGGTCCTGGGGTGGAGCCCAATATCAGGCTCTCTGCTCAGCGGGGAGTCTGCTTCCACCCCCCCCCCTTGTAATCTCTATCTGTCAAATAAATAAAATCTTAAAAAAAAGAAAAGAAAAAGAAAAAGAAAGGTATACAAGATTTAGGGATAGAGTTAGACAAAACTATAGTTAATTTGGTTTAAAGTAAATGATTTTGCCCTGATTTCTTCATCTCAAAGAAAGCTGATAAAATTAACCACTCTGTAGGGTGTCATGCAAAAACGATCAGTTTACGGGGTCTGGCACAAAAAAATACTCGCTAAATGGTAGCTTACAAATAGATCTCTCAGTGAAATGTAATCCTATTGAATTATTTATATAAATACTATCCTATTTAAATGTCCCCTCTTTGTAATTTTGAACATTTTTTTCCTACTTTGCTAAAAAAATAGGAAAATGTGGAAAAAACAGACTAGCGTTTAAGTGGTTTTAGAAGGTGGGGAAGGCGCAGTGCTCAAGAAATCACAGGCAGTGCCCGAGTCAGTCGCTACTTACACCCATTACAGAGATGCCGTGCAGGGTCACAGGACAAATTACTGGCAGGGCCCAGCCTTCAACAACCAGATTTTCTTCAGATAAAGGGGCCTCAGTTCCTCATTTCTCATACCCCTTCCCCCACTCTCCCCCTCTTTGCTCAGAATCGTACTAATAGTGAACTGGGCAGTAAGGAGAAGGAAGTTGCATTTATCATCACTTGAGGAGCCACAGGAAACTGAAAAAAGGAAGGAAAACCCCCTCCCAAACTTGACTCTCTCTGAAGGAGGAAGGGTTTTTTTCTCATGATAAGACCTCGGGATGCACGCAGTGACCATAGGGAGCTTCTCCCTTGGTCCTGGCTCAAATCTCTGATTTGTGGTCCCGGGTGGAAGAGAGTTTCAGGAGGCTCGCAGCGTGGAGGGCTCCGCGTATTTTGTGAGAAAGGCGTCCTGGAGAACAGTTGGCGCGCAAATTTCTTCAGCCACACTCAAGATGGCAGCTGCCCGGCCACGCCCCAAATGGCGGAACCACGAGTCTGGCTGGGAAAGACGCTTTTCCCAAAATGGAGAGGGGAGAGAAAACGTCCATCACATATTGGCCCCGCCCCCGCCAGCCGCTAGGGCCAATTAGCGGATGGCAGGGCGGGTGCCAGAGTAGGAGAGGAGGTTGCTGTTTCCCCAGCAACAACCTGGGCGCTCGAAGGCGGGCGCAGCCTCGGAAGGGTCCGCGCCTCGGGTCTCTCGCTGCCAGAAAGATCCTGGGAGACGCGCGAGCCGAGCCTAGGAAGTCGGCGTCCGTGGAGACAGGGACAGGTCAGGCCCATGAACTGCAATCCCCGCTACCTCTTCGCCCCACCTAACCGTTAGGTGCTCTGAGGTAGGAGTAACGCATGCGCGGGTTTAGAGGCGGGGCTAAAGCCGCCCTGGACTGAAGACGCATGCGCTCGTTGCCACTCGGCGGTCGGACGCGAAGAGGCGGAGCTTTATGCTTGGGGTGGGGCCACGGAGCCTTGGGGCGGGGTTTTCCTCTGAGCTGAGCAGAAAGAAGACGTTTTCGTGGTGGGTGGTTAGTCAACAGCTCCTCACCCAGCTCTCACCTCACCCCACGTATTTTTCCGGGGCTCCCCTCGGGAGGCGGTCAGGATCGCGTTTAAGACTGCAACCTCAGTAGTTTGACGAAACTAGCTGGGAATGTTAGTACTGCCCCTTGACTTGGTAAGCCTCACTTTCCCCATCTGTCAAGTTGGAGGTAACAGTACACTGACTTCCTAGGGTTCTGATTACATTTTTCCCTTAGGGCCATGGCTGAGGTGCACGTGATCGGGCAGATCATGGGGGCCACCGGTTTCTCGGAAAGTAGCCTCTTCTGCAAGTGGGGCGTCCACACAGGTATTCCGGGGCCTGGTTCATTTCCCCACCCATACCCCCAGACCAGAGTTTCTACCCTCCTTCTTTTACCCCCTGGCCTAGTTCCTGATCCTCATCTTCCTTTGGCTCCCAGGACCCCCAGCCATGGCCACACTCTGACAATGTGAATTGGGCATTGTTCTTCCCATCCCATCTCTCTGAGTACTCTGGCTCCTCTCTGAACACAGTCCCCAAAGATATGGGGTTAGACACCTCCCCCCACAAATATTCCCAATCCTCAAAACACTAGCCAGCCTAATCCCACTGAGCTTAGTGGTGCCCAGGGTCCCTCCCCTATCTTCATTCTTTGCTTTATTGAGTTCTGACTGTGAAATGCGTTTCCATCCCAGATTTACAGAGGAGAGGCCACCCTCCTGTATTTTTAATTCTCTATGAGAATGGAGGAACCCTTCCGATCAGTCATCCATGTTCATCCACACAAGACTGGGAGGGACTGCAGAGACCCCAATTTTCATGTTTCCCCATCAGAGGCAGCATAGCAACCAGTGTAACGGGTAGGACCATAGGCCACCAGCTCTGGGCTCAAATACTAACTTTCTCACCTAGTGATTGATGGCTTTTGGACTTGGCCTTTGTGTTTCCTTGTCTAAAAATGAAGCTAACAGCAACTAAGAGGCAGCAGAGTGTTGAGGTTAAGAGCAGACTGCCTGTGTTCAAAACTACATTAATTATGTGGCCTCTGGCCCTCATCTTTGCCTTGATTTCCCTGTCTGCACAATGGGAATAATAACAGTGCTTGGTTCATGGGCTTGTCTTGAGGACTAAATGAGTATCAACAGCACTGAGAAGAGGGCCTGGTGCAGTGTTTGCCTGGCTTGTAGGAACTAGATGGGGTTCATTAGTGAAGCCTTGCGTGTGCTGTCCCACAGAGAGAAAAACGCTCACATCTGTCATCTCTGGAGATCCTGAGTCCTTTGCGATTTCAGTGGAGGGTAGGATGGAGGCTGAGATCTCTGGGGAAGGGGGAGGGTGGTCTGATAAGAGGCAGGCTCTAGTCAAACTTAGTTTCCAGTCTGGACCCTACCACTCACCTGCTCTGAGACCCTGGCTGGGTGCTGTCCCCTCTTGGAGTCTCATTTTTTCTCATCTGTAAAGTGGGAATATTTGTCTTTCAGAGGGGTACTGACAAATCTTGTACGTGAAGAGCCTGACTCAGGGCCTGGTACTTTCCTTACCTGGCCCAGGAGGGAGCAGTAACTAACATGACTGTTAGTAGTTCAGGGGCCCCTTGGTAGGGGGACAGTTATTCCAGCAGAGAGCTCAGGAGCAGCCAGATCAAGGGCTTGGGCACTGTAGTCAGAGAGCACAGTTTGAGTCCAGTGCCACCGTGGGACAGTAGTCAACCATGTTCCTGCTGTGCCCAGCGTGGGCAACTGTGCTTGGCACACAGCAGTGTTCAGTAAATGTTAATGGAATAAATGGCCAAGTGACTTCCCTTCTCAGAGTCCGTTTCTTTATCTGTAAAATGGGGATTATATTAGCACCCACATCCTATGAGCACTTATTTGTCCAGCAAACATTTATTGAGCACCTTTTGTGTACTGAGATCAAAGTTTGAGGTCTTGGGGACTCAGCAGTGTGTAAGAGGCGTGGTCTCCTGGGGCTCCCAAGTAGAGGGACAGAAATTTTTTAAAAAGCAGGTAAGGAAATGAGCACAGGGATCACTGACAGTGGTCACTACAGGAAGAAAGGAGAGATGACATGCCAGGGACTAGCGTTCAGATAAGAGGATGAGGGAGCATCCATCTGTGAGAGGCAGCACACTTGAGCTCATCCCTGAAGGATGAGAAAAAACCAGGCACGGGCACATCCAGGAGCAGAGCTTTCTGGGCAGAGGCCAAAGCCAGTGCAAAGGCTCTGAGGAGGGGAGTAGAAATCGGGCCAGTGAGGCTCCAGGGTGGTGTGGGATGGAGAGAGTGGTGGGAGGTGAGTTGAGGACTGGGGCACAGGCCAGGCCAGGCCATGCAGGGCCTTGTAGGATCCTGAAGGGAGTCTAAAGTGGGGAGGAGGGGGGAATAAAAATCCCAGAGGGCAGATGAAATGAATTCATGGCTAAACCAGGAGCACAGCATCTGGCTCTCTGTCACTGTTATTATCAGCCCCCGTCTATTGCTATTATTATGTACTTTTCACCATGTGCTTGAGCTCTTGAAGGACACCCTCGGCCTCATCTTAGTCCTCGGACGAGGCCTAACATGGGGCTGAGAAGAGCCACAAAATGCTATCCAGCACTTAACCAGCACTCCCTGTCCCAAGGGTGTTCTGTATATTGGCTCGTTCAATCTTTTCACAAGAGGGATGTGTTCTTATGCACCCATTTTACAGAAGGGGAGACCAAGGCGGAGACAGGTAACTCGCCCAAGGTTGCACAGGCGGGACAAAATAGTACCAGAATCTGAACCCAGACATTTGGCTCTCGAGTCCATACTTTGTAACCCCAGATCTCCCCACTGCCAGGGAGAGCCAGGGTCCCCAGCCCCAGTGGCTTCCCCTTCCTGATGTCTGCTTCCCACCCCTCCCTGCAGGAGCGGCATGGAAGCTCCTGTCAGGTGTGCGGGAGGGCCAAACGCAGGTGGACACACCCCAAGTAGGGGACATGGCCTACTGGTCCCACCCCATCGACCTACACTTCGCCACCAAAGGCCTCCAAGGTGGGTTCACAGCATGAGCCCTGGAGCAAACTGAGGGGAGGGGGGCTAGCTGCTGCACCTGGGCACACCAAGCCCCATCCCTGTTCCCTAGGCCCTTTGGGTCCCTTCCCTGGCCAGACCTGGCCCGGGAGAGGCTCAGCTGGGGCCTCTGCAGGCTGGCTCTGGAGTATGTAGGACTAGGCCAGAGGCCAGGGCTGCAGGGGGAGGGGGGGGGGGAAGGTGGGGACCAGGGAGAGAAGGGAGGTGGCTTTCAAAGAGACAAACAGGAGTCTTCAATCAGTAGGAGGCTGGGAGGGGGCTGTGAGGGAGAGAGGCAGGGCCTGCAACCCTTCTGTTTTGCAGTCTCTGCTCAGCTGCTCGCAGGGGAAATGAGTATGCGGGGGAGGAAGGGTATCAGAAAACCTTTTCTTGTGGAAAATTTAGATCACTGGAGAGGAGTGGATTCTAGGAAATAGCCCAGGTAAACATGACATGTATTTCAACAATATAAATAATATTGACTGAGTGTCTGCCCTGTGCCCCGCCTGTGTTGGGTGATGAGGGGGAAATGTTGGTGATTGAGATAGCACACACACACCCCCAGCCCTGTCCTCACGGGGTTCACCATCTCCTTGGGAGAGACAGAGCTGTCCCTGGACAGGGCAGCCCAGAGTGGGCAGGTCTGGGGTGGGGGGGGTGCGGATCCTAGAGGGTAGGGAAGCCCCAGAGGAGATGCCTGACTGCCAGGGAGTTGAGGGAGAGCTTCCTGGAAGAGGGGATATTTGAGCTTTGCCATAAAGGGCTAGTAGGAGCTAAGTTGGAGGGGTGAAAGTGGGCAGAGAGCTGTGTGTGAAAGGCCCAAAGGGGAGATTGAGCTGGGGGCATTTGGAGGATCAGGGGTAGACAGGAGGAGGGCCAGGGGTGAGGTGGCAGGGGACAGGAGACAGGCCATAGGGCTGAGGCCATGTCCTGAAGGCACCAGGGAGCCACAACACGTGACTCACGAGTCAGATCTCAATTTTAAAAGATCCTTCTGGCTGTCTGTGGGGGATGGACTGGAGTATGAGACAGGTAGCCTGTCCTCCAGCTCTACAGACCCCACTTCCTCTAGTGGGGGCCCCATTCTTGCCTCTTCTTTCCTCAACCCCCATTCTGCCCATCGGGAAATCCTTTGGTTTTACCTTTGAAATGTATCCTAAATACCTCCACTTCTCTCCCTGGGCCCCCTAGTCTTCCCAGCCTCACCTCTTACCTCTCTCTTGGACAATGATAGCCACCTCTTCTCTGTGCTCCCATCCTGCCCCCAGAATGGGTCTCTCTATGAACACCCAAGTTGGGTCCCACTCCTTCTTTATGCAGAACCCTCTATGGTCCCCATCTTACTGAGGGTAAAAGCCAAAGCCTTATTGTGAATTCTTTTTTTTTTTTTTTTTAAGATTTTATTTATTTATTTGACAGAGAGAGATCACAAGTAGGCAGAGAGGCAGGCAGAGAGAGAGAGGAGGAAGCAGGCTCCCCGCTGAGCAGAGAGCCCGATGCGGGACTCGATCCCAGGACCCTGAGATCATGACCTGAGCCGAAGGCAGCGGCTTAACCCACTGAGCCACCCAGGGGCCCCTTATTGTGAATTCTTAAGGCCCTGCTCAATTTGGTATGCCCCCGCCTCTCCTCTCCCTCTCTCAGACCGCTCCAGCCACGCTGCCCCCATCAGACAGCTCCCACCTCAGGGCCTTTGCACTGGCTATTCCTTCTCCTGGGGTGTTCTTCCCTAGATATCCATCTACTTGGCCCACTCCCTTCCCTCCTTTAGGCATTTGCCCACATGTCACCTTCTCAGTGAAGCTTCCCTTGCTCACCCCTTTCTAAAACTGCGTCCCTACCCCCACCATACACAGCTTTATTTTTCTCCAGAGCGGTGATCACCATCTGACATACCCTATAATTTGCTTATTTACTACATTCGTTGTCTAGGATGTCAGGAATTTTTGTCTGCTCTGTTCACCACTGTGTCCCCAGCTTCCAGAATAGGGCCTAGCCCAGAGAGGCACAGGAAGGAGGGTGAAATGGGGCCAGATCTCCAAGGGCTTTGCCTACCAGGTTGATGAGCTGAACCTCATGTTCTAAGGACATTGAGAAACCCAGGGAAGTGGGAGAACGATGCTTCCAACCCCCAGATGGAAGGTGAAAGAAGGCTGGTCCTGGGCCCAGAGCACACAGAGTGGGACATGGTGAAGGAAGAGGGAGGTGTCCAGGGCTAGGCCCAAAGTGCTCAGCTGGGGACTGCACTGCCCTGATTGGGGGACACAGAAGAGGAGGCTATAGAGAGGATGTCAGCTGAGGCCAGATTCAGAATGATGAGGTTGGACTTATGCTGAGGGCACTGGGGAGCCACAAAAGGGTTTTTAGCAGGAGAAGAACACAGATTCAGAAGGATCCCTTTGGCTGCCTTGTGAATGGGCTCCCAGAGAGAAGGCTGGTGCAGACAGCCAGTGGGAAGGGGGCTGGGCCTGTGGAGATCAAGGAGGTGGGGACCAGGGCCAGGGAGACCATCTACACCATCGCTCCTTTCTGCCCCACCGCCCCCATCCTGCAGGCTGGCCCCGGCTCCATCTCCAGGTGTGGTCGCAGGACAGCTTCGGCCGCTGTCAGCTTGCAGGCTATGGCTTTTGCCACGTGCCCAGCAGTCCAGGCACCCACCAGCTGGACTGCCCCACATGGCGGCCCCTGGGCAGCTGGAGGGAGCAGCTGGCGCGGGCCTTCGTGGGTGGCGGCCCTCAGCTGCTGCACGGGGACGCCATCTACAGCGGGGCTGACCGTTACCGCCTGCACACAGCGGCGGGTGGCATCGTGCGCCTGGAGCTGGGACTGCTGCTGCGCCACTTCGACCGCTACGGCGTGGAGTGCTGATGGTGCCTCCAAGGACAGGCCGGTACCCTCACCCTTGCTGACCTGCCCAGGGCCGGGATGGCCCAGTGCCCAGAAGCGCGGGCTCTGGACACTGTCGGATCTGACCCCAGCCAACAGCTGGCATGGCTTCTGTCCTGGTGAGCACCTCAGGCCCCATGGCTGCCCCTTCAGGTCCAGTTTCCCCATCTGTAAAAGGGGGGCAGTAAGCTTATGGGGTCTCAGGGTCCTGGGTGAAGAAAGGCTGCTTTGCCCATGGAAGTGCTCAATAAAGGAGAGCAGTTCTTACAGGTGTGGGTGCTTTTCTGACTTCCTTCATCGGTCAGATGTCCTGTGCTCTGTCTTCCCACTGACATCCTCCTTCAGGCCTTCACCTCCTGACACACCCACTTCCCTCATCCTCTGCCCCCTCCCCACTCTGGGTGCCCCTCTCCTTGGGGCTTCTCTCTCTTGTGCCCCTCTCCCCACTGGGACCCCATCTTCTGGCTGGCCCTCTTCCTCAGCTTCCCGCTCTCTGTCCGCTGGTATCCCGCCCTCTGATCCCCCCGACCCAGTGTCCCCAACCTCTGAGTGAGCCCTCCCTGCCAGGTTTTCATTCTCTCCGTGACCCGCGCAGCCCTCAGAGCCACACGCAACCCATCTGCCCGCTTTGGTCGCCCTCCGCCGCCAGGAGGCAGCACCCCGTTCGCGGGGCGGAGCCGGGGTGCCCGCCCCCTCCCCCCGGGGCTTAAGGGACCCCCCTCGGAGCCCGCCCACGCGAGATGAGGACGGTGGCCCGGCCCCCCCATGTCCTCCCCCTGGGGGCCGCCCCCGCCCCGCGCGCTTCCTGGGTGGGGCCGGGGCGGCTTCAAAACCCCCCGCCGTTCCAGCCGGTCCCCGCCGCTGCCGCCGCCGCCGCCCTTCGCGCCCCGGGCCGTCCCACCCCCTCCTCCCGCCGCGGATCCGTGAGACAGCGAGGCCCCCGGCCGGGGGCAGGGGGGACGCCCCCTCCGGGGCACCCCCCCGGCTCGGAGCCGCCCGCGGGCTGGCCTCGGCCGGGAGCGGAGAAAGGAGCCGCCGAGGAGCAGCCCGAGGCCCCAGAGTCTGAGACCAGCCGCCGCCGCCCCCGCCGCCACTGCGGGGAGGAGGGGGAGGAGGAGCGGGAGGAGGGACGAGCTGGTTGGGAGAAGAGGAAAAAAAGTTTTGAGACTTTTCCGCTGCCGCTGGGAGCCAGAGGCGCGGGGACCGATTGGTGCGGCGCTGCCCTGCCAGGAGGCAGGACTCGGGGACCCCAGACCGCCCCCACCAACGCCTCGGACGCTTGCTCCCCCCTGCCCCCTCCACGGCGTTCCCCAGACTCCCCCATTCCGGACCAGCCCTCAGGAGCCGCCAGCCCGGACTCCCGCGAAGACTTGACCCCAGACCTAGGGCGCACCCCCCTACACGCCGCGCCCCACCCCCAGCCTCTCTCCTGAGCCCCCGCGCATCCACGGACCCTTCTCCTCCGGGATCCGGGAGACGGGATATCTCTCAGACCTGCCTCAACTCCCCTCCTCAAGACCACCCACCTCTGGTACCAGATCTCGCCCATCTCGGTTTTTTCCTTGGGATACCGAGAAACCACCCATCAGAGCCTCCCCTCCACCTCCGCTCCGTTCTCTCTGAGGGCATCAAGCCCCCCACCCCACCCCGACCCTCCTACCTTTCTTCGGGAGACCCTCCAGCCCTTGTAGGGGCGGGGCCTCCCTTTTCCCACCCCAGCCCGGCTCACGCTCTCGGCAGTGCCGGGGGCGCTGCCTCCCCCATGCCGCCCTCCGGGCTGCGGCTGCTGCCCCTGCTGTTGCCACTGCTGTGGCTACTAGTGCTGACGCCTGGCCGACCGGCTGCGGGACTGTCCACCTGCAAGACCATCGACATGGAACTGGTGAAGCGGAAGCGCATCGAGGCCATCCGCGGCCAGATCCTGTCCAAGCTGCGACTCGCCAGCCCCCCAAGCCAGGGGGAGGTTCCGCCCGGTCCGCTGCCCGAGGCTGTGCTGGCCCTGTACAACAGTACTCGCGACCGGGTGGCCGGGGAGAGCGCCGAGCCGGAGCCCGAGCCTGAGGCGGACTACTACGCCAAGGAGGTCACCCGCGTGCTAATGGTGGAAACCACCAACAGTGAGCTCAGAGGGGCCGGGGACCCTGGAGGGGAGCCCCCAGGGGGCGCCGGAGTGCAGGGGTCACGGGGGAGGAAATTACTGGCAAAGGAAACTGGCTAGAGGAAGAGGACCCCCGGGGTTGCCGGGAACGCGGGCGGGGGGTCTCAAAGAGGATAGGACTGAGCTCTCTAGCTCCCAGGTATCCGGCCTTGAAGACGAGGAGATAGTGAGCGAAGGGGACCGCTTCTAGAAGAGACCATGGGAACATGCGGGATCGTGGAGGTAGTCCCCTAAGGGGTAGAAGCGATTGGGGGTGGAAGGGTAGAAAGACTTCCCTCTCTACCCCGCACTAGAGTGTGGGGGCTCGTGGGGTGAGGGCTACAGGGAGGGAGCCCGCTTTGGGAGAAGCGAAGAGCCCAACATTTGAGAAAGGAGAGGCAGTGGAGAAAGCTGACCCAGAGCTCAGGGGTCACGAGGCGAGAAAATTCAAGAACAGAAAAACTAAGTGAAGCGAATCCCGGAGGTGCCGGGAAAGTGAAGTGTGGCGCCGCTTGCAGCTTGCGCGAACAGGCGGGGTTGGGGGAGGGCCCGCAGAGAGGCGGCAGGGGGCTGATGAATGCGGGGAATAAGTGGACCCGAGGTCGTGGGGTGGGGGGGAGGTGAGAACGGTAGAGCAGCGGAGACCCTTCGGGGACGCCGGGGATATGCGCGAGGTGCCCCAAGTATTTGACATAGGGACGTGACAGGACAGGCTCAGCGGGGGAAGCGAACCCCCAAGACATCTAGAGTACTGGGTTTTAGAAGGGGTTTAGAGAGGGGGGAGACAAGCACGAGAAAAGGGGGATCGATAGGGAGTATAGAGAGCTATAAACAGTGCCGTCCCGGGAGCAGCGAGCCCCCCACGTCGCGGGAGGGAAGGAAGTGGGCTGAGTGAGGAGTCAAGCCCTAGTCAACCCAAGGGTGGGTGCGACTCTGCAAGATCGGGGTGAGAAAACTGATTGGGTCGGGGTAAGGGTAAGGGAGCCCCACGTGGGTGCCACGCGCGAAGGGAGGAGCCTGTCCTTTCGGAAGCGCGGGGAGGAGGACCCTGCAGAGTTGAAGGGGGAAGAGTCTGGACCCCAGAGTCCCAGTTCCTCTCGGAGAGGCTGGGGAAACCCCAGCGTCCGGCCGCCTCGCCCTCCCTTCCCTTTCCTTCCCGTGCCCGGGGGGCGGGGATGGCGCGCGGAGCCTGGGGCGAGACGGGGCAGGTCGGGTCCCCGCCCTCGCGGCAGTGGCGCCTCCCGCCCTCTTCAGCTCGGGGCGGGGCTGCCGCTGGGTCCGCCCACCGCCCCCCCTCGGGCGCCCACGCGGGGTCCGCTCGGTTTGCCCTTTCGGTCTTGGGTGGTGCACCTGTGGGTCCCCGGGCCTTGCGCGCGCCTAGTTGGCCGCTTCAGCTGGATGACGCCTCTCCCCACCCACCCCTCGGCCTCACCTTTTCCGTGGTCGCTTCGCCCTCCTTGTGGAGATTTCTTGAACACCGCACCTTCCATACTCGTCTCCCCTCCCAGTCAGCCTCCATCTCGCCCCCAAACCCTATGTTCCTCTTCCCGTGTGTGTCCACCCCATCTCTGCCTTCCACCTCTCCCACATCCCCATGCATGGGTCTCCCCGTTTCTGTTTCCTTCCTCTTTCTCCCTCTTTCCTCCACGCCCTGCTCCTCCTGTCTCCATCTCTGCAGTCTCTCCATCTCTCTTTCTGACCGGTCCTGCCCCTCCTTTCTTCTTCCTCCCTATCTGTCCCCCCTATCCCCTTCAATGCTCCTGCCCTACCCTTCCTTTGGGGTTTGCTGAGTAACCCTTGGGTCAAGATAGGGCTTCTTCGTGGAGGACAGGGGCTGGCCTAGCTAGAATAGGGAGGAGTAGAGGCAGGGGCCCATGGAAGGAGCTTCCTCTGCCCTTTCTCATCAGATCCTGTCTCCACCATTTCTGCACCCCTACTGCAGGGGCCTAAAGCATGTGCCCCAGTCCATCCAGAAGGTCACGGCCTGCCTACTCATCCTAGACTTTTCTGAGACTACAAAACACTCTTTCTAACTTTCTTCCTCCCTGCCCAAAGTCATTCCTACCTAGAATGAACTTTGTGTTATCTAACCAGCTGAGGGAGGGAGAGAAGAGAGGAAGGAATTAATAATAATAATAATAATGTCAAAATAGCAGGGAGGCAGCATAGCCCAGGGTTAAGAGCGCAGTTTTTGGGACCAGACCGCTCAAATTTGAATCCCAGCTCTGTAGCTCCCTACTTCTGTCAGCCTGGGGCAAATGACCTGCTTCCCAGCTCCAAAATGGTATAATAATTGTCTTTTCCTCATGGGGTGGTTGTGAGGTTTAAACGTCTTAACCCTTGTAAAGGGTTGTGAATAGCACCTGGCAAATAGTGAGTGCTCTTTAACACATGCATGCCCCCCCCCCCAACAAGTGGGCTCTGCTGCATGCCTTAACTGTGCTGTCTCACTTACCTCACATGATAACCCTGTGGCCCTGTGGTCGGTCGTTCTGCAGATAAGGGTCTGGCTCAGAGGGTGCAATTCTCTGGCCCAAAGTTACACAGCCTTCCATGAGGAGAGCCTGGTTGGGAGTTAGGGTGTTCCATGTGGTTGCTGGTTCCTAAACAATAGCAGGGAAGTGAGGCTCCGGGAAGGAATGGGACTTGCCCAAAGTCACAGAGCTTGTTCCAAATGTTCTTGATCCTAATTTGCATCTGAGGCTCCAAGTAGAGGAGGACTGAGCAAGCACAGGGGCCCCCTACTGCCACATACTGAGGGGACACTTTACCCACGATGGGTGAGAAGGGGTCAGGCCCCGTTTTACAAAGTAAGGAGACAAACCCAGAAAGGGCAAGCCATTTGCCCAAGCCCCACAGCCCAAAAGTGTCACAGTCGGGTTCCCAGCCACGGTTGTCAGCTCTGGAGAGCTCTTAGACTTGGGATGTGCCTGCCGGCTCCTCGCCAAACCCCTGACATCCCTATCCCCCCACTTCTGCTCCTCCTGCCTAGGAATCTATGACAAAATCAAGAAAAGCCCGCACAGCATATATATGCTCTTCAACACATCGGAGCTCCGAGAAGCAGTGCCGGAGCCGGTCCTGCTTTCCCGGGCAGAGTTGCGCCTGCTGAGGCTCAAGTTAAAAGTGGAGCAGCACGTGGAGCTGTACCAGGTGCGGGGCAGTGGGGCCAGACCGCGCCTGCGCGCTGGGGCCATGGTGGGCGTCCGGGTGGCTAGTGGCTGCCAGGTGCATAGAGACAAACTTTCGGAGAACCAAGGTGCACGCCCAGTGGAATCGTAGGGCTCTTGGAAACTCGCAGATTCCTAGCACCTCTAGGGTATTAAACACCCAGAAGGCTGGGAGTTTGAAAGGTCGCAGGCTCTGGGCCGGTTCTGTCCAATAGGGTAGCCACTAGCCACACATGGCCATTTAAGTTGACTAAAATGAAATAAAAGAAAAAAATTCAATTCGTCAGGCTCACTGGCCATATTTCAAGTACTCCATAGTCACATGTGGTTAGCGGCTGCTATTTTGGATGCCACAGATAAAGAATATTTCCATCGTCAGAGAAAGTTCCCTTGAATAGCTCTGTTTTAGAAGATTTTGAGTCTCTGGGAAGATTGGGGCCCCTGGAAGGGCTGGAGTCTCCAGAAAGTTACGTGATCTAGAATCCACGTCTTATGGAACATGAGGTTTAACAGTGGGCAGTAGACTCTTATAACAAAGGAATGTGGTCTATTGTCAAAACTTCTTGGAGTCTGGAGAATCCGGCTTTGTAAAGCCAGAGCCTGGAGTGTTCTGCCCGGCTGCCAGAGGATCCCCCCACAGGATCTGGGAGGCGTCAGCAGCATCTGGGTTTGGGGTGTGTCAGACTCCTGGGCATGTAGGAGTTCGGTGTCCTCGGACTTCTCAGGCTCATTGAGTGTGTAATTTTAGGGGTGCTCCCGAGCACTGGAGTTCTGGAATGACTTCTAACAGAAGCCCCTAGAAAGTTGCAGCCTCTCAGAAGTCAGGGCATCAGCTTTGCAGAATTGTAGCTTGCACTGTGGACCTCAGGATGTCTTCGGATGATCTTAGCGTGGTGGGTTGTACAAGCTGAAGGGGGCCTGGCATTTCACCAGTGAGAGAACTCAGGCCTGGGCTGAGGGCAGAGGCTGAGCCATCCAAGTGCCTTGAGCCCTCCCTGGCCCCAGGGTCTCCCCACTCTCCTCCCAGGTCTGCTCTGCAGGTGGTGGTTCCTGCAGGGCCCCACAGTGTGGCTGTTTGAGAGGGGACCATCTGAGGGACTCTCTGGAGGCCTGTTTGGCGGAGCAGAAGGAGTGGGGGTACAGTCAGTGCATTTGGGGGGTGTGGAGAACCATCTACTCACTGTCACCCTCCCCCCACGTTCATCATCTCCTAGAAATACAGTAACGATTCCTGGCGCTACCTCAGCAACCGGCTGCTGGCGCCCAGCGACACACCAGAATGGCTGTCCTTTGATGTCACTGGAGTCGTACGGCAGTGGCTAAGCCATGGAGGTGAGGACGGCTTCTTTGCCCCACCCCATTTTGTAATGGGAGCCATCTCATTGCCTACCAGCTGCTGCCCCATGTTAGTGCCAGAGAGCCAAGACCTGGCCTTCCTCCCAGACCCTCAAAAACCTGAGTGATTCCCCCTTAATCCATTTTCTGACCACCTGCCTAACGCTGGGGGATGCTGGGGATGCAGCAGTGACCCAAAGAGCCCCATCCTTACCCTCCCAGAGCCCTTGGTCCATTGTTGGGGTGGGAGAAGGGAAGAAAGACCTGAAAACTGGGTAGGGCTGGCCTGGGGAGCCCAGAAGAGATATCTGACTCAGCCTTGGGTCAAGGAGGGCTTCCTGGAGGAGGGGACATCGGAGCTGATATATATTTTTTTAAAGATTTTATTTATTTATTTGACAGAGAGAGATGACAAGCAGGCAGAGAGGCAGGCAGAGAGAGAGGAGGAAGCAGGCTCCCTGCTGAGCAGAGAGCCTGATTTGGGGCTCGATCCCAGGACCCTGGGATCATGACCCGAGCCGAAGACAGTGGCTTAACCCACTGAGCCACCCAGGCGTCCCCGGAGCTGATATTTGAGGGATGAGTGGAATCAGCCAGGGAAAGAAGGAGGGGCAAGAGCGTTCGAGGCAGTCCCTGAGTCCAGGGAGTGCCTGACACATCTGATCTGTCTGTAAGAGGACTGGTCAGAGGACTGTGTCTGTCCTGCCCATTGGAGTCCATGGTGCCCACGTCCCTTTTCCTAATCTCCCTCTTTTTTTTTTTTTTAAGATTTTATTTATTTATTTGACAGAGAGAGATCACAAGTAGGCAGAGAGGCAGGCAGAGAGAGAGGAAGGGAAGCAGGCCCCCTGCTGAGCAGAGAGCCCGATGTGGGACTCGATCCCAGGACCCTGGAATCATGACCCGAGCCGAAGGCAGTGGCCCAACCCACTGAGCCACCCAGGCGCCCCCCCTAATCTCCCTCTTGATGCTGGGGACGCAGTGGCAACTAAGACCACTTCACGATCCTGCCCTCGAGGGGCCCACAGTCATTTCCAGACATCTAGAAAGCCTTGCCAAAGCCGGAGAAGGCAGTGATAACTGGAAGGAGCAGTGTGGGGGCCGGGAGGTGCTCAGGCACCTGGACCCATCTGAGGGCTCTGGGAGGGCTTCCTGGGGGAAAGTGATAGTGTTGAGACTTGTGGGATAAGTGGTGGTTCGGCCAGGTGTTGAAAGATGGGGGCTCAAGAGCAGGTGGGAGCTGGGAGTAATGTCCTGTGCAGCTGGACAAAGGCCAGCCTCAGTCACTGCCGAATCTAGAACACCCAGTGTGGGGCCGAGCACCCAGGAGGAGCTTAGAAAATCACCCATTCATTCAAGAAAACTTTTTCCCACAGCAGCCCTGTGGGTTTGCCTCTCAGCCCTACATTTTCCCACTTGGGGCAAGTCCTCTCCCCTCCGTGGGGCTCAGCCTCCATGTCTGCAAAATGGGGAGCTTTGGTGAGGGTTGAAGGATATAATGCTCCCATGCTCACAGAGTGTTTAGAACAGGGCCCCTCAGTAGATGTTTTTATGACTGTGGGCTAGGCCCAGCGGGGAAGGAGAAAACAGGCATCCCTGCCCCATGTATCCTGCTTTCCACTGAGGGAACAATGGGGGAGATAAACAGCCAAACACAAATGTCAGGGAGGGTAAGTACTATGGAGAAAATAAAGTGATGTCACTGTGGGGGAGGGGCCTGTGTCCTGGAGAGCCTCTTGGAGGAGGTGACCACTGAGCTGAGGCCTGAAAGAGGAGGAGGAGGAAGCAAGAGGATGCAGGGAGAGGGTAGACGGGGAAGAGGAAGGCAGGCAGGAGCCCCCACCCCAGTCAACCAGCGTTGCTCCAGCCCCCTGCAGCTTCAGGGTGAGCCATACCTCACACTGCCTTCCCTCTCTCCACTCCCACAGAGGAAGTAGAGGGCTTTCGCCTCAGTGCCCACTGTTCCTGTGACAGCAAAGATAACACACTCCAAGTGGACATCAACGGTGAGGCCCATCTCCCTGGCCCGGCCTCATGGCGGCGTGCGCGCATGCGCCTGTGTGTGTGCGCGTGCACGTGCGTGAGTCTCCTCCCCCCGCCCCCTGCTGCGGTTCATCCATCTGAGAGTGTGTGTTTCTGCTTCCCCCACCCCCCCCACCCCTCCAAACCAAAGCAGGGCTCAGTTCCAGCCGCCGAGGTGACCTGGCCACCATTCATGGCATGAACCGGCCCTTCCTACTCCTCATGGCCACACCACTGGAGAGGGCCCAGCACCTGCACACCTCCCGGCACCGCAGGGCCCTGGACACCAACTACTGCTTCAGGTGACCTTTCTGCCTACCCATTGCAATTGGTTGATCTACTTCTTCAAATTGTTTTAGAAATCCACAGAATCATCTCTCTAGGAGCCGGGGGCTCCTAGGCTGGGGGACATGATGGTTGGCTACTGACCAGGTGCTCTCTGTTGGGCACTTGGCTTCGCGTGGCCTGGCCTCTCCTCCCGCCTGGGAGGCTCAAAAGACAAGCAAGCACTGGGAGTGCTCGAACGCTGGGATGGGTGCCCTGGGACCCCTAGAATGTTGAGGTCACTTTGTCTTCTTGATGGTGTGCTGGAATCAGGCTGTTGAAATGAGGGACACGAGCGTGTGGGAATTCAGTGGTGGCAGGTTGCGGATCTAGAAGGTTGAGTCTAGGACATTAGGATTCCGTGTGAATGACATCTGAGAACGCTGGGCTCCAGGAATGTTGGGATCCTAGAATTTGGGAATTCAGAATTGGAGGAAGGTGCATGTTGGATTCCTTATGCCATGGCAAACTGGAGTCCTTGAATATTGGGATCACGATGGGGGAAGCCTGTGTTAAAATACCAGCATCCACAGATGTTGGGGTTGGAGAAAGCCAGAGTGTATCCTAAAGTGTTGTGGCTCAGTGTTGGCATGGTAGAATCTGGCAAGGCTGGGATCTTAGGAAGTGGCAGCTTGGACCTCTTGAGTGATGGGCTCCGGATTGTGGGATGCTTTGATGCTATATCGAAATGGTGGAACCCATGAATGGCAGGACCCCAGAAAGCAGGAATGTAGCAATCCCAGCAAGTTGGAAATGCCAGTGGAGTGTGAGAACCTTGAGATGCTCAAGTACTACAGTCTAAGAAAGTCAAAAAGTTGAATTCCTTAGAATGTGGACATTCAGAGTTGGATGTTGCAGAGTTAGAATGATAACCTGACCTTGTCCCTCTCCTGCTTAATATTCCGATGGTACATCTGCTCTTTCTTTTTACGCCGTTTCCCTGCTGGAGAGTCAACCCAGGAACCCTGTGAATGAATACACGAATTGAGGTCTTGAGTGCTACTAACATTAATAATCTTACGAAGGGAGGCAGCCAGCCATGTGAGGCTCTGTAGGGAGGGACACAGTGTCACCTAGGAAGCTGGGCAAAAAAATTGAATGTGCAACTGATCGAGATGGTGGATCCAACTGCCAATTTTCCAGAAACCCAGGGATAGGAAAACAGTTTAAACCATACCATGCGCTTGCAAATCAGCCACAGTTAGAAGGTGGGAAACCTGACCCGCTTTCTTCAACAAACACAAGGCAGAGCAGGGGGAAGGAGAGAGATGATTCTGTAGATTTCTAAAAGAATTTGAAGAGGTAGATCAACCAATTGCAATGGGTAGAACTTATTTGGATCCTAATGCAGAGGAGTAAAAACAAAAGACATTTGTGAGACAGTCAGGGAAGTATGAACTCTGACTACACACTTGATATGAGGGAATCATCGTGAATCTTTCTTATGTGGTATTGTGGTGATGTTTTAAAATAGTCCTGAGTTTCTTGGAGATATGTGTGGAGACTTCTGTGGAAGAGATGTCATGGTGGATGGCATGGGCTACAAAATCATCCAGTGGGGGAGAGGAAGTGAGAGGGAGCAGAGATGCAGTGAACTTGGCCATGATGTGGGATTGCGGAAGCTAGCCTCCCTGAATGCTTCCCCAGCATCCAAGGTCGATGTGAGGCCCTTTGGCCTGTCCTGGGGCCCCAGGTGGGTTTCTTTTACTTCTCAGGCCCTGACTGGACGGCAGAGGGAATCTGCAGGAGGTTAGCAAGAGGGGCACCTGGCTGGCCCAGTCAGTAGAGCATGTGACTCTTGATCTCCGGGTTGTGGGTTCAAACCCACACTGAGCATAGATTGCACTTAAAAGCTTTCTGTGTTCAGTGAGAGTTCAACTCTTACTGAACACATGGGTTATATAGTGCCTGAGTCATCTGCAGGCTTGTTAAATATGGCCTGCTGTCCCCCACCCCAAGCCAACCCTGTTTCAGACTCAGTAGGTTGGTTGGGGGTGGGGATTTGCATTTTGCACAAGTTCACAGATGCTCCATCTGCTGCTGTGGGGACCGCATGTGGAGAACGTCCCAGGTGGGTGTTAAGAGTCACAGACTATTCAAATCTTAGGACCTCAGAACCCTTGGTCAGAGTTGAACCAGAAGTGAGAGATTATTCTGGACAGGGGTTCTTTCCCTTTTGTGAGTTTAGGACCCCCTCGAAAAGTGGAAAGCCAGGCAGTCTGCCCAGAAATAAGTCTATAAATGCACACGCATGTGCCCGTGGTTTCAGGAGCTCAGGCCTCTCATTGAACCCACACAAGGACTTCATGATGCCTCCTTGGCCCTTAACAACACCTTATTTGCTCCAACATCCCCTGGGTCTTTGGACAGATGGGGAAACTGAGGCCCCACCAGACTGGGGAGGAACTGGGCTGAACTCATAGGGATTTCAGATTCCTGGCTCCCTTCTCAGGGTTCTGTGGCTTTTGGAGAGGATTTGTCTTGCCTCAGCGAAATGCTGTATCATCTCCTCTTCCTGCTCTGTCTGAGCTGACATAGCCGTGCTCAGGCTCCTGGGTGGTGCAGAGCTGGCTGGGAAGCAGGCCCCAAGCTCCATCACTTACCCGCTGTGCTTCAGTTTCTTCACCCTTCCAATGGGAATAGTAATAAGGCCTGCTTCCCAGCGTTTTGAGATGAACTCGTTCCCTGTTGATTAATTTCTTTTTTTTTTTTTGGTAAATATTTTATTTATTTATTTGACAGACAGAGATCACAAGTAGGCAGAGAGGTAAGCAGAGAGAGACAAGGGAAGCAGGCTTCCTGCTGAGCAGAGAGCCCAGTGTGGGGCTCCATCCCAGGAACCTGGGATCATGACCTGAGCCGAAGGCATAGGCTTTAACCCACTGAGCCACCCAGGCATCCCTGTTGATTAATTTCTGACTAGGTAAATACCTGCATGTGGACCAAACCCAGATAGAATACTCTGAGACCCTCCAGCTCTGACCCCCGTCCCTCTCTGAGGACGAGACAGCTGGCTTTATTGTCTTTGTGTCTCCTTCTAGAGACAGCCTTTGAAACACTTATACATAACCCTATATTTTTTTAAAACAGATTTTACTTATCTATTTGGCAGAGATAGAGGGAGAGAGAGAGAGCACAAACAGGGGGAGTGGCAGACAGAGGGACAGGGAGAAGCAGGCTTAATCCCAGGACCCTGGGAACATGACCCGAACCGAAGGCAGATGCTTAACCATCTGAGCCATCCAGGCATCCTTCCATATATTTTTTATTTTGCCCAAATTGTAGAATCCTCTGGTGGGGGGGATGTGGAGAGGATGCTGGAGACTTCTTCCTCCCTCTCTCTCCTCCTGTCTTTTCCTTCCTTCCTTCTTCGAAAAGTAAAACTCACCCACTGTCAAGAATTTGGAAAATTAAAAAAAAAAAAAGAATTTGGAAAATACAGAAAGGTTTCACCCATCAATCACCACATATAAAAAAGTCAATATTTGAATATAGTTCCTTCCAGTCCTTTCACACAAAAACAGAATTTGGATCATACCGTCCTTGTAGCTTTGCCTAGTGTTTCTTTCATAGGTTATGAACCTGGAATATAAAGCGTTCTCGGCTGCAGATGAATCAAGCATTTTAGCCAAGGTCCTTGCCCAGCTCAGACATGGCCCCAGAAGCCAGCACATAAAATGTCCCAGTTCCTTCCAGACAAGCAGGAGCCTGGGCCCCCAGCTAGGAAGGATTGGCTTTTGCTTTCTGAGCCTGGGACAGAGATTATGAACCCAGAGCTGTACAGTATTATACATCACTACTCTCCAATGTGCTTTTTAAAAACCTAACATACACATACATACAAACATATATTTATTTTATTTTATTTTATTTTTTTTAAAGATTTTATTTATTTATTTGACAGAGAGAAATCACAAGTAGATGGAGAGGCAGGCAGAGAGAGAGGGAAGCAGGCTCTCCGCTGAGCAGAGAGCCCGATGCGGGACTCGATCCCAGGACTCTGAGATCATGACCCGAGCCGAAGGCAGCGGCTTAACCCACTGAGCCACCCAGGTGCCCCCATATATTTATTTTAATCTCTAGACCCAGTGGGGGCTTGAACTCACAACCCCAAGATCATGAGTTGCATGCTCTCCTGACTGAACCAGCCAGGCACCCCATGTGGCAATAAGTTTTAAGAAGGAAAATAAATCAGAGGAAGAGGAGAGGGGAAAAAAAAAAACCAAAAAACTAGATATTAGAGACTATTCTTCCTATTCTAGTTAAAATTTTCTTCTATTATGGAAAATTTGAAATGTGGACAAAAGCAACGAAGATATAGTATAAAGAAGCCCCATGAATTCTCACCCAGCTTTAACAAGTATTAAGATTTCTCCCACTTGGCACACCTACTTGGCGGCTCAGTCAGGACAGCGTGCGACTCTTGATCTCAGGGTTATGAGTTTGGGCCCCACGTTGGGTGGAGATTACTTAAAAATAAAATCTGTTTTTAAAAAATTTGCCCCACTTCAAATATAGACATTGCCATATTTTCTTGCATAACTGAAATGTAACTGTACAGTACAGTGAGTGGAATTCGTGATCATATGGATAGGTGTTTTGGGTATCAACTGAGCACTTGCTGCATGTCAGCCAGTGTCCTAGGAGGTAAGGCCCCTGCCTGAAGGACATCTGAGCATACATTTAAACGAAGTGAAGGACCGAGCCAGAGTGGGTATCTGTGAGAATAGCAAGTCAGGAAGAGGGAAGACCAAGTGCAAAAGTCCTGGGACAGGAGTGTGTTTGAGGAACAGGGAGGATGTTAGTGTGGCTGGAGTCAGGGAGAGTGGGGAGGAAGTTGCGATCAGCTGGCCAGGCAGCATCCTGGGGTTCCTGGTGAGGAGTTGGGCATTTGCCCCTAGTGATGTTTGAGCCATGTTCGGAGTTGAGGAGCAACACGACAATCTCTAGCATGTGGCCCCAGAAGGCAGAGATTTTTGTCTGTGTCATTCATACTGAGTCCCTAGTACATCCCAGCCAAGCACAGGGTAGAGGCTAAACAAACATGTGGTGCACACATAGAACTTAGTGCATGTGGATGGTCATTTGGCTTCTTGCACGAGATAAGGTTTACTGTGATGTCCTTAGCACAGGGCTTGACTAGCTGGAGTGCTTTATCGGTTTTAGTGCCTATGGTTGCTATCACAGCTATTGCTTTTACTGTCACAGGCGATGCAAGGGACACTGAGATGGGGACTGTGCTGGGGGCGACCAGGGTGTCCCCCGCCCTCCACCCTGCAACCCGCCCCCCTTGGCCCTTGCAGCTGCTGCCCCTGACCCTGCCTCCTCCCTCCTGCCTGCAGCTCCACGGAGAAGAACTGCTGCGTGCGGCAGCTCTATATTGACTTCCGTAAGGATCTGGGCTGGAAGTGGATCCACGAGCCCAAGGGTTACCACGCCAATTTCTGCCTGGGGCCCTGCCCCTACATTTGGAGCCTGGACACGCAGTACAGCAAGGTGCGTCTGGAGGGGGTGGGGGGTGGGGGTGGGGACGACGGGGGATGGGCTGGGGGAAAAGGGACCAAGGGAGTGGAGGGAGATGAACAGGTAAAATCAGAGAGGAATGGGCCAGCTGAGAAGTAGAGACAGGGGGAGATCAGAGGGGGCGGTACAGAAATGGGAGGAGACTGGGTCAGAGCTGGTAGAGAGACTGGGCACAGGGGGAGACCCAGGGAGACATAGGGACTGGGCAGCACGGGAGGAGGGGAGAGTCAGTATGCGGAGAAAAAGGCCAGAGTCCACAGACCGCCACCGAGATGGAGAATGAAGACAAGGCAAGAGACTGATACTGAGAATATAACAGACGGAGATGAGAGAGAGGGAGGCGGGAGAGGTGGGCGAGGGTGGGGGCACCCTGCCCACACCCCCCACCCCTGACCCTGACCCCGACCCCCCCAACCGCCCGCAGGTCCTGGCCCTGTACAACCAGCACAATCCTGGCGCATCGGCGGCGCCGTGCTGCGTCCCACAAGCCCTGGAGCCCCTACCCATCGTGTACTACGTGGGCCGCAAACCCAAGGTGGAGCAGCTGTCCAACATGATTGTGCGCTCCTGCAAGTGCAGCTGAGGCCCCGCCCTGCAAGACAGGCCCCGCCCACCCGGCAGGCCCGGCCCCGCCCCTGCCCGCTGCGCCGGGCTGTATTTAAGGACACCATTCCCCAGGCCCCCCTGGGAGCCATTAAAGGTGGAGAGAGGACTGGGGTCTCTGTGCGTGTCCTTGAGTCCCTGACTGGGGTCTCCCTCCCAACACTGCCAACGTTTCCGGATTCCCACCCCATCTGCCCCCTCTTTCGCTCTCTCCACCATTCATTTCCTCCCACAAACACCTGAGGAGACCTCCTTTAGTTCCAAGTACTCCCCGCAAGACTAGATTTATTTATTGAGCACTTTGTGCCCTGTTCCAAATGCCTTATATTGACTAACTCATGTACTCACCATAACAAAACTCTGAGATACAGTGTCATCTGAGATGACACTTACTTTAAAGTTGAGGAAGCCAGAGCCCAGAGAGGTTAAGGGAATAGTTCCTGCCCACCAGGAGCCTACTTTCTGGGGAGGAGACAGATGTGGGAAGTGAGGCTAAAAAAGGAAAGCAGGATAGAGTGAGAGATGGTTTAGGGGAGGAGGGAAGGCTCCTTGGAAGAGGCAGCATCTGGGACTTGAAGGAAGTTAAGAAGGCAGTCTGGGGGAGCCCTGGGGAAGAGTGTTCCCGGTAGGAAGACCTAGGCATAGCCTAGCTATGAGGATGAAGTTGGAGTGAGTGACATAGAAAAGGCCGATGTGGTTGGAAGGGAGGGACAGGGGAAGGGGACTGGGAGCTGACTCAGTTGATTAAGGCTCATGGGCCAGAGAGTAATGGTACTTCCCCTGCCAGGTATGGCTGTAGGAGCTCGCCGCATTCTCCCCGCAGCCCAGCAGAGCAGGGGTTGGCAAATTACCACCCGCAGGCCAAATCTGGCCCGCTGCCTGTGTCTGTAAAATAAAGTTTTATTGGAGCACAGCCACCACGCTCATTCCTTTGTGGTCACCTGGGGCTGTTTCGGTGCTACAAGGGCATGGCTGAGTAGAAACTGTAATGCAGAGTCACAAATAGTTACTATCTAGCCCTTTATAGAAACAGTTGGCCAGCTCCTGCTATAGAGATCCTTTGTACACCCCCCCCCCCCTTTACGGATGGGAAGACTGAGGCACAATTAAGGTCACACAGCTAGCACATGGCAGAGCTGGGATTCGAGTCCAATCAGCTAGAGTTGAGGATCTAGGCACATAACCTCGGCACGGGCACTGCTTCCAGGTCCACATAGGGCCTGTGGGAATCTGTGGGAACTTGTACTCTTAGGGCGATGGGAGCCCTGTCAGGGTTTGGAGCAGAAGAGGAGTGTGAGTCGACTTCATTGCTCAAAGGGTCCCTCTGGCTGATGGTTGAGTACACTGAAAGAGGGTGAGGGGAGAGCCATAGGGAGACCATTTGTCCAAGTGAGCAATGCTAGGGGCTTGAGCCAGGGTAGCTCCCTGTTGGCTGCCCTCTTTCTTCCCATCTGCTCTGGTCTTTCCCATGAACTCTCCCCTGCTTCCTCCTTCTCGGCCCCTCCTGTTTCTCCTCTTTGTCCCAGGTTTTGGTGCCCCCTACCCCTCTATGCTCTCTTGCCCTTCCCAGGGCTGGGCCCTGACCTCCTGGCCCAGGGATGGCCCTAGGTGGGGTCACTGTGTAAGGACATGCTGCCATTTTCACCAGCCTCCTGTGTGCAGACTCGCAGGCACACGGTGACACAGACCGTTGTCCCTGCAGCCCCATGAAAACGCGGCACAGCTACACACAGCTATGCACATGTTCACACTCATGACAGAGGTTCAAATATGGACCACGTTGCACAGTCTTGCAGACATGTTCACCTTTCGGAGCCACAGTGGCTACACAGAAACTTGCGACACTAGTCATAGTCCACACATGCCACCGCATTACCTATACACAGCCTGGCCTCAGAACTTCTACCAGATGTGGCAGAACACAGTCACACGAACACAGCTACTGCAAACCAGGTACAGATTTCAAGAGAGTGCCCCGCACAGACATACACCTCCCAGGCTCAGAGCCCCATCAGGAAGTAACACAGAGACTCCTGCCGGGACCCACCAACAGTCACACAAACAGCCTCCGTGAGGACATGCTCACAAACAGGCATAGTGCACTCACACACAACTGGACATGTCCCAGTTCCACCCAGACACACGCCACACATGGAGACACACGTCACGATTGCACAGACTGTGGGCCGGTCGTGCCCACTCAGTCTGACATCTTGTGGCCCCACACGCTGAGGCCTGGGGAGTCCCACGAGGCCCCACAGACAGCAGCTGGCCCCGTCATACCCAGACACGCTGTCACACCCCGGGTCCCAGACGGAGCCATCCCACACACCCAGACACACCCCCAGGGTCGGGGCCCTCACACGCCCAGCCCGTGCCTCGGCCTGAGGACAAGTCCTGGCCGCACACCCGGGTTGCACACCCCGCGGTCGCCCTTGCCACGCCCTCGTGACACACCCCGCCCACCTGCCCGCCTGGCTGAGTTGGCGCTGAGGCCGCCTAGGAAGGGAAACTTGCGGGCTCAGCACCTTCCTCTACTGCCTGCAGGCGGCCCCTGCCCTTCTACCCAGCACCCCCAGCCCCACAGGGTGGGGCCAGTCCGGGGGGCGGGGGGAGAGGCAGGCAGTCCTGGCCTTGGCCAAGCAACCAGCGCTGAGGCAGGACCCTGGGGTTCAGGGAGACCCGCTCCCCTCCCCCACTCCTGCGGGCTGCCCCGGGAGGGGAGGGAAGTCGTGGGGGGAGCCTGGGTTCCGGCTGGAGCCCCAGCTTCCCGTCCAGCCCCCATGGGGCAGGAAGCAGGGCTGGGGAGGCCAGCTCAGTCCTTCCTGCCCCCTCCCCCAGAGAGGCCTGGGAGCTGGGTCAGCTGGAAGGAGTGGGGAGAGCAAGGGAGGGGGGAGGGGGGATGAGAGAGAAAGCTCCTTCTGCCCTCAACCTCATTATAGGTGTCTTTTGTGTTTATGTAAAGTTGAACAGGTTCAGGACACACGTGTGTGTGTGTGTGTGTGTGTGTGTGTGTGTAGGCTTTGTGCAGTGAATTTTGTGTGTCTCCAGCATGAAAGGTTTCTAACACACCAGCGGGTGCCCGCCGGCTATGCTGAGTATGGACAGGTTCTGTCCAAGTGTGTGCCCCTGGCATGTGTCCCCACGGTGTGTCTGTGTCTGACCAGAAGCTGCTGTGCTCTCTGGGCTCTGCGACATGAGTCTGTGTGTAGGAGTTGTAACCCTGGGACGCATGGTGTGTCTAATTATTTTCTCAGCCTCTTTGCTACTGTTCTGTGTAAATTGGTGCCTTCTTCGGTAAGCGTGACTCGAAGTGTGGATGTTTTCTGTGCATGTCTGTGAGGGAGGTGTGTTTCTGGGAGCTGTTGTGCTCGGTTTGCTAGCTGAGCTGTGTTTTCAGTGCGTGGCAGGGGGCAGTTCCTGGGGTTTCTGTGTCTGTGGGCGACTTGTTTCTGGGGAAGGCTTGTGAGTGGTGTATGCCTTGCTGGTATTCTGAGCACGTTGTGCCTGTGGGGTGTGTCTGAAACACGTTTGCTGTCATCCTCCTCGTGTGTTTGTGTGTGTGTCCATTCAGAGACTGGTGTCCTCAGTTCTAGGAGCAGATGGTGTTTGCATTTTCGTCTCCCCACATGTGGGTTGGTGACTTCGGTGTGAGCTGTTGTGTGGGTCTCTCTTTTTGGCATCATGAGATCTTTGAGGTGTTTTGAGTTTTCAGCCGGGTGGCAGTGTGTCCTGCAGGTCTGCATTTTGTGCTAGTGTTTCCAGGGCAGGAGGGGCATGGTGTGTCCCCAGGGAAACCACCAGCATCCCGAGCGACACGCCCAGTGGCCTCTGTGCTGAGTGGAGGCTGCGTCTGCGGTGTGTCCCCTTGCTGGCTGGTGCCACGCTGGCTCGGCGCTGGCTGTGGCAGGCGGGCAGGGCAGGGGCTGTGGTGGGCACTGGACCTGCGCCCGGACCTCAGTATAAATATCCCAGCTGCCGGCGGCTGTGTTTACTCGGCCCCAGCCCGGGGGCGGTGGCGGCGGCCCGGCAGGTCCTGGGGGTGGGGGTGACCAGGCCACAGCACAGACACTTCCTTCTGGCCAGACAGGCCACAGCCTCAATGCCCCTTCCTGCCCCCTTTCTGGATGGGATTGTGGCGGCGACCCCTCCTCCTGGGCTCCAGGGGCCACCAGTGACCCTCTGACCTGGACATCCTCACTGGGCTTCCCAGGATCTGGGAGACAGAAAAGAGGGGCTAGCCAATGGGGTGAGGGGCAGGCCAGGGGCAGCAGGGAGGGAAATGGGGTGGAGACTCTGGGAGGAAGGCACAGGAATGGTCACCACTGCTCAGAGACCCGGTGTGTTGGGATGAGCAGGAGGCAAGGAAGAGGGGTGGCTGAGTTCCTGGGCAGGGCTGCTGGGGGAAGAGTGGAGGGCTGAGAAGGGAGGTGGGAAGTGATGGAAGATTCAGGCAGCTAGAGGCACAGAGGCACGAGGCAAAGCAGAGGAGGGAGAGAAAGAGAGGGACAGGAGATGCAGGGGGGTCAGAAGGGGTGTGGGTGGCAGCCAGCAGGGCTGGTCAGGAGGAGAGACGGGGTGGGGGCCGGATGCTCACGAAGGGGCTCTCCCCCAGCAGGCCCTCCCTCCCTGACTCAGCCTCTCCGTCAGCCCTGACCCGCCTTGGGCCAGGCACCCCCCCTCACCCCACCCCAGGGCACCTCCAGGTCGAAGCCATGGGGGCTGTCGGCGGGGGGGAGGTGTGTCTCCCACAGTCCCTCTTGACTGGCCCCACCTCTGTCTCCGCGCTGAGGCTCCCGTCTCTGCCATCTGACTAACCCTAATTCTGACTCAGCTGCTGCTGTCTCTCATCACTTTATTATGTAACAGATCTACGTCCCGCAAAATATATCACAAACAACATTGAGGATCCAGTGGCAGCCCGAAGAGAGTGGCGCACAGCATGCAGGGGGGATCCCTGCCTTGGAAGAGCTCTCCGGGCCTGTGGGGGCGCACACAGACCCGGGCAAACACCCTTCATCCCCTGGCTGAGGGCACGGTCCTGGGCTTCCCCAGGAGCCAGGGCAGCAGTGCGGGTGGCACGAGCTACACAGGAGCAATGGTTCTGGTCCAGGCGCCGACTTCCATGCCCCTGACACAGTTCCAAGCCCATGTGCAGGGAGAGGCTCCCCCCGGAGCTTAGTTGCTGGTATCACCCTTGACAGCTGCCTTTTCCTCGGTCTTCCTGAGGAAGTTTGTGCATCTGTCTGCTCCGGGTGGCCCTGACCTGATGGCTGACATGCAGCCCAGGAGGAGGGTCTATAGGACCTGTGAGGTTCTAGACCTGAGTTTCATTTTCACTGGCCATGCAGCCTGGAGCAACTCACATCTCCCTTCTGGCCTCCCCTGACTCACCTACCGAGTGGAGGCAAGTCCCCAGTTCTCTGGGTTGTCTGGAGGATTCTGTGTGGCACCAGGCCTGGCAAAGGACAGGACTGCTCAGGAACTGGAAGCTCCCATATTGAACAGTCTCTCGGTGTGAAATGTCCCTCATCCTCCAGATCTCACTTTGTGTCTGGCTCTAGTCCTGTCTGACCCAGAGGGCAGAGCTGAGGTCCAGGGGTCAAAAGCTGTGGCCCCAGGATCTCCCTCTTATTCTGGGCCGTGTGCCTGAGGAAGTGGTTTTGAGGATCCTTCAGGCTTGGCTATGGTGGGGTGCCATCATTTTGTCTCCCAGGAGTGAGGGGTCCCCAGGTCCCACTCTCTGACCTGTGACCCACAGCCCTCCCCAAGCAGCTGAGCCTTTCTCCGTATGCTTGTCTACTAGGGGAGCAGGAGCCGGGTGTGGGGGCATGGGAAGGCGGGACGCCTGGGTTCCCACAGGCCAGTGGCTGAGTCACTGGGAGGCCATCTGGCTCCCATTAGCCTGGGGCAGCAGGGGGCTCTGTGGGGCGGGCCGTGTGGCCAGCTGGGGGGCAGGGACGCTGGGGCAGGCTGTGTGTGGGATGACTCAGGACCCATGATAACAGCCTGTGCATATTTGGGGAGTATAAACAGGAGAGGGAGAAGGAGGCGGAAGAAGGGAAGGAAGGAACGTTGTGGCTGGGGAAAGAGAGGGGCCGGTGGGGCTGAGAGGGGAGAGCCCCCCTTCCCATGCCCCCTCCGGTCACACCCAAGCCAGCAGGCTCATGGCCCTGGTGCTGCCCCTGTGCCCCCCTCCCAAGTCTGGGTCCTGAGGGAGAGGTGACAGCTGGTAGCCAGCCCAGCGAGGCCGCCTTCCTCAGCAGCGAGGCCGGTGGGGTGGGGGGATGACACAGAGACCAGAGAAAAAAAGGCTGAGGGGCAGATAGAGAGCCAGAGGCAGCATGGAGGCCGAAATGGGAGCAGACAGGTGAGAAAAACCAGAGGCCTGGAGTGGGGGCTGAAGGAGACAGGAATGAACCGGGAGCAAGGAGGCATGGGCTGCGTCAGCACAGAGGGGGAGAAACGGGAAGAGGCCAGGGTGAAGCCAGGGGCTCACCTGGACCCCACTGGGCATTGATGTCCACTTGGTGGGCACCAGCTACAAAGGGCCTGCTGGCCTCAGTCAAGGGGGGGTGTTCAGCTTGGGCCCTGTCGTGGGGACAAAGGCACAGGGACAGGGAAGGGGATGGAGAGAGACAGAGAGGAAAGATGGTGAGGTGCAGAAAGAGGGAGAGGGATGTAGAAAGCAAGAGACAGAAAGGCAGGGAGAAAAAGCGAGTGAGCCAGAGAGACAGCGAGAGACCGAGGTGGAGCTGGGCGGGGGGCAAGGTAGGGAACCCCGCACGCAGAGGGGGCAGGGAGTTGGCAGGGATGGCACCAGAGCCAGCAAGGCTGGCCCCTAGACGGAGTCACGGGCGGGGTGGGCGGCCACAGCCATCAGTCCCCATCCAGCTCTGGGCTGGGCGCATCCTCAGGCTCCTCCTCATCAAAGTACCTCTCCTCCTCATCCCGCGCCACGATGTCCAGGTTGTCGAAGTCGGGGTTGTTGTCCACGGTGCTGCAGGGGGAGGGGGCTGTCAGGGGCTGGTTCTGTGGGCCCGGCCTCGCTGCTTCTCACCCTTCAGAGGAGCTGGGGCTCCCCAGGTCAAAGGCCACATGCTGGCAGCTGTCAGTGGGAGCTGCCCCCCCGCGGAGAGGGCCAGGCATGGAACCTCTCAGGGCTTCAGACAAAGGGCAACATTTTCCAAAGCAGAGATTTTACACAAAAACTTAAGGTTTCTCTCAAAAAGCTGGAAGATGGGGGGATGGGAAGACCCTCATTCCCCAAAAAGTGGTTCTCAAACAGGAAGATCCTGGCCCTCAAGGGACATGTGGGGACAACTAGAGATGTTTTGGGTGTCTCAAGTGGGGTCTCCTACTGGCACCGAGTGGCTCAACACCAGGGATGCCTCTACTACCACGCACAGGTCAACGCTCCACACAAAGAACAATCGGGCCCGAAACGCAGTGCCGAGAAGTGTCTGCCCTGAGGTGACAAGTGATCCTAAACTGTGGGAGGACACTTGCAACTGGTGTTCCCCCTGCTGGGAACACTTTGAGCCCAGATATTCATGCTGTCCGCCCCACCCTCCAACACTCTGCATGTCTATGCTGAGACGTCACCTGCTCAAAAGCCTTCCCTGGCCACTTCATCCCAACCCCCCCACCCCTAGACCCTGCCTTAATTTTATGGCCCGTCAGCACCAGATGCTACATACTTCTCTTGCTTCTTCATTAGAGTGGAACTCCCATCAGGGCAGGGAACCTTTCATTGGCTTTGGTCACTGCTTTATCCCCAGAGTCTGGACATAGCAGGTGCCTGGCACATGGTGGCTGAATACAGAGGAGGGACCCACTGGCCCCTCTCCCAGCAGCTGCCCTCCAGGGGGGATGGGCTTTGGTCCCTCTGCAACCCTAATCTTCACCCTAGGCCCAATTTCCTTATGGGCACCTGGCTTTCTGGGGGCTCCCCATGGCCCAGGGATTCTGCACCCTGCTTTGAAAGGTGCAAAGCCAGCTGGAAGGTGGATAGCCAGACTCGCCTCCGGAGCCAGGTGGCCCTAGCTCAGGCAGGCACCCCCCACTCAACTGGTGAGGGTTGGTTTGTTCGTGCATCGCTGGGGCTGGGTCTGAAGCCAGGCCCTTGGCTTGCACACCTACCAGGCAAGACTGCCTTGGCTTTTTATCTCTGATTCCGATACTTCATTCTTCTGTGTTCTTGCCTTCCCAGAGCAGTGGCTGTGTCTCGCCCTGGGGTCACGGTGGCGGGTCACTACTACGCGGCCACCACAGGCCCCTCCATGCTAGGCATCAACCCTGCCAGTGGTTACCTACTGCAGCGAGGAGGTGCGGGGCGTGAGGAAGCAGCTGGCGTGCCTGGGGAAACCTGGAGGGCTTGGGGTGGTGGCATCCTAACAGGCCACCACCACTCACCTGAATAGAAATATGTTTTTTTTTTTTTTTTTTTTTGAGTACCGACCATCAGCTCTGCTCAGTCCCTTCTTCAGGTGAGAGGACTGATACTCAGAGATGGACAAAGCTAGTCCAAGGACACACACTCATCTCAGGTTCCCTTACGCCATCTGAGCTGGGCCGAGGGCCGTGGGGTGCTGGGCTGGGGGCAGGGCAGGGCCTGGGTCACCTGTAGTCAAAGTCCCCGTCCTTGCCGTCCAGGAAGCGCTGGTGCATCCGGCTGGTGAACTCTTCCCGCAGGATCAGCCTCTCTTCTGAGTCAGGTACCCAGGACTCCGAGTCTTTGCTGGGGCTTTGGTCTGTAGGGGCAGACACCACAGTGGGGTCGAGGGTGGGGGGGTAAGTGTGAGTGGTACACTCGGGGAGGGGCTGAACACACGGCCACAGAGAGTTGCCTCCTCTGTGCTGGTGGCACTGCGAACACAGTGGTGACCAAGACAACCCCGGTCCTGCCCTCCGGGCCACATGCCAAACACACAATGACAATACAGTGCTCTGGAGGTTGGAGAACAGGGTCAGGAGCTGATACCTGGAGGGTGGCGAAGGGAAGGCATTCTTGACAGAGAGAATGGCATGAGCAGGGGCCTGCAGGAAGCGACTGCTGCATGCCTTCGAGTGGGGGACAGATACGCTGGAAGGACTGGGAAGAGCCTGGGCACTCAGGGCAGGCAGGGGAGGGATGTGAGGTCTGCTCTTACAGGTCAGGGGCCAGCTGGGAGCCCCCTGGTACGGGCCCTCACCTTCCTCATCACTGTCCTCCTCCTCTTCCTCCTCCTCCAGGCCCGCCTCCTCCTCCTCCTGCTGCTGGAGCAGCCGCTGCTGCAGCTCCCGCTCCTGGTAGGACTGGAGCAGGAGGTCAGAGAGCGGGCAGGCAGGGGTGCCAAGAGCGCCGGGCTTGGGCGCCTGGTGGGCCGGGGCACGGGCACTGAGCTCCTCCTGGGTTAGGTACTGCCCAATGTACTGCTCGTACAGCAGCGGGGCCCGGAACCGCATCTGCTCGTCACTGAAGTACTCGCCGCCTGCATGGAGAAAGGGTGTGCCCGGGCTCAGGGGTCTGGGTGTGGGCTGAGCCTGTCTGGGCAGATGCATGTCCACAACCATGCTTGTAGGAAGCCATGCACGCACAAGGGCAAGCGTGGCATGCACAGTGAGACAGGTGAGAAAACACGCAGGAACCTGAGGTCACGTGGTTGCGAGTATGCACGCGTGCATCTGAGCGTGTGTGGGTTATCAGCCCCGGATCTGCACGTGTGCTCCTGTGTGTGCACACTCAGCTGTGGCCACCCTGGCCCTATTGTCGTGCCTGGTTACACAGGTGTGCACACCCTCCTGCGTGTGTCTAGGAGTGTCTCCAAGTCAGCGTGCAGGGGTCCTGCACACCAGAGCCAAGATGCAGATGACGTGTGGCTGTCTGTGTACACAGGTGCATGTGCCAGATCAGGGGGCCCCGTAGCCTTCCAGACCCCACATCTCACCTCTCCCCAGAGTGCTCTCCCCTGTAGCCATCCCTTGGGTGGGCTTGGTTTCCCCCCCACCTGCTTCCCATCTCCTCCAGCTGCCTGTTCCTGCAGGTGGCTCTGTTCCTCAGAAAATCATTAAGCCTGCCCAGTCCCTCCCACACACTGGCCCCAGCCCCGCCTTCAGAGCCCAGGGTGAGAATCTGCCCAGAATCTGTCCAGAATCCCAGCCTCTGCAGCACTGGGGTCTGTGGCCATCCTGTCCTGCCCCCTCTCTTACCCATCTCTCTGTTTCTGGTATTTCCCACCATATGCTGTTCCTCTCCCTCTGTTTCCCTGGTTCTGTTTCTATCGCTCTGCCTCCACCCACCTGTCCCTCCTGGGTTCCATATCTGTCACCTCACCCCCCATTCATTCATCCCTCCTCCCTCCCACCTCCTTCACTCCCTGTCACTGCGCCCCACCCTCTTCATCTCCCTGGCTCTAGGGCCTACATCTTCACGGTAACCAGAACTTCACTCCCTCTCTGCCTCATTTGCTCTCATCCTTCCACTTTAGTTCTAGTGTCTTTGGTCACAAAGATGCTTATAACGATACTGTGGTCAAGAAGGTATTGTGCCTTTCACAGGCGTGCCTTGTTTCAGAGGGCCTTTGTGTCCCCAGGGTCAGAGAGAGACTCCCCTGGATTTCCTCAGTGCCTCTATGTATGGTGTGAGAAAGAGAATCTCATTTTCCTGAGGGGTAACCACTGACCACAGGGCTGGGTTCCGTGTCTGTGGCCCACTGACCTGAAATTGCACTTGTGTCATCTACTGAATTCTGACCCTTCTCACTACTGGTCCCATTCTCTTCCCTTGGATCCTGTCTGTCTCGACCTATCTTGCCTCATGGCTTCACATTTGTTTCAACCTCCCTGTATCCCTGTCTCAAAACTCATCTCAAGACCTCTGTCCATGTCTCCACTCTTGCATCTTAGTTCCTTACTTCCTCTGCCTCAGTCTCCCTGCCCGCCCAGCCCTCCTGTCCCCACACCTTGGATGAGCTCACGCAGGGCAGCGTAGCGCCGGTTACGCAGGCGGGTACGCAGGGTGCGAGGTCGGGCACTGCCCTGCCGGGCCACCTCGGCACAGTAGAAGTCTGCACGATGGTCGCCGCGCAAGTGGCCAAAGCAGGCCAGGTGCTCCTCGCGGAGGCCTGTGCGGAAGCGCTCCAGGAACACCAGCGGCTTCTCATGGTATAGCTGGCCCAGGATGGCCACCTTCTCCCGCTCGGTGAGGTCAGGCTCGCCCTGCTGCTGGCTGCACACTGGTAGGCGGCTGGCGGCCACAGCACGCAGCATGGCACTCACCGCCGCATTCTCAGGCCCGGGGGAGTCATCATCCGGGGCCCTTGGTGGTCCCTCTGTCGCTTCCACCTTGTCCTGGGGTTTGGGTGGGACCAGCGTCCAGCTCGGTTCTCCCCAATGCCCAGAACCGGGCTGTGTGCAGTCTGTGGGGGTAGGAGAGATGTGTCAGTCCTGGGATGGGAGTGTGAGGGAGGTGGAGTAGGTGGAAAAGACTCGTCTTAGATTTACTGAGCACCTACTATGTTCTGGGCACTGTTCTAGGTCCCAAAGATACCAGACTAATCACAAAGTTGACATTTTAGTGGGGGACACAGACCATGAAAAACATAATTATTGAAAACACACAATGTGTTAGCAAATGCACAGTCTGGTGGGTGGTTCCAAGAGTTTTGTAGAAAAATGAAGAGGGAAGGAGGTGAGAATGGGGTCAGTGGGGGGCAGGCTGCAATTTAATTAAATTTATTTATTTGAAATAAAGCGATGAGGGGCAAATGGGGAGGGAGACAGGGAGAAAGAATCTGGAGACTCGGTGCAGAGCACAAGCCAGATATGGGGTTTGATCCCATAATCACAAGATCATGACATAAGCTGAAATCAAGAGTCAGACGCTTAACTGACAGTCACTTAGGTGCCCCAGGCTGCAATTTTATTTATTTATTTAAAAAAAATTTTTTTTTGTTTATTTATTTGAGAGAGAGACAGTGAGAGAGAGCATGAGAAGCGAGAAGGTCAGAGGGAGAAGCAGACTCCCCATGGAGCTGGGAGCCTGATGTGGGACTCGGTCCCGGGACTCCGGAACCGTGACCTGAGCCGAAGGCAGTTGCTTAACCAACTGAGCAACCCAGGCGCCCCCCAGGCTGCAATTTTAAATGGGACAGTCAGAGAAGACCTTGCCAAAGAAGTGACATTTCGGTAGAGACCTGAGGTAGTGAGGGACCGAGCCGTGACATTTTTTGGGGAAAAGAGTTCTATGGAAAAGGGAATAGCCAGTGCAAAGGCCCTGAGGCAGGAGCATGCTTGGTATATTTACTTGGTTCTTTACCTCATTCACTGACTCACACAATCCTTTGCCTTTTCATTTGTTCACAAAATCACTAACACATCCACTAAACTGTTCATTCCCTCTCTTTCTATCTCATTCACACACTCACCCAACCATTCTTCAGCAACTCTAAATGTGTGCGAGGCCCCAGCTGGGCTGCGCTGAGGATCCATGGGAGCAAGCGAGGCAGCCCAACGCCTGCCCTCAGAGAATAGCCAGGGTGATGGGGGAGCCAGGACAGTCAAAGACAACACGGGAGGTAGTAACAGGCAAGCTGCGTGCCAGGCAAACCTTGTTGAGAGCTGTCTCTCAAAAGGTGTGGTAAGTGGAGCGAGGCTGAGCAGGCAGGAAATAGAAGACAGAAAGTACAGGCAAGTCCTTTGGGCAGCTTGGCTGGGACAGGGAAGAGGGAGGAGGTGGGGGTTACAAGGGTAGTGGGTGTCAGAGAGGGTTGTAATCACTGAGACCAGAGAAGACTGAGTTGGACCAGGTCAGGGGCTGTGCAGGAGGGCACAGGAAGGGGTGGTGGTTAGAACGATGTTCAGGAGGCTGAGGAGACAAGCCATGGGGCTTTGGGGTGGGAGACAAGGGATGCATCCAGTTCAGGTCTGGGGTCTAGTGAGATTATCCTTGAGACAGTCATGGAAAAGGAGCAGATCTGGGGGTGGGGGAAATGCTGAGGCCAGTTTGGGACATGGAAGGTAGGTTGGGCGCAGGGCATATCCACAGGGAGCATCTAAAAGACTCCAGGTCTGTGGGGCTGGAGACTTCTCGGAAAGAAAGTGTAGGGCTGGGGACAGAGCTACAGAGTCGGCATTGCCAAGACAGGAACCAAAGCCGAAGTAAATGAGAGGTCTTAGGGGGGCAAGGCAAGTATGTGAGGGATGAGAAGAGTAGGCTAGGAAAGAGCCCAAACTGGATGGGGAGAAGCCTATGACGGAGGCCACAATACAAAATCGGCCACTGAAAGACAGCCATGCTTTAATTCCTGGAGCCTGTGTGGTTGCTGACGGCCAAAAAATGTGTCTCTGGAGATGTGAAGTTAGGGATCTTGGGATAGGGGGATTATCTTGGATTGTCCAGGTGGGTCACAATGAGTGTCCATAACAGAGAGTCCGAGGGAGACTGGACATACACAGAAGAGAAGGCCATGGGAGTGATGTGGCCACAAGCCAAGAACGTCAGGAGCCACCAGAAGATGGAAGAGCCTCTGAGGGAGCCTCCATGGTCCTGCTACCACCCTGATTTCAGACTTGTGGTACCAATTTCAGACCTCAGGCCTTCAAAACTGTGAGAGAATAAATTTCTCTTGTTTTAAGCCCTCCAGCTTGTTGTCATCTGCTGCAGCAGCCATAGAAAACTGACAGAGACTGAGCGGGAGGAGCCTGAGAGGAAGAGAAAGGGAAGAGTGGTGTCACAGAAATCAAGGCGGGGGAGGCGCCTGGATGGCTCAGTAGGTTGAGCGTCCCACTCTTGGTTTCAGCTCAGGTCATGAACTCATGGCACTTGGAATGGAGCCTGGAGTCGGGTTATGGGCTCCTTTATCAATGGTGGGTCTGCTTGAAAATTCTCTCCCTCTGTTCCTTCCCTTACTCTCTCCTCCTTTCTCTCTAAAACAAATAAATCTTAAAAAAAAGAAAAAGAAAAAAGAAGGTAAGGGACAACTTTCAAGAAGGTTGGAGGGGTCAATGGCATCGAATTCTTCAAGCAGCCTAGTAAGAGAAAAGCTGAATGGGGTGAGTGACTCCATTTAACTACAGGGGGGAGGGGCCACTGGCAACTTTGATCAGAGAAGTTTCTGGAGGTAAAAGCTGGACTGCAAATGGGTGGGAGGTGAAGAAAGGGAGGCAGGTGTGCATGACACTTTGGAGAAGATACCTAACATGGAACCAAGAGACAGATTTTCTTTTTAATTTTACCTTATTTTAAAAAAGATTTTATTTATTCATTTGACAGGCAGATATCACAAGCAGGCACAGAGGTAGGAAGAGAGAGGAAGGAAAGCAGGCTCCCTGCTGAGCAGAGAGCCCGATGTGGGGCTTGATCCCAGAACCCTGAGATCATGACCTGAGCCGAGGGCAGAGGCTCTAACCCACTGAGCCACCCAGGAGCCCCAGGTTTTTTTTTAGATTAAAACATTTTTTTAAAATGGAAAATTTCCAACATGCAGAGATTCAGAGAACAGGATGAAATGCCCACCCCATCCCGGATACCACCATTCAGCTTCAACAATGACCAATTCTTGGCCAGGGACGTTTCAGCCAGCCTCCCAACCACACCTCGCCCCTCCTGGGACGACTCTGAAGCAGCAGGATGAAATTTCAAGAGAAGCTAAAATGATAGCGTTTTAGATACTGACGGGAAGGCATCGGGAGAAATAAAGAGACTGAAAATGCAAAGGAGAGAGATGGAGGGAGCTCAGAAACGGATTAAGGACTCGAGGACGCCGATGGCACTGTGGTCTTTGGGGAAAGGGGAATGAGAATGAGGGGAGCTGTAAATGGGGGAGCTGTAAATCTGGACTAGGCAGAGTTTGCGTGGGTCAGGAGGAAGGTCAGCCTTGGGCAAGGGAAGGGTCAAGTGCCATGCAAGGGGGGGTAACTGAGAAGCAGGGTTGACTGAGACTCAGACGGGATAGGGAGCAGGTTTCTGGTGACCCGAGAGTTAGCCTGGCACGGGGTAAAGGCTGGCCTGGAACTTGGAGGGGCTTAATTTCGGGCGAGGAGACGGGGTAAAGCGCTGCAGTTCGCAACAGGAGAGGTATTAATCTCCACAAAGTGGCAAAGTGAGCTGGTAAACCCGAGGGCTGCTGTGTCCCCTTGTAAGGAGTCCTCCTGCGCGCCCACGGGGAATCACTTTCCAAAGACACCCCACCCCACCCTCCCGCCGCCTCCACGAGGCCAGGATCTCACCTTCATCGGGTTCCCTGGCCGCCGCTGCGGTCGCCACGGCCTCCATCCTGATTCCTAATTAGTTAGCCCCCGCGGTAGGCTCCGCACGCTGACCCCAGCCCCAGGCCCTCAGCGGCCACTTCCGGCTGGGCACACTCTGTGGGACCCCGTGTTCCGCCAAACCCAAAACAACAGTTCCGGGGTGAAGGCGGACCTTCCTATGCGCATGCGTGTCCTCCTCAGGTCCCGCCCCCTCGCCGCCGCCGCGAACGGAAAGGGCGTCGGGGTCAGAGGCTCTTCCACGCCCCCCACCCCGCCCCCATATGACCTGCCAAGAAATTGAACTCCCAGGAGGATCTGAACCATTGTTCAACCTGTTCACTGCTGGGACTGAGAGTCTGGCGTGCTTACCTCTGGGATGGACAGTTGAATGGTTGATGGGCTCCGTCCAGAGCCTTTTGAGGATTTGTGTTCTGGTTTAGGCTCCAATTCATTCCCTTTTCCTTAACCACCTCAAAGAGTACCTACTAAGCTTTGGTTCTTGCTGCTGTGATCAAAGCCAACCCCCAGCTAGCATGAGATGGGTGGTGAGATAAGAGAATTCCCCACTGTGTTCTAGGACCAGAAGAATTTGCAGATATGGAGAGTGACAACCTGGTACCTATCCACTCTAGGTGATGGGTAGTGACTCACTCAGGTGTTACCAACAAAGTGGACAGACATACCACAAGTGACCACCCTGAGTGGCCTCGACTCTGACGGGGTTGTCTGTCCACCCCAGCCTAGGTCAGGGAAGGTTTCCTTTTAGGAGAGGACACCCAAGCTGAGACCTAAAAGATGAGCAGGAATTAAAGAGGAAGGTTTCAGGCAGCAGGGCAAGGCAAAGACCCAGAGGGAAAGGCAGGCATGGATATTTCTGGCTACTGCAAGGACTTTGGTGTGGTCAGGGAATAAAAGTGTTCTAACTTGGAAGGCCACTGTTGGGCTGCAAAGGATTTGAGAACCTTTTGAATATTAATGCAAAATTCCATGTCCATGTGCACTTTCTGAAGCAGAGTTGATGGCATTTGGATTGAGATTTGTGACTCCCCCAGAACAAACCACCGATCTGAAGTTCAAAGAGGGAGCAGCAGAAGATGAAGCCAGAGCGGTCACCAGTGGTCAGGCACACAGGGCCTCATAAGCCACACTAAGTAGCTTGAGTTCCTTTATCCTTCGGGTAGCAGGCGGGAGTGGGGAAAGCATGAGTAAGGGGCCGGAAGTAACGGAGATCTGTGAGGATCTGGTGCAATGATCCAGACACTGTGGACCAGAGCAGAGAAATAACTTCCCATTTGCATTGCTGGAATAAGGGACCTAAAGGCCTATTTGCCACAGCCCATAGGTGCTAACTACATTCAAGACAGATTACTCAGAGAGGCCAGCAGAGGGTGCTGTTGCCAAACACGTGCACCAGCAAGGGGACTTTCCAGAGAGATGGGAGGGCCTTCCCCTGTGCTCTGAGTGCAGAGGGAGGCACTCCAGGGTCCCATTTAGCCTAACTAGCCACCAATTCTGGTTCCATCTCACATTCAGATGCCTCATTCCTGATCTCAAAACTAGTCGGACTTCCTCCTCCTCTTGCAGCCTGTGTTCCATTCATAAGGCTCTGAGGTACTTCCTGTAAGGGATGGGGCTCAACTGGCACTCCTGTGCCCCAGCATTATCCTTTACAAGGGGCGAGGAACACCACATATGGGGGAGAGGACACTAGGCTATACGGAGATGCAGACACAAAGTCTTTTAACTTGGCTACTTAAAAAATTGTTCCCTTCTCCAGGAAGACCTCCCCTTACCACAGTCCCTACCCTCAGACTTTCACAGCTGACCATGTGGTGTCACCATCCGAGGACAAGTCCATGTTACCTCTGGACTGGGAGACCCATGAGAGCAGAGCTCCGGCCTGTCCTGACCATGCTGGATCCCCAGCACTGTCGAGAGAGTGAGTGAGGCACAGAACAAGTACGTACCCCATAGTGGCTGGATAAAGAAGTTCCTGGAATCCCCACTAGCCTGGATCCAGGAGTGCAGGAAGGACCCATCCTAAGGCCAACACCCAAAGCCAGGACCAAGGTAGATGGTCCCCATGATGACCCCCAACAGTCCATCCCTGGTCTCCATCCCATCAGGCCTATCTCACCCTCTGCCTAGGGACCTGCTATGCCTTTAGTTGCAAATTCCTGGAGATTTGGGGCTGTGAGTGGACCAGAAAGAGCAGGGACCAGAGAACTACTTTAAAATGAACTAGTGGATTTTATACTGAGAGCCCCAGGTTTAAGGGGGGCATCCCCAGCACCAAAAACAGGGCCAGGCAACACAAAACCCTCAGTAAGTGTTTAATGGATGAGTAAATAACGTCCCCTTTGAAAAGGTCCCACCCCAATTAAAGGCCAACTGCAGTAACACTTCAGGGTTTCAACCCTGCTTCCTTCCTGCTAGGAGGTGCCATGTCATTTATTTAAAGAAAACAAAACAAAGCAAACACATTTCTTAGTAAGTGCAGTTTGTTAAAATCCTGTTAAAACATATGGGTCAGGGGGGAGTAAAAATAATCAAGAGGATCATTGTAGGAAAAACCTTTAGGTCTGGCACCTGGAAGACCTCTGGAGAGGAGGCGGTGGGAGAAATCTCATGTTCTGAAGGGAAAGAGCCCCCCCCCAACCTCCCCTTCTTCCCTCTCGCCCGCTTAATCCCACCAGAAACTACCAAGACGCCTGGAATAAAAGGTTTCAAGTTCAATAGTCACACTCTCTCCAAATACAAAAAGCAGTTACAATTCAACTCAACACAGAAGCTTGTGTGCAAGGTTAGGGGAAACTGAGACATCGTATAAAAAGTTAGGTTAAAGATGATTCTGTGGTTCTGTTTTGTGTGTGTTTTGTTTTGAGGCTGTGGCTCTTCCTCTGTCACCTGAACTCAGAAAAGAAATGGTTATCCTGATGAAATATCAATAGCCACAGTAAAAACAGATAAATTCTAAAAATTAAAAAAAAAAAAAAAAAAAAAAAAAAAGCATAATTACCAAAAAATATCTGTCACTACTTCCTCCCTCCGCATTTTACTTTTTAAATTTGTGGGGTTTTGTGTTGTCGTTGTTTTTTTTTTTTTTTTTAAGTTTTTGATTTTTTTTTTTTTTTTTTTTTTTTTTTTTAAATCCTGAAAAGTAGACAGTAAAACAGCTCCTGGAAGAATGTACAACCAACTGCAAGAGGGTCTGGGAAGCTGAGGGGCTGGAGCAGGGCTGGGAGAGGTGGGCAAAAGGGGCCCTCCCTCAGCCACTGTAGCCTCACTGTATGACCAAGGGGCAGGGGAGAGGTCTTTAGTCAAAAAGGAGGCAGGAAGGAGAAAGAAGAGGAAGAGGAGGAGGAAGAAGGTAAGGGGACAAACAGAAAATAAAAGATCATTGTTGCCTGTTTGAATCCAGAAAAAAATGCCCGGCCCTGTGTTGGGGAAGAAGCCCCTCAGAGGGGAGGCAGTGGGCTGAAAGGAGGCAGCCCTGGGATGACCCGTCCCCCAGCACCACAGGACCCAGTGTGGGTAGACGAGGGGGCCGAGGTGGGCGCTGGTGGAGGAAGCCGGCAGGGGCCTCCAGAGCACACTGGCTACTGTGTGCTTGTGCCTCCCTGTGTGTTCCCGGAGTAGCTCCCGTAGTCGTAGTTCCCGTAGTATGGTGGCCACTGGCCCTGGTTCTGATAGTACTGGTTCCACTGCTGGGCATACTGGAGAGAGAAACCAAGAGCACCATGTTATCCTTACCCAGACCCACATTTGGCTCCTGTCTCAAACCTCCTCTCACCCAGGGGAGAGATGAATGCACTGACAATAGCCAACACATGAGTCCCCTGGAGAGATCAAGGTCCCCTGGGAGGGTAAGTGACTGACCTGATGTCCCATGGGTGGGGAGTCAGGGACTGAAGCCCAGACCTCCTGGCTTGCCAAACTAATGTCCTTTCAGGTATAGGCAGATACCATATTCAAAACACTGAACAACAGGTGGGAGGGCCTAGCACCAGCCAAGGGGCATGGACACTGGCCATGGTGCTGAAGCAGGATTCAGAGGCCCCTGCTATGCCATTTGTTGGCTTCAATGGAGAAAAGAGGCTCAGATACCAGTGCAGAACGTTCACTAAATGGAATGGCTACATCAGGTGATTGCCAGCCTGAGATCAGCCCATCTCTGTAGTATGAATAAAGAGGGACCCCAGTCTCAGAATATACATCCATGCAGGTCCCCTGGAAGTCTCTTTATGTGTACCCTCCCTCCGCTGCCCCACCCTGAGTCTGGCACCTACCTGTTGATACTGGTTATAGCTGGGCTGAGGGTAGGTCTGTGCAGTGGGGGGCGGCGGTGGGGTGTAGGGAGCCGGGTTGTAGCCGCCATAGCTCCCATAGTTGTAGGCAGGTGGTGGTGGTGGCGGCGGTGGTGGGGCTGTGTAGCCCTGGCTGTAACCTCCTTGGTTGTAGGGTGGCTGGCTGTAACTCGGCTGGAAAGTGGGGGAAAAAACCAGGGTTCAGCTGGGATGGAGGAAGGGCCTTCATAAGCTGTGCACCACAAAGGAACTTCCCTGGGGGAGGTTGTTTGCAGGCTGAGGAAATGGGTCAGCTCTGTGACATGGTGGGACAGGGAAGGAGGCAGGGTTGTGTTTGTTCTGGACTCTACTCCCAGCTCTAAGATTCTGGAGGAGCAAGGGACACAGCCTCTCTTCAAATTCTACTGCTTTTTTCCCTCCCGTAAGATGAGAGTTACAACAGAACTAGCCCTTCTGATGGCCCTGCATCTTCGGGAAGCTTGAGCGCACAAGCCACCAGGAACTCCCTAAATGGTGGTAGTTGTTTTGGGAAGGTCTGCTGAGAACAGTAGTAGCAATTTCCCAAGTGCTTCCACATGCAGACTGGATCATTAATCCCTCTAATTCCCTCATCAACCCTGTGAGGCAGGTTCCACTAGCCTCATTTTATAGAGCAGGAATCTGAAGCTCAGAGAGGTGAAATTAGTGGACCCAAGTCACACAGTAAAAAGTGGTGGAGCTAGGACTTGACTTCTGCTCTGTCTAGTTCCAGAGTCTTACCCACAAAGCTAGAATACCACCCATCCCTCACAGCAAACCTTGCAAATGAGTTCTACCAACAACTCCATTGTCTTTTATAAAGAAAACGAGGTACAGAGAGGTGCCACTGTTTGTGCAAGGTTATAGAACCCAGACATTGTGGGGTTGGGGTTTGAATCTGTGCCTACCTATCCTGTTCTAGGAAACATTCTGGTTAGACCAGGACTGGGAGTCATTCATCTGTCTCTTGGCAACTGTCCCCAGGCCTGGCATGTGGAAGGCACTTAGGAAACGGCTGTGGACTACTCTGGCTAACAGCGCCTGTGCATTCCAGAGCCCAAGCACTGGCTTTTGGAGAACTGGAACTGAGCCAGGAGCTGCTCCAGAGTGAAGCTCTCAGGAGACAGGGCAAGACCTCCCAAGCTCAGGGCGTGGCTCCAAATGCTGCCAGTCTAGGCAAAAGGAACTCCAATTAGGTGCTTTCTTGGGGATTCAGGAGAGCCCAGCGACAGCGACTTAAGCAACACACATGACTGTGAGGGGGTGGGAGAACAGGTAGGTTCCTGATTTATCTGGGTCTGGAAGGAACAACTAGGGTCCACTGCAGTCAAAAGCACTGCCATGAAAAAGGGCAGAGTTGGAGGAAAGAGTAGAGAGGTGTGGCCAGGATGCCCACTGCCCATTCCCCCAGCCCACCTCCTCTGGCCTGTGGACGCACACGCTCCTTCTCTCACCTGTGGAGGGCTGTAGCTGCTGACAGTGGGGGTGCTGGTATTGGCGCTCGAACCGGGGATGTTGCTATTCTTGCTGTAGCTGCTGGTCCCCGGAGGGTTCCGAACAGGGCTGTAGCTGGGTGGTGGTGGCGGCTGCTGGGGCGGAGGCTGTGGCGGCGGCGGCTGCTGGGGTGGTGGCTGCTGCTGAGGAGCCCGGTTGTAGCTGCCTCGGTTGTTGGAGTTGTTGTTATCCCGGCTGTTGTTACCCCAGCGGTTCTGGTTGTAGCCACCACCTCCACTGCGGTTGAAGCCTGCACCGGATAAGCCAGGGGAGAGGCCCTGTCACTCTGAACTGGTGACCCTCAGGAGCAGGGCTCTCTACTCTTGGTCTCCCCAGATCCCAAGGCTCGTCCCCTGTGCAGCCCTGATAACTCAGTCATCACTGTCTGCTGACAGGCTTGTCTTGCCCACGGGACTGTGAGCTTGGGACCAGGGCTGCTTGGTTCCTACTGTGTCCCCAGCATCCCAACAGCTGCTGAACAAAGTGGAAGAGGTGGTTAGGAAGAGGGCAGGATAGTCCTCTTCATGCTTGGTCAAATGGGTCAGTTCCCCCTGAGCCCTTGAGCAGCTATGGCTGGGCCCAGAACCCTGCCCCCTGCCAATTCCCACTGGTTCTGGACCTCAGCCCAGACACTGGTGTCTCGGGAGGCCTTTCCTTAGTCTGCTCCCTCCCAAGCCTGGATCAGGTGTCACCAAGCTCACGCTAACCCAGGGCTTTGCCACTCAGCCCAGAAGCCTTCTGGACAGCCACTACAGGGTGATGTGTCTGTCTGGGTCATGGCGGTGTCCCCAGAACCATCCAGCTCAACACTGAAGCTAAGTGAGGCATGCTAGCTAAATCTGCTAATGCTGCTTCAGAAACAGCAGAACTTAATAACAGGCCACTTGGTGCTAACTCTAGCTCTGGATTTAGTCAGGCAAATCTTGGTTAAATTAACTTCTCTCAACCCACTTCTCTACTTGTTTTAATACCAAACACCAAAAACAGTCTTAACTTTTGTCTTGTGCTAGGTCCTGAGCTGGAAACTAAGACCGGTAGTAAACTTGTTCTGGCCACTCTTAAGCAGCTTACGGTCAGATGGCAGAGAAGATTTGCGAAAATGACACTAGAGTAAGCTGCAAAGGGGCATGGGCTTCAGGAGCAACGCCCAGGGAAAGCAGGACAGTGGGGGAGTTCCCCTGAGGGCCTACGGTTTGACTCACCACAGTTCTCCGCCAGAATTCAGCCCACAGCCCACAGTCCATAGCGGGTGCTAGGCAAATTCACCTGCTGACACAACGCCCAACCCTAGGTCACAAACCCCAACCCTGCCCCAGGAGCCAAGAGCTGAAAGAGCACTGTTTGAGATGGCTCACCTCCTCGGTAGTTGCCTCCTCCACCGCTGCCGCCCCCTCGGTTCTGGAAGCCTCCTCGGTTACCCCCTGGTGGGCCTCTGTTGTCATAGCGCTGGAAGCCACCACCACCTCCGCGGCCCCGGAAGCCTCCACCACCTCGGTTGTCAAAGCGCTTTTCAGGGGGTGGCCCGGCCTTGCGACCTTCCTCGTTGTACTGCCTCACCAGCTTGTCGGCCTCTTCCCGCTGCAGCTCAACGAACAGCACCTCATCCAGGAAGTCCCCGACATCCGGCAATGTGAAGTTGGCTGGGAAGAAGGCAGGGCCCCAGAGGGAACAGGGAGAGGTCAGTACCTTCCCCCATCTGGTTCCGACACCCCCGGGACACTGGCGTGCCAGAAGGGAGATGGCAGAGGGGATGAGTAGTGAGTGACAGAAGCAAAAAAGGGTCTCAACCTAACAGTGTTCAGGGTTAACAAAGACTCTCCTGTCTCTCTTCTGAGGAAATGACCTAAGTGCCACCAAATATAAATACACCCTCCAGCCTCCCCAGGGAGTGGGCCAGGCAGGTGGGATTAGCATCCTTGTTTCTACAGAGCAGGAGACAGAAGCCAGCTCAGTACGGCACCGGTGGGTGCCAGAGGCAGCGCCTGTCGGGTTTTTCAGTGTCTGCTCCCACATATCCTCTCTCTCATCCTGGCCCAGCCCCACTGAGTCTGAAACCCATGCCCTGAGAGATTTCTGGCAGCTCTTCCATTCACAGCTGCACCAGACAGGAGGTAGGAAAGAACGGGCAAGATCAACAAAGGAATAAGCCAGGAGCTGGGAAAGCGACTGTGGAAGGTGCTTTTCTCCGGAGGACCGCACTGTGCTATCCCCCCGGAACCGCTCATCTCCTACCTTTCATTTCAAGGACCGCGTGATCTGGGACATCCTTCCCCTCCTCGTCGGTTCGCTTTATTGTCCGGTCTTTTAGGTCTTCATCAGTGGGACAAATTACAATGGCTTTGCGCTGGAAGCCTTCAAACGGTCTCATTTTTCGTCTCTGGGCTGACCCATAAACATTTGTCTAGGGTAGGTAACAGAAGAGGCAAGAAATGGCACATTACAAATTGGGTTTTTTTCTCTGTCAGGCATTATGTAGGCCAAGAAGAGAAAAGTATGCTAGTTCTCCAAAGTAAAGAAACTCAGAAAGCTCGGAAACTCAGAAAACCACTCTTTTAAGATTCTTGAGCCCATCCTCAGAAAACGGACTTGGGAAAGTGGCTGCTGACAGTCACAGGACAAGGGGTTCCCTGCGGTTGCACTTTAAACTCCTATTTATTAGTGGTATGCCACCTTACAATCTCCTCCCCCATTCTAAAAGTAACACAGGCTCATGTGATAAATACTTTAGAGTACAAGGCAGAGTAAGATTGTAGAGTAAGAACCCCTTCATCCACTTCTTGCTAGTCCTCCTTCCCCAAAACGACTTGTACTGAATTTACATACTTCTAAAAAGATCTGTGTAACTTTTTTTTTCTTTTTTAAAACACTTACTTTGAGACATGATGGGAAAGTCTTAGAGGTACACATGGAAAGTGCTCATGTTAAAATATGGAATGCTTCATGAACCCATGGGTCATCCTCACGCAGGGGCCACGCTAATCTTCTCTGTATCGTTCCTATTTTAGTATATGTGTTGCTAAAGCCAGCACAGATCTGTGTGATTTTTAGCACAACTGCAGGGGTGCCCGGGTGGCTCAGTCAGCTGTGTCTGCCTTCGGCTTAGGTCATAGTCCCAGGGTCCTGGGGTCGAGCCCCATCAGGCTCTCTGCTCAGCAGGGAGTCTGCTTCTCCCTCTCCCTTTGCCCCTACCTGCCCTCTCCTGCTTGCATTCTCTCTCTCAAATAAATAAAATCTTTAAAAACAAACAAACAAAAAATAACACAAGTGGAATCAGGCTAGGTACTGTCCTGAAAGCCTTTTAATTTTTTTTTTTAAGATTTTATTTATTTACTTGACAGACAGAGACCACAAGTAGGCAGAGAGGCAGGCAGAGAGGAGGGGAAGCAGGCTCCCTGCTAAGCAGAGAGCCCAACGCGGGCCTCAATCCCAGGAGCCCGGGATCTTTTTTTTTTTTTTTAAATATTTTATTTATTTATTTGACAGAGAGAAATCACAAGTAGATGGAGAGGCAGGCAGAGAGAGAGAGAGGGAAGCAGGCTCTCTGCTGAGGAGAGAGCCCGATGCGGGACTCGATCCCAGGACTCTGAGATCATGACCTGAGCCGAAGGCAGCGGCTTAACCCACTGAGCCACCCAGGCGCCCCAGGAGCCCGGGATCTTGACCCAAGTCAAAGGCAGAGGCTTTAACCCACTGAGCCACCCAGGCACCCCATGAAGGCTTTTTCACTTAATGTTTCTCTAATTAACGTTGCCAGTGTTCTCTTTTAATGGCTACATATTTACAGAATGGTTGCCATAACTAACTGGCCCTTTCTGACACTTGTATGGACTCTTGTCGTCAACACTGTGGTTCCTTTATTCACTCAGTCCTTCTCTAAAGCATCAGCCTCACCACAGACTTTTAACCAGGAGCTGGGCAAGGCAAGAGCCCGTGCATTTTGTAAGTTAAGTTTTGCTGCTGTTTCCCTTCCTCTTGGTGATGCGCAGGTGTGTGCTGGGCTGGTGGCAGCACAAAGCAGCGCTCTAGAACACACAGGACCAAGAGCAGCAGTTAACAACAGCTTCCATTTACGGAGTACCTCCTATATGCCGGGCCCTCTGGAACTGGGGCCTGGACCCGCAGGACCCCAGAATCAGCCTATACACCCAAACCACCTGGATGCTACTGATAAAGAGAGCAGCCCTAATGCCACTCGGAATTCCCAAACCTGTCTCTGGAGGTAGGACCCAGCCACCTCTATGGGTATCCGACCTATTTATTTATTTACTTATTTTTTTTTTTTTTAAAGATTTTATTTATTTATTTGACAGAGAGAGAAATCACAAGTAGGCAGAGAGTCAGGCAGAGAGAGAGAGAGAAGCAGGCTCCCGCTAAGCAAAGAGCCCGATGCGGGGCTCGATCCCAGGACACCGAGATCATGACCTGAGCCGAAGGCAGCGGCTTAATCCACTGAGCCACCCAGGCGCCCCAGTATCCGACCTATTTAAACTTAGACACTCAACACAACTGGAGTGAAGAGGAATATGTGCCTTTGAACAACTCTGAGAGGCTCTGATGGACTGAGGGAGAAGCCACAGCGGGGAACAGCCTGTAAAGGGGCGTGCACATGAGAATATACCACATGTTGAAGCAACGGCTTGGCAGGATGCAAAGCCCCAGGTCAAGTCCTAGTGTGGCCGATAAATCACTCTGGCCAGTCCTTATAGTTGCTTCACTTGGCAAACAGAGATGAAGAGCCTCCCTGCCAGGGCTGTGAGGAAGGAGCGGAAAAGGATGCAGAGCAACAGTCCCTGCGTGAGAAGTCCTTGAGCAGGGGTTCTTAGACGGCCTCCAGCACAGGAGCCATCCTGACGCAGGCAATGTGTGCGTGTGTAGGGGTTGCCTGGCACACCCCAGCTTGAAGGCAGTGTGTGTGTGTTTAGGGGTGGCTTGGCACACCCAGCTCTAATCTGACTTGCTCAGGTCCCACCCATGTGGTCCTGGGTGAACAGTGCCACTCAGCCTACTTGTCCGTAAAATCAACGTACTGTGCATTTAATGAGTCTCAAGCCCTTAAAAGGGAGAACAGTATGAATGTCAGATGCTCACCATTAAGACAGCAGGAGTTCATGTGTGTAAAGGCCCTTGGTTAGCCCAGGGCCTGGCTCACAGCCAGCAGTCAACAACTGGGAGCCACTGTTGTTATGACCGTTACCGGGGAGGGACGGGGAGGGACGTGTGCCGTGGTTAGCCTCACTGTAAAGTAGATATGAAGAAATCCACACCTGGGGAAGACCAAGCCATAGCAAGTTCCCATCAGAAGGGGACGGGGGTGCCTGGGTAGTTCTGTTGGTTAAGCATCTGACTCTTGGTTTTGGCTGAGGTCGTGATCTTAGGGTTTTAAGATTTAGCCCCAAGTCAGGCTCAGAGCTCAGCCTGGAGTCCCTCTAAGAGCCTCTCTCTCCCTCTCTCTCCTCCTGCTCACACAATAAATAAATAAATAAAATCTTCAAAAAAAGGAAGAAGAAAGCAGGGACAATGAGACAGGGTAGAGCAAATACGGGCTCTGGGGAGGAAGCTTGGGGCTGAAATCCCAGCGGTGCCTTCAACTACTTGTGAGACTGCAGACAAGTCACCTAATTAGCCCACGCCTCAAATTTCTTCATCTGAAAGACAAGGATCAGATCACCCACTTTTTGGCTCTGGTGAGGATTTGCAGATGTGAAAATGTCTGGCATGTGGCAAGGAGGAGGCAGGGAAAGTTCCAAGTCAACACGCACAGGGTGGATCTGAAAATAGGGCCAACAGGACTGACACTGTCCCAGGAGAGACTTCCCAATGGAAAGGATAAAGGAAAGTTAAATTTGAAGAAAAGACAAGACACAAGAGATCCTCTCCCAAAACACGGAACAGGAAGCTGGGCTGTGGGTCAGCCAGAGGCCAGGGACCCTGGTGTACATCTGCTGGAAGATCTGGGTGGTGGGTGTAACTGTTCTCTAAACCAATCAGACCTCTGGTTCTGACACACACCAGGTGGGGATGTTCCTTCCCTGTTCCCCGAGGAAAATGTCCCATCCTCCAGGGACAGGAAGGAGGACCGTGTGTGCTGCAAGCACACATCCATGCCATGAGGACTGGCCCAATAGAGAAGCCTTGGACTACAAATGGTTAAGAGGCACATCAGGTTACGGAGGAAAAGTCCCTCTCCCCACTGCTCTTCCTGGACTCATTCCTGAAAGCAAAGCAGAAGGTGGCATCTGATCATAGCAAGATAGAATTTGGCCTCCTCTCGCTAAATAATGAGGTTTTCTCCTGGCACAAAAGCCAGAGTAACTGTGGCCCTAAACCAGTCTGTGGACAACCTATTCCATGGTTCTCGCCTGGAAGAAGTGATCCTCTTTTCACTGCCTTGAACCCCAAGGACAGGGATAAACACCTCCTAGAGGCTTTCCAAGGGGCAGACCTGCCCTGTCAAGGTACAGAGGAGGGGGCAGACAGAAGCAATGCTTTCAAGAATGCTAGTCCCTGCAGCTTCATTGGGTGGTGGGAGACGGGGCGGAGCAGCCTGGGCTCCAGTAATAGGCAGCCTCTGTCCCGGGAAGTAGCTAGACTCTGAGGGATGGCTCTTCAGACACTCTGGAATGGAGGTGCTGAGAACACACTTGGCTAGTGTTTTTAAGACTGCCTTTCCCTCCCCTTATTCCTGGGCTGGGGGAAAGGAAGAAGAGTGTCTGAACCAGGCCAGCAGAAATGCAAATGCTTGGCTTCCTGGAGAAAAGGGAGTTCGCTGCTCGAGGCTGTTGCTACAGCAAACACAGTGAGGTCAGAGCCCTTAGGTCGGCCCAGCATTGCTCTGGTCACTGGGGGCTGCTGGCAGCTGTTGCTAGGAGACCAGCACAACAGCTAGGTCAGCTTTTCCAGCTGTGTGGGATCCCTCTGCCCTGCTCCTGCTTCTCCCAGTCCCACCCTGCTTGAAGATGCTGACTCTAAGAAGGTCTGGGGTTGTCTGTGTTCCTTGGCTTCCTGGCTATCCCCAATCCCTAGCAATGTGCACCAAAGGACAGGAGTTCGGTTTCTCCAAGAAGCTATGTGGGTAGTTCTGGTGTGTGATGGTCCGTGGGATTGAGGGAGTAAAACAGTAGGCTGCTCCCAGCCTGAGTTCTCTGAGAGTCCCACTGTCCACTGCCCAGAGCTCATCAGGGTCAAGCTGGTGGGGAGAGAAACCTGGCTGGACCCCAGAGGAGCACACTCTGGACGAGGAGCGAGGTAAACCCAGTGGAAGGAACCACACATGCGGCAAGAGAACTAGCTGGAGTGTTAACAGCGGGACAGGCCGAGGCTCTGGGGCTGGGGAAGGTGGAGAAGAGAAACACCTCCCCCTCCACCGCCTGCCAACAAGAGGCGGTTTACTCTGTGCCTCTACTCTTGGCTCTAGGTTTCTGTCTCATGCAAAGGCAGGGCACTCGTCAACAGGTACCCAAAGCAGGACAACCACCACACGTTCTGCAGACTGAGGCGCGGTTGGCAACACTGTCACATCCAGCCCTGCTTATCATTACTGCCTGGCCTGCTCTGGGTTGTTAGAGCCCGAAGGGGAACTCCTAGCCTGCAGTCCCGACTCTGGGGGTGGTTTGGGGGCCTCACAGAGGGCCCTGCAGAGGCCTTCTCAAGGCCTCCAGGACAGATCCTGCTCCTGTCCTGTCTCGAAGCCTGTCGTAGGCCAGGGGCAGGCCAGGCAGCCCCTCATTCCAGAGGCTTTCCACAGATAAGCAAGAATCCCAAAGAGCACTTGAAGTGATGCAACCTCTGTTCCCCTTTCTCTTCAACCTTTCACCAGCCAGGCGACGTGAGCCCTGTTCCTCCCTGATGAAAACATGACCATGGTTCACCACCGCCCTCAGGACAAAGTCTCAATTCCTTTTATCATTGTCCATGTTCTGGCCAGGCACCCCACCTCCAGAAAGTTTTCCTAATTTTCCACCATGGCCCCCACCATTCTTGGCTGTGACTTTCTGGGAAGTCAGCAGAGGCCTGTTCTACCAATAAAGCAACTGCAAACTTCAAATAGGTTCCTTTCCCAAATGAGGCCTCAGCTTCCCCTCTGGTCCACTTTGCTCCTTGCCTTCCTCAGATGTCCCACAGCTGTAACACCCCCATGATCTCAAGAGGACTCAAGTCATCACTAAATGTAGTCCAGGTCCCTACACACCTAAGAGCGTGTGCTTAATGAAACACATTCTGGGAGAGAAGCTGGGATCCTGGATGAAGGCAGAATCCTGGCTCATACAGCCTCTTTTTCCTTCCCACTCAAAGATGAGCATTTCTGAGGCCAACCTACACAGGAGAGCCAAATGCAGGGAAGTCTGACCACTCAGGAAAAATCAAAGGAAAAAGGGAGCAGAGACCTGAGCTGAAACCCTGGGACTGCAGGATCTTTGCCTGACGCACTGTTTCTGCTTTGGGAGTTCTATCTAGCTCAGGAGACAGCTATGCATCAACTTACCCCTTATCACTGTTGAAGCTGGTGGAGTGGAAAGTGCCCGCATCTAGTCAGGGGTCTGCTCTGAATCTTATATCCTACTTCCAGGCTTTTCTGGAACCCACTTTTGGGGCTTAACACAAAAAAGGTCAAACCACTGGCCTTAGACCTTGTCCTGGGCCTGAATAACCTATAGCTTCAGGCTCCAAGTCAATCCTCCAATCTGTGGTTAATGTGAGAACCCTCCCCACCCCCTCCTTCAGAGTTTAAGTTATTTGCCTCCCTGTTGGCTTGGGTCACTGGGCCTGACAAGCAGGTCCCTCTACCAGGAGACCAGCAGCCCTAAAGAACACAGGTATACCTAGTACAGCCCTGGACCCTGTCCCTGAATAAGCCAGCACAAGCTGAGAAGGCCAACAAGTGAGTCTTCACAGAGCTCAGCTGTTCTGTGCCTGGCTCACAGGTTGGGGGCCTGACTTCTAGGGATAGCCCACTCAGAGATGCTGAACACAGATGTTAAGACCATTTATCCTTAGGACTATAATCCTTCTTCACTGGGCCACATATTTGAAATGGGTTTTACAGATCATTTAACCAGCAAACTGGGGGCAGAGAAGGCAGATATCTAGGTATCTAAGTATTTAAGTTATCTAAGTGTCTAAGTATCTACAGTATCTTGGTATCTAAGCAAGGAAACCTCAGGGTACGAAAACACTACTGCTCTCTACTTTTCAGGACCCAGAGTCCCACTGAGACCAAGTCGGACTCTAATTTCAAAATGCCCTGACAAGAAGAATGGGGCAAAGTGAAGCTTATTTAAAAGATAAAGTCTTTGGGATGCCTGGCTGGCTCAGTTGGTAGACCACACGATTCTCGATCATGGGGTTAGAAGTCTGACCCCACATTGGATACAAAGATTAATAATATAATCTTTATTTTTTTTAAGATTTTATTTATTGGAGAGAGAGAAAGCACACATGCACACACATATAAGCAGGAGGCACAGTGGGAGAGGTAGAAAGAAGCAGGCTCCCACCTGAGCAGAACCTGATGTGGAACTTGATCCCAGAATCCTGGGATCATGACATAAGCTGAAGGCAGATGCTTAATTGACTGAGCCACCCAGGTGCCCCAAGAATAAAATCTTAAAAAAAAAAAAAAAAAAAAAAAAGGAAGGAAGAAAGAAAAATTTTAAAAAGTTTTTTAAAGGGGGAGGTTGGCTGTATGCATCATGAATAGGGCTGTGCTGTGGCAATAACTCTGGGTGGCTCTTAGACTATCTTGTGCTCAACTGTGGGTTTTTTTTTTTTTTCCTTTTTAATTAGTTCAGTGAGTTATCTTTTTTTTTTAAGAGTTAGTTTATTTATTTGACAAAAAGCGATCACAAGCAGGCAGAGAGAGGGGAAAGCAGGTTCCCCGCTGAGCAGAGAGCCCGATGGGGGCCTCGATCCCAGGACCCCGAGATCATGACCCGAGCTGAAGGCAGAGGCTTTAATCCACTGAGCCACCCAGGCGCCCCTCAGTGAGTTATCTTTATCAAAGTTTAGTATTATGAGATCATGTCCTGTATTCTTTACAAATTCGAGTCTTCAGGGCTCAATCCTATGACTGCAGCATTGCTCACTGGATGAAAATACACCTTTTCAGGTCCACCAGCCCATCTCACATCTCTGCCATTGCTTAAGGACACCAAAAGCATGGCACAGCCTCAGCCAATATTTAGTTTTCATAGCATGCTGTTTCATCAACAGGCCACACATTTCCACTCTCAACACTTAACTGCTTGGCAAGATCCTTTAATTTGTCCATCATAAAACTATCAACAGCAAATAGCTTTTTTTCTTTCTGTCTTTAAGGACTAATTTCTTCTTAGGGCACCTGGATGGCTTGGTTCGTTTAGCGTTTGACTTGACATCAGTTCAGTTCATGATCTCAGAGTCATGAGATCAATCCTCACATTGCATTGTGCTCGGCACCCAGAGGGGAGTTGGCTTCTCTCTCTCTTCCTCCCTCTACCCCTCCCCCAACTCGTGTGCCTCCTCTCTCTGTAAGAAATAAAAAAAAACTAAAAAAAAAAAAAAAAATCATTAAGAAAGGAAAGAACTAGGAGCGCCCGGGTGGCTCAGTTGTTAGGCGTCTGCCTTCGGCTTGGGTCATGATCCCATAGTCCTGGGATCAAGTCCCGTGTCAGGTTCCCTGCTTGGTGGGAGGCCTTCTTCTCCCTTTCCCACTCTCCGTTTGTGTTCCCTCTCTCACTGTCTCTGCAAATAAATAAATAAAATCTTAAAAAAAAAAAAAGAACTAGTGCCGTCTTATGCACTCTTTTAAATGTTGACTATGAGGCCTCATTTGTTCCACTATAAACAGCAGCTTACTGGTTTATTATGAAAAGGATGTAACTCCAGAACAGCCACATGGAAAAGCAGCTTCGGGCAACATACACAGAAGGGCACAGAGATCCTGTGCTCTCTGAGCACACCACTCTTCCCCAACCTCCACTGTCCACCAGTCTGGGAGCTCCTACTCAATTGTTGTTGTTGTTTTTTTAAAGATTTTATTTATTTATTTGCCAGAGAGAGAGCGAGCGAGCGAGCACAGGCAGGCAGAGTGGCAGCAGAGGCAGAGGGAGAAGCAAGCTCTCTGCCGAGCAAGGAGCCTGATGTGGGACGCTGGGATCATGACCTGAGCCAAAGGCAGCCGCCTAACCAACTGAGCCACCCAGGCATCCCTCAATTGTTTTGTATAAAATGCTCACTCCTATGCGAAGCCAATTTGGTTCCCTGGTTTCCAACCACTTTTCTGACAAGCCTGCCACCACCACCAGCTCTGCCCTCACAGAACTCTGAACTCAAGGGATCCGTGGGCTATGCACATGGAAGACATGCTGGTAAGGCTTCCAGGAGAGGGGTGCCACAGCTCACACATCTGCACTCAGATTTTTAAGAGAGCACAAGGGCAAGGCTAAGGGCAGCAGAGACTTATTCACAGATCCACCATTATGGGGTCAGCTACATGAGAAAGCCTTCGGGACAATGTCCAGAATGATGTCTCACAGGCGGTAAACATGAGGAACTTGTTACTCTGAGACAGGAATCCATCCTTAACCATGTTTGGCTCATTCATCCTTTTGAGAATACTGAAAACCACGGATGATCTTCCTATCCTAACTCAAAACTGTCCAGTGGCTTGGTTTTTGTTTTTTTTTAAAGGACGTATCTGTGCCTGCATACAAAATTCTGGTTAATTTCAAAGGTTCCCAGATCACCTGATGCTAACAGCCTTCCTCTTAACTGGCACACAATATGTGACTAGGTACGTAGTGGACAGTCATAAAAACATGCTAAAAGAAGCTGGGACGTACCTGTTTCGTAGAGTAATTAACAATCTCCAGCTACGGTACACCAGACCGTGTGCTATGAAGGCACCATTACGATCTCCCTCTTACACACCAGGAGACCAAGATTTGGAGGATGAGGTCACCTGCCCACAGGCATGCAGCTAGGAAGTGGCAGAGCTCGGACTCAAGCCCAGGTTTGCCCAGCTCAGAAATCCATGTCCCTCCCATCTCACTAAATAGCTATCACCTGATGATGTTCTTTTGGGCTGCTGAGAGCCTGAGTTACATCTGGATCATGCCCCAGACTCCACCCACCGACTGGACTCAAAGAACTATGCCAAGCGTCTGGGACCATACATGATGATCAGCACTGCAGTCCAAGTATTCTGGGGAAAAAAATAAAAGTACCAGGCACCCAACAGGCCCCTTTCCTTTCCTGGGGCAGGACAGTCACCAGCAAGTACCTGATCTAGGATATAGTTGCGTTTCTTGCGGGCGGCGATCTGGATGAGGCGGTTGAGGCACTGGGTGGCCTGCTGGATGAGGACATCCCAGCGGCCGGCATAGTTTCGCTGCCGGCGTAGGCCCATCACCTGTGGGCAGAGGGTGGTGAAGGGGTGGGTGGTCCTGGCTGCAGGGCAGCACTGGAACGGGGGGTAGGAAGGGGTATATATGTAGTGACCAGGGGCCATCCTTACCCGCATTTTATCCATGATGGCATTGGTACCCAGAATGTTGTACTTCTTGGAGGGGTTGGAAGCTGCATGTTTGATGGCCCACGTGGTCTTACCGGCAGCAGGCAGGCCCACCATCATCAAAATCTATAAGAATGGGACAAAGAGGGACACTGAAGTAGTAGCAGTAGGTGGCATGGAGGCCTGGCACCACCCTCACTCACTGGTAACCTCAAGGGTAACCCAACCTCACGGCTGCCTCCAGAAAACAGCAGCAGTAACTGCGTCTGCACAGTGCTGTTGTTGAGATACAAAGACATGAGGGCTGTCAGAGTCTTAACAGATGGCCTTGCATGGGGTGAGCACAAAATCAAGTGCTGTTCTTGTGAATATTTACACTTTGGTTCAGGCAGGATTAAGTGGCTTCTGACAGGGAAAACCCCGGACAGGGTCACGCACTGAGAATGGTGCACATAGCGGCCAGGAGAAGTGGTATAACCCTCCTGGAGGCCGAGAAGGGGGCAGACTATACGCATGAGGACAAACACGATATTTTAGTACATTCAGAATCTGGCAAACACTAGATACAACCTAAATACCTACACCAAGAGGGGAGCAGTTCGTTTGTCAGGCCATTAAAAATGGGTTTAAAAATAGGGTTTCATGTAGTTGGCTAAAGCTCACAAAATAATGTTGAATGAAAAGGGCAGATATCAAAATGCTTATACTTTATCATCTCAAATTATAAGTTTGTGTGTATAAAACAGGCACCCAGCACAGCAAAAAAGATAGACAGCCTAAGCTCAAAAACTTTACTGGTGAACTTACTTGCAGATAGTGGAATTATGAGAAATTAACTTTCGTGTTCAGTTTTTTAGGAATAAGCATAAAAATCACTTTTGTATCTGAAAAACCATCATTTTGAGAGCAAAGCTCCCTGGTAGAGCTTCTGCAGCCAAATCACCCCCAAGATCTCTTGTCATTTTTGTTCATCAGACGGTCTTGCCCTCCCTTGGGGTCCCCCACCCAACCCCAAGGTTACTCCCTTCCCGAGTTATGCTCTCACCACCTGGCTGCAGTGTCTCCCCTCTGCCTTGGCACCAACGTGGCTCTGGAGAGGTAGCCTCCATTGCGGTCTTCCAGGCCCACTCACCTCACACTCTGCCTTGCTCTTTGGTCCAACGGTGCCCCGGGTCCGCTCACTCAGGGGAAGGTGCTGGATAAAGGTAAAGCCTGGGAGGACGGAACAGTAGGGCTCTGCCCGCTGCCCGAAGTTGAACTCCACCGCACAATTCTTCACCAGGACATGAGGATAGAGGGCCTGACCGCCCAAGGCTTCCTTCTGGATCCGGAAGGCAATGCCCATCCACTTCCCATTCTTGGTGAAAGAGAGTTCCACATCATTTCCACATTCAAAGTCCTAGGAGAAAGAGCCAAAGGAAGATAACTGCCAATGCTTAGCTTCAGACACTAGGAAGAGCAAAGCTAGGAGGAAGCAGATGTGGGGAGTGGAAATACAGCCGCCTTCCCACATTTAAGTGTCCCCCCCCACCACCCGCCAGCAGATACAGGAGATGGCGCCAGGGAACAGCTGAGAAGGTGCAGCCAAAGCCCTTCTTGTCCCCAAATCCCAAAGCTGGGGGATGTGACACGTGTCATTTTAGGAAGCTCCAAGTCTTGTGCCTAAGACAAATGTTGACAGAAAAGGCGATTCTGTCTGTCCTCAAGCCTAGCAAGAGTAGTCTGCAAAGAGAACAGATGGAAGGAAAGCCACAGCAGGGCTTCTCGAGTGAAGCCCAGCTCTACAAATGCTTTCATTCGTTTAACACGTGTTCAGCAGCTCCTGCTCTTCCTGGGGCATAGATCTGTCAGTGATCCAGGCCTGTTGGAGCACGGGGCCTGGTGAGGCATCAGACAAGGACACTATCCTAATTTAGTAAGAGTACCTACCCAGGAGCAAGATTCTCTGAGGAGGGGACCTGCAAGCCAAGTCCTGAACAATACATGGATACAAGCCAGGTCTTCAGGGGGAGGAGAGAGTCCTACAGAGCAGTGTTGTTTGTGTACAAATCCGATGGGGAGAGAACAAAGGGTCAGTCTGGCTGAAGCACACAAGATGAGGAAGAAGGAACTTCAGGTGCAGCGGGAGAGCCAGGCGTGCTTGTCCATTCAAACCCTATTCAAACCCCATTCCTATGGACCAGCTGGAGCTCAGTGGTTAAGACCGTCTGGGAAGGCAGACTGCTTCAACTCTGCTATTTACTAACCGTGTGACCTTGAAGTTCATCTAGTTTCCTTATCACACAAGGGGGGCCATGACAAGACTATGCTGCAAACCGGACTAAGTGGGTTAATGGGAATGATGAGTCCGAGATGCCAAGCACCGTGGGGAGACATGGTCACTGTCCTGTGTTGTGAGGGGCTCTCTGTCACCTGGGGAGTTTGGACTCCATGCTGATGGCAGAGCAGAGCCCCTGACTTGTTTCAAACAGGGGAAGGGCTTGGTCAAAGCCACTTCAGGAAGATCATTCTGGGTGCAAAGCAAAGGTTTACATTTAAGGGAGACTCAAAATGTGGGATCAGATGGCAGCCTGAAGCAAAGCACAAGGTGAGGTTCCTGATAAAAGTACAAAACCTGGTATTCTTTTCCTCTGGAGTGGGGAGAGCACCTTGGAACCTGTCCTTTAAGAAGTGACGAGAATCCCTTTCTCTAAGTAGCTTCCTCACCAGTGTCCTCAGCACTCACAGGACAAAGCTCAATATGGTCGTTATCTGTTCATCTCTAAATGCCCGCAGAGGTCAAGATCATGCAGGGCAGATACCCAAACATCTGGCAAAGGGACTCCTGCCCAATCCCTGCTCATGTGAACAAGAGTGGCCGAGGTCACCTTTACTCTCTCACATGGAGATGAGCATCCCGGGGGTCAGTCTTCCTTACGACCACCGGCCTCACTCGGGGAGCTTACTATATTGTACAGAAACCAGCACCCTCAACTGACAAATCCACCACCCATGGGGTCATCTGTCCAAGAGGCAAGGGTGGTCCTGTCAGTCCTGCTAAAGCACCCTGGTGCCGGTCCAGGGTCTCGAATCCCAAATTCATCATGCCCGGTGTTATCCTCAGTTTTCTGTAAGGCTCCAAGCACAATATTCCTTATGGTCTACTGAAATGGGTTCTATGGTTCTCGCTGCCTGACAGCCATTGTATCCTCTTCTGTGAATGTTGAGAACTTGGGATCTAACACAAACGGGCTCCCCCTGGCTTCCCTTGGGCTCCTAGTCTTCACATCTCCTCCAATCCATCACCCCAAGCCTTCTAAAAAGTTATGGCACCCTTTGAAAAAAGGAAACTGTGCATGGGATCTTAAAAACAGAAGGAATGGGGTTCCTGGCTGAATGATCTAGTTGCAGCAGGAGTCCAGGCCTGTAGTTATGCCCTAGCACACGCTCACAGAGCCTCATGCTCCAATGGGTTAGAATCCAGGGGATGCTGCCATACACTGAGGATGTGTTAAGGTGCCACAGCCTCTCTGGAGCACGGTCTTGGTGGCAGCAACGGAAACTTTAAAATGCACCTCTGATGGTGCCTGGGTGGCTCAGTCGTTAAGCGGCTGCCTTCAATTCAGGTCATGATCCCAGGGTCCTGAGATCGAGTCCCACATCAGGCTCCCCGCTCTGCGGGAAGCCCCACTTTCCTTCTCCCACTCCCCCTGCTTGTGTTCCCTCTCTTGCTTTGTCTCTGTCAAATAAATAAATAAAATCTTAAAAAAACAAAACAAACAAACAAAAAAAACCCCCACCTCAGACCTAGAAATTGCACTTTCAGGAATAAACACTACAGGTAGATTCTCACAAGAATGCAGAGATGGATGTGGTGCCAATCACTTAGCCCAGCACTGCCAACTGTGCTCCACTGGGGAAGTGGGAGACCCAGGAGATCCAAGTGTGGAAACACAAAAATAACCCCAAGATACGGTGGTACATGGGGACAGGACAAGCCATCACTGCAGCATCGACTACCCCAGCAGACCGCTTCCTGAGCCATCGACAGATCGGCTAAATGAACAGCCAGGTAAACTGATGCCTGCATCAGAGTACGAGGCAGCCACCAGATGAAAAGGGGAGACACTAAGCAAATGTCCACTAACAGAGAACTGAACATATGAACACGGCAGGTGCACATGACTGCAGACTATGTGCAAGAACCAAAAGTCTAGGCAATGACAGCAAAAATCTCTAAGATAAATAATTAAACAAAAACCAACATGAAACAACACGGGTGCTGTTGCTACCTCTTCTGTAAAAGAAGGGAGATGATAATCATCTTTCTTGTATTTGGATGAAGAAATCCCGAGGACCAGGGATTCCTGTGTGCTGGGAGCATATGTGACCACAAGTGGAGGGGGAAGGCCTACAGGAGACTTTGCTGCGCATCTTCTGAGATTATCTCTCTTGATATCTTTGGAAACCAGATGAATTCCTTAACTATTCAGAAATGTTTTTAACTGAGCTAAATCTACATTATTTGTGTGAAGAAGAAAAGACAGCCAAGATTAACTGTTAAATGGGAAATTAAAATATAAAGTTTAGAGCAGTTCGTAGAGCATAAATGTGATGAATTTTTGGTTAAGAAAACATTTTATTTTTTAAGATTTTATTTATTTGGCAGAGAGGCAGGCAGAGAGAGAGGAAGCAGGCTCCCTGCTGAGCAGAGAGCCCGATGCGGGACTCGATCCCAGGACCCTGGGATCATGACCTGAGCTGAAGGCAGAGGCTTTAACCCACTGAGCCACCCAGGCGCCCCAAGAAAACATGTTTCTTATTAAAAAGATAAGAAGGTCATGAAAGACCAGAGAAGGCTGGGAAACTTATTTCACACTAAAGAGCCCTGACAAGAGGGCGCCTGGGTGGCTCAGTGGGTTAAAGCCTCTGCCTTCGGCTCAGGTCATGATCCCAGGGTCCTGGGATCAAGCCCCGTATCAAGCTCTCTGCTCAGCGGAAGCCTGCTTCCTCCTCTCTCTGCCTCTCTGCCTCCTTGTGATCTCTGTCTGTTAAAAAATAAATAAAATCTTTAAAAAAAAAAAAAAAAGAGCCCTGACAAGAGAATGCAATCCATAACCCTGGACCATAACAAAATTGCTCTAAAGGATACTGCTGGGACAACTGACAAAATTTAAATGTGACTGTGGAGGAGATAATAGTATTATATCAATGTTAAATTCGATAACTGTGCTGTGGTTAAGACTGCAGTTTTATTCTTACAAAATGCAGGCTAAAGGACTAAAAACCAAAAACATGACATAGGCACCCTACTCTCCAGTGGACCAGATACCAATCAGATACAGACACCTCTATGTTTGAGAAATGATAAAAGCAAATTGGTGAATGTTAGAATCTGGGCAAGACTGAGGTTTCTTAAGGATTTTGAGTTTGAAATCATCTTCCTGTGAGAATGAAAGGGAAAAAAAGAGTCCATGGGTACAAACAAGGGTGGGGGAGGAGAACAAGACCAAGAGGAAGCACCCGGGTAGCCACCTCACCTGAGGTCTCATGGCACACCTGACAACATCTAGAGCTCCTAACCGTAACAGCGTTAAGTAGTATTTACTGAGCACTTACTCTGCTCCAGGAATTATTAGAAGTGTTCTTATGGACTGGCTTAATGGCCCAACACCCAACTCAGCAGACTCTCATAGAGAACATGCTGAAATACAGGGGTGGAGGGTGCGGGAGGGGGGCTGCCCAGTGCTGTGAGTGGACAAGCAGGAGCTGGGTCCAGGGAGTCTGGCCCCAGAGCCACAGCCATTGTGTCAAGTATCAGTCATTGTTCTCAGGGACTGAAGTTGGACCACAGACAGCCATCCTTTATCTTGTTCTGTTCAGCATCCACCCCTGCCCTTCTAGAAGACACTGCACTGTAGGAAGCCTGGCTCAAGAAGTGTGATGTGAAGGAAGGGAGATGTTTTGGGAAGAGAAGTGCCACAGTGGGGCGAGAGCCAACAGCATTGCCTTAAAGAGAGCAGAAAGGCTATTCCAAGCAAGGAGGAAAGAAATTCCTGGGTGTGTTTAGAAAATATCCCTCTGGTATCTAAGACTGGAGAAAGGCTGCACACACCTGACAATCCCAAACCTTTCCAAGGTGCCATGTGATAGCTTCGCACAAAAGACCAAAAAGGGTAGAATGGCAGAATCTTGCCCAAAATGAGAGCCAACATTTCCATCTGATAAAGAGACAAAGAGCTGTGACAAAAGCTGCTGGACACAGGGCAGATAAGGGACAGAGGTTTTCTGAGAAAGAAGCCTGCAGGTCCAGCTGATAGGACAAACGTCTGGTTCCGCCAACTCCCACAGGCTGCTGGCACTCACTGCAAAGCAGCCAATCACGTCATTCTCTGCAAACTTGTCTCCGTAGTTCTCAAACCGGCTATTGGTGGACTTCTTCCCAGTGCCTCCATAGCCATAGGAGAAAGGCTCTTCACCTGATGGAAGAAACAGGCAAAAGCCAGTTAAACCTGCCATGGTCCCAACAGCCTTTATGGCTGCCACAAACTTTTGAAGAAAAAATTAGCTTCTTTACTCATTTTACTAATTAGATGCTTTTGGGTGGATGGGTGGGTGGGAAAGTGAGGAAGGTCCTGCTGAAAGGAAGCCCCTCAGGAGGCTTGGGAGGTTTAGGTGTGAAGTTGGGAATGGGAGCTGACCTGAACCACTGCACAAACAGAAGGAGAACCTGGAAAGAGAGGGAGGAAGGGAGAGAAACTAGGACAAAGGCGGGATGCATGCAAGGGCACAACCTTCCTCATGACACTCAACATTTAGCCGAGTCTACCAATGACATCATTTTTGGTGCCAGTGGGTTCTGGACAGAAATCAGGCAAGGGCCTGGGTTCTGCTTCTGGAGACCGTGAGGTTTACATGCTAGGGAAGGCACCGGATTTCTGTGGGAAGGCACCCCACAGAACTGGGGACTGAAGCAATGGGAGGAGGAGTGAGATCCCGAGGGCCCTGTGTGACACCAGGTGTGTATGGAGAGCCTTGACCAGAAAGGCAGGCTCTAACAGGCATGAATTCCAGACCCAGTGCTTCTACACACTAGCTACATCTCACTGCTCTGGGCTTTGAACCTTTACCGGTATCAACTACCCACCACTTACATCCAAAAACTGAGACAGGGAGGACTCGAGAAGACATGGGCACCTGAATTAAAAAGTGTGAATATGTACCCCAATGAAACTGCACACTCCTGACTTAGCATTTCTACTTTTAAGGATCAGTCAGTCTTAAGTGAACAGTCAGATCATTACACACAAGGATAGCTTAAGAGTTTAACTGCAAAAGTTGCAATCAACTTACATGATCCACAAAACATTTACAAGCAAGTGACACTACTATAAAATGGAAAATTATGCAGTGGTCAAACAGCTCTACTTACAAAAATATGCTCAGCATCTATCAAGTAGGAAAAAGAAACCAAGCTACAAGACAGTACACATAGTGTAACACAGTCTGAGATATACAAAGAACAAAAGAACTATCCAGAAGACTGTAGATAAAAATGTTAACGCTGCTTATCTCACAGGTTTGGGAGGATTTTCATTCCCTCCTCTCCAGATGGCATGAACTGTTACAAAGAGTACACATTATTTTCATAATCAGAATTTTATATGACCAAAGCAAAAGGTCTCAGCATGGGTCATCGAAATCGGTCATTTGGGCCGAGGTGTCACTTCAGGCCTGCTGAACTTCATTCAAAACCCCTCAGTTGGCAGCCCCTGCCTCTCTCTGCCAACCAGCCCTCTGCTCCTGGCTTCCCCTTCTACTCTGGGTCTGGACAGAAAACCCCAGACACAAATGTACAGGGCTTGAAGAACTTATTTTCAGCATGGTTTGAGGACAGAAGACAACTGATTTTTTAAAGAAGGGGGTCAACTTCTAAAGAGAACTGTGGACCCTTCCCTAAAAGATGAAGAAGCAATTTTTCATAGAAAAGTTAAGAAGACTGCGGTCCTTCCAGCTGACTGTGGTCCGTACAGTCTTGTACACCTGAAGACAGACAGGTGCACCACCCTGGGCTAGCTGTGCTCCGAGTCCCATGCTGGAAAGAGAAGCTTAGGAAGCTTGAGAATCCAGGGACAGAGGCAGCTGTTCTAGTACCCAGACTGCTAGGCTGCCCTCCCCTTACCCAGCTGCGTGCTGCAGGAGTCCAGGGACCAGCCGATTCGGACAACGTGTGGGTCGGGCTCTGTAGAAGGAAGGTGCTTCACGGAGATTTCCTCATTGATCTGGGGACAAAGAATAAGAGGGCTCAGAACTGATGCTTGGAGGCTCGTGGATTATAAGGCAATACAAGAGGACAGCACGAAGGCATTAAAAAATCAGCAGTGGCTCTTGCTGGTGGGGAAAAGGTGTTGAGGCCGCTCGGAAGGGCCTGTGGAAGGGCTCAGGAAAGTACATGGCCACAGAGACAGGCACTTTAAAATACAGGTTTTTTTTAAAAATAAGTATTTAATTATTTGATAGAGAAAGACAGAGAACACAAACAAGGGGAGCAGCAGGCAGAGGGAGAGGGAGAAGCAGACTCCCCATTAAGTGAGGAGCCCAACTCGAGGCTCAATCCCAGGACACTTAACATGCTGCAGGGGAAATGGAGACTCTCATATTTTGTGTAAAAGGATAAACTGGCACCATGTCTTTGGAGAGCAATTTAGCAACCTCTGTCAAAACTGCAAAAGTTGTGCTCTGTAACCCAGCAATTTAACTTCTAGTTTACTCTACAGATGCACCCATAGGTACACATGTGACCACACGACATACGCACAAGGATATTCAGTGTGACAGTGTTTGTATTAAAAACAGCTCTCCCCACCCACCCATCAGTAAGGCGCTGCCAAAACCAAAAATAAACAAGGCATGCCATGTTATGGCACGTCCGCACCACGGAAAAGATGAAGCAGCAGGACAGTGAAGCACGGCTGTGGCGCAGGGACAGGACTTGTCAATCGAGACACAGTACTAAGTACAGGGAGCAGAGAGAATGAACCACACCTTCTGACTTACCTTACAACTTAGACTGCCTAACAACCATACACAGCTATATTAGTTGGAGGCTTCTCTAAAGTTAACTTATTCTGTGGACTTCTGGATGCACATTTTCTACATTTTCTGTGTCTCAATCAGGGTAGATATTACAAATGATGTGGTAAGAAAGCACTCTGGAAGTTTAACTGAGTATTTCTCTCTGACAGGCACACAAAACGATGCGTGAATCACAACAGACTTAATCAAATATGATAACCCTCGGTCAGCTCGCCCCTCTAAGAAATGGGGAGACCAGTGCCTATTTCATGATGTATGGCGGGGATAAATGGAGATGTCCATGTAAAGAGCCTGGCACTGTATCTAGTTGTTCTGCAAATACTAACGGTTCTGCAAATACTAACGGTCATAAACAAGTTTAAGGAAAAAAAACATGTTTGGATTTATAAGGGACATGCAAGAAACTGTTAACATGTGTTATTTCTGGAGAGAATAGGGACTATGAGGGTTTGAGTCTAACTTCTTTTTTTAAGCCTACGCTCTTTTGTGCTGTCTGAATTTTCGTTGAACATGAGAATGTGTTGTTTCCCTAAACATAACCTGACATGAATTGTGGGGAGACGATGGTAGAGGATGGCCTCTACCTGGTGGCAGGACGCTCTTTGTCCAGCTCTCCTTCTGGCCTCACTTTAACTGGCACGGTCCACTTCCCTTCTTTCTAGCTCATTTTTCTTCCAAACAACTCCTTTTCCCAGTTCTAACAAACATGTTATCCCTAGTGAGGTTGGCTGTATAATACCTGGGTCAAATCCCACTGAAGGAAAAAAAATATATCCCACCAAGGAAAAAATCAGCTTGATGAGGCAATGTATGGCTAGCTTGCTCTCCCGATATGGCGCTTGGCAATGGCATGGTTCTCTAGAGTCCAACACGCTTCTCTTGCTTGAAAATACATAGTCTAAGCTCAATCTCTTTCGCAATCGTGGCTCTGAGCAAAGTAGCTGATGAAAGGCTCATCCCAAAAGATGGACCTGCTTTTTGTTCCTAACCCCTCAGTTGCTCCTACTCACCTTCATCTCGAAGCATACACGGCCCCTTCTGACTCCGTAGCTGGCACGGGCTCCTGACCACAGGTAGGCAAAGCCCTCAATTGTGAGAGGGTAGCCACTACTCCGATCTCGGGCCACCTTGAAGTGGAGATCGCAGTTATCTGTGGAGGAAAAAGTGGGGAGTTTAGCTGATATTTTAAAGATCCAAGAGAAGGACAGGCACAGACAAAGGTCAGTCCTCTAAGAGTGTTAACCAAGAATACACAGGCAGACACATCATGAGGGCAGGTTCATGAGAAACCAGCCACACTGACTAGCCATTCTTCCATTTGGTAGCAAGGCTCTGGACTATTGCAAGCTGGCCCACATTGGACCAATGCAGCCACCACGCACAGGAACTGAGTTCTCCACCTGGCTGGGGTCCAAGGATGGCAGTCAGAGGAACCCCCAGAAATCATACACAAATGCACTTTACGGGAACATACATTTGACAGGGAAAGGACCGTATCTCATTATGTTCAAGGGACTTAGCATTTTACAAAAAGGCTAATCCCACACGCTATACAATTTTAACCATTTCCCTGAGCAAGACTCTGCTGCCAACAGCTGCACTAGCCTCTGAACCGGACCCACGCTTGCCTCCCAGGCACCACTGTCCAGGTGTACCGCAGGCTTCCATTCAACTGCTGGAGCTCCGACTCTTCCCATTCTTCAAGGAGCCCGTCAGGCCTCCAAGAAAGCCTTTCCTGACTACCCCATCTTTTCTATAAAGTCTGAGAGTTGTGATCTGTACATTTGGCATGTGATCGGCCACTGATTCACTGACCACTGCCACCCTATACTTTAAAAAGTTTAGCTTTACTCTGGGTATACGGGCTTTGAGATCCTGTGACAGAAGGGACTGTGTACGAGGTGTCTCTCTCTTCCGAAGTTTGCAGCCTCTACAAGTGTGAGCTAGGTAAAGAAACACGTGAGTTGCCATTAAGGTTCTGCTCTGTTGAAAAGTACTGTGTTCAGACCTAATCTGGCTTCATTTAAAGTCAGATTCCCGGGTTCTACCACTGAGATCTTGTCTGAGGAGGGGCAGGGCCTTTTATCAGTGCCACCCCAAGGGTTCAGATGTACTGTCAAGGGGAAGCCACTTATCCAGTGGAAAGAAACTGGAGGACGGAGAGTAGGGCGGGCCAGGCTAATGCCTCAGAGGACAAGGTGGCATTAGTTTCACCAGGAACGTGAGCAGTAGATGGAAACTGGGGACTGGTCGTCAAAGAGTTAAGTTTCCCCAGCTGCACTCAGGTTCCCTTCTTTATTAGGTGACAACTCCCTGGGAGTTTGGGGTTTTCCAAACTGCCCTCGTACCCATTCTGAGGAGTGTTACTGAAAGTTCTCTGAGGTATTAGGGCAGGATTATACCTTCCTGAAGGGAAGGTGAGACCTGCCCAGAATCCCAGGTAGAGCTGGGAGATCTTCGGCCCCCAAACCAGCACCCTCACTCCAGAGCCCGGTTTCTCACATCCCAGTTTCCCAATACTGACTGCAAAGCAGAATCAGATAGGCACCCCAAGGACTTACATGTGTCGATGGCAACAAGGGTGTCATCAAAGTCATCTTCATCCTCTTCGGCTGGAGGTTGCGGAGAGCGGCCCCTGTCGGGTAAAGGCATTAAGTCTCATGAGAATGGATGGATGAGCACAGAGGAAGGGAAATGAAAGTTCTGTTGGAATTTACAAGTGGCCTCCAGATGGCTTCCTGGATTTCAGTTTCTTCCCACAGAGATTAGTTAGCAAAAGCACTAAGCCACCCTACACCCTTGCCACAAGAGCAATGACGACTCCTTGAGTGGGCATGGGGACTAGAGAGGGCGCCCTCTGCTCAAAAGGGCCAGCAGAAGCATTTAGCTAGCTTGTTCAATGGCTCTCCTCTTACACAGATTCTGAGCCACACCCTGTGCCAGCTGAGACGTGCCGCCATACTGGCCTCAGTTACCAACTGGAGGACATAGTAGTCCAGAAGGGACTGGACCATAAAGGGGACTATGCAAGGGCTCAGATCAGCCCCAGTCATCACAATCTGTCTACATCTTCCTAAGACTCTGCATCCGCAAGTGTTTGAAATGACCCATTTTTTTCAGTCTCTTTCTGTCAAGTGTCCTGAATTATGAATAAGACTCCTCTCCTACCAAAACACCAAAATGGACTAATGTTTAAAATACCACTTTTGGGATGCCTGGGTGGCTCAGTGGGTTAAGCCGCTGCCTTCGGCTCAGGTCATGATCTCAGGGTCCTGGGATCGAGTCCCGCATTGGGCTCTCTGCTGAGCAGAGAGCCTGCTTCCCTCTCTCTCTCTCTGCCTGCCTCTCCATCTACTTGTGATTTCTCTCTGTCAAATAAATAAATAAAATCTTTAAAAAATAAAAAATAAAATAAAATACCACTTTTAAGAATAAAAAGAGACTAGAAGGATGGGGCCCAATGCCCAGGGTCCTGCCTGGGACACTGGACCCTTGTCCACCATGTGCCCAGATCAAGTACCCAAGGCTTATCTGGGAGGCTTCCCTCTGGTGAGTGCCCTTCCAGCCCTGCCAGTCTAGGGCAAGCACAGAGCCCTGGACAAAGAAGGACTGCATCACAGATTAAGTTTCATCCTAAAAAGCTTTCCCTGCCAGCCTCAAATCAGAGCAAGTATTCCTTCTTTGCTCTCCACAGGCAGGCAGTCTAGACCTCTGCACTGCAGGAGGCACTAGGAGAAGCTCTTAAGAGGTACTTCCAAATCCTTCCTTTAGTCACAGCCAAGAGACCCAGGCCCTGTCTCAGAGTCACAAGCCAGAGAGGATGGACTCCAACAAGTAGGAAATAAAATGTGTCAGACAACCGTCTAGACGAGTAGAGAAGAAATGGTCATTCCTAGTTTCTGTGATCAGAAAACTCTTCATGCAGAAGTCAAAGGAGGGGAGGGGAGGACTGGGGCTAAGCAGAGGGGTGGAGAGGGCTTGTCAGGAAAGGAAAATGACCAGGGTAGAGTGGCCACTCCCTCCTCTAATCTTCTGACTCTCACAGGCACCCTGTGCACCCTGCCTACTGGCCCCACAGGGTGTGGCATACTTATGTGTCTATCTTAGGCCCTACACTGGGACAAAAGAGGGCAAAACCCACTGTCCAAATCCTCCATGTCCGCAGTGTCCAGGCCAAGAGTAAGCATCTTACGAAAGGGGCACGAGTGCGACAATGAACAAACGAGCAGAGGGATGGAAGGGTGTGCTTAGGAGAAGGGTCAGGAAACAAATCTTTCCAACAAGGGATATTAAGCAGCCATGGAGAACAGACACAGTGCAGGGTAACTGGGCGGTGAGGCAAAGGACTGAAACGGCAGGCTGGCACCTCACGTGTGAAAGGCAAAGCGTTTGGACTTTATCCTGCAGGTAATGAGAAGGGAGGAGCTGAGGGAAGGAGCAAAAGTTTAGCAAAGCTAAATCTGGCAGTGAGTGCAGGGAGGGCTGAGTGAGGGCGTAAGGGCAGGGAGCGCTCTGCCCCATTCATTAGTACAAAGGTCTCAGTGGGCACGAGGCTATGGACACAAAACCTACTGAAAAAGGGGTGACTATTGCCTCACACACCCACCTCCTATCCTCTCGGTGCTCGAAGTACCCCCGTCCCCGGTTTTCTTCGTAAGGCCTCTTGCGACTCTGGAATTGTTGTCTGTCTGGCTTGAGTTGAGATGCTTCGGGCGGGAGGAAGCTGGAGGGTGCTTCTTGTTTCATCTCTGTCTTCACTTCTACTGTCAGGACAAATCCAGACGGTCAAGACACTTGGGAACTGCCTAGCTATCGCTTTTCTGGTCCCTTTCACCTCAGCAGATGTTGGCAGGATCCTGACTGCAGTGACGATGGGCTGGGCACAGGCAGCTTGCTGGGTTCAATGGAAGCCCGCCAAAGGAGCCAAGAAGGCTGTACTGGAGAACAGGGCCAGGGTAAAGGGAGGCCAGAGATAGCCAGCTAGGCCCATTAGCACCGGCAGTTGATGAGGTGACAGACGACAGTCAGGTAACTCTCAGGCTTCAGGGGGAGGGATAGAGGACTTCAGTACTGAATAAAATCAAGCTCTCTTAAAGGCTTAATTCAACAGGACACTGTGGTCCCACAGCTAACTCCACTGGCTTCAGTCACTCTACTACAAAGCCCAGACTCAATCACTCCAGGTGCAGAGGGTCTACACTTAAGCAAGCCTACAGGTGTGATGGCCTTATTAAGTCACACCACAAACAGAAAGTCAGGATGGGATAACACACTGTAAACCATGGGAAAGGCCCAGTCTTGGGCAGACTTTAAGACTCAGAAGTAAAAATCCAAGAACCTACTTGAGAGCAAACTGGACGTAGTACCCATGGCTGATGCTGTGGATCTCTCACATCTCCCCATCGCAGCACTCAACCCCAGACTACCTGGGATCACTCCCCAGCTTTGGCACATACAGAGAAGGCCCCTGGGCCTCCAGGACAGGGACTGCACTCACCCATCTTTAGAGAGCCTTCGTGGTCCCAGCACAGAAAATACTCTCCTTGGGCCAAATGATCCCACAAGTCTCACAGAGCCTGACACAAATCTGCAGTTTAACCTACATTAAAATTAAAATTCTGAGCCACCCTCAAGAAATGCCTGGGGATTTCACTTTGCGGACAAGCCGGGAAAGGAAGTAGATACGATCAACTAGATTCACTGAGAAAAGGCACCGGGGCCACAACACAGTGAAAGGAACACAAGACTGGGAGGTGGTCCTGGCTCTGCCATTACTCAACAGTGGGACCGTGCTTTCCAAAAATAGGACACAAATGGTTGGGACTGCTCCTCATTACCAATAGCAGTGGCCCAGGCACTAGTTTCCCAGGTTCTAACCCCAGCTCTGCCATCAGACAAGCCACCTCCCCGGTCTGTAAAATGGGAGGCTAGAACTGAGTTACATCTGGTAACTCAGTTACCAAGTCCCAAACTGACACTACAGGGAACCTTGTTCTACAAAAACTTATTTGGGAAACCCTGGGTTTAAACAATATGACACAGGTTTGTGTGTGTGTGTGTTTTCCCAGTTCAGGACTTTTCAGGGCCTTTAATGCTTTGAGTACAATGATTCTCCCAGGGGTGGGATAGCACGTGCTGCATTTTCCAGATGTATTCTGGCCAGGGAACTCTTTCCTGGGAAGTCCCTAATGATATGTCCTGGAACAACATTCTTCAGAACATGGGAACAACTGGACTAGATTTAGAAGGTCTTTGCTGGATTCTACATTCTAAGATTTTAAATAAGACTCAAATATGGCCTCTGAGTCTAAACTCTCCAGGGTACTGATACTAACATCTGAAAACAGATACCACAGACTCCCCTCTCTCAACACCTGGGAGCAGGATTAAGTTCTCTCCTTCAGAAGAACCTTGCCAGAGTGACAGAGCCCAAATGGACTGCCCAAGAGGAAGACAGGCTTTAGGCAGAGGGTACAGGCCACATACAGATTCTATTTCTCTCAAAAGATATGCCTTCCCACCTGGGCGATAGGCCTGCTGCTGCTCCATTTCCAGTGGTCTCCTTTCGTAGCCAGACTCGTTCTCTTGCTTGATGACCTGGCTCTCATAGAATTGGTTTTGCCTGGTAATATTGTCCATGACATCTTAAAACAAAAAATGGCCAGTTAGAAGGGTGCTTCTTGGGACCAGAGGTGGCTTTTAAGCGCTGTATGATGTCATCCCTACTACATATAGTAGCCAAAGGCTAAAAGTTATGATACCACCTTCAGATGGATAGCTATCTGGGCAATCAGTGGCCCCAGCTGCTGAGGACATGCCCTCTTGTCCCTCAAATGGTGATGCATCTGTGACTGGGTTGTATAGAATCCCAACAAACAAAGCCAATGGAAGTACAACTGCTCGGGTTAAAGTGAGGAGATGGCAGGGTCAAAGAAGGTATCCAACTTGGCCTTACCCGTAAGTCTGCACTCCAGGGCTTGGGGCAACTCTACAGACACCTGGTACTCCATACAGCAGTTTAAAATCCAATCTAGCTATCCTGTGACGTGTAGGGAGGCTTTAGGGCACAATCTTAAAAACTGCTCAGAGCACAAATTAATGCTTTGTCAGGCCCAATTCACTCCCATCTGCACAGTCAACCCTCTTTATGAATCTCTTCCACTCCACAAAAGCTACAAAGACAAAGGTACCCAGGGGCGCTGGGTGGTTCAGTTGGTTGAGCTTCTGCCTTCGGCTCTGGTCATGATCCCAGGGTTCTGGGACTGAGTCCCACATCAGGCTCCTTGCTCAACAGGGAGCCTGCTTTGCTTCTCCCTCTGCTTGTCACTATCCCTGCTTGTGCTCACTCTGTGTCAAATAAATAAATAAAATCTTAAAAAAAAGATAAAGGGTAGCCAACCCAGTTGAAGGGGAAATGGAAGGTGGGGAGGAAAGGAACTGTTAAGAAAACAGGAGTCCTAACAGTGGCCTTTAGACTCATTAGGGAATAAGTCCTGAAATATCTGGAGCTGGGTGGGAAGGATCCTAAGAAGGTGTCTTTTTTTTTTTTTAAATAAAGATTTTATTTATTTATTTGAGAGAGAGCACAAATGGGGGGGGGCAGGCAGAGGGAGAGGGAGAAGCAGGCCCCCCACTGAGCAAGGAGCCCCATACAGGGCTCTGATCCCAAGACCCTGGGATAAGACCTGAGCTGAAGGCTGATGCTTAACTGACTGAGCCACCCAGGCACCCCGAGGTGTCCTACGGAATAAGACTAAGAATAGAAGCTTATTTTTATTAGAATAATATTAACTACCCATAGAGTGCCCACTACACACCAGACCCTGGGGTACAGCTAAGAATAAGCTCAACCCACTGAAGCCTTCAGGTTAGTGAAAAGGACATACATTAAACAAATACTTAAAACACAAAAAGCAAATTCTAACTGTGTTCACATCTACGAAGAAATTAAGACAGGGACCCAGAAAGTAACAGAGAAGGCTTGCCTTAAAGGATACATAGGTGAAAGCTCAGGGATGAGAAAAGAGAAAACATTCGTGGGGTTGGAATAACATGTGAAAGCTCAGAGGTGAGACTAAAACCAGAGTATATAGCAAACTCAAGAAGACCCTTGCAGCCAAAGCCAAAGAGAAGTTTGGAAACCCAGGATGAGCAGCAAGCAGGCTTTCCACCCCAGGGGCAAGCTCTGCTAGGTGCCTCTAGGGCCCTACTGGTGGCTGTGCCAGGACCGGTAGAACCACAGGGAAGGAGAGACTCTCCTGCCACTTGCTAACTGACTGGATCCTTTCTCAGAGGACAAATACATCTGGGCACAAACCAGGTGCAGCCCAAAGGGAGGAAAGTAACAGATCACGTGGTTTGCTACAGCCCTGTTTACCAGAGCTTGAAGGAAGGGTTGCAGCAGGGCAAGAACAGGGCTCAAAGGATTTTGTTGTCAGGATAAAAGGAAAAAGAATGAAAAAGTATCTCCTTAATTGGAACACGGGGACGGTTTTCCAAAGCATTCCGTTTCTTCTAGGCTCCAAGCACAGTGTTCTTCTTCTCACAAATATTCACGTGTCTCTTCTCAAGAACTCGTCCTGTGCCCACAGAGGAAGCCTCACCCGGATAAGCCAGGATTCTGGGGTCTTTCTTCACTCTCTAACATATCCACCTCCTAATAACAGGCAGGCCCAGTGCTAAGAGTCCTACACATGTGACCTCATTCATACCAACCCTGGGGGACACTATTAGTATCCCTGTTGTGCACACAAGGAAACCAGTTGGAGGTACATTGACCTGCCAAAGTCATAGAACCATCTTTAAAACAAAGTCCATCTGAGTCTAACATGCCCTCTTCTGAGGTACCTCTGGACACTGGGCCTTCCTCCTAGGCATTCCTGCCAGGGCCTCTCCTACCCTAGACATGCACACTGGGCCACTCCTCCCTTCACAGGTCTCTGCAAGGGGAAGTATTCTTTCCTGCATAGACACATGGACCCCGGGCAATCCCCAGGCTGCCCCCACTGCAAATCTATACAAAGGACATCCCACCTCTCGTGAACCAGTAAACACCCAGTGCCAATTCAATTTCTTGTCTCTTCTCTCTCCCCCGTGCTCTCCTCATTCTCTTAACCCCACAGCACCCTCTTTTCAGAGAAATACCACAGTCGCTGGAGGCCAGAGTCTTTTCTACTTACTTCTAAACTTCTCCAATCCCCACTCCATAGTGTGGCTAGAAAACCACGCTTTTCTAACTCTAAATTTCCTCCCTTCCATACCAGAGTCTTCTCTCTTCAGACAATCATATATCTACCCTATAACCTCTTGTTCTGAATCATACCTTCTGGTTCTTGCAGCGGTTCCCTACTACACCCTGAGACCTGCATCCCCCGGGCACAAAAGTATAACTGTTTCTGGGGAACCAAGGAACCTTCTTGTGGAGGAGACACTCAGCCTCAGAAACACTCCCTTCACTCCATCCTGAGGCCCCAAGCCAAGTCAACAGGTTTTCCTTCTCTCTCCCTTCTATACGCTCCCCTCTCCCATATTTGCTAGACCCATATATGCACTCCTGTACGGGACACAAGGATCTTCTATCCCCCAGATACTCCATCAACTTCAAACTCCACCAATTTGCTATCTGCCCCACCCCACCCACAACTATCTCTGTTCTCCAAACACTCCATACGGTTAATCCAAAACGATTCCGCACTCGCCACTGGATTACCTGTCCTCAGAACCTACCGGGCTCAACACCTCTAGGTTCCCTACCCAGCGTAGCATCCTTCTGTCCCCTGCCTGCCTCCAGTGACCAGAGTTCCCTAAACCTTCTCTCGAAGCCAATCTGAAAGTCCCTAGTATTTCCAGCACCAAATGCCCAATTGGGCCCTACAGTCTTGGATCTCAGAGTCTCTGGGGCCATCTTCAGAGGCGGGTCCCTCGGAGTCCAAACACATGGCAGTCTCCCACATTCCCTAAACGCTCACTAACCAAATACCAGAGTACTCAGTCCATCAGATGCCACCCCCCCACCCCCTCCGCCAGACACCAGCACCTCCACCTTACCTGCCCTTCCCAGTACCAAACAGAATTCCCCATACCCCACCCAGCAGCAAACTCCAAGATCCTCTATTTTCAAAACTCTCCCAGCCCTAAAAATAGGGCTCCCGACACCCAGCCTATACGCCGGGCTTGGCAGAGTCCTCAAGCCCACCCAGCTTCAAACCTCTGAAACCGTCATTTCCAAGACCCTCCTCAATCACCGATTAGAAAGCCTCCTGTTCTTCCGACTCTTCGGCTCCAGAAACCATGGCTTCTGGTCTCCGAGCACTAGACTCCGGAATCCTCTACACCCCCCAGACCTTCCTCATCTCCGAAACCCTGAGCCCCCACTCCAGTATCTCCCCTGCCCCTAATGCCAGGGTCCACCCTCCAGTCGTCCCGAGGCCCACTGCCCTACATCCTTTTCAGCGGCGGGTAGCGGGATCCCCCAATCCTCTGACCATCTCCCCGATCTCAGGCGCCGGACTTCGCGTCCCACAGCCCTTCCTCGGCCCGGACTCCGGCTCCCCGACCCCCGCCCCGCGCACTCTCACAATGTCCGTCCGGCCCCGAGTAGCCGCCAGGCTCCGGGTGCGGCTGCAGCCCGGACGGCGGTGGCTGCGCGGTCCCCTCCAGCTCGGAGCCCCCCTCGGTCTCGACCTCCTCGTTGTTGTGCCCGGGTCGCCCCGGTTCGTTGTCGGCTTCGAGCTCCCGCTCGTCGTCGGGCTCCTCGGCCTCCAGCGCCGCCTGCAGCCGCTCAGCAAGCTCGGCCTTGAGGCCGCGAGTGTCCAGGCCGCGGCGCTGCAGCTCCTCGCGAAGTTCGTTCACCTTCAGACGGCGCACATCCATGGCCCGGGCCCCCGGGGCGGCCCCCGAGCCCGGCCCGGCCTCCCAGGGCTCTGTCCCCCTTAAACCTTTCCTGTCAGGAGGCGAAGGGGGAAGGGGGGGGGGCCCGCTCCAATGGCGGCGGCGGCTCAAAATGGCCGCCGCCGCCGCCTCCCCCTCCTCCGTGGCCCCATGCGATGCAACACGGGTGCCAATTGGCCACCGCGTGAAGCAACGGGCGCGGGCCTGAACACTCAGCCAATCAGAGCACAGCTTTCAAAAGAACTGCAATGAAAGGGCTCAGGAGCAGCCAGGGAGGAAGCGTTGGCCTACGTCGCTGCCGCCGCCGGGGCGGAGGGCGGGAAAAGGCGGGAGGCGGAGCACGCAGTGATTGGTAGTGCCCGCGCGCCCGCTCCCGTAGGGCCAAATGAAGATAGAGGAGTAAAGACTTGGCCCAATCAGCGATGGGATCTCAGAATGAAAACCACTCTCGGCTTTTCCAGCGCGGCCCTTTCATCAAACTGGGGTCTCCTGTAACACATATCCTGATTGGTCTAGATCTCCCGCCCCTAGAGGAGTCCGAGCGGGTAAAACCCCTAGAACCAATCAAATGGAGGTTCGGCCACCCAACTCCCCCGCCTTCTTTCCCTGTTGCCTTTAAGAAACCGGAAAGATAAATTCGCGCAGGACCCGCCCCTTGCCGTTAGGGCGGTTTCAAAACAATCTGCCCACCAATCGCAATTATTGTTTTATCTCACTACAGCTAGTAGAGTCGGATCGCTTCAGGAAAAGCTAACCAGATTGGCCGTTCTTCAGCGGACGGCCTCCCAAGCGTCGTCGTAGGGGGAGGCCGACGAGATAAAAGTAGATAAATTATCCCTAATCTGGAAGAAACTCAGTTGCCTTTGTGGAAGGGAACCTTTGGACTTCAGAGAGTACCGAAAGTTTGGAGACCGAGGCTAAGCTGTCAACGGGAGAGAAGCTGTAAAGAAAATCGCATACTCTTCCCTTTGAGTTCATCTCAAGGGGTGCCTCTGCCCACGATCACAGCTTCGCCACCGTCTTTCTCTGTGGTTGGTATCTTACGTGGAACTGGCGCTCTGCACGCGACCATAGAGCCTCCCCCCTCCGGGACGACCTCCGCAAGTGCGCGGATCTCTCCACCGGAGCCTCTGAACCGCTCTGCAGTAGCTCTGGCTCTTTGGCGTCGGTACGCCCAAGTTCAAACACACAGGGCTCGTAGTTCAGCCGCACGCTACGAACGCAGAAGCCACAGAGTGTCGCAGTCTCTGCCGCTTCACCACTTGTCGCCTCGGACTCCAAACACACAAAAAAAACCTCTAAGATACACAATCGAGATACGCGAGACAGACGCCCGATCCCTCTGAGCCATGCCGTAAACGCACAAAAAACCACACACCGCCTCTCCTTCGACAAAAACACGCACGACACAGATAAGCAAATGGCCGTGGGTCGGTTCAGATGCATCCCTTAAGGGGATAATACCCCGGACTACAGTGTCGATGTGGCCACTACGGTCCGCACAGGCGGGAGGCATCAAATGATAAAGACAAAGAACAGCAACGCTACAAGCTGACACGGCGGCCCCGACACACAGCACCCACTCAGAAACGGGGCAGACACTCACGTGGGCCCGGAGGTTCCAGTCCAGACACTCCGCCCCTCACCCACGTCCGACTTCCTCTCTCCTCCCAGCTTCCCACAAGGATTTGGTCTAAAAAAGTTTGTGGCCCGGATTGAACTGTCCCCGGTTCTCAGGAGGCGCCACCGGGGGGCGTCCGGGCGCTGCCAAGGGTTTCTCCATGTGCTGCGGGATACACCCAGGAACCGGGGCCCTGGATGGCCTGCAAAGCACAGTGGGGTTGTCTTGACAGGAATCTCTTTCTGAGCCCGTGATGATTGGAGGTGTTCTGTGCCCGTGTGTCCATGTGAATCTGAACATTTGAGTTTGTGAGTCAACTGTCGTACTCGGTGTGTCTGTGTTTACTCTGTAATCTGTGTTACTCTAGTTTCTTCCTATGCCTGGTGAATATCTGCCTTTCCTATGTTTGTAAATATGTTTGTAGCTGTATAATTTTTTGCATCTGTTACTCTGTGTGTCCGAATTTCAGTGTTATTTGTGTCCAAGTGTGCCTCAGTGTGTCCTAATGGGTCTGTTATTCTGGGGTGGGGATGAGAGTGTCTCTGACACTTGAGTAAGTACCCGTTCCTCACTAGGGATTTTGGAGAGTCCGTTTCTTTGTTTCATGTCTTCCTGTCTATGCGTATGCTCATTTCTACCCTCTTTGTAAATCGAGAACTCCTAGACCCCACCAAACCCTTCTTTTTACTGATGGGAAACTGATGGGAGCCGCCCAGGGAGAGGGGCTACATGACAGCTGAGTGGAAACAAGAGGAGACAGAAGGGTGGTTATAAAGTTTTATATGATCTGAGCCCCTCTGGAGGTGCCAGAGTCTGTCCACACCTCTCCATAATGGGGGGCTTGAAGGATTGGCTCAGGGGGGCAGCATGGCCCAAAAGGAGGGAAACTGCCTCCTGGGGAAAGGAGGCATCCCCAGTGCATTCTTGCACAGACTTGAGGGGAGACATACCCCCACAGGAGGGGAGGAGGAAGCAGAGGTGGCTCAGAAGGGGAGAGTCACCCAGAAGAATACTCTAAAATTAGAACCTCAGCATCATACCTTGGAATTCAAGAGCTGTAGATCTTTAGAATCTGACAACATTTGAATCGTAGAACTACAGTTCCTCAGATCTTAAGACTTAAAACTGTGGATTCTTGGGCCCTTAACTAAAATCCTAGAAAGGTGGAATGCAGCATAGAACCTAAATGTGTCCAGCATTAGAAATGATTAGAACTTTGGTATCTAGCTAGTCACAGCTAACTGTAGTCTTATACCTTAGATGCTAAGGATCCAGAATCTTGGCCTAATAGAGTCTAACGTGTCTTGGAACATAGAACAGAACAACATTAGAATCTTAGAGTTTAATAATCTAGAATCTTGAAGTGTATGGTCTAGAATCTTAGACAAAGAATCTAGGTTCTTAGACTAAGTCTTAGAACATCCCATCTTAGAACATTAGACCTTTCAACCTCTATCTTTACACTCTTGGAATTTTTGAATTGCAGATTCTAAACTCTTCGATCTTTAGGATCCAGAATCTCATAATAAAGAGTTTCAAGGATCATAAAGCCTTAGAACTTAGAATTAACCATTATTAGAATCTTAGGACTTGAGAAGATAAAATCTTGAAGACTAATGATGTAGAGTCTTAGAGGCTGAGGATTTACAGTCTAAGAGGCTTAAAACTTCAAATTTTAGAACATTAGGCCTCAAAAAACCTCTGTGTCTAGAATTGTAGAATCTAGAATCTTATATCCTAAGGACTTAGAACCCTCAAATAACAAAATCTAGAATGATAGAGCCATGGATTCTAGAACTAGAATCTTAGAGCTTCAGAACCTAAAATCTTGGTGGGCTGTATCAAGAATTCTAGAACCAGAAAAATCTCAAGCCACAGACTCTGAGGGCCTTAAAATATAGGCCTTGAAACTTCATGTCTGGAACCTTAGCACTTTAAAATCAGAAACTTTGGGATTTTAGGTTCTTAGAGCCAAAGACTAAGAGCATCTTTGAAACCTCAAACCTTTCTTCTAGACTCTTTCAACCTTAGAATCTAGAATCTTGGAATGTTAGACGAGGGAGGACCCCTAGGAATCGCAGCCCAACCTCTTCCTTTTACACACGGGGACACTGAGGCATGGAGAAGAGGGAGAATTTGTCTGGGGGTAGAAGTAGAATAGGTGGGAAGAGGAGGCTGTAGTCGGGGGTGAGGCCTGGAGTGGGGAGAGTTGTGGGGAGGCTCCCCCAGTGGCAGTGCCTAGCTTGGGTCCTGAGAGGGATTCCCAGGTAGAGCGTTGTCTCAGGCTCTATCCTCCTGCCCTGGGGGAGGTGGGGAGCTCCTGTCGGTGGGCAGGGTGGGGCCAGGGGCTGTAGAAGGGCAGAGGACGTAGCGTCCAGCGGGATGGACCTCAGCCGCAGTGAGGCAACTGCAGGAATCCTTAGGGTCAGGCTGGGTTGGGGGGTCAGCTCCTCCAGCAGCTCCAAGTGGTTCAGGATGACCCCCGCCCTCATCCATGTTGACATAGAGGATCTCATCTGGCTCCTGGGCAGGGGGCAGGGCCTTCAGCGTCTTCTCCAGATCTTCCCGAAGCTCTGAGAAACTCGGCCGGTCCCGGGGGTTTAGCTCCCAGCACCGGGACATTAGGGCATACCTGGGGCAGCAAAGTGAGGGGTGAGAGATAGCAGGAGCTCAGAAGGGGAGCATTCTGGGAGTTTGGAAGCATTTCATGGAACTGGAAGGAACCCTGAGCAGTTTGGGGGCTTCTGATGGGATTTGGGAATTCTCAAGAGTTTCCAAAGGGGGTCCTGGGAAACTTGGGAGCTGGAAAGGGTCTGGGGGAAGCTCTCTGGGTATTGAGTGGTATTCTAGTGAGGATTTGCTAGAGCAGATTTTGTCCCTGAAAGCGCTGGATCAATGTTCTGCTCTCCTCTACGTGCTGTGAGACAGCAAAGTTTGATAAGCTCTGTCCTGAAGGATCCTGAGGATATCTCCGAGGAGACCCTTGAGTTTGGAGAAGCTCGGGACAGCAAACTGGGGGGCTGGTGGAGGGTCCTGGGTATTTAAGAGCATTGGGGGAAGGGCAAGAGCTCAGGAGTCTGGGGTGAATTAGAATTTGGGGGCAGTGGGGGGGTGCTCACGTGAGTTCCTCAACAGTCTGAGGGGTTCTGTGCAGGTTGCAGAGGGTTGGGGCCATGTGGGGGTGCTCAGGGTCTTGGGAGTGAAATCTGGGATGGGGGAGGGGGTGGGCGGGGTCCTGAGGATCCTCACAGTCCGTCCAGACAGCCCACAGGCTGCTTCAGCCTGTTTCCCTGGCACAGGTAGTCGTAAATCTCGCTGTTCTCCACTCCGGGATATGGGGTCTGGCCCCGCGTGGCAATCTCCCACATCGTCACCCCAAAGGACCACTGTGGGGGGCAGAGGGGAGAGAATTAGAGGGTCTGTCCTGCACATAGACACCCCCAAATGCATGGGTTCATGGGTACACCCACATTTTTGTGCGCACGTGTCCATCACTATCTTAGCGGGTACACATTCCTCTTCACTGCAACACCGGCGCAGGGACAGGCTCACAGAGGTCACTTTTGTGCACATACAGACGTGCCCATCCATGCACACGTCTACACACATACACATACTTATCGCCACCTCTCCCAGCCTACACTGTCCACACATCTCCTATATGAACCTGCCACCTCCTGAACCTGTACATGTCCCCAGCATGTCCACACCACCATTCAGAGACACCCAGCACAACCCCAGACATGCCTAACCCTTACCACCAGGCCCCTGTGCTGTGAAATGAACAAGCCACTGACTCCCCACTCCTGTGGGGAATCTCCACACCTACCACATCGCTCTTGCTGGTGTAGACACGGTCAGCCAGGCTCTCGATGGCGATCCACTTGACGGGCATCTTGGCAATGCGTCCCTGGCGGTAGTAGTCCCCATTGTAGATCTTCTTGGACAGCCCGAAGTCCGCCACACACACAGACATGTTCTCATTCAGCCTGTCCAGATTGGGAAGAGGAACGGGGTAACTGTACTGCCCCCTCCACTGGAAAGCCTGCCCTCACTCTCAGACACGTCTCCATCTGCCACTCTGGCTGTCCCTCCTTGGGGTTGAGGATCCGTCAACCCAGACTGAAGGGAAATGTGTCCCATCTTGTTCGGTCCATATGAAGTTTCGTAAGCGCACCCATGTAACCAGCACCCAGATGAAGAAACAGAACATCATGGGACATCATCTAGACAAGGAATACCACAGAGCAAAGAAAAAGAAGGAACTAACCAATACGTACAGAGACATGGGCTAACCACAAAAACATCATGCTGAGTGAAAGAAACCAGACACAAACGAGTACAAACTGCACGAGTGACATTTATGTGACATTTATGTGACATTTAAGAACAGGTGACTCAAGTCTAGAATAAGGGTTTTCCCTTGGGGCAGTGACTGGGAAGTCCATTAGGGAGACCGCCAGGGCCTAGAAATGTTGTTGTTTTTTTTATCTTCATCCAGTGCTGGTTGTTTACATGACAAGTAAACATTCATTGAGCTGCACAGGTAGGATGTGGGTGTTTCAGTGTATACAAAATAAACATTGATTTTTTTTTTCAAGTATAAGAAAGAAGGAAACACATTACATTATCAGTCCTTCCTACCTCTCCAAGGGAAGCCACAATCTTCCTTTCTTCCCCCCCCCCCCCACAAAGAACTTTCTTTTCGTTTATTTTTTAGGAGGTGGGGGAGGGGCAGTGGGAGAGAGAATTTTTTTTTTAAAGAGTTTATTTCTTTTTGACAGACAGAAATCACAAGTAGGCAGAGGCAGGCAGAGAGAGAGAGAGAGGGGAGAAGCAGGCTTCCTACTGAGCAGACAACCTGACATGGGGCTCGATCCCAGGACCCTGAGATCATGACCTAAGCTGAAGGCAGAGGTTTACCCACGGAGCCACCCCGGCGCCCAGGGGAGAGAGAATCTTAAACAGGCTCCATGCCCGGCACAGAGCCCAACATGGGACTCCATCTCGAGACCCTGAGATCATAACTTGAGCTGAAATCAAGAGTTGGATGCTTAGGGCGCCTGGGTGGCTCAGTGGGTTAAGCTGCTGCCTTCGGCTCAGGTCATGATCTCAGGGTCCTGGGATCGAGTCCCGCATCGGGCTCTCTGCTCAGCAGGGAGCCTGCTTCCTGCCCCTATTTATTTATTTTTAAAGTAGGTTCCATGCTCAATGTGCAGCTTGAACGCACGACCTGAGATCAAGAGCTGCATGCCCTACTCCCTGAGCTAGCCAAGCACCCCTTAAGATTTTTTTAAAAGTAATCTCTACTCTCAACATGGGGCTCAAAACCACAACCTGGAGACCAAGAGTCACACATTCCACTGACTGACCCAGCCAGGCACCCCTTGATATTTTAACAACAAAAAACCAGGTGCATAACAATGGGTTGTCTGCTCCCATTTTCAGTGTCATTATTTCATAGGGGGCTTGCTCAGGATCAGCCCAAGTTGCAGAAGGAAAGGAAGTTCCATTTTGACTGAGTCTATTGAAGACTTTACATACGTTTTCCAATTAACATGAAATACAGGGAACAGAGGAACAAGGCAAATGCCAACACAAGGAAACAGACACATATATGTCATATCCTGTAAGACAACGGGCCTGGTCTCTTCCAAAAGAATATGCTGTAACAGGGGCACCTGGGTGGCTCAGCGGGTTGAAGCCTCTGCCTTCGGCTCGGGTCATGATCCCAGAGTCCTGGGATCGAGCCCTGCATCGGGCTCTCTGCTCAGAAGGAGCCTGCTTCCTCCTCTCTCTCTGCCTGCCTCTCTGCCTACTTGTGATCTCTGTCTGTCAAATGAATAAATAAAATCTTTGAAAAAAAAAAAAAAGAAAAGAATATGCTGTAACAATATAAAAGGCAGGGGAGGGAGGCACCTGGGTGCCTCAGTCCACTAAGCATCAGACTCTTGGTTTGGCTCAGGTCATGATCTCAGGGTGGTGAGATCAAGCCCTGCCTTGAGCCCTTTGTAAATCTCTACACTCAGTGCAGAGTCTGCTTATCCCTCTTGCTTCCCCCTCTGTCCCTCCCCTTGGCATGAACTCACACTCTTTCTCTCCATGAATAAATAAAATATTTAAAAAAATATGGTGGGGGGGAGGCTATTCCAGATTTAACTAAATGTGTGTGTGGGGGGGACCTTGAATAGATCCTGATTGGGGGCAAGAAAAACAAAAAACAAAGCAAAATAAAACAAACAAACAAACAAACAAACAAAAAACAACCCTAAAAGACATTCTGGAGGACAACTGAAGAATCTGAATATGGATTGGATGGATATGAAGTTATGTTGCAGAATTATGGTTACTATTCTCAGGTGTGACAACAGAACTATAATTTACATGTAAATGCTCATTCTTAGGAGATAACCTATTGAAGATTTAGGCAACTTGCTTTGAAGCGGTTGAGGAAAGAGAGAACGGCAGAGAAGAGAGGAGAAATATGGCATAATTGCCCCCAGGATGGTGTATGGGCATCCACTGAACAAGTCTTCCAACTTTTCTGTGAGATTGGACTTTCTCCACAGAAAGAATTTGGGGGGAAAGAAAGAGATGTTCATGTTCCCGAGAGTTGCGAACGTTTACCCATCTTGAAGAAGATTCCAATTCTCCAGCTCCGGTTTCTGAGTCCAATATTGTAATGAAACTAATAGTCGAAGCCTGTGTTTGTATATACATGTTCCATCCTGACCTTAGTTTAATTCTGGTCTATTTTCTGGGATGTCTGTTGGTGGGGGAAAGGAGGGTGTCTGGTCCCCTTATTCAATATGGCCCCTTGCTAAGGGCAGCCCCAGGCAAGATAGTCAGCATGGAGGGATACAGAGATGAGGCTTCAATGTCCCCACTGTCATTGGTCATCTCTGCCCCTTTGCTCACGTCATGCCACTCACTGAGCCCACCCTCTTGCCTCTACTCTCTCCACATTCAAATACCCCTCCAGAATCTCAGTTCCAGGCTCCCCTCCTCCACGAAGTCTTCTCCAATCCCCTTGCAGTACTGAGTTCTGGCCTGCCTGAGGGGTATGTGTGTCTAGACCCTTCTTCCCTCCTAGAAGGAGGGATGCAGCTCCCCTGAGGAGGGGATGGTGGGGTGGGGATGAGAGTAGCTATGGAAGGCTTAGCACTCACATGCAGTTCCTGGCAGCCAGGTCTCGGTGTATGAATCTCTTGGTACTCAGATACTCCATGCCACTGGCGATGTCTGCCATGAACTTCACCAGCATCTGAGTGGGCAGGAACTGGGGCAACGTAGGAAGGAGTGGAGGTCAGCGGAGTCCCTGAGATCCATCCCTCCTCCCTCCCTCCTTCTTTCCCTTCCTGTGTGTGCCTTGCAGTGGTTTCCCATGGTTCCAAGAATTAAATCCAACCTCTTTCCAACAAGGCTCTATATAATCGCCTCCTGCCCTCCCGTTCAAGTTGATCTCCTATTGCCGTTGACCTGGACGTGCGACCAATGTTCCAGCCAGGGGCCTCCTTTCTGGTTTTTAGACAAACTATGCCTGTTCCTGCCTCTAAGCCTTTTCCTCTGTGCTATGTCCTCTGCCAGGACTGCTTCCCCCCAGATTTCCCCACCTCCCGCCAGTTGGCTCTTCCTTCAAGGTCACCTCCTCTGTAAGACCTTCTCAGTCCACCCAAACTACCTGCCTGGCCTCTCTGTTGTTCACTTGACTCTCTTCGTTTCCTAGCAGTTAAATTTCTCTTGCTTATTTATTGGTTAACTTCTTTATTGCCTGGTGCTCTCACTGGCAGACAGCTCCACGAGAGCAAGCTCTTGGGCACTGTGGTGTTCCCAGTGTCTGAGTGGTGCTGGGTACCTGACAGGTGCTCAGTGGATATCTGGGAACCAGACAAGTAAATATCCCTCACCACTGGCTGGTCCCCAAGCCGGGAATAGAGAAGGAAACTGTGCAGGTCTCCATGTTTCATGAAAGGTAAGATGACCACGGGTGCTGGGAAGCCCTCTCGTTCAGAACCCTGGAAACAGACGCCTGAGGACCCCCCAGGCAGCCCTGTCACTCCAGTTGGCCAGGAGGGGAAGCCATCCCCTCCCTCAGTTCTCTCTCTCCCTCCCCTTCAAATCTAAGTTCCAAACTGTTGGGGGTGGGGTGGGTGGTGGGTGGCAAGGACCAAGCTTAAGAGAAGCCATTTCCAGCACTGTTCCCAGGGAAGTTTCCAGAGCCCTCCTGGGGACCTCAGCTATTTCTGGGAAAGGTCAGAGGTCACATTCCAAGCTGAGGGAAAGAAGGAGGGGGGAGCTTGAGGGTAGGAGGAGCAGGGAGCCTGGTAGTTTGATCTTCCCAGTGCCGGAGGGAGGGGTCTTCCTCCTGGAGTGGCCTCCATGGAGTCCTGGGCACCCTCAAACCTGCCCCTCCCTCACCAATGAGCCTCATGACGTTGGGGTGGTCAAATTCCTTCATGCAGACGGCTTCACTCAGGAAATCCTCCAGCTCCGACCTCGTACAGATAGCAACTTGGGGGAGAGAGGAAGGTGGATAAGGAAGAGGAGAGGGGAGGGAGGACTCCTTCCTCCTCTCCTTCATCATCATTGTCATCTGTGCCTGGTGCTGCACTCAGCTATATGTGTGTGTGTGTGTGGGCGTGTGTGTGTGTATATGTATATATATGAACTTATTTAACCCTCTGAGGAGAGACCATTATTCTCTCTGTTTTAACAATGGGGAAACTAAGGCACGGAATGGTTAAGGAATCTGCCTAAGGGCACACAGAGCTTGCAAGTGGAAGAGGCAGAAGTGAAGGCCAGGTGGGCCGGCCCTGAGATCCAGGTGCGCACACCATGCTAGGCTGCTTCCCTGGGGATTCATCCCATTACTCCCTTTTTACAACTCGGGACACTGGCTCAGAGGGGCAAAGCCACTCACCCAAGGTCACACAGCTGGGACTCAAACCTAGGTGGAGAACGTAACCTGGTACATAAAAAGTGTTCAATAATGAATGAATGGGAAGACACTGATGGCTCCATAACCCAAGCTTTTAGCTCCACTGATTGAGAAAGGATCCCCCTCCTTCACCATCAGCAGCAGCCTGGTCCTCCCCGTATGGAAAAGACTTGGCCCTGGACTTCCTGGGCTGTGTGACCCTGGAGTGGCTCCCACCCTCTCTGACCCTGTAAATAATATAGTCGTAGTCCACATTCCTTGCACAGACCACTTACCACCCCAGCATTAAGTGCTTTGGCTCACCCTAGGAGGCAAGGATATTATGATCTTTTTTCCCAAATGAAGAAACGCAGCTCAAAGAGGGAAAGTCACTTGCCTGAGATCACACAGCTGATAAATGATGAAGCTACATTCCAGACCTTCCCCCACCAAAACTACATTTCCCAGGCTCCTCTTTGTACTGTTCATACTGTTTCCTATTTTCCTGTTGGAGTTTGCCAATGGGAAGACTGGCAGGTGGGCGGGTGGAGAGGGAGAAGTCAGGGTATTTCACTCTGTCCCTTACCGCTTCCAGCATTGCCTTGATGGTGGCTGTGTATTTCAAGCTTGCACAAGGCAGCCTCTAAATCTGCAATCCCAAATCCCACCAGGCATCCCTGGCCGTGGCTATGGTGACACCACTTCTTCACTCTGGCCTTAGGTCTTAGGATGGAAGTATGACTGTCACTAATCTCCAGCCTCACTGCTCCCCATCATTCCAGTGCCTTTGTAATAAGTCTCCCCATACTAAATCCCATCCATTAAAGCACCTAGTACGGACTCCACTTCCTATCTGGAAACCCTGAGATTCTGTGGCAAGGCTGGTTTTCGACTCACTCTTCTGCTCTTTGGCCTCATTAGGGCCATAGGGAAAAGCCTTCGGGTGAGGGGTCAGGGGTCCCATCCTTGTGGACATGCAAGCTCAGACTCACTCTTCATTGTTTTCACAGCCACCTTGAGGATGGAGTCATCCTGGTTGAGCTGGCCCTCCATCACAGCTCCAAATTCTCCTGTGGGGGACAAGAGGGAGACACTGACCTCAGTGGGTGCTTGGGGGGACTGCATTTCCTGTGACAGGGTATGGGTGGGGAAGTGAAGGACTTCATGGTTCAGGGGAATGTGTGTGTGCGCTGGGGGTGAGGGGGGGCCGGGGGCTCACCTTCTCCCAGCGTCTTGCCCAGGGCTACCTTATGCCGGTCTACCATCACGTCCCGAAGCTTCTCTTTCAGTTCTTCGCTGATGCCCAGGCTGTTCACTGTATGGGGGCAGGGGTGGACAGAGCCATGGAGCAGGGCTGACACTCAGGAGACATTTGGATGTCAAGAGGGATGTACCATTGTTAAAATACTGAAATACTTCAGCATTCATTCAGAAACAGCTACTGGGGGCGCCTGGGTGGCTCACTGGGTTAAAGCCTCTGCCTTCGGCTCGGGTCGTGATCCAGGGTCTTGGGATCGAGCCCCGCATTGGGCTCTCTGCTGAGCAGAGAGCCTGCTTCCTCCTCTCTCTCTCTGTCTGCCTCTCTGCCTACTTGGTTTCACCTACTTGGTGATTTCTATCAAATAAATAAATAAAATCTTAAAAAACAAACAAACAAACAAACAGCTACTGCCCTGAGCACACCTCCTGCCCTAGCTCTTCCCCTAGACCCCCCAAATCTTCTCCCAAACCAGCAGCAAAAGGGTTAGAGCCTGTCACATAATCTTGTACCACTGGGCACCCTGATAGGTCAGTGGTACGCCACAGCAGTTGCTAAAAATATTTCTTAACTTTTTATTGAGTTACAATCTGCATAAATCACAAGGGAGCAGCTCAGTGATTTCTTTCTAAGAGAGAGAGAGAGAGAAAGCACACGCTCCCAGGTGTGAGATGGGGAGGAGGAGCCCAAAGAGAGGCAGAGAGAGAATCCCAAGCAGACTCCCTGCTGAGTGAGGAGCCAGACATGGGGCTCAACCTCACAATTCTGAGATCACGACTTGAGCTGAAATCAAGAGTTGGCTGCTTAACCAACAGAGCAACCCAGGTGCTCCTGTCTACTTTTTTTTTTTTTCAAAGATTTTATTTATTTATTTGACAGAGAGAAATTACAAGTACACTGAGAGGCAGGCAGAGAGAGAGAGAGAGAAGGAAGCAGGCTCCCTGCCGAGCAGAGAGCCCGATGCGGGACTTGATCCCAGGACCCTGAGATCATGACCTGAGCTGAAGGCAACGGCTTAACCCACTGAGCCACCCAGGCGCCCCTCCTGTCTACTTTTTAAAAAGATTTCTTTAGGGGCGCCTGGGTGGCTCAGTCATTAGGCATCTGCCTTTGGCTCAGGTCATGATTTCAGGATCCTGGGATCAAGCGCCCCATTGGGCTCCCTGCTGAGCAGGAAGCCTGCTTCTCTCTCTCCCATCCTGCTGCTTATGTTCCCTCTCTCACTGTCTCTTTCTCTCTCTGTGTCAAAAAAAAAAAAAAAAAAAAAAGATCTACTTATTCTACAGAGAGCACGCCCGCCAGCAGGGTGGGGAGGGGCACAGGGAGAAAATCTTTAAGCAGACTTCCCGCTGAGCGGGGATCCCCACCCGGGGCTCAATCTCAGGACCCACGAGGTCATGACCTGAGCTGAAACCAAGAGTTGGGTGCTCAACTGACCGAGACACCCAGGTCCCCCAGCTCAGCAGATTTCTACAAAGCAAACACAACAGTGTAACTAGCACCCAGGTCAAGAACAGACCATGACCCGCCCTCTCAAGAGCAGCCACCTTCCTGATTTCCCTTACCATATACTGGCCTTCTCTGTTTGGGGATATTATCAATGTGGAATCATATACTGTGTTCTTTTTTGTCTCTGGTTTCTTTCACTCAACACGGTGTCTATGAGACAGCCATAATGTAGCTCTCACACATAGTTGTGATTTATTTCCGTAGCTCTATAGCAACAGTTCTCAAACTTATTGGCCTCAGGACCCCTTCACAGTCTTCAAATTACTGTGGATGGCAAAGCGCTTTCATTCAGGGGGCTGATACAGATCAACACTTATTGTATTTTCAAAATTAAAATGAATGGGGGCACCTGGGTGGCTCAGTGGGTTAAGCCTCTGCCTTCAGCTCAGGTCATGGTCCTGGGTCCTGGGAACGAGCCCCGCATGGGGCTTTCTGCTTGGCGGGGAGCCTGCCCCCCCATCACCTGCCTCTCTGCCTACTTGTGATCTCTCTGTGTATGTCAAATAAATAAATAAAATCTTTTAAAAAATTAAAATGGATGGAGTTTTCAAACACAAGAATAAAGAAGCAGATGTTTGTCAACAGAAAGAGTGATGACATCATCATGTATTAGAGAGCTTCTGGAAAATTCCACAGAACACGTGTGAGAGAACGAGGGTGCTAAAGGGCAAATAACATCTCGGGATTATTACGAAAATAGTTTTGACCTCATGGATCCCCTGCAGTGGTCTCAGGGACCCCCAGGGACCAGGATCACACTCTGAGAATCGCTGCTGCACGTTACCCTACTAGAGCACCATGACCTCCTTGCTTCCTATCCTTGCTCCTCTTGAATTAAATGTCTTTCCCAGCCTCTTCCAATATCTCCCTGGGGCCCCGCCAGCCTTCTCACAGTGTGCTGGGGAAAGACATCGCTCTGTCCCTTTCCTTCCTGGATTTAAGTTGCCCCAGCTGAAAAGAGGAAGGAATTTGATGATGTGGCTTCTGAGGTCCCTTCATGGCTGGGACCCTCCTTAATTCCACAGTCTCATGGAGAGTCTAGAGTTCTAAGAGCCTCTGGTTTTCAAGATCTTAAGGGTCTATGGTATTGATCCTGGAATTATTTCAGCCAAGCTTGATTCTACCTCTCTAACATTCTTTAATTCCTAGAGGAAGCTCAGGGGGATGGACTTTCAGAGCAAAATGACCTGATTTCGAAGCCCAGCTATCCAACGTGCAAGCTGCGTGGCCTTGAGGAGGTCACTTAAACACTCTTGTGCCACTGCTTCCTCATCCGTGCAGTGGGGGTGGTGGGGAGGGAAGACGTACCTGCCTCACTGGGTTGTCGTGAGGATTCAATTAAATGACATGTGTAGCACCTGTCACATAGGGACTGCTGGGGTTGGCTGTCACCCCTGGCTTCACGATCATCCTACCATCCTCGTCCTCTTCATCGCCATCATCATCACATTGTTCTAGGATCCTGTAGCTCTAAGGTTTGGTCTTCCTATGATTTTTTTGGTCTAAGACCCTATTATTCTAAGGGTCTGTGTGATTTCACAGTTCTGTCGTTGTCAGAGTCTGTGGTTCTAATGTCCTATCATTCCAAGGTCTTCAGGAACTTTTGGTTCGGGCATCAACAGAAGCCCAGCGGGCCCCAGTCTCTATGCTCGTCAGCCCCCAACCAGGGCGGGGAGGTGTGGGGGTTCACTTACAGGTGGCTTCAGTGGTCCGGCGACTGTAGGACTTGCGAACACGGTATCTGACCACCAGCTCACCCCTTTCCACTGTTGGTTCAAACACCTCTCTTGGGGAGAATGGGCAGGAGGTGAGGACAGGGCAGAACCAAGTGCAAACCCCTCCTTCTGAGAACAGTGAAAGTGAACACCACCCTAAGCCCAAGCCACCCCCCACCCCGCCAGCATTTGCTAAGCATGTCTGAGACTTCTACCCCACCGCCTTCCATTCATCACCCGGACCCTGGATCTCATTCCGATTCTTAATCGGAATCTTAATCGGTAATCTCTTGTCCCACACAAGCTTCCTCATGGTCTCCCTGGCCCCAGCCTCTCCATCCCAGTCCACACAAGCCTCCCTACTCACGTAGTTCCAACTTACCCATAGCGGGTCTCCTTCCTCCGGCGGTGGACGAGGAACAGAGCCAAGATGAGGACACAACCAGCGGCCACAACAGCTCCCAGCAGTACGTACCACCAGGGCCATGAGAAGGCAGGGGCGGGGGGCTCACTCACTGTCAGGGGTATGGCACACAGGTCATGGGGGAAGCCCTGGATCCCACTCCCTGGACCCCAAAGATGTGACATTGAAGGGAAACAGATGTGGAAATATCTAATGAGGCATGGGGTAGGTAGAGGCATTCACTTCTCCGAGGAGATGGACTTGGGTCTGGAAAGCAGGGGAGCGGGGGGAGAGAATGCATGGAGTGTAGGATGGGTGTGTGGGGCGTGTGCAAGGAGAAGGAGGCTTATGGACAAATGGCCAAGGAATGGTCTTGAGGAGTGCGAGCTGACGATGGAGGGGTTTCCATAAAGCAAAGGATGGGAGAGAAGTAAGTATGCAAAGGACGGTGCACAGAATGTCAGAGGAGTATTGGAGGAGTCTGGGGTATGTGAACGAGGAGTAGTCAAGGAGTTTTGGATACAAGTAGTGAGCAGTGATTTGTAAGGATTTAACTCTGGTGTGAAAGGAGCGTGGGCATGGGATGAGCTGACATAGTGTGTAAAAACGTGGGAATGGGTACGTGCTGAGTGTTCCAGGAGTTTGGTGTGGTGGGTGTGTGCAGAGCGGGAATGGATTAGGACTGGCGAGGGGTGAGGAGTGTTGATGGGTGTGCACGGAGACATGAAGAGTGTGGGATAGTGTGGACCCAAAGTTTTCCAGGATATATGGATATATGTGGGATATGTGGTGAAGGTGTGAAAAATGTGCAGTTTGTGAATGAGAAGTGTGGATGTGTCCTGTGTTTGGGAGGCATGGGTGAGGAACCAAGGACTGTAATAGGATGACTGGGAAAGGAAGCTGGGATTAGTGTGAGAAGGGTATGGAAAGAAATGTAGGAAGGCTCGTAAGGAATACTTAAGGCTAGTAGTTTGGGTTACAAGAGATGATCTGGAACAGGGCTAGGAGGGACAATGGCTGTAGGAGGAATGTTCGAGAATTGCTGGAGAAATATTGAGAGGGATGGATTTGAGGGGGGATAACTCATCTGTCTGCCCATCCATCCAACCACAATTCACTGAGTACCTATAATGTGCAGGGCCATTCCAGGCGACTCCATCAAGGACCACACAAACCCCAGAAGTAGAAGATTAGAGTGATGAGTTTGGGAAACATGAAAGCAATGGCAACGGGTATGTTTATGGCGATGGGATCCTCAGGGGGCGTTGAGAGAAAGGAGGGAGAAGAGAGGGTGGGAAGCCTTACCCAGCTGGTGGACTGGTTGTCCTTGTCCTGTGAGGAGAAAGGACAGAGGCAGGACATGCTCAAAGAGGGTAAGGCTGGTGTGACATGGACGAGACTCTCATTAAGCTTCCGGGTGGGAAAAGAGCCTAGATTGGGGTAAGTAACACTGAAAGGTACAGGGAGAAAGTCAGGGGCATCAGGGCAAGACAGGGTCCTTGAGAATGGGTTGAAGGGGGCTGAGCAGGACTGGGACTTACCTGGACGCCAGGGCTCCAGGGGCACAGGGAGGCTCCAGGGTCCATCCCCAGCGGCAGTGTAGGCTGCCACACACACTGTCAGGTTGGGGACAGTCCCGTCCCCCCGCAGCTCCAGGATCACCTCTCTTTTTAGCCCTATGTCCATGAGCACCTAGGATGTCGGATGGAGTGTCAGGGTAGAGTGCCCCCTATCTGCCCTTAACTCTTAAAACTTCACCCTCAGCCTCAAATCTCCATCTTTCCAAAAGCCCCCTCCTGCCCCCAACCCCTCCTCCCTACCTCCTCCCACCCTTCATTCCTCGCCACCACCCCTACCTCCACTCTCCATCCCCACGCCCACTCCACCATCAGCTCCACGAGCACCGGCCCTTTGCCTCATTAACTGCCCCTTGTCAAGTGCTAGCAAGGGGGGACTGAACCCCCATCCCCATCTTTCCACCCACGTTCCTCTATGCCCTCCTGATCTCCCACCCAATCTCCCACCCCATCTGTCCAACCCAGGGTGCTGTTGCTCCAACATCACCTCCGTGCCCAATAGGAAAAATCACCCCTTCTTCAAGGTGTTCTAGGATTATCTGCTATAAAAGCGTCACAGGACATCTGGAAGTCTACTGAAACGCTTTGTACAGTGCTTTTAAATAGCCATTCCCTACCCCTTCCCCAGACCCCTTAAACCTCCCCAGAACGTGTTCTCCTAGGTGCTGTATGATCTTGTACTACCCCGACCCACACCACTGTCCTGTCCACCCTGACATTTCCTCCCCATCTCCCTCCTCCCAGCCACTCCGCCCCAGCCCTGCCAGCAGCACCCACCTCGGGGGTGTCCTGGCCTCGGTAGGCCAACCGGTACCCCAATAGGGTGCCCTGCAGGGGCGCCCTTGGCTCCTGCCAGTGCACCAGGGCTTGGCTCCCATTCCTCATGGCGCTGACATTCTCGGGGGGGCCCAGGGGCACTGGAGGACAGGGAAGAGGGGAAGCTGGCACCCCCACCTCTTCCTGACCCCCTCCCCTGTTCCCAGGAAGCAGGGGCAGAGTGCAAAGGGAACGCACGTGGGCACCTCGTGCAGGCCTGCCATGAGCGGAAGCACAGGGGAGAGGTCTGGGAGAGATGCCAGTGGGCCACGCTGGGGAGTCCGGGGCTGGGTGGGAGGGACTGAGGCCACTTGGGGCTAATGGGTGACAGGAGATGCCTGGGGTGGCACAGATGCGAGCCGCGGCGAGTGACGTCTGCGTCACACCAGCCCCTTCTTACCTCCCTCCGGTGTCTCCACAGGAAGCCAGTGGGTCCAGGGTGAGGGGCCCTGGCTACTGGTACAGGCGACCCGGATGTGGTAAGGAGTGTGAGGACGGAGGCTGCCCAGTCGAAGGCGGTGAGGGGGAACAGACGCTTGCAAGGTGACAGGCTCCTCTGGAGGGTCTGGCTCTCCCAGCCAGACGCCCACCCCATCATCTGACAGCACGGCCTGGGGAGAGGGAAGGGGCTTGAGGATGGGACTGCCAGGAGATCTCAAGACGGGGCTCACACAAGTTGGTAGGGGTGGTCCTGGGGTGATGGCACAACTTGGCAAGGGTGAGTGTGTGTGTGTGTGTGTGTGAGAGAGAGAGAGAGAGCGCGCGCGCGCGAGAGAGAGTGCTCTGTGCTGGTGTAACAGGGGCACATGCAGCTGCAAAGCGAGAAGACCTCCTAGATGCATGATGTGGCTCCGCCATCACTTGTAAAAGCCACCTCTGGCAAGACTTGCCCTCTCCGAGCCTCAGTTTCCTCATCTGGAACATGGGCACTTAGAGGAACAAATGCCTTCCAGGGCTACCTAAAGGCTGAAGGTAGGACAAGCTGTGCGGAGCAGGGCAGGTGATCAGCATCAATAAAATGACAATGACATTCAACCACAGATAAAAGCAACATCCTACAAGAGAAATCAGAAGAGTGGGCATCGCTGGGGGCTCAGGGATCCTTGTGGGTGGGGAGCTGGTGGGTGGTGATCTGGAGGGTGGTGACATGGATGAACATTTGTGTTTAACAATCTAGGTGCACACTGAAGATTATGCACGTTATGCATATCTGAATAAAAAAGCAAAGCCCTTTACACATCTGAGCTCAGCTGACCCTCAGCTCTGTGTTTGGGTACCATGGGCATCCCCACTTACAGATGAGGACAGTGAGTCTCAGAGAGATAGAATCACTTTGCCCAAGGTTACCAGATTGTCACTGATGAAGCTGGGAACTAAACCCCAACCTGTCTTCAAAACTTTTGCCTTGGGGCGCCTGGGTGGCTCAGGCCGTTGTGTCTGCCCTCAGCTCAGGTCATGATCCCGGGGTCCTGGGATCAAGCCCCACATAGTGTTCCGCACTCAGCGGGAAGCCTGCTTCTCTCTCTCCCTCTGCCCTCTCCCCCTGCTGTGCTCTCTCTATCTCTCTCACTCTCAAATAAATAAAAATCTTTAAAAAGAAATAAGAACATTGGTGATAGTAACAATACTTCTCCTCTGTTCAGAGAGGCAGCAGAACTTGGTGCTGAGCAGAGACGCTGGATCTGGGGTTCAGATCCCGCCTCTACTAGCCCCTAGCACTGTGCCTTAGTTTCCTCATCTGTAAAATGGGATAACAACAATGTCTCCCTAACTTGCAGGGTTGAGTGAGCTGATGCTTGCAAGCATTTAGAGGAGGCCGTGCACGGTGAGTGTTTATTGCTATTATTGTGTGTGTGTATGTGCATGCACAAGACAGAAGTTGCCCGGCTACAAGTAGCAAACTTTGCATGCCCTACACAGCGTCCCCAGCTGGGACACTCGCCTGATCCCCAGGAATAACACGATCAGCATGGCAGGGACCACAGCAGGTATAGACATTTGTATAGCCCTGCCACACATAACAACAACCTCTACAGCCACACACCACAAGGATGCTGCCACCTCCCCTCAACACCGGGGGAGCAACCAGGAGACCCAACCACACTGTCATACTGAGTGTTCTCAGAGGGAAGTTTACCGCTTACTGGTGTGGACCCAAAGAATCTTGGATATCCAAGTCCTGGCTTGGGTATCATTTGCTGTGTGACCTAGAATTGGTGTCTTTATTTCTCTGAGTCTCCATTCCTATCTCTGGAAAATGGGCATGTAAGAGTCCCTACCTGGCAAGGTATGAGGCTCGATGACACACAGCACAGAAGTCGGTTTGTGCATCCTATCGATGGTTAACGTTTCCCCAGTGTAGACTCTGTATCAAGCACCCCAGCAGGCGCAATCCTGGTTGAACTCCTGGTCTTTTTGCCACCACCCTCTGAGGACAGTTTCTTTTTTCATTCCCATTTTACAGATGAGGAAACAGAGGCCCAGAGAGGTTCAGCAACTTGCCCAGAATCCCACAGACAGCTGTGGGGAAGGATCCCACCATGAGGTCTGGGAGGGTGGGTAATATGATGGGGGTGGGGGATGGAAGCTGTCCCATGCCCGCTCTCTGACCTGCAGTGACAGATGAGAAGGGGAACCTCTGCTGGGACAAAGGGGACACAGGGACATAGGTCCAGACAGTCAGCCTCCTGGTGCCCACTCCCACTTCTCTTTTCCCTGCAGCCCTCCCATTCGAACCCTCCTGCCCCAGGCCAGGCACAGCAGGAAGTGAGCCCTGGAGAAGGAAGAGGACACACTTCTGCTTTTCTTTGACACTGGACGCATGTGGGTTGGGGGGTACAGATGATGCCTGACCTAGCATTTGAGATCTCCCAAGTGGGCCCACGCTTGAAGATTGAATCAGTTTTATCCTTTAAAGCCCATGGGGAGGGCAGATCACTTCCCCTCTCCAGGCCTCAGTTCCTTCCCTTGAAAATGGGAAGATTAGCAGATTACTTTCTAGGGTTAGGGCACGTAATTACAAGAAAGACAGCTCTTATTTGATCAAGTGTTGGCCCTGAATGGTCTCCAAGAGGGTGAAGGGGGCTGTTTGGGTTTGGGGAGGTGAGGGTTCAAATCCCACCTCGGCCACTTCCTGGCTGTGATCCTTGACAGGTTGCTTAACTACTCTGAACCTTAGCTTCTACATCTGGAAAGCGGGTGTCTCCACAGACCCTGCCCCCACAAACACACATAAACACATAAAGTCATAACATAAGGCCCACCACAGAGATGACACTCCATAAACACTGGGCATTACTAATTATTATCATCTGTCGGGGCAGACACTGTCCTGCCCTCACTCCAACTTCCAGATCTCAAAGAACTTCAGGCCAGAATTGGGTCTTGTATTCAGAGATCTGCGTTTGTTTTTCTTAGCGCAGACTAAGAACAACTCTGGTGCTGAAGGCTGGGTCTAGAACACTTCAGGTCAGGGATTCTTCCAGCAAATGTGTCCTACTCTAGTTGGACCCTGCACTGGGCAATCGTGAGGACCTAGTGGTGACTGAGACAGGCCAGGACTGCTCCTCCCAAAGATCCCGGTCCAGTGGGGAGAGAGACTCACCCCTCAGACAGCGGCAACCCAGAGTGATCAGGGCTGGGATGGGAGAAGCACAGGGCTGTGGTCACCTGCTGGTGACAGAGAAGGTTCTGACCCATGCTGTCTTAGGATTCCCACTCTGGCCAGAGTCAGTATTACTAATACTAAAAAAAAAAAAAAAGTTAAAACAGCTAATAGTTTATTAGGCATTACCTATGTTCCAGATACTATTTTAAGTTTGGTCCTTGTATTCACTCATTGAATTCTTACAACAAGCCTATCTGCCCATTTTACAGATAAGACTGAAGTCCAGTGAGGTTAAGTCACAAGGTCCCATCTCCTGCAGCTGCTGGTGGTGGAGGGAGGATCTGAAGCCAAGACATCTAGTGTTGACTCAACTGGAGGCTCTACTGCCTCTCAGCACATGCATGGCTGGGAAGGGCTGGTTTCCCAGGGAGGGGCAGGGGGCTTATGTGTGGTGGAAGGAGGAGGGTTGAGCCAAGTCTAAGGTCTCACCTGTAGGGTGCAGTGCGTGAGGGGGTAGATGCCGCTCAGGCCTGGGGTCCAAGCCACCTCCAGCTCTGTGGGCTGGCGGGAAACCAGGTGGAGGTCACGGGGCCGCTGGGGGAGCACTGTGGAGACATGAGGGGCAGGGCTGACCCTGGGGGGTCTTTGCCCGAAGCTCCCCTCTAGACCCCCCTTCCCTCTACCCCAGCTCTGACCTTTGGGCCAGACCACACACCCTCTGACACCCAAATCCCCAGCTCCCTTTCCTTCACCTGTGATGGTGGCCGTGCGGGACGTGGTGACCCCCTTGGCGTTATGGGCTTCGCAGGAGAAAGAAGATGTCTTGTTCAAACCTGGGGAGTCATAAAAGGAGAGGCCCAGTGTCAGAGAGGGGAAGGACGGTTTCCCAGGCCATGCTGAGCCACCACCTACCATGCCCTGCCCGACAGTCAGTGCAGCCCACATGGGCTCCTGCTGGAAGGGAGGTGGGGGTTGAGCTGGGAGCACAGGCCTCTGTCCCCAGACAGAAGGACAGGCTGGTGGCCTCAGTCTTAGTACCCCACTTTGTAGACACATATACACTCAGTCACACATGGGCACACACACAGAGACACACATACACACACACATTCATACACAGAGACACACATATATGCTCACACAAACAACACTCAAAAACACACACACCGAAACACACATACTCATACGTGTACACAGAGATAGTTACACACAGACACACCAGGCACATACACCAACACATAGTTACACACACACATACAAAAGTACCCATACTCATACCTAGACACACACACCAACACGCACACAGACATACGCATTCATACAATCACATACTTGCACAAACACAGACACGATCACACTGAGCCAAACAGACACACATGGAGGCACATATATCCCTAGCAGACACACACTTAAGAAAAAGGCCCTGATGGCTGTATGTAAAGCCAGAGGTGTTCGCTCATTTATATGCTCTAAGCTCAGCTCCTACCAACTCCCGTCCCCCTCCCCCACTTCACTGGGAACTCAGATATCAGACACATTCCCATCTCGGGAACTTTGCATCTCTGTTCTATCTTCCCACAGAAGTGCACAGGGCTCTCTCCCACACTCAATCACATTTGGGACTCAGACCCAACCTTTTCTGTCACTCTGTCCCTGGCCGCCCTGTTCAGAGCCAGGACCCCATGGCCATATCTAGCCTCTCCCCAGCTTTACTTTTCTTCTTTGGCTCTTCTCATCACAACATACTTTGCCCATTACCTGTATGTCTTGCTCACTGTCTGTCAACCCTGCTATAGGAGGGCGGGGGTTTCTGTCTATTCAGTCCCCTGCTGTATGCCAAGGTTCATACAGGTCCACAATAGCCCTGCACACAGTAGGTGTTCCATAAATGCTTGTTGAACAAGTGAATGACTTTACGTGTATGCCTTTGTGTACCTGAGTGTTTCTGGGTATGTATGTAGAAATATGAGCCTGTGTAATTCTATGGGTAAGTGACTTAATATGTCTCTCTCTCTTTTTTTTTAAAATATTTTATTTATTTGACAGAGAGAGAGAGATCACAGGTAGGCAGAGAGGCAGGCATAGACAGAGGAGGAAGCAGGCTCCCTGCCGAGCAGAGAGCCCGATGTGAGGCTTGATCCCAGGACCCTGAGATCATGACCGGAGCCGAAGGCAGAGGCTTAACCCACTGAGCCACCCAGGCGCCCCAATATGTCTCTCTTTTTTAAAGATTTTATTTATGTATTTGAGAGAGAGAATGAGCAGGGGGAGAGGGAAAAGCAGGTTTCCCGTGGAGCAGGGAGCCCCAGGTGGGGGTTGATCCCCGGACCCTGGGATCATGACCTGAGAGGAAGGCAGATGCTTAGCGGACTGAGTCAGCCAGGCGCTCCAATATGTACCTTGTGTTTCTGGGTGTCTGCGGGTAGACTGCGTTTGTCTATGGATGTTGCAGGCTTGTGTGTGCCTCCTGCTCGGTCTGCGTGTGAAAGTGTATGTGTGTGTGAGCGCGCGCGCTCTCTCCTGTTCCCACCACCACCACCATCAACCCGCAGACACAAAGTTTCCTTTTCTCAGTCGGCAGAGGGAGCCGAATGAGGGAAAGTCGGCCGAGGCCGGAAGGGGGTGGGCAGGGAAGCTCCCCAGCGCTGCTGCCCAGGCAGCAGCCCGCAGCCAAGGTCAGGTGCCCAGCCCGGCCGCAGCCCCCGCCGGCGGGGGAGGGGCAGGACAGCCCCGGGTCGGCTGCCGGAGGGGGCGGGGAGCCTGGGTCCGGTCCAGCCACCTGGCACGTGGGGGCCCGCCAGGGTCACCGCGCAGGGGCTGGTGCTGCCCGTCCAAAGAGCCTCGGGGCGCGAGGGAGTTCTGGAGCCGGGTCCTGTTCCGACCGCAGCATTCCTGCCCCCGCGTGAGTCACCCGGGTGCCCCCTCCCGCTCCGGCACTTCCGGTGGCGGCTGGGGGGCGCGCGGCGCAGGATCCCCCCTTCCTCGGCCTCAGAGGGCACCTTGAGGATGAGGAGAGCAGGAATGGAGGGCCCTGGGACCCTTCCCCTCCAGCGGGCTCTCCCTCCGCCACTGGAGCCGGCCCACTCCAGATGTGCTTCCCAGATGCATAGTCCCTCTCCCTCTCCGCTCCCGCTCCTCCTCCTCCCACGCCCGCGCTTTTTCCGAGGGAATCAGAGAGATGGAAGGAGAAGGGGCACGCCCTGAGTCAGATCGAGGGACAGACACACATAAACGGACAAAATTCCTTGACACGGCACCTCCCCCCACCCTCACGCTCACACAATGAATCACACTTAACACACAGGGGCCGTTACTGGCACAGAAACAGAAAACCGGGCACTGGCTAAGCTGCATTAGGAGCTGATGGGGTTGCAAACACGCAGCGACACCAGTATCCAGCCAGTGACTTGCACGTGTCTACACAGGGTCTGACGTTGGCGCACATACACAAACACATATATCACAAACATAAACACACAGTCAAACACCTAGCAATGCAATATCCTGCCCCCCCCCAAAACTGACAAACACACACACCTGCCTGTGGAAATACACACAGGGAATCACACACAGACCTTGAGGTTGGAGTGGTCCAACAGATACGCACCAGGACATGAATAAGGTTAATGTCGACTTGCTTGCAAACAAACAAAGCCAGTCCTTCAAACACAGCTGGACACTCAGGTCGCTTTGGACACATTTACCAAGAGGCAGACTATACAGAAACTCACTTGCATAAACAGTGAGGCAGACACATAGTTGCCATGTGCCTAGAGGTGACACAGACATACATACACACACAGGCTGGCAAGTTTATCTACCAAGAGACAATCAGGGCTGGGGCTGATACATAGGGAGACCGGACAGAAGAAGAAGGGAGTTGTTACCGCCTGCTGTAGATCTCTCTCTCTCTCTCTCACCCACCAACCCACCCACACACACACAGATCGGGGTCCATGTCAGAGTCACAAACCAACACCCCCCCCTCAGGACCTATGCAAGGGAACCCCAGAGACATGTGTGGACACAGACAAATGTGTGGACAGCCACAGTGAGTGAAAACACACCAAGGAAGACTAAACTGTCCACTGACAACATTCTATCTCCACAAGGAAACAGGTGTCCACACCACGACACACTCACACCCACAGATGCACACCTGTGACGTGACAATGTCACTTTTCTACAGGGAGCTAGATGCAAAATAGCCACAAAACACTCCCTCCCCTCATTCTGCCATCTCTCCCCCAAAACACACACATACACACGCCACCTTCACACAGCGAGTCACAGCTGTGAACACGCAAGTGCAAAGGAGGACAGAGGCCAGGCTGACACAGGTATTCTTAGACACATACACACACACACACACACACAACACACTCATACACACTGAGACACAGATCTAGAGGGACACGGATACATACAGACAGGACCTCGCACACACACTGAGACACACACCCACAGACACCCTCCCCCTACAGCTTTACCACACACTGATACACACACGGGCCCTCTCATGTCTGTGGGTGGGGGGGCCTGCCCCATTTCTCCTTCCTGGGATGGCATGAGTGGCCCATCCCCCTCTCCTTTCCTATCTCCAGGGTCCTGCCAGGCTGACTCAGACCCCAGAGCCATGGGCCTGAGTCACCCCTCTGGGGGCTGGCATGCTCACCACCTCTTCCTTGCACACTCAGAGCCCCCGGAATGTTGAGAATGTGGACACCTCCCTCTAGCCCAAGAGACCCTCAGGCAGGAGCCCCCCACCCCGCCCCATCCCAGCAGACAGAGGCAGCAGGTTGGGGTGCCGGAAGCTGAAGCCCTCCAGGGTCCAGCTGCCTCCCTCAGACTGATCCTCACCCGGCTGTGTTCCTCCAACTCTCCTTCCTCGGTGAGGGAGAAACGGCTATGTGCAGGGACCCTCACACTACCTCTGACCGCGCTGTGATCCCAAGCTAGGTCCTGCCCCATCTCTGTGGTGCGGAAATGGATGGTCACTCTGAAGCTAGGAGATTTTCTGCTGTCACTCAGACCTCCCTGTCCTGTCACTCTGCATCTTAAGCTACCTCTGTGGTCTGTCCCTTCCCATGTCTCTTGATCTCTCTCTCTCCCTGGAACTGTCCTTCTTTCTCCCACTTTCTCCTCTTTCTCCGCTTTCAGCTCTTCTGATACAGAGGTGGGCAGGTGGAGGAGGTGGAGGAGAAAACAGCCTGGTGCTTCCGGTGCCAGGCTTGGGGTCAGGGGTTGACAAAGGGACATCAGGCCCACACACACATTTGGGCCATGGGACAGCTCAGAGGAAACCCGGGACAAAGAATTCTATTCAGACAAGCTGGGGGGAATAAAGAGAGACAGAGGGACAGGGAGACAGACACACACAGAGAAGCAGAAAGAGACAGAGAAACAGAGGACAGAGAGACAAAAAGGGACAGAGAAAGCAGAGAGAGAGAGACGAGGGGTAGATATGGATAGAGATGCTGAGACGGTGAGACTCAGACAAAGAGAGAAAACAGAGACAGAGACAGAAAGAGACAATGAAGGACAGAGGGTCAGGCACTCACACAGGAGCACAAAAGACTCCTTTGCTCCCTGCTCCCATCCTGTCTGGCCCTCTAGGCAGAGCTGGCTACTCCCCAGACTTACCTGGAACTCTAAGCATTTGCTGGGGGCCATGGCTCATGGCCAGAGTCAGGGGGACCGCATCCTGGAGCCAGAGAAGGTCCACAGGCTCTGGGGGCCCCTGTGCCCGGCAGCTCAGATTGAAGGGGGTGTTGGCGGCCACAGTCCTGTCCTCAGGCTCCTCCAGGAAGTAAGGCAGGCCTGGGGTGGGGGGCATGGTAGTTGCCAAGGTCCCTCTGAGCTCCCCAGGTGTCTGACTCACTGCAAATTCTTTGACCTCTGTATCTGATTCCTCAGGACATCCAAACGTCCTTCAGATGTCCAACCTGTCAGGCCTTTACCCCCAGAACACAAGATCCCAGTACCCCTGGGTACTTCCCCACCAGCATCTGACCCGTGGGACATCTGAGTCTCAGTGAGAAAAGTGAGACCCTGAGGGGCAGGGGAGAGGCTTAAATTGTACCTCTGACTCCTTACCCGATCCCCAGAATGTCCTACCCCAACCATGTCTGCCCCTAGGACATGTCACAACCAAGCCAAGATATCTTCTCCCCCAGGACATAAAATCCCCCCCAGGCCTGCCCCCAGTAATTCCCAGACTCCCCAGCTTCCCGACCCCCTAAATATCTTTGACACACCCAGGCTGCATATCCCCTAAATTTTCCAGCACCCTCTGACCACTCAGGTTTCCTGTCCGCCCACGACCTCTGTGCCCAGGGCTCACCCTCCAGCCCAACGTAGCCAGGCTGGGACACGAAGGTTTTTCCTCCCAGGACCACCGCACACTGGTACCACCCCGCGTCTGAGAGCTGCAGGGAGGAGATTCTAACAGGACAAGGGGAGAGACAGAAAGGTTCGGGGTCAGTGCTGGACCCTGGGTAGGGGTCATCAGAACTGCAGGAAGGGGGTCAGGACTAGAAACTCGTCAGAGCTAAGGAGTGAGTACTATTATTAACTCGTTTTACAGAAGAGGAAAGTGAAACCCAGGGTTACATCACATTCTCCAAGCCACACAGCTAGCGAGTGGCCACACTGGGGTTCCAGCCCAGGTGGGGCTCCTGCCCATAATTTTTTACCCATCATGTGATGGAGGTTGGGGGCTGGGGAGTGGGGTGGGGACAGGGATCAGGAGGGATGCGGCTGGTCAGGGGGAGGCTGGGCACCTGAGTTGGCTGACCACTTTCCAGTCATCCTGCCCATCTTCACCCAGGGGCACCTGGGTCTGGGTACTGTCTGCCAGCTCTAGCACCTGTCCATCCCGAAGCCAGGTCACTTCAGGGGGCTCCCCCTGAACCTGGAGTTCGCACCGAAGGGTCCCCATGAGTCCCCGGGCACCTGTGACGTTCCTTGGACTCCCCACAAAAGGGTCTGTCTCAGCCTGTGCTCCTGTGGGGAGATGGGGAAAGAGTTAGCTTAGGAACCCCTGATTTCCTCCCAGCCTGCCAGGCCCTTAGGCCCACATAGTTGTAAAGTGACCTCAGTGGGGGGGTGGGGGGGTGGAAGGTGGAGGCTTTGGGGGAGGATGGGAGCCTTCCCAGGGGACTGGGGTCCAGCCTCCGTCCTTCCTAGGGGCCTCATTCTTGGTCTGTTGGGAAGTAGGCCGGGGATCTGGCATCCTCCCACGCTCCCGACTGCCCAGCAGGGCCAGGCCCTGTTCCCGCCCCTGCTGCCTTCCTTAGGGTCTCTAGAGACTTGACAGATCGGCTGGTGGTGGACTGCTGGTGGTAGATGGGTGCTGGTAGACGGTGCGGTGCGGAAGGAAAAAAGGAGGGAGGGAGAGGAGAGAGAGAGAAGAGAAACAGGGAAGGAGAGACAGAGAGAAGCCAGACAGAGTCAAGCTTGAGGACTCAGAGACAGCTGAGGGACAGAGACCAGAGAGACAGAGAGGATGATAAGTGAGGGAGAGACACCCCTGAGAGGGGGACAAAGTTGGGGGAGAGACACAGAGGCAAACAGACAAAGAGACAGAGACATTATAGAGACACCTAGAAAGTAGGGAGACAGAAACCAGAGACTGGGACAGAGAAATGAAGCTCCACAGAGATGGCGGTCTACAGCCAGAGCCGGAGACCCCCATCCCAGATTTGGAGCAGACAGACAGTGATGGGGTAAGGACAAGTGTGTGGAAGGGTGACAGTGACAAGCGTTCCCCCCTAGAGCTCTGAAGTCCTCCTCATCCCACTGCCTAACTTCGTGCTCCTTTCTGGAAGATTCCTTCCGGGGCAGCCCCCAGCTCAGCCCCTCTCCCTAAGCGCCCCCCACCCCCACGAGTCAAGTCCAGCCCCACTCCAGCCCCCAGGTTCTCTGTCTCTCTGTCTCGCTCTGTGTTCACTTCTTTCCATCTCTGACCCTCCCAGTTTCTGTTTCTTGTCCTGTTCCTCTCTGAGCCCCTTTCTCTCCCCGGCCTCTCTCCTCTCTCCCCATTTAACTCATTTAACTCGGTGTCTCCTTGTCTCCCCCTCTGCTGTCCCAAAGACAATCCTTGGGCCAGCCCAGACTCCCCTCAACACCTGCCATCCACCCCTCACTCCTCTCCTTCCTGCTTCAGCCCAGCCCCGGGTCGTCCCCCCACCCCCACCCCCAGCAGGGCCCCATCACTCACCCTTGGGGGCCACGCATCCCCAGAAGCACAGCGCCAAGCACCAGGCCAGCGGGACCCTGCCCATCCTCGGGGCACCACGCAAACGATGCCAAACTTTCCTCAGAAGTTGCTGGGCACCCTGCGGGGGAGGGGGCAGGGCCGGGCTGTCCCCAGCCCTCTCCCCCAGCTCCAGGCTCCCTGAACTTGGCACTGCCCGCCTGCCACGGCTGGGCCCCCGAACCGGCTCTCCTCAGCGGCCGCCGCCTTCCTTGCTCCCCAGCCTCCTACTCTCTCTCCCAGACTTCAGACTTCGGGCAACGCTTTCCCCGCCCCTGGCTCCCCCTCTGCCTCCGCCCACCAGCGGGAGCCCAGGGGGCCACCTGGGCTTGGAGGGGTTAACTCTGGGAGGAGAGGACCAGCCCTGTCTTAAAGGGGCCCCGGAGGGAGACTGAGGAGGGGGAAGGCGCTCTAAGGACTGCACCCCAAATCCTGGGCCAGCGAGGCAGGGAGGCTGTGCGGCTCTCTCTCCCAGCTCTGGGCGCTGTCCCTCTGGGCTCTCTCCGTGTCTGGTAAACATTCCTCCAGAACTCCACTCCCCTCTCAGCCCTTGCGACAGCCCCCTCCCCTGCCTCCACCCCCCAGCCCAGCCCCAGCCAGGCACTCCCCCTCACACTCCCAGCTCCTCTGACGAGGACACACACACACTCAGATGTCATCCACGCACAGAGGCTGGGACCACAGGAGGCATGCAGAGGCACGCTTCTGGCCCACGGACCCACTCGACAAGCCGGATCAGGAGCGCCATTCCTGCAGAAAGTCAGAAACCAGAAAGGGGAGGACCCAACTGGGTGGGCATCCCGGAGGTGGGGGGCGGATAGACGCCTGCAGACGTGGGTCCTCATAACAAAAACGACCCACGTGGGCAAAGAAACAGGACACCAAGGTCTGGACACTCACAGGGGTGTCCCAAGACCTGGGTTGGAAGCCTAGCTCTACCTCCAACAGCGTGATCTTGCAAGTGACTGACCTCCCTGAGCCTCAGTTTGCCCATCTCTAAGATGGGAATATGAATAGAACCCATTCAGTAGGCCAGAGGGAGGATGTCTTAGGTCAGGGAACATGCAGTTCTTCGAACAGGGTAACACAGCTGACGAGGAACCCTTGAGTTTTTGCGCCTGGTCTGTCTGTCCCTCATCTGTGTGTCTCACATGGCTGTCTCCCTCTGGTGGGACTGTGCGGCCTAGTCCTTGCAGATAGATTTGGTGCCCTGTGTTGGTTTGTCCATTTCTCAGCCCCTCTGTTTTACATGTGGTGGTGGGGGATCTCTGCAAGCGTGGGCTTCTGTGCTCTGGGCCATTCTGTTTGTTTACTGGTATGCTCCTCCCTACCCCTGTTGTCCAGCCCCATCCTTCCCCTCAACGCTACTGGCCTGGCCTCAACGCCTCCACTCGGCCACAGGGATGTTTCTGAAACTCACATTTGTCCCTCTCCTGCTTAACCATGACTCCCCATGTGCTGGGGCTGAGCTCCCAGCCCCTCAGCCTGGCTCTCAGGGTCTTCCCTGAGCTGTCTCATGGCTGTCCCATTTCAGGGATAGCCTCAGCTGTCCTCAAGGTCCTCTTGGACATCCCCCTTCCAGCAGTTAGTTACTAAGTCCCTGTGGAGGACCCAGCTTCACAGCCATCTCTCCTCCCTCTGACCTCACACTGTCCCAGCCTGTCCTCCTCCCTGGTCTCCCAGCCACCACGGCGCTCCCTCCCTCTAACCTGTCACCAGCAAGACAAATGTTTCTCAACCTCAGATGGGACCTTTCCCCTCCTTTGCCCCAAACCTTCCAAGATAAAAATCTCAAACGGCTACCCTCAGGCCCTCTGCTGTCCCTGTACCCTTGTGCCTCCCTTTCCTGTCCCCAGGCTTCTCTCCCATCTCACATCCTCCAGCAGCCTTGTGGCTGTGTGCCTTGCCAAGTGGAATCTGTGTTTGCCCACTCAGGAACAATTAGCTGAGCACCTGCTACGTGCTTGCAATCGACTTCCAAGTGCATTTAGAACAATGAGAGGGACAGGTGGACAGAAATGTTTCCGTGAGGGGGGCTGGGGATTCCCCAGTGGGCAAGGTGAGCGTCTGCCTCATGGAGCTCATATTCCAAAGGGAAGGGGGAGAGATCATCAAGACCAGGTAAAACATTTATGAGGGCGTAATATGCACAGTGCAGGGAAACAAAGCAGGAGAGGGAACAGCAAAAGGGTGAGATTGCCATTATAAATGGGGTGGTCAGGGAAGACCCCTCTGAGGCTGTGATTAAGATTCGAAGTAAATCAGGGCTGCCTGGGTGGTTCAGTCATTAAGCGTCTGCGATCTGCTCAGGTCATGATCCCAAGGTCCTGGGATGGAGCCCCTGCTTCTCCCTCTCCCTCTGCCTGCCTCTCTGCCTACTTGTGCTCTCCCTCTCTCTCTCTGCTGAATAAATTAAAAAAAAAAAAAAAAAAAAAAGATCTGAAGCAAATTAGCAAGTGAATCATGGGGGAAAAGGGCATTCTAGGCAGAAGGAATCTCTAGTAGGAAGGTCCAGAGGCAGGCATGTGAAGGACTTCAAGGAGATGGGTGTCTGAAATGGGTAAGGTTAGGGAGGGCGTTGGCCCAGCAAGGAAGACACAGAACATTAGTTTCGGGTGCACAGCATAGCGATACGATATTTGTATCTATTTCCAAATGATTACCACAATGAGCCCAGTTAACGTCTGCCACCACACAGATAGAGAAGTTTTCTTATCTTGTAGTGAGAAGTTCTTTTTTATTTTTATTTTTAATTTTTTAAAAGATTTTATTTATTTGACAGATTTTATTTATTTATTTTTAAAGATTTATTTATTTGACATGTAGGTAGAGAAGCAGGAAGAGGGAGAGGAGGAAGCAGGCTCCCTGCTGAGTAGAGGGCCTGATGTGAGATGTGATGTGATACGGGGCTGACCCCAGGACCAGGGATCATGACTTGAGCTGAAGACAGAGGCTTTAACCCACTGAGCCATCTAGGGGGCCGAGAAGTTCTTTTAAAAAAAAGACTTATATTTTTAAGCAATCTCTGCACCCAGCATGGGGCTCGAAATTATAACCCCAAGATCAAGAGATGCACGTTCTTCCAAGTGAGCCAGCCAGGTGCCCCATGATGAGAACTTCTAAGACCAACTCTCTTAGCAAATTTCAAATATGCAATATGGTATTTTTTTTTTTAAGTAAACTCTACTCCCCGACTTAAAGCTCAAACTCAGGACCCCATGATCAAGAGTCACATGCCCTACCGACTGAGCCAGCCAGGGGCCCCCACAGTAGTGTTAACTTTAGGCTCTATGCTGTATATTACATCTCTATTTCCACGAGTTTGGTTTTTTTTAGATTCCAAACCTAAGTGAGATCATACAGTATTTGTCTTGTCTGACTTACTTTACTTAGCGTGATGCTGTCAAGGTCCATCCAAGCTGTTGGAAATGGTGGGATCTTCTTTTTCATGGCAGAATAATACTTTGTCATTTACACGTGTGTGTGTGTGTGTGTGTGTGTGTGTGACATTCTCCTTATCCATTTATCTGCTGATAGCCACAGGGGTTGTTTCTGTTTTGGCTACTGGGAAGAATGCTGCCCTGAATACGGGAGTGCAGATCTCTCTTTGATACACTGATTTTGTTTCCTTTGGATACATACCCAGAAAGAGGATTTCTGGGTCAAAAGGTAGTTCTATTTTTAATTTTTTTGAGAAACTTCCACACTTTTTTCCATTATTGCTATACCAATTTATCTTCCCACCAAAAGTGTGGGAGAGTTCCTGCTGCGGGGGAGGGGGTCTTTGAGCAGGGGAGAGACCTGGTTGGATTTGGTTTCAGAAGACTCCGCTAAGACCAATAAGTGAAAGGTTGACGGGAAACTTTCCAACAGAGAGATCAGGACCTGGCCATAGTTTACTGCCACATGATGGCCCAGGAAGAGACCTAGCACTCCCAGTGTGTACCTCTTGCCACTCTGAGTCCGAATCTGGTCTAATTCCCACTTTATTCTTTTCTAAAGATTTTATTTATTTATTTATTTATTTATCAGAGAGAGAGAAAGAGAGAGCAAAGCAGGGGGAGCTGCAGGCAGAGGGAGAAGCAGGCTTCCGGCTGAGCAAGGAGCCCCATGTGGAACTCGATTCCAGGTCCCCAGGATCATGACCTGAGCTGAAGGCACACGATTAAATGGCAGAGCCACCCAGGTGTCCCTAATTCTCACTTTACGGGGTATTCCTGGAATGGAAAGACATCTTGAATGGCACCACAGAGATGGTGTCAGCCAAAGCCAGGATGTGAAAATTTGTACAGGGCAAAGTGACCTAGTTTCTTAAGAAACAAGTGGTGTACACAAGTTGAGGAATGGCTACAGATTTCAAAGACCCGAGAAGTTCACGGGAAAGCATCCTGTGGTGAATTTTGGGCTCCTTGTTAGAACAAACCCAACTACCAAGTATACTTTTAAGATTGTTAGGGAAACGTGAATATGGAGACCACAGATTCGGTAATAGTGAGTAGGGTGAAACATGTGTTCATTGGGCCTTTTAAAAAATTGAAAGGGGGGCTCTCTGCTCTTCCCCGTTCGACAGACAGCCGCATCTTCAGGTGCAGTGCCAGCCGTGTGCCCGAGACACGATGGTGAAGGTCAGAGTGAATGGATTTGGCCGTATTGGGCGCCTGGTCACCAGGGCTGCTTTTAACTCTGGTAAAGTGGATATTGTCGCCATCAATGACCCTTTCATTGATCTCAACTACATGGTCTACATGTTCCAGTATGATTCTACCCATGGTAAATTCCACGGCACAGTCAAGGCTAAGAACGGGAAGCTTGTCATCAATGGGAAGTCCATCTCCATCTTCCAGGAGCGAGATCCTGCCAACATCAAATGGGGCGATGCTGGTGCTGAGTATGTTGTGGAGTCCACTGGGGTCTTCACCAACATGGAGAAGGCTGGGGCTCACTTGAAGGGCGGGGCCAAGAGGGTCATCATCTCTGCTCCTTCTGCTGATGCCCCCATGTTCGTGATGGCTGTGAACCATGAGAAGTATGACAACTCCCTCAAGATTGTCAGCAATGCCTCCTGTACCCCCAACTGCTTGGCTCCTCTGGCCAAGGTCATCCATGACAACTTTGGCATTGTGGAGGGACTCATGACCACCGTCCATGCCATCACTGCCACCCAGAAGACTGTGGATGGCCCCTCTGGGAAGCTGTGGCGTGACGGTCGAGGGGCTGCCAAGAACATCATCCCTGCTTCCACTGGTGCGGCCAAGGCAGTAGGCAAGGTCATCCCTGAGCTGAATGGGAAGCTCACTGGCATGGCCTTCCGTGTCCCCACCCCCAACGTATCTGTTTTGGATCTGACCTGCCGCCTGGAGAAAGCTGCCAAATATGATGACATCAAGAAGGTGGTGAAGCAGGCATCAGAGGGCCCCCTTAAGGGCATCCTGGGTTATACTGAGGACCAGGTTGTCTCCTGTGACTTCAACAGTGACACCCACTCCTCTACCTTCAATGCTGGGGCAGGCATTGCTCTCAATGACCACTTTGTCAAGCTCATTTCCTGGTATGACAATGAATTTGGCTACAGCAACCGGGTGGTGGACCTTATGGTCCACATGGCCTCCAAGGAATAAGAGCCCCCTGAACCACCAGCCCCAGCCAGAACAAAAGGAAGAAAGAGGCCCTCAGCTGCTGGGGAATCCCTGCCGCAACTTATCCCCTAAAACACTGAGAATCTCTCAACCTCCACTGTTTCCATCACAAACCCCCTGAAGAAGGGAAGGGGCTTGGGGAGCCCTACCTTGTCATGTACCATCAATAAAGTATACTGTACCCAGCAAAAAAAAAAAAAAAAAAAAAAAAATTGAAAGGGGGAGTGGCGCCTGGGTGGCTCAGTCCCTTAAACGTCCCACTTTTGATCTAGGCTCGGGTCATGGTCTCAGGATCCACCGGGGACATGGTGATGGGACTGCCAGAGAGTTCTCTCCCTCTCTCCCTGCCCCACCCATCCCATGCTCTTGTGCTCTCTCTCAAATAAATAAATCTTTCTTAAAAAATATTTTATTTGGGGTACCTGGGTGGCTCAGTGGGTTAAAGCTTCTGCCTTTGGCTCAGGTCATGATCTCAGGGTTCTGGGATCGAGCCTCGCATTGGGCTCTCTGCTTGGCAGAGAACCTGCTTCCCTCTCTCTCTCTGCCTGCCTCTCTGCCTGCTTGTCATCTCTGTCTATCAAATAAATAAATAAAATCTTTAAAATTATTTTTAAAAATATTTTATTTAATGGGGCGCCTGGGTGGTTTAGTGGGTCAAGCCTCTGCCTTCGGCTCAGGTCATGATCTCAGGGTCCTAGGATCAAGCCCCTCATCGGGCTCTCTGCTTGGCAGAGAAACTACTCTCCTCTCTCTCTCTGCCGGCCTCTCTGCCTACCTATGATCTTTCTCTCTCTGTCAAATAAATAAAATCTTTTAAAAAGTATTTTATTTATTTATTTGACAGAGAAAGAGAGAACCAGCAGGGGCAGCAGGCAGAGGAAAAGGGAGAAGCAGGCTCTCTGCTGAGCAAGGAGCCTGATGTGGGGCTTGATTCTAGGACACCGGGATCATGACCTGAGCCGAAGGCAGCCGTTTAACCCACTGAGCTGCCCAGGAGCCCCTCAAATAAATAAACCTTTTATTTTATTTATTTATTTATTTAAGATTTTATTTATTTATTTGAGAGAGAGACAGTGAGAGAGAGCATGAGCGAGGAGAAGGTCAGAGAGCGAAGCAGACTCCCCATGGAGCTGGGAGCCTGATGTGGGACTCGATCCCGGGACTCCGGGATCATGACCTGAGCCGAAGGCAGTCGTCCAACCAACTGAGCCACCCAGGTGTCCCTAAATAAACCTTTTAAAAAATCTGAGGGGGGGCCTGGGTGGCTCAACGGATTAAGCCTCTGCCTTTGACTCGGGTCATGATCTCAGGGTCCTAGGATGGAGCCCCATATCGGACTGCTCAGCAGGGAGCTTACTCCCCCCACTCTGCCTACTTGTGATCTCTCTCTCTCTCTGTCAAATAAATAAATAAAATCTTTTTTTAAAAAATTGAGGGGCGTCTGTGTGGCTCTGTCTGCTGAGAGTCTGCCTTCGGCTCAGGTCATGATCCTAGGTCCTGGGATCGAGCCCCTCACTGGGCTCCCTGCTCAGTGGGGAGTCTGCTTCTCCCTCTGCTTCTGCTTCTTCTCTCTCTCTCTGATGAATAAATAAATAAAATCTTAAAAAAAATAAAAATAAAAATTTTTTAAAAATTGAGAGGGGGAATTACTGCTTAATAAGTGAAGAGTCTTTTTGGGGGGATAATAACCATCTTTGAGGAAAATGGTGATGGTCACACAGATTCGTGTGTTTAACGCCATGGCTTACACACTTAGGTATGGTTAAAATGATAGTTACATGCATCTTAGTGCACACACACAGAACTGAAGACCACACTCATTCTACATTTTCCTTTTCGGGTTCCATAATTCCTATGAAGCCCTCCTGAGTTTAGGTTTTTCTTTTCCTTGCTACTGAAATGATCCTGACTCAATGCCAGCTTTCATACCAATGCAGCACACGGTCCATCCCTCCCTGAGGGAGTCTGATGGTATTTCTCGTTCCAGACTTCCCTCCGTGTGAATTTCAATAAATAAATAAATTGATTGATTAATAGCAATCTCTACGGCCAGCATGGGGCTCCAACTCACAACCCCAAGATCAAGAGTCTTACCCTCCACCGACTGAGCCAGCCAGGGGCCCCGCGTGAAAAACTTTAAACAAGGAAACTCGGGCACCTGGGTGGCTCAGTGGGTTAAGCCTCTGCCTTCGGCTCAGGTCATGATCTCAGGGTCCTGGGATTGAGCCCCACATCGGGCTCTCTGCTCAGTGAGGAGCCTGCATCCCCCCCCCTCTCTGCCTACTTGTGATCTCTGTCTCTCTGTGTCAAATAAATAAATAAAATCTTTAAAAATAAATAAACAAGGAAACTTGCAGCTAATGACAAATGCTTTGCTGAAATACCCAGGGAAGATGAACCAACGTCTGCCGTTCACTTTAAAACACCTAGACAGTGCTGGATGGACAGGGGGATGGCAGCGTGCTCAGTGGCGGGTCAGACTGCCCATGGGAGAGCCCAGGGGCTGCACCACGAGGTATCCCTGTTTCATTCCCTCAAGCTTGCTGGAAAACTGTCAGAAGATGTTGGGGCCTGGGGGAAATGTCCTTCACTATTAGAAAGGCATATTCAATGATTTTCTGGAATTTGGTGTTTTAAAAAAAAATTATTTATTTTTAGAGAGCCCCTGAGTGGGGGGAGAGAAAGAGGGAGTGGGACAAGCAGACTCCCGGCTGACCTTGGAGTCCGATGTGGGGGGCTCTATCTCACGTCCCTGAGATCATAACCTGACCCAAAACTGAGAGTCGACCCTTAACGGACTCAACCACTGAGGTGCCCCTGGGATTTGCTTTAAAATAATAACGGTGGGGGGCACCTGGGTGGCTCAGTCATGATGCCAGAGTCCTGGGATTGAGTCCCACATCGGGCTGGCTGCTCCTCTCTCTCTCCCACTCCCCCTGCTTGTATTCCCTCTCTCACTGTCTCTCTCTCTCTCGCTCTGTCAAATAAATAAATAAATAAAAATATTTTAAATAAATAAATAAATAACATTAATAACAGGGGTACCTGGCTGGCTCAGTCTGTGGAGCCTGTGGCCCTTGATCTTGGGGTTTTGAGTTTGATCCCCATGTTAGGTGTAAAGTTAACTTAAAAATAAAAGCTAAAAAAAAAAAAATCTTAAAAAAAAAAAATAATGGGGCACCTGGGTGGCTCACTTGCTAAGCATCTGCCTTGGGGTCAGGTCATAATCCCAGGGTTCTGGGATCAAACCCCGCATCAGGCTCTCAGCTCAGTGGAAAGCCTGCTTCTCCCTCTCCCACTCTCCCTGCTTGTGTTCCCTCTCTGGCTGTCTCTCTCTCTGTCAGATAAATTAATAAATAAAATCTTAAAAAAACAATAAAACAAAAACAGAACAGTTGTAAGACAGTGTTAGAAATAAAACTAGCAGAATGTTGATGGCTATTGAATGAGGACAGGGGATGGCATGGGACTTCGCTCTCTACTTTTGTGCACTTGAAAACTTCCTTACTCGGTAATTAACAAATAAAAAAGTGTGTCTGCTTGCCTTGTGGAGGGAAGGCAGGAGGAAAAGAGCCTATGGAAGAGACAGAGCTGGGTTAGGAATCGTGCTCCAGCAGCTTTCAGACTGGGGGAGTTCCCAGGGCCTGGATCAGGAGCATCACCTGCAGGCTTTCCCTAGCTGCAAACCCCTGCCCCCTCAGCACACCCCAAACCCCCAGCTCTGCCGACTACCTACCAGCTGCCTTCTCCCTGCCCACACCCCCTTCTCCAGATCAGCCTCACGGGAAGTAAGGCCCAAGACAGACCCCCCTCCCCCCACCTCCACATCTGGTAACTGATGTCAACAGCCAGGGCGGGCGGGGGCCCTGTTTTTTAGCTCCCGCCCAGCCTCGAGGGAGGGGCGGACCCCCCCATCCCCACCCCTTACTCACAATGACAGACACTGTCACAGGCACACCAGACCCTGCCATGGGCCAGACCGGGGGCCAGAAATGAACTTTTATTGCAAAATGGGGACCTTCAAGTCACAAGGACGTCAGAGCTGGCCTCTGGCCCAACACAGGGAGCTGGAATCTGGCCCCTCCTTGGTCATCTAGCCACTTCCACCAGGTCTAACTGGGACTTGGGGACGGGAGGTGGGCCAGGGTACTGTGTGTGTGTGTGGGGGGTCAGGTTGGGGACGCCTTTAACAAAGTTACATAAGCGGGAGGGGGAGGTGTTTCTCTGATTGGAGGGTCTTGTGTGTGTGTGTGTGTGCATGTGTCCAAGTTTACTTGTTTCCCAGGGCTATGTGCGCAAATGCACGCTGAGTGTGTAGTTATATTTGGGAGGATTTGAGGATCAAGGTGCTTGGAAAGGGGTGTCTTTGAGAGCTGAAGGCCTGGAAGAAGCTGGGGCTGTGCCCTCCCCCCTTCCCGGTAATGGTGTGTCTGGTGTCATATGTGTGCTGGCTGTGTGGTTCAGTGGTTGGGGGCATGTGGATGGCGACGGTCACGTGCCTGGATCATGGCATGCGTGCACGAGAGAGGGCACGTTGGAGCTGAAGACAGAGACGGTCTCTCTGTGCACGGACATGATCCAGGAAGGGGGATGTTCACCTCTGTACCAGGCTCCCAGAATTGCCAGGAGGCGGGGTGAAGAGGGCTTGTGGGCCCTGAACACCATGGCTGTTTCGGTGCCTTGTGAGGGGAGGGGCTGAACCCTGCACCTGGGCTGTGAACCCAGGGGGGCTGTGTTTGGACGAGAGGGTGTGTTACCTGGGACGGTGATCATGATTCCAGACGAACTAAATCTATGTCTATAGAAAGCCTGTGTGGCAGAGTTGCCCTGTGGCCCTCGTGGCCCTTGTGGCTGCGTGTCTCAGTAGCCACCTGGGCCGAGCGAGCAATCGGAGTCCTGAGGATTTGTAGGCTGAGTACCCGCGTGGCAGACTCTAGAACACCTATAGGTGTATGTGTGTGTCTGCCTGGGGTGTAGACTTGTGGCTCTGGAGACACAACCATGTTCACGCCCACCAGCATGAGGAGGCCCCCACTTCCCACAGCTCTCTCCCTCCTCATCTGGTCCATACAGTGCTGGGAGGTTAGTGGGGCCGGACTTGCAGCTGGAAGGCTGGGGGGATGTTGAAAAGGCCGCTGACAGCTGGCTGGAGGCTCAGGGCCCCCGGTGGGCATGGGCTGTCCAGGGAGAAGGCCTGCAGGAGGGTGGTGAAAAGGAGGAAGAGCTCCGCCCGCGCCAGGCCCTCCCCGAGGCAGACACGCTTACCTGGAGGGAACAGGGAGATGGGATTGTGTCAGCCCTCCTCACATCCAGGCATGGGGAACCAGCAGGGGAGCAGGGACCAGCCCAGCATGTACCCAAGGAGAAGGGCAAGAATGCCTCCTGCTTCTGGAACCGTCCATCTGCATCGAGGAATCGGTCTGGGTTGAATTCCTCTGGCTGTTCAAAGACTTCAGGATCACGCAGGACAGAGCCAAGGAGGGGGAAGACCTCAGTGCCCTGCGGGGAAGCAATCATCAAATTACAAATAACCTTCCCCACCCAGGTTTGAGGATTCTCTAGTGCCCAAAGCACAAGGGCAGAATATTTCAAGGGCTTATTACCGGCCAGGCACGTTCTTAAGCATCTCATATATACTCTCTCTCTTACACAACAGCGACGTGCACCTTGTGCTCTCTCTCACACGCACACTCAAACATACACTTAAACTCACTAAATCTTTTTAACAAGTCTACAAAGTAATTTCTAACATGATTTCCATTTGAAAGGCGGGAAAACCGAGGTCCCCCGAACTTACGCAACTTGCCCAGCATAGCATCTAGACATGGGAGAGCTAGTTCTTTTTATACTGTGTTTTAAAATTGTGTTGTGATTCATCTGTGGCTGTCCTAAGCCGCCTGGCCTGGGTCCAGCTCTTTCCCACTGGACTCTTCCAGAGGTAAAGCCAAGGGCGGGTAGGTGACGCCTGTCCGTGAGGGCTCCCCAGCGCAGGTCCCCGAGTGACTAGGATCCCAGGGTTGTGCAATGGAGGAAATGTGAGGGAGAGGGACCTCGTTTGCCAGGGACTATGGCTAGTGGGGCTGAGCCGGGAAGGGGAGGGGGGCTCCAGGAGAAGACAGGGTCGTGCTACTACGGCTGTTAAAACAAGGCAGACAGCTATGGCTAAAGCAGACGCCCTGGGTGTAAATTCTGCCACTACCACTGTAGGCTGGGTGACCCTGGCAAGTCTTCTCAGCCTTCAAGGCGTTTCCTCATCTGTAAAATGGGCATGATAATGGTGTAGGGTTGCTCCAAAGATTCAACAAGGTACTAAGTCCATGAAGCATTTAGAATAATCCCTGGCGGAGAGCAAATGCTCAGTCATTGATGCCTGGGGTTTCGTAATCATGATTAAGAGTGGCCATAGTCACTGGGTTAGCCGTGGCTGCCGCTGCCAGGAACAGAGCACCTGGGGGAACCCCTAGGTCCTGGCACCAAGAGTGGAGCTGGTGTTTTGCAAGCATTATCCCGCAGGTTCCTTGAGATCCCAAGTTTCCCAAGTTAATACTATTACTGTTCCTGATTTAGAAGAGGGGTAGGGGCAGATTCATGGGCTGAAGTGATTTGCTCCAGGTCCCAGTGAGAAAACACCAGGACAGGATCCTAACTGCTACACACTCAAGGAGGGAGCGGGAAGGCTCCTGGGGTTTCCTAGCGGACATCGCCCCCTAGTGGTGCTTGTGATGAGTTGCTCTCTAAGGGATGGCAGAAGCTGCTCAGGTAGAGGGAGGGCGGGGAGGCGAGAGGGAAGGAGGGGAGAGACTCATTTCATTGTGAGACTCCTTCCGCCCTCAGTTCTCAAATTGCTTCCCTGTCTGTCACCTGTCACCCCTGGCATGTGACTGTCCCAGCCACCTTGGAAGGAGGTAGAAGTAGGCTATCCGCTGATGGGGATGGGGAAACTGAGGCCCAGAGACAGTCAAAAGTGGGAGAAAGGCACTCAGAAAGACAGAGGGACAGAGTTGCAGAGAAGAGGAACATGGTCATTGAGGAGACATGGAGACCAATAATCAGAATAATCAGACACACAGTCACAGAGAGGCAGCAGCGGAGACGGACATGGGGCGTGGCCGAGGGGCAGGCCCACCTGGGGCAGGGTGTACCCTCGGAAGCAGGTTGTCCTTGTGAGGGCGCGGGGCACTCCCATGGGCACCAGAGCCAGCAGCCGCTGCGCCTCGTGCAAAACGGCATCGGTATAGGGGAGGCGGGCTCGGTCCCCGAGGCCTGGTGCGTGGCTGGCCCCCAGCTCCCGGATCAGCTCCTCCCGCACACGCTCTGCACTCAGGAAGAGGGGGACAGGAGGTCAGAGGTGGGGTTGGGCCCTATGACTCTACCCTGGGAATCCCCATCTTACAGTGGCAGCGGGTGGGGGGAGGCTGGCCGGTAGGGAGGAGGAGGCCCGCAGGCTTCATTGAAACTAGGTCCCTAACATCCTGTGTGTGCTGAGCACAGGGTCTCTCCTTAACTCCCACAGCAATCCTGTGAGGTGGGTACCATTATGCGTCCCAATCGCCCAGATGAGGAAACTGAGGCCCAGAGAGCTGAAGTCAGAGCAGACTCCATTCCCTGGAGGCCACCAGACCCGAAGCCCCATCTTCCAGGTCAGCCCACCCCACTGGCTTGACAGCCTTTACTGCAGCTGCCTGACCCCCAAATCCTGGGTTTCCCTGGAGCTCACATCTGGGCCAGGTACCCTCCCATACTATCCCAGCTTCATGTCCTGCCTGGGCCCTGATGACCCCAGCATTTTTTTTTTTTTAAAGTAATCTCTACACCCAATGTGGGGCTCAAAGTCACAACCCTGAGATCAGGAGTCACCTGCTCTACCCACGGAGCCAGCCAGGTGCCTCCCACCTTTAAGAAAACTCTTTACACCCAACATGCTGCTTGAACTCAGGACCCCAAGAGCCAGGACCCCAGTTTGCTTTTTATCTCCAGTCCTGAATTAGGTGTCTTGTGGCCTCCTGGATGTCTCCTGGCAGGTGGCCCCAGGCTCCTCACGCTTGTCCCATACTGGCCTCAGTGTCTCTCCTGAAATAGTTCCTCATTCCTTCTGTCTTCATCTCAGGGTAGTCCCATGGTCCCCCCCATCCCCCAGTCCCCTGGGCCTCCTAGGTCGTGTTCTACTTGCCCACCCGGCCCCTCTTCCCTCCCAACAGCTTGGCCTAGGACTGTCCTCTCCTGCCCAGGTCCCTGTCCCGTCCTCCTGGCATCCTCTTGCACACCTTACCTCTTTCAGCCCCAAGGATTTTTCTAAAATGCTAATTTGACCCTGCCCTCCCCTGCTCAGCATCCTTCCATGGCTTCCTATTACTCAGGATTAGGCATACAAGGTACCACCAAGGCGACAAGGCCCTGAGAGGTCTCCTGCCCCATTTCTCACTTCACTGCACCTCTCACTGCCTCTGGCAGCCTCCCCAGCTTCTCGCCCTTCAGGCACCCCTGATGCCAGGCTCATTTTCACTTCTAGGCGCCAGCTCAGGCTGTCCGTTTTCCTGAATGTTCTTCCTCTGGAGCCCTCACTTCCGGCCCCAGGGCTGGCTGGCGCAGAAGCCTCCTACCTTGGACCCGAGGGTACTTCAGCAGAAGCAAGAGGGTATAGCGGACCGTGGTGCTGACCGTGACCGTCCCGGCGAACAGCAGATAAATGACTGTCATCAGCAAGTTCTTGTCAGTCAGTTCTGTGCTTGGGTCATGCTGCTCCTGGGAGAAACCAGGGGCTCAGAGAACTCAGGCTGCGGGCAATAAGAGAGGCCCAGCAGAGCCACGCCAGCAAGTTCAAGCTTTGTCAGGGGGGTTTGTATAAATGTTTAGGCAAGTGGGGAAGTGGACTCTTGATATTAGTTCTTTTTGGTTGTGCTGTGTTTGAAAATGAAAGAGTGTGGCTGCTCTAAAAAAACAAACAGAATGACATGTGGTTAGGATGTGGAGAAGCGGGGACCCTCTCACCATCAGTGGGGCAGTCATAGGGCGCAGCTGCTATGGGGAATGGTATCAGGTCCCTTAAAAAAATTAAAATAGAATTACTATATGATTTAGCAATTCCCTTTCTGGGCGCATACCCCAACAAGCGAGAAGCAAGGTCTCTTAGGGGTATCGTGCACCCACGTTCCCAGCAGTGCTATTCGCAACAGCCAAACGGGGTAGGCACCCCAAGAGTCCACTGATGAATAGATAAGCCAAATGTGGTCTATCCATGCAGGGGAATAAGGATTCAGCCTTAAAAAGGAAGGAGATGCCGTCACGGGCTATGACACAGATGGCCCTCCAGGATAACACACCAAGTGAAATAAGCCAGTTGCAAAAGGGGTAAATACTGTGGGATTCCATTTCTGTGGGGTCCCAAGCATAAGAAAATTCAGAGATGGAAAGGTGGTTGCTAGGGGCTGGGGAGCAGGCCCAGGGAGCTGTTGTTTAACAAGTCAGAGTTTCAGTTTGAGAAGATGAGAAAAGTTCTGGAGACCATCTATACAGCAGATAGATTTCCAGCTATACCTCAGTAGGGGCTGGCCAGGCCACCAGCCCCGTTCAGGAGGTGCCCCTGACCCTGACCTTCCCCTACCTTTGCCATCTTTAGCAGGAATGCATCCACCACATCGCATGGTGGGGCTGAGCTGTCCAGGCTCTCCTTGTGTCGCTGCACCTGCTGGACGGCGAAGGTGGCCAGGACGCTCAGGTGGTCCAGGAGCTGTGTGTGGGGGCCCGGCAGGCGCTTCAGGAGCCGGGAGAACATCTCATAGGTCTGCAGGGGGAAGGGCAGCTGTTCCCACGGGGCCTGGCCTTGCACCAGTGTGGAGGGGTGCTCCGGGGGAAAAGGTGGCTGGAGAGGGGTCCCACCCACTTACCTGGCCCCACCGGGAGCTGACCCCCAGCGCGGTGCCACCAGCTGCCCGGACCAGGGCCTGGAAGTCCTCGTCCTCGTAGGGGAAGCGGAGGCCGAAGGTGAGTGAGCAGATGATGTTGGAAGTGGCCTGAGCCAGCAGTAGGGAGGGGTCAAATGGCCGTCCTGCGGGGGAGAGGGTAGTTGGGGAGGGTTGTGCTGGAGAGGAGGCCAGCCTCTACCAGAAGGAGACAGGCATCGAGAGAGACAGATGGGGAAAGAAAGATAGAGAAACAGACAGGAAAGAGACAGACGGATAGAGAGAAGGGAGAGACAGAGAAACAGACATGGAAAGAGAGACAGACTGGGAAAGACTTGGCAAAAGATAGATGGGGAGAGAAGAGGACAGAGCCGGAAGGTGGAGGAGGAGTCAGAGGTGGCAGTGAACAGAGCCCTCAGCCAAGCCCTGGACCTCCCCCCACCACCACTCAGGCATGTTGCAGGGGCCCCCAGGCTCACCCCACCCTGCTGACCTTCCATGCCCTGGAATGCCTCCACCAGACACTGGGCCTCCGCCTGAATCAGCTCCTCGCCTTCTCTCTTCCCCATGCCCAGGTCCCGCAGGGCCAGCATGGTACATCTCCGCAGCTGCCGCCACCGCTCCCCATTAGAAAAGAACACCCCTGTGCAGAAGGCTAGACTCAAGGAGGGACCGGCCCTTCTTCCCATTCCCCAGGACTGCTCCCTCCCTCCCACTGAGGTGTCTGGAGGCGGATGCTGCAGGCCCTGTCCAGCCTAGCCCAGGGTTAAGGACTCAGTAGGTGCTCCATAAATGTCTAACCTTGGGGCAGAGGGTGACATTCTCCTGAGAAGCTGGTCACTGGGATTATCCAGGCTCCCTGGGTTCGTGAGGAACCAGGAGGAGTGAAGACTTCTTCCTCCCTCGCTCCCTCTCTCCCTTCTTTCTTTTCTTCCTTCCCGCCCTCCTCTCTCCCTCCCTCTCTCCTTCCCAACATTTACGAGCGCTATTGGGTTCCCTTCCCCATGTCATTTGGAAGCTGAACCAGGAGAGAGGGGAATGGAACTGACAATTTCCTCCTTTAGCTAAGGGTCTGCTCTGGGCAAAACGTTGCTTCTCTGAGCTCAGGGACTCATATGTATAATGCCAGCCCCTAGGGGCCTCCTGGAAGTCTCCTCCAGGGTGTCCCCAGCCCACCCTCCCACTGTGTCCCAAACTGGCCTCAGCACCTCTCCTGTTCCTGTCTCAGTCCACTGTTCTGCGTACTCCACCAACCCTGCCCTGCTCCTAGCCAGAGCCCTTCCCCACTTCCCCAGCCCCAGAACAGCACAGTCCCCAGCCTGGGCTCCTGCACAGTTACCCAAGGATCCTTCTAGCTCTGACTTATATCTTCCCTGCTTCCATCTATAGCCTCCAGAAAATCCCAAAGCTGAGCACTCTGGTGTGACTCAGGCCCTGTGTGACCCACTTCTCCAGCTTTGTTTTTCATCCTGCTACAATTGCATTGGTTTTCTCTCACTTCCTCAGTGGTGTCAGGATCCCCCTCAAGGGCCTCTGCCCCCTCTGTTCCCTCTGCCTGGATCACTCACCTCTCCATCCTCACTGAACTAACTGCATTCATCCTCATATCTCACTGCAGTTGTCATCTCCTCCAAGAAGCCTTCCTTGATTTCTTCCAGTCTCTCTCTCCTCCCCCGACCTGGGCCAGTACAGTTCTCCTGTGTCCTGATCTTAGAGCTATACCTCTTATTTTAGAATTCTATTCCCTCCCTCCAGTCCCGTGACATGCCCACCTCTTCTACATGTAGGATGACAGGACACCACATCTGTCTTGGTCACCTCTGTGTCCACAGTAATAACTACGGGGCCAGGCATGATAAAAATTTGTCAACTGAATGAATGAATGCTTCTTCTCTCCCCTCCATGCTTTTTTTTTTTTTTTTTTTTTTTTTTTTTCACTCTTCTGCCTGGAACACCCTTCCTGTTCATCCTAGGAGTTGGCACCCAGGCAACCAGTCTTTCAAGACTTCCTGGACATCTCCCACCAAACAGGCTCGGTCAGACAACTCCTCTGGTCCCCGCAGTTCAGGGCTTCCCATAGCCTGGCCCTGACCCCTCTGCCTTCCCCATCCTAGCCTGGCGACAGGTCCTTCTCCATACTGGCCAACAAGCTCAGGGTCACGGCGGTGTCCTGACAGCATCCCCAACACCAGCTTTCTACTTTCAGGCTTAGCAGAAACTAGTTTCTACACATTAAGTGGTCCCAGTGCCTCCCAGTCCCTCCCAGTCCTGGGGGCTTCACCTGGAGCAGTAAGAATCCTGCAACATCTCACCCAGGCCACATTCAATCCTCAGGATGACCTAGGTAATAAGCACTATTAGCACCCCATTTGATGGGTGATGGATGAGGAAAATGGACTCAGAAACACCAAGCTATGCTCAAAAGTCACACGGTAAATGGTGGCAGGCTCTGAGCCTCTGATCGAGGGAACCCACAGTCCCCAGCTCTGTTCATGACTCACCGTGGCCGTCAAAGGTCCCATCCAGGGTCGCCAACATGCCCCGCCCACTGAACGCCTCAGCCTGACCTTCCAGGGCCTCCTGCACGGCCTCGTGCCCCACCAGGACCACCACACGCCGCCAGGGTCCCAGGTACACGGTGAACACGGGTCCATATTTCTTACTCAGCTGGGGGCAGGGAGGGAAAAGGGTTGGGCGCCATGGGGCAAGCTGTGGCCTCTTTCGGTGGAGGTGTCCCCATCATGGCCCTGTCACTGGGTGAGGCTCCTAAGAGGAACCCCTTCCCCTGCCCCAGACAGAAATAGCCTCCTTGGGGGCTATTTCAGTTCTCTTTTTGTACCAGGCTCCCAGTTCCCCTCCCCATAGAGTTCCCAACCCCTTGCCTCCTACAGAGCCCCAAGTGTGGACCCTGGGACAACCCAGAACCACCCCTCTCCCCTGACTCAGAAACACAGCAGCAAAATTGGGCAGTTGAGACTCTGGCCTCTCCCCATTCCTTGGCTCCTGCCCCACCCCCAAACTAGCCACTCTTCTATCATTTAGCTAAACCCTCAAGTTCTGGCTGAGGTGCCCAGTAGGGCACGTGCCCCATTTTTCCCCAAGACTCCCGTCCCCCTCCCCGTGTTCTGAAGTCCCTCAGACTCCTTTTGACAGAGAACCTCTGGCCTCTTCCCCCTCCTTGCCCCAAAGGTTAGAACGTCCTCAGTCTTCCTTCCTGTCCTCCTTCCCTGCCGCCACAGGGACTTCCACCTCCCTCCTAGCTCAGCGCTCCACAACCGGGATTCTCAGCAGACACAGATCTGGAACCCTCGAGCCAAGCCTCCCCACTCCTGCCAGCGACCCCTCCCCCCTTTCTTCTCTGCCCCTCCCCAGCTGCCTCTTCCCCAGGGATAAACCTGCCAGCATCCCAGTCGCAAAAGGGCTCCTGCCTCTGGCTTGAATTCCCTGCTTCTATCACCTTCCCAGGATTCTGTGGCCCCCGCCACTCCCTCGCCGGGACTCCTGCCACTGGATCCTGCCTCCTCTTCCCCTGCTCTCATCCTCTCCAGGATTCCGCGGGCAGACGTCTCTGCCTCTTCTAGCCGGGGTTCAGCACATCAAGGTCCTTTCTCCCCAGCACCCCCCCCCCAACACCGCACTAGACCTTCTCAGCTCTGGAACCCTGCTCCTGCCCCACCCCAGAACCCCCCAGCCCCTCTGCCCTTTCACCCTGGGCCTGCCTCCTCTAGGACACCCCAGGGCCTCTCTGCCCTTGGTGCTCCGCTGTCTCTCCTTGCGCACCCCCCTCTCCTGGCCCTGGCTCCCCTGCCCCAGCCCGGGCGTCCCCGCGGACGCTCACCCGCAAGAGCCCCGGGTACAGCGCCCCGGGCCGGAGCTGCAGGAGGTTCCCCAGCAGCGGCAGTGGCGTGGGCCCGGGGGGCAGGTGGCCTCGGGTTCGGGGCAGCGCCAGCGTAAGCAGCACCAGCAGCAGCAGCACCAGCAGCAGCGCCCAGGTGCCGGGCGTCTCCATCGCGGCAGGTCGGCTCCTCCGGCCGGTTCCCAGACGCTCCAAGCGGCGGGCGGGTCGGGGGCGGGAGCCAGGCGGCTCCTTCGGGGCGAAATCTGGCGGAGGGGGGCGGGGCACTGAGCCTCGCCTGATAAAGACAGGCGGGATTCTCTCCCCCGCCGCCGGATTTCTTTCTTCCAGACCACCGCGGCTGCCGGCTGCGGGCTGTGGGTACCGGCTCTTGCGAGGCTGTCTACCAGGTCAGCCAGGTGGGGGGGGGGGGGGGGGGGGCGGAGACAGCTCCCGGCGCCCCAGGTAGGGCGTGGGCACACTGGAGGAAACTGGAAGCCAGCGACTTTGCCTCCGGGAGGCCACACCCGGTGCCTGGAACGGTGACCCCACGCCGCCCTCCCCAGCTCCCACCTCCCTGCTCCAGGTTGTCCGGGTGTGATTTCCTAAGTGCGTGTGCGCGTCTTGGAGCCCGTTTCCTCCAGCATCCTTCGTCTTCACCACGAGGTTAAATCTGAAGTTCGGGAAGATAAATCGGTTGGTTCCAGGCCACGCAGCTAACAAGCGGCAGAGCTGGGATTTGAACTCAGGCCATGGGAAATGATTAATTGAATCATTCCTTCACTTAGCAGTTTCCTATAGTGGTTGGGAACATGATGTCTGAAGCCAGACTGCTTGAGTTCACGGCCTAGCCTCTGGGTGCCCGTTAACTCTTGTAAAAAGGGGATTGTTTTCAGGATTAATGGGTTCATGGGCAAACAACTTCAAACGGGGCCAGGTGCACAGATAACGATGTTATGTTAGCTAATATTAGCTATATGTTAGCTAATATTCTCTCAACTAATTGTTATTGAAGTCCGACTATAAACAAGACTGTCTAGACCTGGAGACACAGGTCTGAGTAAGAGAGAAGGGGCCCTGCCTTCCCAGAGCTCATACTGACATCAAATGAAGTCATAAATTAAGATGATTTCAAGTTGTTGAAAGGTTTGCCAGGGCAATGAGCTCCTTGAGGAAGATAGTTACAATGTCAGGTCCATGCTTTTCCTTTCAAAGCTGTAACTCTATTGTCTAGAGCAGTGCCTGGCACACAGTAGGTGCTCAATAAGTATTTGATGCATCAGAAGATTGAATGGAGATGAAGTCAGCGGGGAGGTATGCAGTGACCTGGAAAGCAATCAGCATCTATTTCTTGCAAAAGGAAGCAGGTGCGGAAGTTTTCAGCAGAATAGTTACTCAGTTTCCTTTGTACTTTCCTTAAACATTTTATCATGAAAACTTTCAAACATACAGTAGACACCTGTATTTTAACCCCCCCCCCCCAGATGCCACCAATACCATGTTACTATCCTTGCTATGTTGCATACCTTTCATCATGCCACATCCATCCATCCATCTGTCTTATTATTATTTTGGATGCATCTTAGACATTTGCAGAAACCAGGACATTTCACTTCTAAACACAACAACATCCATCATTTGCTGGAGTTCAGTATTTACTTACAGGGCATTTCCCCCACCCATTACACACGGTGAAATGCACACATCTTGGGCACATTTAAGATGCAGGAGCGCCTGGGGGGCTCAGTCATTAAGCATCTGCCTTCAGCTCAGGTCATGATCCCAGGGTCCTGGGAATGAGCCCCACATCGGGCTCCGTGCTCTGTGGGAAGCCTGCTTCTCCCTCTCCCACTCCCCCTGCTTGTGTTCCCTCTCTTGCTGTGTCTCTCCCTATCAAATAAATAAATAAAATAAATAAATAAAATAAAAAAAAAAGATGCATTTCAACAACTGCATACCATCTTTCCAGAAACCGCCCCATGCCCCTTCTCAGTCAAACCTCCCCTCCTTGTCTCTGGCACTGATCACTGCCTGCCCCCTCCCAGATTAGGTTTCTCTTTGCATTTATTATTTTTTCAAGATTTTATTTTATTTTATTTTATTTTTTAAGATTATTTACTTATTTGTCAGAGAGAGATCGCGAGCGAAAGCGAGCACAGGCAGACAGAGTGGAAGGCAGAGTCAGAGGGAGAAGCAGGCTCCCCGCGGAGCAAGGAGCCCAATGTGGGACTCGATCCCAGGACGCTGGGATCATGATCCGAGCCGAAGGCAACTGCTTAACCAACTGAGCCACCCAGGCGTCCCTCAAGATTTTATTTATTTATTTGTCAGAGAGAGAGAGCGAGCAAGCAAGAGTGAGTGTGCACGAGTGTGGGGGAGGGGGCAGCAGGCAGAGGAGGAAGCAGGCTCTCCACTAAGCAAGGAGCCCAAAGTGGGACTCGATCCCAGGACGCTGGGATCATGAACTGAACCGAAGTTCTGACTGAGCCACCCAGGCGTCCCTTCTCTTTGCATTTAAAGACATCTTTTTTCTACCCTCTGGTGAATGAATTGTGGATGACTGGACAGCATGTGAACTGGAGAGCAAGTGATGAAGAAAAAGCCAAGAACCTAGTATAAGCAAGGTCCAGGCTAGTGATGCCCATGGCTGGGAGCTGGGTGGGTGGCAGTGGGGAGACAGGAAGAAATGGATAAATTTGGGATGTCTACGAAGTAGCGCCTACCAGATTTGCTACAAATTGGGTGTGACAGCAAAGGAAGGAATCAAGGTCAATGTCAAATCCGAGCAGTTCTGGTGTCAGGTATGGAGAGACTATTACAGGAGAGAGAAAGACTATTGCATAAGACAGGAAACAAGACCAGAATCTGGTAACCCAGAAGGATGTTTTTTAGTGAAACAATTTTTTTTTTTTAAACCCCTACTCTGAGATTTGTTGCCCTGGGCAAGAAGAAAGATGGTGATGCCTTTTCCAGAGGCCATAAAGGCGATTAGGGAACCTGTGGGAACCAGAGGTGGGAAGCTGATGGAGCAGGTTTTGTGGGAGGTCAGGGAATCAGGAATTCTCACTTGGTTTCATTAAGTTTGAGATGCCTGTTGGCTGTCCCAGGACTAGAGCCCCATTGGTTGGTTGGTTGGGACCAGATGAAAGTTTTTTGGGACCGGGAGGTCCCCAAACCAACCTTCATCTGGTTGTTTTTGGGACTTCCTGGAACTCTCCAGAACAAGGCAAAGGAGGAACTAAGAACTGGCACCTACTTTGTGGCAACAAAATGTAGACCAGCCTCCCCACCTCCTCTTCCTGGGTTTCGGGGCACACCCTTTGGATGCTGGAGCCTAGAATCAAGACTAGAGGAGATGGTAGGAAACGTTGTGGCCATGTTTTGAGGGACACAACTCTGGCCTAGGAGAGAAATTAGAAGGCTGCAAAGGTTCTAGGAGTCTAATGTTATAAGATGACTTTGATTACAAATGTTAACCTTAAAAATAAAACTGCCAATTATTTTACTAGGAAAATATGGATTTCTTTGGAAACTGCGATTAACTGCAGTACAGGGAAAACAGGCTACCACAAAAGCATAGATAGGCACACCCAGGGAACCCAGCTGAGATACACTTGTTTATAGAGGCGGGGTGAGAGCTTTGGGAAGGGTGTTTAAAGAAAAAGTCCATTGGAGCAAACTGGGAGTTGGAAGTAGAACGGCTTCTCACTGGCTGGTTGTGACTGTCTCTCACTGGCTGCGCTAATGAGGTGCGGGGCAGGGGTGGTGTGGGCAAGCCTTCCTTTTTCCCTCCCAATATAAGAAAGTAGTATCCATGGCCAGGTTCTTCTCTTCCTTTTGGGTTTGTAGTTGACTTTGAATGGTAAGGCTTGCAAGCTCTCCCTGTCCTACCTCCCAACTCCATTTCAATGAGGTTTCTCTTTATTTGCTTTTTACACTAGATCCTTTATTTTTTTTATTTTATTTTATTTATTTATTTGACAGACAGAGATCACAAGTAGGCAGAGAGGCAGGCAGAGAGAGAGAGGAGGAAGCAGGCCCCCTGCTGAGCAGAGAGCCCGATGTGGGGCTCGATCCCAGGACGCTGGGATCATGACCTGAGCTGAAGGCAGAGGCTTTAACCCACTGAGCCACCCAGGCACCCCTACACTAGATCCTTTAGATAAGAAAACTAACCAGTCCCAAGATTCTAAAGGTTCCAAGACAAGACTTTTTTTTTTTTTTTAGATTTTATTTATTTATTTGACAGACAGAGATCACAAGTAGGCAAAGAGGCAGGCAGAGAGAGAGAGGAAGGGAAGCAGGCTCCCTGCTTAGCAGAGACCCCGATGCGGGGCTCAATCCCAGGGGCTCGATCCCAGGACCCTGAGACCATGACCTGAGCCGAAGGCAGAGGCTTAACCCACTGAGCCACCCAGGCGCCCCTCCAAGACAGGACTTTTAACCACTACCTTGCTAATAAAATTCAAGCCTCAAATGGTGGCCTCCAACGTCCTTCAGAATCTGTTCCCTGGCAGCTGATTTTGACATCATCATGGCCCACTCTGTTCTCTGCTCAAGAAACTCCACTCACACTGGCTTTTTTCAGTTTCTGGAACAGCAAAACCAGCCTCTGGGCCTTTGCACTAGCTCTCCGCCTGAAATGTTTGGCCTATAGATTGAGGTTGGCTCATATTCTTTTCCCAGCTGAAGACCAGTTCTCTCCAGAACACACTTTCCCAGACCACACAAATGGAATTAGCTCTCTCTCCCAATCCCAGACCCTGCTTTAATTCATTAAATAAGGCATTTAATAAATATTACATGTTTTTAAAGCACTTACCATAGTGCCTGGTATATAGGAAGCTTTGAGTGTGTTTGTTAAGTACATAAAAATTTTCTTCATAGCCGGTTTCACTACCTGAAGCCATGTTATATATTATTTTATTCTACCTTCCCCCACCAGAATGTTCTATGAGGGGGAGAGACTTCTGTCTGGTTCACGGGTATATTCCCAGTGTCTGGCCCCCAGTAGGTGCAATACATATTTTGTTGAATGAATGAATACAATTTGTTAGTCTCTCAAATTCATTAAAAGGCCATCAAGGTTTCCAAATTCTTGAGTCTAAAGACCAAAGAAGTCTGGTTCCCAACATACATTTTACAGAAACAATAATTTCTGGTGGATTCTGGGCTTTCTTCACCCTGGCTGGCTGACAACTGATCCGTCTCCCCTACCAGCTGCTTCTCATCAGACACCCTCTGATCTGGGTTTGGTGAGGCTGCAGCTTGACTCTCTCTCTCTCTCTCTTTTTTTCTTTTTAAAAAATTTTATTTATTTATTTGAGTGAGAGAGAGAGTGTGAGAGGGGAGAAAGTCAGAGGGAGAAGCAGACTCCCCAAGGAGCTGGGAGCCTGATGCGGGACTCCATCCTGGTCCTCCGGGATCATGACCTGAGCCGAAAGTCCTAGTGGCTTAACCAACTGAGCCCCCCAGGCGCCCTTGACCCTCTTTAAATTTAGCTCCTACCATGCATTTTCTTAGATTACTCTACAGGCTGCCATCCCCAGAGTTTCCAGCAGGTGGAGTGGTGGGTGGGTTCTGGAAACTGCTTTGGCAGGGGTGGGTGGCTATTTTGCTTGGGACCCCCAAGCCTTATGGTTCTAGAACTTGACTTGTGTGGGGATAAACCTTGAACTACCTCCTATTTGGCCATGTGCCTTCCCCTTGACATTCTCTCCTCCCAGCCCTTCCTTCCCTCAAGGGGTCCCACCCTGCACACAGAACTAACTGCCAGAGAAAGGAGAAGTTAAAGAAGAGTCTTGCTTCCTTCCCAGCTCCCCAGCCCTCGTGCTTCCCGAGATTCTAAGAGCATCCTTGGTTGTGAGTAACATCAGGGAATTGACTATGTCACAGGAAGCAAAGCAGCAATATTCATTAATCTGTTAAGGAACAAAAATTCAGCTGAGTAAATTTTAAAGCTTCAATTGGCCTTTTAAAAATATTTACCAATCGGGCAGCATCCCATCTAGCAAATACGGGGCGCTCTGAGGAAATATAAAATGGAAGCTTTGTATAGGAGGGCGGGGCAAGAGAGTTATTAGCATCATTACATTGTTTGGGAAAAGCAAGGGTCTTATCTTGCAGATTGCCTCATCTTTCTTTGGGGACTGGAGAGGGTCCAAGTGGCAGACTCATGGCACTCATTGAAAAATTCCTGACTGACCGGTTAAGTCTACATTTTTGGGGGAGGTTGAAACTGCAGTTAGATTAAGTAGAAGTCCTGGTTTGGGAACTTGGTCTAAGTGACACCATTTGCAGACTTTTCGTTTGTCTGTTTTAGTAAGCTCTATGCCTATGTGAGCCAGCCAGGGGCTCCCCCCCCCCCCCGTGGTTTTCTGTTTCACAAGTCTGCTACTGCTATCCCCTCATCTCATCCCCAGATCCCATCCATCCTCCACAGCACCCCACCCTCTGTTTTCACATATCTTTTATGTGCCATAGCCCATGGGGAGCCAAAGGGCCTCTGGGAAGATGGGGTGGTGTTGATGGTTAAAAAAAAAATAAGGCACTGCTCCCACAAATTCATGTCAGGAAGGAGCCAAAAGATAAGCAAAATAAAATTGGTGGTCTTCGTCATGGCCCCTGTCCCCTCCCCTCCATATCTGTATCCGTTTAACAGTGGGCTCCATATCTGCCAGCCTTCCTCCTGTTTTAAAAGTAATTATTTCAAGGGATGCCTGGGTGGCTCAGTCGGTTGGGTGTCTGCCTTCAGCTTGGGTTGTGATACTGATGAGGGAGCAGGAGGCTGGCTGAGGACAGAGCAAAAGCTGGTGCCTTGCACCCCCTCTTCACCCATTCCCCTCCATATGTGTAGCATTCCTCAGGCACCCCTGACCGCCATAAAAACGATAAATAGTTAACTTGCAGGGATCGCAATCCTGCAGAACAGGAATCTCCCTTGCTCTACAAGATGTCCTAGAGACCTAAACAGGGAGGTTACCTTATCAATAGCACAAATTTCCAGAGGCAAATAACTTTCAGTTCCTGAAACCCTAATGTCTCCCTCCCACCATAAACTGGAGGAGACTGAGGTAGAAAGGAATGTAAATGATAGCCAGATCATAATGCCCCACCAAGAATCTCCCAATTATCTTGATGTTAATGCCTGACCTAACTAAAGATGACATTGATCAAGCCATAAGGGCAAGGACTACCCCCCCCCCCCCCCCCCCCCCGCCCAGCACCTTGTAGGCCCTCCCTAAATGTGAAAACTCTGTTGAAACCTCCCATCCCTTCACCACCTTCCCCCAACCGCGGGGTATATAACATGCCTACCCTCACAACCCGGGGCAGCAGCTCTTCCTGCCCACGGGTCCTGTCCCCGTGCTTTAATAAACCACCATTTTGCACCAACGACGTCTTAAGAATTCTTTCTTTAGTCGTCGGCTCCGAACCTCCTCAACCCACCGAACCTGACTTAGGTTCTGGGACTTCATCAATACCAGGGTCCTGGGATGGAGTCCAGCCTGGCTCTCTGCTCCCTCTGCCTGCTGCTCCCCCTGCTTGCTTGTGCTCCCCACCCCTCCCCCTGATAAATGAATAAATGAGATCTTTTTAAAAAATAAAAATAATGACTTCAAGTAAATGCTCTTTTTTAAAAAGAAATTTATTTATTTGACACAGAGAGAGCGAGGGAGAGAGAAAAACAAAGACAGAGTGAGCACAAGCAGGGGGAATGCCAGGCAGGGGAGAAGCAGGTTCCCCATGGAGTAAGGACCCTATGTGGGGTTCGATTCCAGGATCCTGGGATCATGACCTGAGCTGAAAGCAGCTGCTTAACTGACTGAGCCACTCAGGCACCTCCTAAAAATAATTATTTCAAATCCAGGGACAGGAGAGGTTTAGAGGAATTGTCAGCTGAGTGCAACAATGCTTAGCCACGTATGCACACCCACTTTTATTATATTGTGACATTTTAACCATTTATTCATTGAGAGAAATAAAATATTCCCAAGTTAGGGGGGCTCTTGTGTCCCCTCCCAGGTGTCATATTCCTCCCTCCCACCCTCCCTCCCCCAGGGCACTGCTTTCTTTTTTTTTTTTTTTTTAAGATTTTATTTATTTATTTGACAGAGAGAAATCACAAGTAGACGGAGAGGCAGGCAGAGAGAGAGGAAGGGAAGCAGGCTCCCTGCTGAGCAGAGAGCCCGATGCGGGACTCGATCCCAGGACCCTGAGATCATGACCTGAGCCAAAGGCAGCGGCTTAACCCACTGAGCCACTCAGGCGTCCCAGGGCACTGCTTTCTTACTGTTAATAATATCACGATGCCTGAAATACTTTTTCAGCTTTTGTCTTTTACTACATATCTGTGTATCCACACACCATATTTGGGTGTCTTTACTGGCCTTTTATCTTCACTTTTTGAAGTGTGTGTGTGGGGGGGTGTCCTCATCCCTGGGCGCCCTGCCTGACGTGACACCTGACTGGGAAGACACATTAAGTGGGATGAAAACATCCCAGTTTCAGCAGCTGGCTTTGGAATTCTCATCGGGCAAGGACTGCCTTGTGGGAGGAAGAGTTTGAAGAAGGGCAGAGGACAAGCATCTTAAGAATTGATTGGTTGGAGCCCACTGGCCAGGGAGTGAGTTTAGAGGTTTCGGATTCCTGGCAGGCTCAGTCAGTAGAGCATGTGACTTTTGATCTGGTCCTGAGTTCAAGTCCTACCTAGGGCATAGAGCTTACTTAAAAAAAAAAAAAAAAAAAAAGAACAGGAAATGTTTGGGGAGGGGGAATGGTGTAGGAGGACAGGGAGTTTTGGAGGGAACCTCTTGGAACGGGGAGTCAGCTGAATTCAACTCTGACCTGCCCCTGCCATGTCTCTTGTGTGGTTTCCGCCAAGTTAGTCAACCTCTCAGTTTTCCCCACTGGTAAATGGGCTCATAACTGCACCTACCTCCCAAGGACGTAGTACCCGTCCAATGCCATAAGCGTGCTACTCTGCACTGAAGCCGGAATACAACACACCACCTTTTCGTAAGCCCCTGAGGGTAGTGGCTGGGTTTTCTGCTCACCTTTGAACTGGCAGGCTTTAAAGTCTCTGTCAATAGTAAGTCCCGACTCCTCACTCCTCCCAACCCCTCGCTGCCTTAAGGAATCCTCTTGGAGCACCTTCAACAAAAGGCACGAATCCTGTTATCTTCACCAGGCTGCTTTGAGGGAGGTGCTAAAATATTCCCGACCTCAGATGAGGAAATGAGGGTTGTTTCTCCACTCCTACCCGTCCATCCCTGTCCCCTCCCTGGCTTTGAGAGGACTGTTTCTCTCCATCCCTACTCCCAGTCTGCCGGTTAGAGACACCTGTGGCTCTGGGTGGAGATGAAGAAATGAGTGAGTGAGCCCAGGGGGCCTTTCCGTATCCTGATGGGTCGCCGCACAGCTGCCCCCGCCACTCCACCAGGGGGCGCCCTCTGCCCCACAGGTCACTGCTTTGGGTTGGAGGTGAGGCAGGTGCGGAGGAGCTGACGGGGACTGACCGCTCCCTGCCCGGCTCCTCCTCTTGACTTGCCCTGTGTGGCCAGGAGATACCTGGGTTCGGATTCCCGCGCTGGCCTGAAGCTGTATGACCTTGGGCGGGCGACTTGACCTCCCTCCGTTCTAGTTCCCAGTAGGATGGGGACGAGATGTTAGTGCCTCCCTGAGAGGATGAAGAGCATCCCTGATTAATGGCCAATCCTGGCAGCCAGTTAGCGGGGTGCTACAGTCCGCCGCTATCTTGCTCTGGGTGTTTGCTGCTAGCCGGGCGTCGCGCCAAACTGCAGGACAGCCAGCCAGGATGCAGTGCCTTTATGTCCTCTAATTTTTCATAGGTAGTCAATTATACACGTAGTAAAAGATTATGGGCTCATAAAAATTTCCAAGACTACTGAGAAAGGAGTCCCTTTCTCCCTTCAATTCCTGGCTCCCTCTTCCTGCCCGAGTTCCTAACGTCACTGATTGTCTCAGTTCACCTGCAGGAACCACCCAGGACTGGTTCCATTGCTTTCTACCTCCCCACAAAGTGAGACCCACCCTTGGAGAGCTGACAAAAGGTGGAGCCCAGGGTCATTGGGTTACTGGCTCCTGGTGTTTGGGGAAGTCACATTCCCCTCCATGCATCCTTGTCTCCAAATCTGCAGTAAATTCCATCTGCACGTAAATCCCTGTTTTATTTCAACTTGCTCTAGCTTCCAGAATTAGTGGAGGTGATGAGAAGGTGAGGATAAGGAAGGCCCCTCTGCCCCTGTGCCAGCTGCTGGAGGACCTGGAGAACCCCGGGCTCAGCTCATTACATCCAGACTTGATGCCAGCCAGCTCCTGTGTCCAGGTCTGGCGGGGTGATGCTGGGATCACAGTGGAGACAGACACAGCCCTGCCTTCATGGGGCCCACAGTGCAGTGGGAGGACAGATCAGTTACCATTTACTGCCCAGTGTGGTCAGGACTGGGACTGGGGAGCACAGGGGACTGCGGGAACCCAGAGTAAGTGCCTGTTAGCCTGGGAAGTGGGAGTGTCAAGAAGGGCTTCCTGGAATTAGGGCATAAATGAATCCAAAGAATGAGCAGAGGGAGATTGTGGGCAGGAGGGTTCCCTGCAGAGGGAACAGCCTATTGGGAGGCTTAGAGGGTAGCGCTGGGAGATTAGAGGAGCTCAGGGTTGTTGAGGGTGGTTCCAGCACAGAGTGTTGGGGACAGTTGGTTTCTTGCCTCCAGGGAGGGCAGGGCTTGGACAGAAAGAGGGAGTGAACATTCCAGATGGGGAAACAGCCTGTCGTGAGACCTGAGAGGTAGCCTGGAGGCCCAACAAGGCCTTTGTGGCTGGAGTGGGAAGGGAACAGGCAGGAGCCAGATGATGCCAGTTCTGGTCAACAGGCGTAGGATTGGGGATCCTTAGTGTAGAGCCTGCTTTTAGGCAACAGGCTTGAGCAATGAACACTTGAGCAGGGCAAAAGGGCCCACAGTGACCACCGAGCTAATGAAAACAGGCTCATTAAGCTATAAGTCCTCACTGACCAACAGGCTACTTAAAACCAGGCACAGTTCCTAAGATTACCAAAAAAGGGAAAAATTCTACATATTTCCCATACTCTCCATTGGACCCTGTAACTATAGTCCCTCACCACTGCCACGTGGCACACAGTCTCTCTTTTTCTGTCCTGCCCGCTGCTTCCTTGCAGTGTATCCAATAAACTTCTGTCTCCTTTGCTCTGCCTGGGTTGAATCCTTTCGTTGCCTACACCACTGGTGCAGTCGGGATGCCCCACATTTAGTGGACAGAGGTGGCATTTGAAGTCTAGGAATGGCTAGACTCACCAGGGGAGAGAGAGAGACTGGGGGTTCTAGCCCGCAGGGATCCTAGCTTTTGGAGTGGGTCAGAGGAGGAAGGGGGGATTCAAGGAACAAGGATGAGGGCCTAGGGGAGAGGACCTGCTGCCACCGATAGAGAAACTTCTCAACCAACGCCCCAACAGAATTTACATTTTATAATATTTTTCAAAAACGATGTGTGGCTAATATTTATTTTGCATTCAAATTTATCTTTTTAAGGATTTTGTGGCAGCCTTGGAGATCACTGGAGATGCTTCTACCTTCATTTACTATTTTCAAGGACGTTTTTAACAATACTGTAAATTTTATAACCAGAGTTGAATCTTGTTCAAAACTATAGCTTTGGGGATCCTGCTCTGTGAATCCCTGAATTTGATGCCACAATTTTACCTGAGTTCCTTTTCAGATACCTGAAAAGCAATAGTCTTCTCACTGTTTTGCTTATGTAGTACATAGAATTCTTTTTAGAATTTTGTATCTTCACACTTCCAAGTGGATGGAAAGCTTTTCTCCATCAGTTTAAATGTTACCATTGGTGTATTGTAAATATGGATATTTTAAAATAAAAGGTGTGCCACTTTTTAAAAATATAGCTAGTGGAGTCTTTGAGAAATGAGGTCTACTATTAACCATTTACAAAAAGACATAAGCACTTTTTTCTTTAATTTTACGTTCTTTTTTCTCTTTGAACTTGTATTTTTTTTTAAATATATAAATAAATATATATATTATATATGTTTAGATTTTTATTTGAGAGCGTGAGCAAGAGAGAGAAGGAGCGGGGGGGAGGAGCAGAGGGAGAGGGAGAAGCAGACACCCTGTTGAGCAGGGAGCTCAACCCCAAGGCTCAACCCCAAGACCTGGAGATCAGGATCTGAGCAGAAGGCAGACCCTTAATTGCCTGAGCCACCCAGGTGCCCTCCATTGTGTTTTTAATTTGGCTTCCCTTTTGGCTAATGAGGTTGACTATCTTTTGATATGTTCATTTACCACTTAAACTTCCTCTTTTGTAAATGTTTGTTGTAAATTTTGTCCAGTTGTCTTTTGGGTTGTCTGTCTCTTTATGACTGATTTCTAGGAATTCTTTCTATTTTTTTTTAAAGATTTTATTTATTTATTTGTCAGAGAGAGAGAGAGAGAGAGAAGGAGCACAAGCAGGGCGAGGGGCAGAGGCAGAGGGAGAAGCCGGCTCCCCACTGAGCAGTGAGCCTGATGGGACTCGATTCCAGAACCCTGGGATCATGACCTGAGCTGAAGGCAGACGCTTAACCAACTGAGCCACCCAGGCGTCCCAGGAATTCTTTATACTTTCTGGATCTGAGCTCTTTGTTGGTTATTGCGAATGTCTTCTTTACCTTATGGCTTGTCTTTTTGCTCTTTTCATGGTGAACTATCTTTGAATGTTATCTCAGTTATCAATTTTTCCATTATTGTTAGTGCTTTTCTGTGTCCTATTTTGGAACGCTCTCTGTTCCTTGATTACTCCAATATTATCTTCTAAAACCTTTATTGCTTTGTCTTTCATATTTAGATCTACAGTCTACTTAGAGTTGATATTTGGTATGATGCAAGGTAGGTATTGAATTTTCTTTTTCTGCATTGCTTTATTGTCTCAGTCTGAATGAAAAGACCATACCTTTCCCATTGCTCCATAAAGCCATCTCTGGCATCATCCAAATGTGGGTCCCTATTTTGGGCTGCCCACTCTCTTCCATCCATTGGTCTCTGTTCCTGCTTGTGGCAATGCCCCACCATCCTAATTACTATAGCTTCATATTAAATTTTAAAATCAAATAGAATAGATCTTCCCAACTTCTTCCTATTTAGAAGTGTCTTGACTTTTCTTTTTTTGTTTTTTTTTTTTCAGTTTTTTTCTTTTAATTTTAAATAATCTGTACACCCAGCGTAGGGGTCGAATTTACAACCTTGAGATCATGAGTCATGTGCTCCACCAACTGAGCCAGCCAGGCACCTGTTAAATGTTATTTTAAAATGCCATCTCTGGGGCACCTGGCTGGCTCAGTCAGCTGAGTAGCCAACTTTTGATTTCAGCTCAGGTCATGATCTCAGGGTTCTGGGATTGAGCCCTATGTCAGGCTCCCTGCTCAGGGAGAAGCTTGCTTCAGGATTCTCTCTCTCCCTCTGCTCCTCCTCACCATGCCTATACATCTCCCTGCTCTAAAACAAATAGATACATCTTAAAAAAAAAAACAAAAACATCTGCTAATTGTTGCTTTCATTTAGAAACAAGTATATTGATTTTGTATCTAACAATCTATGTTCACTTATCAATTTTTGAATTTATATGTACAAAATACATCATCTGTAAGTAATGGCTCATTTGTTTCTTCCTTGCCAACTCTTAGGCCATTCATTTTTCTATTTGTTTTACTGCACAGAATAGGTGCCTTAGCACAGTGTGGAAGAAAAGTGGTGAGAGGAGGTACCCTTGTCTTGCTGCCAATCTCAAAGGGGACAGTTGTAATGTTACTTATATTATATAACATTAGTTATGCAGTTTGCTACAAGAAACTTTACCAGATTAAGGCATTTATTCTTAGTTTGCTAGGAGGTTTTTTTGTTTTTGTTTTTGTTTTTTGTTTTTTAAATAAAATCATGAATAGGTGTTGCATTTTTTTTTTTGTCAAATACTTTTTGGATCCATTGACATCATCATATAACCTTTTCCCTGTTAATTACATTAAATGATTATCTAATGTGAAACCATCCTTTCTGGGACAAAGGCAATTGAACTGTGATATATTGTCCTTTTATATTTTGCTAGATTCTATTTGCTCATATTTTAATTGTGACTTTTATATCTAAGTTCATTAGCGAGATTGACTTGTAAATTAATTGTCTTATATTGTCTTAGGCAGGTTTTGGTGTCAAGTTTCTGCTGACTGCACGGAAGCTACTCTTTTTATTTTATTTTATTTTATTTTATTTTATTTTATTTTATTTTATTTTTAAAAGCAGGCTCCATGCCCAGTGTAGAGCCCAGCATGGGGCTTGAACTCATGGCTCTGAAATCAAGACCTGAGCTGAGCTCAAGAGTCAGATGCTTAACCAACTGAGCCACCCAGGCACCCAAGCTACTCTTTTTCTATTTCCTGGAAGTCTTTATTTTTTTTTTTTTAAGATTTTATTTTATTTGTTTGACAGACAGAGACCACAAGTAGGCAGAGAGGCAGGCAGAGAGAGGAAGAAGCAGGCTCCCTGCTGAGCAGAGAACCCGATGCGGGGCTCGATCCCAGGACCCTGAGATCATGACCTGAGCTGAAGGCAGAGGCTTTAACACACTGAGCCACCCAAGTGCCCTTCCTGGAAGTCTTTGTATAAGATTGGCATTATTTCTTCCTTAACTGTTTGGTAAAATTGACTAGTGAGGCTTTCAGAGACATTAGAGGGGAAAATGTCTAATTATAGATTCATGTTTATTATTTTTTCTTATGTCAGTTTTGGCAAGTTCTAGTATCATTATTATTATTTAAAGATTTATTTATTTATTTTGGGGGCCGAGGGGCAGACAGAGCCAGAGTCTTAAGCAGACTCCATGCTGAGTGAAGAGCCTGACACTGAGATCGTGACCTGAGCTGAAATCAAGAGTTGGCTTCTTATGACTGTGCCTCCCAGGCACCCCTTATTATTATTATTTTATCAGGAATTTGTCCACTTAGTTTATTTTCGAAAAACTTTTGCCTTAAGATTGCCCTGGTATTCTTTCTTATGTTTGTTTTTGTTTTAAAAAAATTCTTCCTTTCTCTCTCTCTCTCTCTCTCTCTCTTTTAAAGATTTTATTTATTTAGTTGACAGAGATCTCAAGTAGGTGGAGAGGCAGGTAGAGAGAGAGGAGGAAGCAGACTCCCCACCAAGCGAAGAGCCTGATGCGGGGTTCGATCCCAGGACCCCTGGGATCATGGCCTGAGCTGAAGGCAGAGGCTTAATTCACTGAGCCACCCTGATGACCCCCTTTTTTAAAACAGAAGAAAAACAAACAGAAGATCATTAATGGGTATATCTCATGGATATACTCCTTTCTCTCCCGTTTTAGGCAAGCGTGGAGAAAATATGTTCACATCATTAAATGGGAATCCAACACATATCAGTAAAGCAGTGCCCTTAATTCTTTGAACCCTTAGGCTGTATGCCAGAAATCAATTCTTTTTTTTTTTTTTAAAGATTTTATTTATTTATTTGACAAAGAGATGACAAGCAGGCAGAGAGGCAGGCAGAGAGAGAGGAGGAAGCAGGCTCCCCACTGAGCAGAGAGCCCAATGCGGGGCTCGATCCCAGGACCCTGAGATCATGACCTGAGCCGAAGGCAGCGGCTTAACCCACTGAGCCACCCAGCGCCCCCAGAAATCAGTTCTGATCCATCTCCAAAACGTCATTTCATGATTTCTCAGCTGACAGTTTGTCCAGTCCTCCCCCAATTTTGTTGGATGCAAAATGTTGGAAGTAAAAACCTGAAAAGCAAAGATTTGCACAAGGATTCATTATCTAGTCATTAGAGTTCCTCCCTTTCTCAACACCAGTGTAAATTCTAAACCTCTTTCTTTGGTCACCAGAGGATTTTCTGCCCCAAGAGCATGAACTGAGGATGGGAAGAAAGTTAGGTTTTCTTTTTTTTCTTCTTTTTTTCTTTTGTATTTTAAGAAAGTGGGTGAAGGATGGAAATAGGAAATGGCTAAGTCCTACATAACCAGGGACTTCCTCAGGCTGATGTGTTTAGGGCATTGTCCATTGGGAAGATGAGGATCTGGGCATTAATTTCCTTTCATTTGTCCCTGCGTCTGCCTGTTGGTTGGAACAGCTTCAGGGACCCTCAAGTGTGTATGGAGCCCAGATTAAGGACCGGTCTCCACCTTGAAGAGCAGTCAGTGTTTTCTGTTGTGCACTCTCTCTGTTGTGTGTCCTGGGTTGATAAAGACTTGGCCACACTTACTATATCACAACCCAGAGTGTCCAGGACTGTGTATGCTGATGGAGCCCCAGGTTTCTGGGCAGCACCAGCACAGACCTAATTATAAATAAACATTACAAAGGATAGCAATAGCGTACAAAGAGGGTGTGGTGCCAGGTACCCTGTTGTGCACTCAAGAGGCATTGCCTTCTTTAATCCCCATTTTACAGATGAAACTGATACTCAGGAGTGTGCAGCCACTTTCCCAAGAACACCCAACCAGTAACTGGCAGGCTTAAGGCTGGAGCTATGGTCTGAACCCAAAGCCTATGCCATACTGCCTGGGGAACTCAAGGTTCTCACAACTGTGGAACTTTAATCTTAGAACCCAATTAGAGACGCTCTCACCCATCACCTTAGTTTTGCAAAGGAGATCCTGGGACAAAGGAGAGTCAGAAGGCGGCTTGCACAATGTTCTCCACTCAAGCACTAAAAGATACCCGGAGTTGGGGGGTGGGAGCAGGAGGAATGGGTGGGAGCCTCACCCTGTTGACATTCTGATACCGAGGACTTTGGCACAGTTTCTTTTTGAAGATAAATGCTTAATGGCAATGGCTGAACAAGTTCTTTAATCTCTTGGAAAATTCCTCTGAGAGGCAAAGGCATGACTGAGGGGACTTTGGGGAAGCCCAAAGCAGATACTACAATAGCTTGGCTTCTCTTCCAGGGACTAAATGAGCAGGGGCTGGATAATCTTATCATCAGTGGGCATTCCAAGAGGGTAAAAGTCAGCAGAGTCCTGACCCCCAAGGACAAACTAACTGCTGATTGAGGTCTCAGAATGAATCTGAATCCTAGATCTTCACTGAATCCTCAGTCCAGGCACGAGAGAATGGGGAGAGCCTGGGCAAAGGCCAGGAGGTGAGGCATATTCGGTCAGATGTGGGGACTAGACTGTTTAAGCCAGAGGGCCTCCCCATCTCTTTGTGGCCACAAAAGCCCATAGTAGGGTTATGGAAGGGAGGAGCTTGAGGCTGAGGATCCTTCAGATCTCCTCTTTCATCCCCTTTCAGAAGAATTTGATACTTGGGTGTATTAGTTTCTTATTGCTGCTGTAACAAATGGCAATGAACTTGTCTTAAAATAGTTATTCTCTTACAGTTCTGGAAGTCAGACCTCTGAAATGAGTCTTAGAGGGCCAATACCAAGGTAGGAGCAGGGCTGGTTCCTTTTGGAGGCTCCAGGGAGAATCTGTTCCAGCCTCTCCTAGCATCTGGAGGCTGCTCTCCTTTCTTGGCTCCTGGCTATATCCCTTCCCTCTGACTCTGACCTTCCTGCTACCCTCATGTGAGGACACTTCTGATTACACTGGGTCACCAGGATGATCCAGAATAATCTCCCCATCTCAAGATCCTTAATTTAATCACACCTGCAAAGTCTCTTTTACCATGTAAGGAAGAACATTTGGGGATGAGGTCGTGGGCATTGAGAGCGGATATCACCAGCCCTCCACACTGGGACAAAGCAGGTGCAGGGACTTCAGTTTTCTACAGAATTCCTTCCGGGATCAAATCCCGGGGTGCCTTTGCAAGCACTCCTTCCCCTCCCCACAGTCCCTCAGTTGAATTTATCTCCATCTCTAGTTAAATCAATATTCAGTGTTTACATTATCATGACTGTAACAGAGTTCACGGATGGGCTGTGTTGTGACCTCCAGCTGCATTTTCCTTATCCTACCGGCTGTTTTTTTCCCAGAGTTAATAACTGCCTTGTCTTTCCTTTGCTTACCTTTCTAAGCACTTGTTTGTATTTCCTCCCTAGATTCTAGATATGACCATACAACTCTCACTCTGATCAAGCGTATCAGAGAATTAGCATCCTCATCCTCAAAAAGAACCTCACAGGTCACTTTTGAAGGGTGCCAAGGAACCAACTCATTATTTGAAAGTTGATAAAGCAATAGAAGAATCAAGTGTGTCTCTGGCTTTTTCAGGACCCCCTTTCTCTGAAGCTGAAGATCTTGGTTCTTTTTTTTTTTTTTTTTTAAAGATTTTATTTATTCATCCGACAGACAGAGATCACAAGTAGGCAGAGAGGCAGGCAGAGAGAGAGAAGGAAGCAGGCTCCCCGCTGAGCAGATCCCAGGACCCTGGGATCATGACCTGAGCCGAAGGCAGAGGCTTTAACCCACTGAGCCACCCAAGATCTTGGTTCTTAATGGGATTAATGCAGTTACCAGCTTTATGTTCTCAGTATCCCTGTATCCATTTATGCATCAGTATCGTATGTCTGTACTGTATTTACACCATCTCTATTTAAATTGTCTACCTCTATGTCATCTCCATCTACCTAATTTATTTTTTTATGTACATTCTATGTCACCTTTATACTATATATGTCTATACCATCTATCCATATCAATACCGTCTGTATATACCTATGTTAATATTATATATTCATACCCATAGTCTGTATTTGTATCTATTATTATTATATATTATAATATTATTACGATATCATTAATAAAAGTCACTTAAGATGTTTTGCATTTCTTTTTGCTTTCAGGGAAGTACTGGGTCCACACAGCATCCCAACAACACAGGTATGAAGCGGGGGCCCAGACCCAGCGTTAATACTCCCCCTTGGAGAGACTTGCATACACCTGTCTTTCAGACTCAGAAACCTTCAGGTAGGTCTCAGGCTTTTCAAGGGCCTTTCACATACTACCTTACAGGGACACACCCACGCGTTCACTGAGCTCCGACCCACGGAGACTCAGCACAGTGTGCACAGGGGACACCCTCTGTCCCACAAACAGACCGTAGTTTCTTCCAGCAGTAACAGGTAACGAACGTTCCAGGGCCCTATAACCCTCTGCAGCCCAGCGCCCTCGAGTTTAACCGCACCGCTTCTTGCACTTGCCCCAAGGATCAGACCCTCCGGACCACCAGATGGCGCTGAAGCCCACAAAGGAAGGCTCCAGGTGTAGGGCTGAGGCGGGAAGGTGGAGGCATGGGGGGCGGTGAAGTGGGGACAGAAATGGCCGGAGAAGTAGAAGGCAAGACACGGAGGGAGAAATAGTAACAATAATAAGAGGATCCCGTTTAATTCTCACAAAATCCCACGGGAACTACACTCATGACTCCATCCCATCCTACCAAGAAGGAAATTGAGGCTCAGAGAGGCAATGTCTTGCTAAATCTTCACGTATCCCTGCAAAGTACGGAGTATTTTATTTGAATTTGCAGTAGAGAAAGTAAAAATTCAGCTCCTAATAAAAAAGCAAAAATATGCCCGGCTCTGTGGCAGGCTGGTGTAACCGCAGGACAAAGCCAGCTACAGTGTTGATAGGAAACAGTATTCTCCTAAGGTCACCCTGCAACTGGAAATGTCACAATGACTCCCTTCTTGAGTGACTACTGTTTTCTTATTGAGAAAATCTTGTCCTTTAAGTCATAGATGATTTCAAGTGTTGCCGTTTGAAGTTAAGATGGGAATAATGAAGCATCCCCCTGCCTTGTCTGGTAGATCTAAGGCACTCTGATATTGCGGAGCAACTGTGGTTTCTAAGCCAAGTGTAAGGAGTTTCTGAATACACAATTCTACATCTAACTTTCAGAGTTCCAGGTCAACAAAATCCTTCTGAGACCCTTCTCAGGGTCTCAATTTTTAAAAAAAAAGATTTTATTTATTTATTTGACAGACAGAGATCACAAGTAGGCAGAGAGGCAGGCAGAGAGAAAGGGGGAAGCAGGTTCCCTGTGAGCAGAGAGCCTGAAGCGGGGCTCGATGCCAGGACCCTGAGATCATGACCTGAGCCAAAGGCAGAGGCTTATCCCACTGAGCCACCAGGTGCCCCTCAATTATTTTTTTAAAGATTTTATTTATTTATTTATTTGAGAGAGAGAGAGAGAGAGAATGAATAGGGGTGGGGGAGGGGCAGAGAGAGAGAGAGAATCCTACACTGAGCACTGATCCCACCGTGGGGCTCAATCCAGGACCCTCAGATCATGCCTGAGCCAAAGGCAGACACTTAACAGACTGAGCCATCCCAGTGCCCCTCAGCTGTCTATGTGGGGCTTGATCCCAGGACCCCAAAAACATGACCTGAGCCAAAATCAAGAGTCAGCCACTTAATTGACTGAGCCACCCAGGAGCCCCAAATGCAAAGCTTTTAATTAAGCACACAGCGTAATGAGACACATTCATAATAGAATTTGGGGGGTACCCTGAATGTGTTTCACCCTGTTTCCAACCGATACCCACCAAATGGAACCTCTTTACAGACCTCTGTTATCTAGAGTACTTCTGCCTGTTTGAAAACTTCACACCTATCAAATCATATACTATGTATAGTATGCATTCCTTTCTAAATTCTAAACCTTCTGGGGTGCCTGCGTGGCTCAGTGGGTTAAGCCTCTGCCCTCAGCTCAGGTCATGATCCCAGGGTCCTGGGATTGAGCCCCGCATCGGGCTCTCTGCTCAGCGGGGAGCCTGCTTCCCCCTCTCTCTCTGCCTGCCTCTCTGCCTACTTGTGATCTCTGACTGTCAAATAAATAAATAAAATCTTTTTTAAAAAAATTCTAAACCTTTTGAGAAGTAATTTCAAACACTCAGAAAAGTTTCAAGAATATGTACGGTACAAATAACACCCATCATACTCTTTACCCAGACTCACCTTGGGTTAACATCTTATCCCATTTCCAGTATAATTTGTCCTGTATCTCTCTCATCCATCTTATACTTTTTCTGGATCATTTAGGGTCAGTTACACACAACATGGCTGTTTACCCCTAAATCCTTCTGTGTTGTGTTTCCCAGAAACAGAGATGTTCTCTAACAGCTGCCACAGTTACCAACTTGAGTAGAATTAACATTGATACAATACTTTCATCTCTATTCTTTTTGTTTTTATAGATTTTATTTATTTATTTGACAGACAGAGATCACAAGTAGGCAGAGAGGCAGGCAGAGAGAGAGGAGGAAGCAGGCTCCCCGCCGAGCAGAGAGCACAATGTGGGGCTCGATCCCAGGACCCTGAGATCATGACCCGAGCCCAAGGCAGAGGCCCAACCCGCTGAGCCACCCAGGCACCCCTTCATCTCCATTCTTTGTATTCTTTTTTTTTTTTTTTTAAGATTTTATTTATTTATTTGAGAGAGAGTGAGAGAACAAGAAAGCACAAATGAGGGGTGGGGCAGAAGGAGAAGCAGACTCCCCAGTGAGAAGGGAACCCGATGCGGGGCTCAATCCCAGGACCCTCAGACCATGACCTGAGTTGAAGGCAGAGGCTTAACTGACTGAGCCACCAAGGCTCCCTCTACTGTTTGTATTCTAATTTTGGCAATTTGAGAAGCAATTTGACAACTTTGAAAAGAAATGACAGAGTTTTATTGTTGTCTGACTGATAGCACACTCCAGAGGCATCACCATAATTAAAAGTGAGGTCTCCTCAATGAGATCCGTGGGGTTTGATCCAACCTCTGCATCCCATCACCAAAGAGACCTTGGCCAGGTCATGTTACCTTTTGATGCCTCAGTTTCCCTAACAGTAAAATGGGGATACTTCTAAGGCTACATAACTAAAAATATTTATAGGTGAGTTGATACAATGTCTGGAATTTGTTTTAAAATAATCCGGGTTTTGGGGGTGTGTAGGAGAAGGGGCTGTGGCAAGAATGAGATTGGCCATGAGTTGATCATTGCTGAAATGAGTTGAGGGTATATTTTATATCTACCTTTGTATATGCTCGAAATCTTCCACAATGAAAATTTCTTTTTTCAAAGAAAGAAAAGAAAAGTAAATGTGTGGGAGGGGTGGAGATTATTATTAATCTCCTGCCTTTGGGTAATCAATAACTGGGGTTAGGAGGAGGTGTTAAACAATTTAATTTAAATTTAAATTAAGCATTTAGAACACTGCTTGGCTAATTAGCTAATGTTAGCTAATGTACCTCTCACATAGGTACATTGGTAACAAAACAAAAAGTACTGCTTTGGTAGTGCTGTCTCCCAGCTCCAGAGATAGCCCGAGGTGTGTGTGTGGGGGTGGGAAATGATGATTATTAGTCTTGAGTTTGAATTCTGCTCTGCCACTTCATAGCTGAGATCTAAGCATTGACTATCTCTGAGCCTTTATTCATTTATAAAAGGCGGGCAATCGTAGTATCAACTTCCAAGTTGTTAGGATTATTCAAAGACAATAATGTAAAATGCTTGATGAAGGGTCTGGTGCCTTTCTTTCTGGACACCTGTTTCTGGGGCTGGATCTCCCTCTGGGCACAGGTTCCTTGTTTTTCTTGTGGAGATTCTGCTACCTGTCCAAGTCACTGCGAAAATCTGGAGAGGCTACAAAGAGGGTGAGAACTTTCTCCATTCCTGTTGCAGATTAGTTCCCCAGCCATGAGATAGTGGTGGTCTTTCTAGAAGACGGGAGCTTTTAGAAATCCAGTGTTCTTGAGACAATGGTTGAGACTTGAGATCCCGTGAATCAGACTTAGAATTCCCATTCCATTACCTGTAACCCACCTGACCTCACCAGTCTGCCCTTCAGTTTCCTTTATAAGGAGGAATCATATCATAGTCATATCATGAAGACTCAATGTGATATAGGGGAAGCATTTAATGTAAGGCTTGGTGAACAGATAGTGGCTCTTGGGGTGCCTGGGTGGTTCAGTGGGTTAAGCCTCTACCTTCGGTTCAGGTCATGATCCCAGGGTCTTGGGATCCTGGGAAAGCCCCCATGTAGGGCTCTCTGCTCAGCAGGGAGCCTGCTTCCCCCTCTCCCTCTCCCTGCCTCTCTGCCTACTTGTGATCTTTCTGTCTGTCAAATAAATAAATAAAATATCTTAAAAAAAAAAAACCCAGATAGTGGCTCCTATCAACGGGAAAATATTAAGATAATTAAGCTAACAGTTTGAGGGCTCATAGGTGTAAGGTATATAATAACACCATGAATTCTCATAGTAACACCAGGAGATTGATATGATAATGATTCCCCCATAGGATTGGAGAGGGTCAGCGAAGAAAAGTCACTTCCTGAAAGTCACACAGCTGGTACATGGCAACTTTGGGATTTATTTTATTTTTATTTATTCTTTAAGCTGGATCTACTGAGAGAGAGCATTCCAAGCAGAAGAGCTAGCCAGTGCAAAGGCCCTGAAGCAGCTGGGCATGGTGTGTTCTCAAACAGCAAAGGGGCCCCTGCAGCTGGATTTGAGTAAGCAAGAGCGGGGAGAGGTAGGTGAGGAAAGAAGCCTCCCTCATCCAGGTCTTTGTGCAAATACTCTCCTTCTCAAGGAGACCTCCCTCTGCCCAGCATTTCCTTTGACCCCCTCCTTCCTTTGACCCCTACTTCATTTTTGACCATAGCACTTACCACCCATCTGATGTACCATATACTTTGCTTGTTTATTTGTCATCTGTTTTCAAACACTCCAGACTGGAAACACTTGAGGGCAGGAAATTTGTCAGTTTTATTTGTAGCTCTTGTCCTAGGTACATAGTAGGTACCAAGTAAATTTGTTGAGTGAATGAATTAATAAAACTTATGGCGGGGATGGATATTAAACAAAGTGTGGTCTAGCCATACAAGGGAGTATGATTCAGCCTGAAAAAGGAAAGCAATACTGCTCCCTGCTCAGCAGGGAGTCTGCTTCTCCCTCTACCCTTCCCTCTTCTCCTCCCCCGCTTGTGCTATCTCTCTCTCTCTCTCAAATGAATAAATAACTCTTTTTAAAAAAGATTTTATTTATTTATTTGACACAGAGAGAAAGATCACAAGTAGGCAGAGAGGCAGGCAGAGGGGGGGTGGGGAGCAGGATCCCTGTCGAGCAGAGAGCCTGATGCGGGGCTCAATCCCAGGACCCTGAGATCATGACCTGAGCCAAAGGCAGAGGCTTAACCCGTTGAGCCACCCAGGTGCCCCAGTAAATCTTTTTTTTCTTTTTAAAAATTTTATTTATTTATTTGACATACAAATCACAAGTAGGCAGAGGCAGGCATAGAGAGAGGGGGGAAGCAGACGCCCCGCTAAGCAGAGAGTCCGATGCAGGGCTCGATCCCAGGGCCCTGGGATCATGACCTGAGCCGCAGGCAGAGGCTTAACCCGCTGAGCCACCCAGGCACCCCAGTAAATCTTTTTTAAAAAGGATTTTATTTATATGAAGGAGAGAAGGAGCAGGGTGAGGGGCAGAGGGAGAAACAGACTCCCTACTGAGCAGGGAGCCTGATGTGGGGTTTGATCCCAGGACCCAGAGATCAAGACCTGAGCTGAAGGCAGACGCCTAACTGACTGAGCCTCCCAGGTGCCCCTGAGCATTAGTTTTTGACATCAGTAAAACTGAAACGTTAACTGTACCTCCTTCAAAATTAATACACATAAGAATTAATACAAGATACAGATGTGAAAGAAGGGGCACATGCACCCCAATTTCATAACAGCAATGTCTACAATAGTTAAATTGTGGAAAGAGCCAAGATGCCCTTCAACAGATGAATGGATAATGAAGATGTGGTCCATATACACAATGGAATATTACGCAGCCATCAGAAAAGATGAATACCCAGCTTTTGCATCAACATAGATGGGACTTGAGGGGATGGTGCTGAATGAAATAAATCAAGTAGAGAAAGTCAATTATCATATGGCTTCATTTACTTGTGGAACATAAGGAATAGCATAGAAGACATTAGGGGAAGGGAAAATGAAGGAGGAGAAATCAGAATGGGAGATGACCCATGAGAGTTTATGGACTCCGGGAAACAAATGGAGGGTTTCAGAAGCGAGGGGGTGGGGTGGGCGGTTGGGTGAGCCTGGTGATGGGGATTAAGGAGGGCACGGATTGCAATGGAGCACTGGGTGTTATACGCAAACAATTAATCATGGAACACTACATCGCAAACAATAATGTACTGTATAGTGACTAACATAACATTAAAAAAAAAGCCATAACTTTTTTAAAGATCCATCCAGGCCACGTGCTCATTTTCTCTGATATACCACACATGCTGAGTTCCCTTGGCTTTCCTCTGAATGGGGCAGAACTAAGAAATGGCATTTCTGCCACTTGGAAAAGCTGACAGGTTACAGATGCCTCTAGTGAGAAGGAAAGGGGAAAGGGCAGGCAAAGGCTCCCAGAACCACTGATATTGGTGCTGGGGTCCTCCCTCTCCATGCCCAGCAGGCTCCATGCCCAGTTCACTGCCTGGCACCATGCCTATCCTGCCATGGCAGTGACCACTGCTAAGGCTCACAGTGAATGGAAAACATTAAGGCAAGGCCCAACTCCTGGGTGCAACAAAGGGCCTGGTCTAGGGGTCTGTCATTCCCATGACTGTAGTGACCCCAGAGACTTCTTCATTTCTAGCCCTGAAGGGGCACCACTTGACACTGAGTCCAGAGAATTATTTTTACAGAGGGCTCCCCCTAATTACAGGGCTGCACTACTACATTTTTTTGAGGGGGGTGGACTGCCAAAGCCATCCCAAAGGCCCTAATTTCCTAGGAGGAAATGTGCATTCTTTCTCTAGTTCCCTTGAAGATCTGACATCTTACTGAGTCTTTGAAATGTAAGCATGCTAGGAGGTGTCTAAAATTCTGCCCACAATGGGGCCTGAGGCAGAAGGAAAGAAAAAAAGAGGAAAAGAGGACTTTTAAAATGCACACTGCTGTAAAAACTCTCTTACACTGGGACACCCGGGTGGCTCAGTCGGTTAAACATCTGCCTTTGGCTCTGGTCATAATCTCAGGGTCCTGGGATCAGACTCCCTGCTCGGTGGGGAGTCTGCTTCTCCCTCTCCCTCTGCCCCTCCCCACCCCCTACTCATGCACGAGAGCTCTCTCCCAAATTAATTAAAAACAAATTTTATTTTTTAAAGATTTTGTTTATTTATTTGACAGAGAGAGATCACAAGTAGGCAGAGAGGTGGCAGGGGGTGGGGGGGGAAGCAGACTCCCCACTGTGCAGAGAGCCAGATGCGGGGCTTGATCCCAGGACCCTGGGATCATGATCATGATGTGAGCCAAAAGCAGAGACTTTAACCCACTGAGCCATCCAGGCGCCCCAATTAAAAACAAATCTTAAAAAAAACTCTTGACCAAAATCTAGTCCACAGCTTCCTTAAGATTGCTTGTCAAAAACAAATGCAAATCTTAAAAGTCTTCCACACAAATACTAGTAAAAAGCTTTAGCCTATTGAAGTGGATAGCCTTAATTTCTTGTTTGCCGGACACAATGTGGATTCAACTATAATTAACAAACTAGTGAGTTTTCTATTGTACCTGATTTGTGGCTGAAATTTTGTAATGAAAGCTGTAATCTCTGTGTCTATCTGCACATATCTGTATGAATGTATGTTGTGTATAAGGTTTTTTCTCTACCTCTGATGGTATTGCCAATATTATTATTATTATTATTATTATTATTATTATTATTATTATTTTGGAGAGGGAGTGAAAGAAAGAGGGGTGGGGAGGAACAGAAGGAATGGGAAAGAGAGACTCTGAGGCAGGCTCCATGCCCAGTGCAGAATCTGATATAGGGCTTAATCTCACGACCCTGGGATCATGACCTGAGCAGAAATCAAGAGTTGAATGCTTAATCAACTGAGACAACCAGGTGCCCTGCCAATATTAATTTGTAAAAGAGTGCTGTTTAATTGGCTTAAAGATAAGCACTTATGAGTTAAGTATTCCTAAAACTCAGAAATATAGAAATAACCTAAATGTTTTTCAAGTTCATGCACTCTGGGATATTCTTCAGTGAATAAAAGCTAGTTTAAGTTTGTTGGTTTAGGGACGCCTGGGTGGCTCTGTCGTTGGGCAACTGTCTTCAGTTTAGGTCATAATCCCAGCATCCTGGGATGGAGCCCCACATTGGGCTCCCTGCTCAGTGGAAACCCTGCTTCTCCCTCTCCCACTCCCCCTGCTTGTGTTTCCTCTCTCGCTGTCAGATAAATAAATAAAATCTTAAAAAAAAAAGAATTACGGGTGCCTGGGTGGCTCAGTGGGTTAAGCCTCTGCCTTTGGCTCAGGTCATGATCTCAGGGTTCTGGGACTGAGCCCCACATTGGGCTCTCTGCTCAGCGGGAAGCCTGCTTCCTCCTCTCTCTCTGCCTGCCTTTCTGCCTACTTGTGATCTCTGTCTGTCAAATAAATAAATAAAATCTTTAAAAGAAAAGAATTAACTCTATAGGACTGGATGGAGTGATGAGGATGATTACAATATTTTATGACATTTTGAAAAATTGCTGGTTCTTTATTCTTTTGTTTTCCAGATTTAAGGACCCTTTTCCTCTTAAGCTAACTATGACCTCAGCGATTTGGTAAAGTATACTTTTGGGAACAAAGATGAGATAGAATTTGGAAACCCTCCATGAGCATTTTATTTTATTTTTATTTTTTAAATATTTTATTTATTTATTTGACAGAGAGAGAGATCACAAGTAGGCAGAGAGGCAGGCAGAGAGAGAGGAGGAAGCCTGATGCGAGGCTCAATCCCAGGACCCTGGGATCATGACCTGAGCCAAAGGCAGAGGCTTAGGCCGCTGAGCCACCCAGGTGTCCCGAGTATTTTATTTTTATGGCAATATAGTTATTTACCTAAGTTAAGAATTTACCTAAGTTAAGAATCTCTTCTTGTAACAGGACACAGTTGGAAACATTGGTTATATTACCAAAGCTTTGCTGGAATGTCTATTTGAGACACAAATGCATAGACTCAGATAGGACCAGACAGTCTTTTTTTTTTTAAGGTTTTATTTATTTATTTGACAGAGATCACAAGCAGGCAGAGAGGCAAGCAGAGAGAGGAAGAGAAGCAGGCTCCCAGCTGAGCAGAGAGCCCAATTCGGGGCTCGATCCCAGAACCCTGGGATCATGACCCAAGCTAAAGGCAGAGGCTTTAACGCCCTGAGCCACCCAGGCGCCCCAGGACCAAACAGTCTTAAGGAACTAAGGAGCCAACAAAGCCCCTTGGAAAAATAGGCGGGTACTTTGCTTACAGGTTTCCCAGAACCTAAGGAAGATCACTTCTTGGTCAGCCCAGGAGCTTCAGGATATTTGGGGGATCTCAAGAAGAGAGAAATTCACCCAAATGGATAGGTATTGCAGACAAGTTATGATGAGCCCTTGGCTTGGCTTCTTAGCCTCCAGAGACTTTTATTTTATTTTTAAAATTATTTATTTATTTACGGGAGAGAGAAAGAGAGAGAGAGAGAGACTGAGTGAGCATCAGTGGGGGAGGGGCCGAAGGAGAGAGAGAAGCAGGCCTCTCCACTGAGCAGGGAGCCTAATGCGGGACTTAATTCCAGGAACCCGGGATCATGACCTGAGCGGAAGGCAGACACCCAATTGACTGAGCTACTCAGGTGCCCTCTTTTCCTTTTCATAATGCAACTGCTTGACAAAAGATTTCATTTCTGAGTCACCCACTTCAATGTCTCTCTCAAATAAGCACAGTGCCAGCTGCATGCCTAGAGTTAGGCCACCTTCCCCTACTCAGGCACCCTGGTTTTAGAGATCTTGGTTGATTATGATAATTGGTCATTTGGGCCACTTGGTTTTTTTCTCTTCCTATGCTTTAATTTTCTGCTCTAAATTCATCCAATAAAGACTGAACTCACAAAACCCTAGGCCACCACTCTTAGAATCCCCAATAAAAGCAGAACCCTAGGCCTATGGATTCCCTCTTCTTGCAACCTCGCTCTATGGCCTCAGGTGTGCTGTGTAATTCCCAGGTCCTGTAAGCAATACATTTATTATTTTTTTTTTCCAAAGTTTCCTCATGGTTACTGCTGAAAGGCATCTTGCAATCCTAATTAAACCCACCAGAGCCAGTCCAACCGCAACACTGATTATTGATCAGCCGGGATGGACAGAGAATAGCAGGGCATTTCAAGTCCTGGCTTCCCCACTTGCCAGAGAGTAATCTCTGTGCCTCAGTTCCCTCAACTGCAAAATGGAGATAGCAGTGTTCACCTCTTGAAGCTGTGGAAGGATTGAATTAATAACTGTAAAATATTAACACTGCCTGGCCCAGAGTAAGTGGTTAATAAAAGCCCCCTATTTTGGTTGTTCGAAGAAGCCCATGGTTCAACCTATGTATGATGTTAACTATTTACTCTTCTAGCCCCTAAATGCAACGTTTCCCCCAGATAACTGGGCTGTAAAATCAAAGTACATTTAAATCCGAGGCCATATAATTTATTGTCTGCACCAGGATTGTTTTGAGAGCCAAGGAGATATCATTAATAATTAAGCCAGGGGACAGCTGGCCCGCTCAGTCAGTGGAACATGACCTTGGGGTTATGAGTTTGAGCCCCATGTTGGGTGTAAAGATTGCTTAAAAATACAACCTTCTGGGGGCGCCTGGGTGGCTCAGTGGGTTAAAGCCTCTGCCTTTGGCTCAGGTCATGATCTTAGGGTCCTGGAATCGAGCCCCGCATCAAGCTGTCTGCTCAGCGGGGAGCCTGCTTCCCCCATCTCTGCCTGCCTCTCTCCCTACTTGTGATCTCTCTCTCTGTCAATGAATAAATAAAAAAAAATACGACCTTCTGTTTTTTTAAAGATTTATTTATTTGAGAGAGAGAGTTGTGGGGAGAAGAGCAGAGGGAGGGAGAGCATGGATCTTAAGCAGGCTTCCCACTGAATGAGGAGTGAGGAGCCCAAGGTGGGGTTCCATCCCACGACCCTGAGATCACAACCTGAGCCAAAACCCAAAGTCCGGCGCTTAACCGACTGAGCAACCTGGGTGCCCCTCTGCGAAATCCTTCCCGATTTCCTTCTTGAACATATACCTTCGTTTCCCCTAAGCCAGGAGGCCACCTTCTCCTGTCTAGCTGTGAGTGCAGGTGGAGAGCTCTGTCTGAGAAATGAAGCCATGCCTCCTTCCAAGGAGGAGCCCACCAGTGGCACTTCCGGTGTCTTCCAAGAGTGATCACAGTTGAAGTGCTGTGGCTTCCAAAGACCGCAGACAGACTCAGTTGCATTTCAAATATGCTACAAAGTCAGATGGGATACTATGGATTCGCGGCTACTGCTTTAGATCATACTTGGGTCTGAGACCTTTTTCTTTCAATAGTGGTCCGTATAAGGAGGCAGTGGCTTCTTCAGCCGAGGGTTATGACCCAGATATCCTAGCCTTTGCTCCTTCAGTAATACTCCCAGTTGTGACCCAAGTCCCAAGCAGAAGGAGGTACACTGGACCAGGTGGAAATGGGAAACAATCACATACCCATAACCAGGGGAATGAATGGATACATTATGGTTCATTCACAGTAGAAGGCCTTCAGTGGTTAAGAATGGGTCAGAACTCTATGCACTGCCATGGTACAATGTCCAAGATGAGTGGTTGAATGAATATTTGTAAAACACGTATTTTCAGGGCACCTGGGTGGCTCACTGGGTTGAGCTTCTGCCTTCAGCTCAGGTCATGGTCTCAGGGTCCTGGGATCGAGTCCTACATCAGGCTTTCTGCTCAGATGGGAGCCTGTTCCCCCCCAACCCCGCCTGCCTCTCTTCCTACTTGTGATCTCTGTCTGTCAAATAAATAAATAAAATCTTTAAACAAAACAAAAACACATGTATTTTTGTATTTATGCTTGCATTTGCTTAGGAAAATTCTAGAAGGATACACAAGAAGCCATTAACTGTGCTTATTGGTAGGTTGTAGGACTTGGAATTTAGGGAATAGGACAGAATCAAGGAGGAGGACTTTCCTTCCCTTTTATGTTCTTGCTCTACTTGATGTATTTCTTAGCAGGTGTTTGCCTTATAAACACTTAAAAACTCATTTAAATAAAAATATTAGGGCGCCTGGGTGGCTCAGTGGGTTAAGCCGCTGCCTTCGGCTCAGGTCATGATCTCAGGGTCCTGGGATCGAGGCCCGCATCGGGCTCTCTGCTCGGCAGGGAGCCTGCTTCCCTCCCTCTCTCTCTGCCTGCCTCTCTGTCTACTTGTGATCTCTCTCTGTCAAATAAATAAATAAATAAAATCTTTTAAAAATAAAAAAAAATAAAATAAAATAAAATAAAAATATTAGCCAGTGTGTTCATAGCTTCTCAGCTAGCTGTAATAGAGGTGATCATTTGAAAGCTATTTGTTATTTTGGATTAAATGTGCCATTTGTTTTCTCTAGAACTTGGAGGATTAGGCTTACTTTTTAAAAAGTTTTTGTTTTTAGCAAATGGAAAAACTTTTAAAGTGTGTTTTTTTTTTTTTTTTTTTTTTTTTTTTGGATGTTTCTCACAGGACTGGTAAAAATCCACAGTTGTATCTGCCTTCCATAACCGGGCCTGGCCTGTAGCATCTGCCTTCCGAACAACTTGCTTATGATAACGAGAGGGAAGGTATCTTCCCAGGAGCCACACAGCAGCCCCACCACCCCTAGGCCTGGGAACCTCTAGGGCTTGAAGGGAAAGGAGGGAGTCCTGGGCCTAATCCCAGAGGGCAGAGTGGAGCAGCAGGAACATCATGGAACCCTGCGGGAGGGGCTGGTCCAGATGTTTACAGCTGCCCACCCAGGAGAGCCCCCAGAAGTGTACCTTTGGCACTGATGGCCCAAAGCTGCCTGGTCTAGTTGACCTGAGAAGCAGCAGGTGGTGAGAGGGTGGGGGGACTGTGGTCTCTGAATCCCAGCTCTGTCACTTCCCAGCTTGGTGACTGGGCATGGGACTTCTCTCTAAGCCTAGGTGTCTTTGGCATGGCAAGTAAGAGCGAAGCTGAGGTTTGAGACTAAGTCTGCCTGACTTTAAAAATTAGTGCTTTATTCTATCATCTGAGCACTTCCTAGAGTGTGTCCATGAGAGTCCTAGACCTGGAGAGGATGATGCGTCTTCCGGCTCTCACGTCTGCTATTTCTCTCTGTGTCTCTGTGTCTCTGCGTCTTTCTCAGAAAGGCAGTAGAGGGAAGTGGTTGGATAGCATGTTCTGGAATGAGATGGGATTTGACACCTGATGCTACTTCTAGAGTGCTGTGTTACCTTGGGCATGGTCTTAACCTCCTGGGTTTCACTCTCCCCATCCATAAAATGGGGATAACAGCAAAACCTACCCGAGAGGGTGGTGAGGATTCAGTGAGTTAGTCTGTGTGAAGCACTTCACGCCTCCCTATCCATGACTCCTGGGGCTGAAATGAGATCTCAGGCCCAGTGCTAGATCACACAGCACAGCAGGAGCTAGGACCTCCGGTCAGGAAAGTTCATGATGGCACCTCTCCAAGGTTAAGAAAGTACAGGCTCCACCCCTGAATTCAAGGTATCAGGATTGTCAGTCCCCTCCTCCTGGATTAGAGGGATACCGTGCAGAGCTGGCCCTGGCAGTTTTGACTTTCAGACCCAGATACAGCATTGATCTTGCCTCGCTCCTGTGCATGTGGGTGACTCAGAAGCACAAAGGTATATGCACTTCATAACTGAGCTTCAAAATACATTAAGCAAAAACAAACAAACTGCAAGGGGGCATAGATAAATTCCAGTTACTCTCAGAGAGTTGGTTACCCCTCTTTTAATAACGTATAGAACAAGTGGGTGGAAACTCAGCCAGGATATAGTAGCGGTGAACAGCACTCTATCAGCCAGTTTGACCTGAGTAACATTTATTGGACACCTATAAATATGTACGACCGCAGAGTACTTATTGTGTCCATGCTTCGGCTATTGTAGATAATGCTGCAATAAATGGTGTGTGTGTATGTGTGTGTGTGTGTGTTTAGATATCATCTGGAGTTAATATTTTCATTTTCTTTTTTTTTTAAAGATTTTATTTATTTATTTGACAGAGAGAGATCACAAGTAGGCAGAGAGGCAGGCAAAGAGAGAGAGGGGGAAGCAGGCTCCCCGCTGAGCAGAGAGCCCGATGTGGGACTCGATCCCAGGACTCCGAGATCATGACTTGAGCCGAAGGCAGTGGCTCAACCCACTGAGCCACCTGGGAGCCCTATATTTTCATTTTCTTCAAATAAGTACCCAGAAGTTGGATCCTATGGTAGTACTTTTTTTTTCCTTTTGCTTTTTGCCCCGTTACTATTGCCCCTGAGGAGGCACACCATTCCTGGAAGTACTACAATACCAGGTCAATGTGTGGGGTGGACAGAGCAAACTCCTGTTCCAGGTAGTTCTATTTTTAATTATTGGAGGCACATCCATACTGTTCTCCATGCTGGCTGCACCAACTTACGTCCTCACCAATGGTACACAAGGATTCCCTTTTCCCCACATCCTCACTGGCACTTGTTGTTTCTTGTCTTTTTTTTTTTTTTTTTTAAGTAATTTCTATACCCAACGTGAGACTCAGATTCACAACCCTGAGATCAAGAGTCACATGCTTCACCGACTGAGATGGGCAGGGGCCCCGGTTTCTTGTCTTTGTCATAACACCCATCCTAACAGGTGTGAGGTGATAATGTCATTGTGGTTTTGACTGGCATTTCCCTGATGGTGAATGATGAGTGATGATGACTAGGGAGCTCATGTACTTGTCCTCTGTGTAACTGGCTAAGGGATGATGTCATGGGCCTACTCCCCATATGACCCGGTCCTTATTTTTTTTTTTTTTAAAGATTTTATTTTTATTTATTTATTTGTCAGAGAGAGAGGTAGAGCGAGCGTGAGCAGAAGCAGATAGAGTGGCAGGCAGAGTCAGAGGGAGAAGCAGGCTCCCTGCAGAGCAAGGAGCTCGATGTGGGACTGGATCCCAGGACGCTGGGATCATGACCTGAGTTGAAGGCAGCTGCTTAACCAACTGAGCCACCCAGGCGTCCAGACCCGGTCCTTATTTTAATCCCATCTCCAAAATGCCTTCTACCATTCAGGTAGCATTCACAGGTTAGGGGGATTAGGACAAGGACATATTTGGGAGGCCACTATTCAGCTAACCCCAAACTTCAAAATAATGATACAGAGTAGAAAGAAGACAGGCAAAAAAAAAAAAAAAAATAGTGCATACCCCATGACTTCACATAAAATTGAGGAAGTGCAAGCTAATCTCTAGTGACAACAAACCAGTGGTTGCCAGGGGAAGGGATTAAAAATGGGAAGGGAGGCGTTACAAAAGATCGTGAGAAAACTTTCAGGTGATTGTTACGTTCATCATCTCGTTTGTGATGATGGTTTCACAGGTGCGCCATGTTTCAAGACCAAATTGTACTTTACATGTAGCTTACTGGATGTCAATTATACCTGGGGAAAACTATTAAAAATGAAAAAAAAGTAAGCATACTTTCACATATGAAAACCAGCTCTTTTCACCTACCCAGGTCTGCTTGCATCCCCCACAGACCCTCTCCTAGTGTCTTTGCATCTCTGCCTCTCTCCCGCTCTTCTGCTCTCTCGCTGTCTCTTTTGTCCCCTCCCTTTCTCTGCCTCTAACCCCATGTTATCGTCCTCCTCTATTTCTTGGTTTCTCCCTGTCTTGCCTCTGCCTCTTGGCATACCTTCTTCTCATTATAAGTCTTTGTAATCTGATGTATACTTTCCATTTATGGACGTCTTTGTTGAGACTCTGACTTCTCTTTGGAAATACTTGATCTGCGTTTAGATTTCATGAGATTTGTAACTGAAAAAGTGGATTCACGTACCCAAGTTGTTCCAAATTACTTAGAAGTTCTCCAAGAACTGAACTACCAGTTTCTACTTAAAATTATTTTTCACATTTTCTCCTGGGCATATTTTGAGTGCTTTATAGTTGCCTATGGCAAGTGGGTACCATACTGAGCAATGCAGCTCCAACCTGCTGTGTGACTTTGGGTAACACTCTAAACCTCTCTGTGCCTTGCTCTCTCCATCTATAAAGTAAGGATGACAGCCGTACTTACCTCAAAGGGTGAGGAGTGAGTGAGTTACTCGGTGTAAAGCACTTCATGGGTCCCTGTCTGTATTCTCTGGAGCTGGAATGAGGCCCAGGCTCAGGACGAGGCCACAGGGTACAGCAGGAGGCAGGACTTGGGTCAGGAAAGTCCATGGTGGCACCTCTCCCAGGTAAGAAAAGTTCAGGTTCCACCCCTGAATTCAAGATTTCAGGACTATCAGTCCTTTTCTCCTAGGTCAGAGGGGTATGAGTCAACTGCTAGGGTCAGGGTCCTGGGTCCTGCAAAGGGTTTACCCAACATCGCAAGACAGTTGCTGCCTCATCTCCCCCCATTCCCTTTTGAAGATTTACTCATTTATTTTAGGTTGAGAGAGAGCACATGCACAGTGGGGAGGGGCAGAGGGAAAGAAAAATCTCATGCAGATCCCCTGCTTAGCACAGCACTATCTCAGATCCTGAGATTATGACCCGAGGTGAAATCAAGAGTCAGACGCTTAACCGACTGAGCCACCCAGGTGTCCCCCCGGCCCCATTTCCTCTTGAAAAAGAGAGACAGAGACAAGTGGAAAGCCAGGCCTAGGACACAACCAGTGGATGTGGTTACGTTCATTCACACACTGAGCAAATACGGGACCAAGCCTGCCAGACATCCAAAATGATGATGGAGACTGACAGGAGCTCAGGGAACGTCAACCAAAATGGACCAGTCTCTGTGCTCCTGGAGCTCAGGGTCTAAAGGTAGAAACAGAGACACCAAGACAGAGAGAGAGAGAGAGAGAGCAAGAGAGAGACAGTCACAAAGAGAGGGTCAGAGAAACATCCTGCCATGTGAAGGCAGAGCCGGGGTTCCAAAGAGAAGAGCCTGGCTCTGCTCAGAGCCATTAGAGAGCCGGTGGATGGCAGGGGACTCTGAACCTTGCACCTGCAGGGCCTCAGTCTCTGTCTCTCTGTACCTCTGAGTCTCCCCAGTTCTGTGCCCCCCCATCCTGTTGCCCCATTGCTCCCATCTGTGACAGTCACCGAGGGAAGGTGAAGGATGGAGGGTGGCAGGTGAACTCGGAACCCTGGAAGGCCCCCAGAGACAGGGACGGGGGGGACGCACAAACACGTGGGTACACACGGACTCACACACAGGGACACACACTGCCATCACCACCCAAAGGTAAACACACACTCACGTATGAAGCCACATAAATACACATAAGCCCACTCACACACAGAGATATGACCACGACCCCAGGCAGATTCATACATGGAAACACATCAGCACGTTCCCGTCAATGCAAACAGTGCTTCACATACAAAATTACACATGCCCACAGGTGCAAGGAGGCATGGGGGAGTGATGCTGGCGCATGCACACAGGGGGACAGGGCACGCCCACCGTGCCTGTGAGACAAATACAACATGCCGGCCACACACACACTCTTGAGAACTTTGGAATCGCAACCACATCATCTCCGCAGACCCATGGGGTTGCCCAAGCAGGAAATATGGGTCTGTTAGTACCGCTCTTTCTTTCAAGTTCTTGGCCGTGATGAGAGGAGAGGCGGGGAGGGGATGAAGTTACATAACGTGGTGGGGAGGCAGGCTCGAGATAAAAGGCTGCGCTCTGGGCGGCAGTCGGGAGGAAGGCAGCTGGACCCAGTCATGGAGCTCAGCGTCCTTCTCCTCCTTGCTCTCCTCACTGGACTCTTGGTTCTGCTGACCAGTGGCCACCCGAAGGCCTATGGCCGCCTCCCACCGGGTCCCCGTCCTCTGCCCTTCTTGGGGAATGTTCTTCAGATGGACAGGAATGGCTTACTCAAATCCTTCCTCAGGGTGAGATGGAGATTGGATGGGGTCCAAGGGCCGGTTCCTGTCTCTGTGCTGGGGGATCACTCACCTGAAGGCATGAAGGCATCCTTTCAGGTTTGGGGGTGGAGGGAGGAAGGGGCATGGGGGTGCAGCATGCTGGACGGTGGTCAGAGAGTCGGACGTCCCTGCTCAGTTGAAGTGTGTGGGTACGGCCCCTGGAGCGGGCAAGGGGGTTTGAAGCAGTGTCTGGGTGCGAGCCATGGTGTAGAATTTCATGCTTCTGCCACCCCTCGGTGGAGTCTCTGGGTGCCTGCCAGGCCCTGGAAGAGAGAAGGGGGTGGTGTCACCCATCAAATAGATATCTCCTCTGCCAACAGAAGAGGTCAAAGTCTGGTCCAGGTTGGGGTCGGTGTCTGGAGGAGGAGGGGCAAAGAGTCCAGGAGGTCAGGCATGGAGTGCAGCAATAATGACCTTGAATGAGCCGTAATAGCTAATGTGGGAGTATTTACCAGGGTCTGGATCACTGCTTTCCAGGCATGGTTTCTAGTCTGATAATCCATTCATTTATTAATAATGTTGTTCACACCCACGAACCCACTTCCCAACAGAGGAACTGAATGACCAACAGTAACTTCCAGCTGTGGAAATCCACAGTGTCTTTTCAGTGTTCTGAACCCCCTGTGCTCCTCTGTCCGCTCCTCACACCATGGCGACCACACTCCTGAATCTTGGCCTGCCATCCCTTTGCTTTTACTAAAGAGGATTTTCCCACCTTTACATATTATGTAGTTCTCACTGTTTTCTACATAGTATGTAGTTTCATTGCATCACAAGGGCACGGTGCTTTCCCGTAAACTCCCAGACTTGATGTCTCGCTTAGAATTGTGAGGCTAGAATTTATTGGCATTGCTGTGGGCTCTCCCATCCTCGAGGTATGGACTGTGAGGACACTTGTCTGCAGTCACACATCTGAGATGGCACAGAGGGAACACTGAGCTCTAGCATGGAATGCCTTCATCTCCAACGGCCTCTTGGGCTGAATGGCCAGCAATCTGGGGATGACAAAATCCTTTGACAATTTAGTTAAGCTCTAGGCTCTATCTCCTTCAAAAGTTCACAAATATTTTTGCATATGATTTTCAGTGTTCTGAACCCCCTACAGTTCTTCCATGGTCCTCCCTTCTTGTATCATATTTGGAGGTAGGAAGGGAGAGAACGGGCTAGTGGGGAGTCATGATGGTACAGCTTGCCAAGGGTGGCCCGGCTCCCAGATCGTTCTGGAGTCAGACAGAGGTGGATTTTGTGTTCTAGATTCACCTATGACTCATTGGGTCTCAGTTCTTTCCTCTGAAAGTGAGATGGTGATAAGAGCGTGTGTTTCATAACATTGTTGAGAACTGGGTGGCTGGGAATATTCTAGGCATTGATGATGTGACTTTGGACAGGGCATACGAGACCAACAAATAAGGAGGTGTGAGGTAGACAAGCTATGAGTAAAAGAAAGTGGGGTGCTATTTTAGAGAGCGATGGAGCTACTTTCGATTGAACAGTGAAGTAGAGGCTCAGTCCGTCTCGTTTTGTGAGCAGGGACCCTGAAAGATGCAGGAGGAAGGCACCAGCGAGAGGCAGGAGCAAGCCCAGCCTGTCTGCAGGACCACATGGAGACTGGATCTGAGAGGATCCGGGGAGGACAAGCGGAGGGGTCCTGGGGCCATGGTGGAGAATTCAGATCTTAGTCTCAGCACAGTGGGAACTCTGGAGGATTTGGAGCAGTTAGGGGTATTAACTAATTTACATTTTCATGGGATTATTCTGGCTTCAGGGTAGGGTGGGGTGGGTGGTGATCCGGATTGTAGCAAAATGGGAATGAGAATAGGGATACTGGTAAGGAGGCTTTGCAGAGCAGTGTGAGAGATTTTGCAGTAAACTTACTCTTTTTGTGATTTCTTTTTTTTTTTTAATTAATTTATTTATTTATCAGAGAGAGAGGGCGAGAGAGCAAGCACAGGCAGACAGAATGGCAGGCAGAGGCAGAAGCAGGCTCCCTGCCGAGCAAGGAGCCTGATGCGGGACTCGATCCCAGGATGCTGGGATCATGACCTGAGCCGAAGGCAGCTGCTTAACCAACTGAGTCACCCAGGCGTCCCTCTTTTTGTGATTTCTTAAAAGCTTTTATTTATTTGTTTGAGAGAGAGAGAGAGAGAGAGAGAGAGCTAACATGGCGAGGGGCAGAGGGAGAGGGAGAGAAAGAATCTTAAAAGGGAGCTGATTTGGGGCTCGATCTCACAATGATGTCATATCATGACCCGAGCTGAAATCAAGAGTGGGACCCTTAACTGACTGAGCCACCCAGGGCACCCCTAACCTGTTTTATGATTTTAAGTCAGCTTTTATTGAGGTTTAACTTCACCCCAAAAGGGCACAAACCCTGTACTCAGCTCAGTGCATTCTTTCAAAGGAACATACTCATATAATTGACGTACAGATAAGTAACAACACATTCTGTCCCCAGAAACCCACTTCCAGTCCCCTCCCAGTCACCACCCTCCCACTATCCTGACTTCATATAAACAGAATTATGACCAGGGTGCCTGGGTGGCTCAGTCTTTAGGGCGTTGGACTCTTGATTTTGGCTCAGGTCATGATCTCAAGGTTGTAAAATAGAGCCCTGGATTGGGTTCCCCACCGGGTGTGGAGTTTAATTAAGATTACATCTCTCCCTCTACACCCCCTTCCCCTCCTCCTCAACTCCACTCCCTCCTGCTTGCACCCTCAGGCTCTAACATAAATAAACAAACACATAAATAAATATATAAATAGAATTATGACCCATGGACACTTTCATGTCTTGTTGCTTTCACTTAACACTACCCTGTGACTTTCATTTATACTGCTGGCTGTAGAGCCCCTTCTTTTTAATTGCTACGTAGTATTCCACGGCACGACTGTATCACTACACACTTATCCTCTAGCTGAGTTGCTAAGCTTCCAAGAATGTTCCCGTTTGTATTTTGGCAAACACGTGAGCACATTTTTGTTGGGTGTGAGCCTGGGAGTGGAGCTGTTGAGTCACTGAGTAGATCCATGTTTGGTTTCAGTAAATATCACCTAGCAATTCGGCAGGCGGCTCACTGACTTTATGGCTCCTCAGATTTCATAATCATCCCAAAGCCATTGTTTTCCCTTCATGTCTACCCAGTGGGTGATTCCGGGTAGCTCTGCAGGGAAATCAAGTCAGGAGGCAGATAGCAGGTTGATGTCACCAGGTCACAAGAAGAATGACCCTTCGGTTTCAGTGCTGGGGAGATCTGGCTGGACTCAGAGGTGGGGGCAGGAGGAAAGGATATTTAACCACCTGCACTGCTTAGGGCGCTGATCAGGCAGAGCCTGGCTGGGTCATGGGTTAATCCTTTAGTTGGTGGGTTCTGGGAAGGGGAAAGGCAGCTTGGGGCAGAGGGTCTTGGGGGGCAGCAGGATCAATCAATACATATGTGTCTTTATGCTTTAGCAACTAGGAGGGCTGCATCGGGGCGAATGGACTAATAGTAACCCCGGGTGTGGATATGCTTCACAGCTCCGGGAGAAATACGGGGATGTCTTCACGGTGTACCTGGGGCCAAGGCCCGTGGTCATGCTGTGTGGGATAGAAGCCATACGAGAGGCCCTGGTGGACCAAGCTGAGGCCTTCTCCGGCCGGGGGAAAATTGCTATAGTTGAGCCCGTCTTCCAGGGCTACGGTAAGGGCTGTGAAGGTACCTGGAGGAGAAGGATGGAGAAGGGAATTGGGGAGGATGAATCCGGGAAGGGAGGATAAGGGGGTACAGAAGGACCCAGGGTCTCCTTCTAGTCTCCTCGGCAGCCCAGGCCTTCCTTACACCCCCAGGTGTGGTCTTTGCCAACGGGGAACGCTGGAAGGCCCTTCGCCGATTCTCTCTGGCCACTATGAGGGACTTCGGGATGGGGAAACGGAGTGTGGAGGAACGGATTCAGGAGGAGGCTCAGTGTCTGGTGGAGGAACTACGGAAAACGCAAGGTGAGTCCCGGGCAAGGCACAGTGCGCAGGGTATCCATGGGCAGAGAAACAGAGGTACAGCTAGAGAATGATCCTGAGAGATCACTGGACAGAGGGACACACAGGGACGAGTAGGAGAGGAACCCAGGGAGCCAGAAGAGATGCGGGGTGTATAGTGTCGAGAATAACTCAAAGGCATAAACTTAGATATTAGCATGCTATTTACTTGGATTCAGGGAAACCAACTCATGGATTAATTACATCTATCAAGGATGAAAATAGGACTAACCAAAAGAAGGCAAAGAGAGACAGGGGACATAAAGAGGACAGGGTCCCTCCACAAGAGATATTTTGAGACGTCAAAATAGAGGCTGGGAGGGAGAGGCAGAGACATAGGAAGCAATAGAGGAATAGGGACAGAGGACCAAGATGGGAAGAAACAGAGTGACTCAGACGGAGAGATAGGGAAGGAGAAAGAGGCAGAGATGGAGGGACCAAGATGGAGAGAGACTGGAAGAGCCTGGGAGAGGCAGAAAGAAACCAAGGCAGAGAAAATTAGACAGAAAGACAGGCTCAGGGAAGGATCTGCTGGGGACAAGAGGAGATGGACAGGTGAGATCTGCAGAGAGAGGCTGATGCCATGTCGCTCCTGGACACTCGGTCAGGGAGGCCAGGATATAGACAGACCTCAACTAGCAAATACAGAATAATTCCCCCGGGATACCCACCAGGAGCCCTGGAGGCAGAGAGAAGAGATGAAGGGGGAGTGGCAGACAAGAGATAGGGAGAGCAAAGCTTTCTAATCTGCCCCTGGGACTTAACGACCAGAGAGGGACTAACAGCAAGCAAGCCTCTGGAGCTGGGCTTCCCGGGTCTGAAACCCGACCCTAGGGAAGAGAAGCTGGGTTAACACTGATCAAGTCACACAATCTCTCTGTCCGTCTGTGAGATAGAAATAATAACAGAACAGTACTTTCCTCCCAGGGTTGTGGTGGGAATTTAATAAAATAATACATGATGTGCTTGGAATAGGGCCTGGCACATCCTCAGTGCTGGTGTATGTTAGCTGTTCTGTCCCCCTTTCTTTACCGTCACTGGGCAAGGGAGGGCAGACACGCAGAGATGGGGCAGTTGCCAAATGTTCCCAAGGCCTCTGTTTGAATCTGTGTCCCGTGATCCGTGCCTCCTCCTCCTCCTAGGAGCCCTGCAGGACCCCACCTTGTTCTTCCATTCCATGACTGCCAACATCATCTGTTCCATTGTCTTTGGAAAACGCTTTGGCTACAAAGACCCTGAATTCCTGCGGCTGCTGGACCTGTTCTACCAGTCCTTCTCGCTCATCAGCTCCTTCTCCAGCCAGGTCAGGGAGAGGGTGTGGGAGGGTGGGCATGAAGTGGGCATCCAGGGCAAGGGAAAGGGGCAATCTGCTTTGGGGGCCCAGCAATGCAGCTTCGAGATGGAAGAGGGGGCAGAGACAACCGGAAGGGACAGGGACACTGTGAGCTGGAGGGCGGGACGGGAGACGGGGACTGGAAAACTGAGTATGACGAAACAGGGGGACAGACTATGAGTCAGGCTGTCAGGCTCTCTCCTCTTTTGTCCCTGATTTTTCCAAACCTTCACCTCTGTCTTGGGCAAACTCCTTGCTTGAAGCAATTCAAAGGACACATGAAAATAAGGAACGATATTTGTTTGCCACTTCTCCTTCCTTTTTTTTTTTTTTTTTTAAATGTCTCCCGGATTATAAAGTAACATGCTCCGCTTTAATTTTTTTTAATTTTTAATTTTTTAAAAAAATATTTTATTCATTTATTTGACAGAGATCACAAGTAGGCAGAGAGAGAGAGGCAGGCAGAGAGAGAGAAGGGGAAACAGACTCCCCATCAAGCAGAGAGACCGACGTGGGGCTCCATTCCAGGACCCCAGGATCATGACCAGAGCTAAAGGCAGAGGCTTAACCCACTGAGCCACCCAGGGACCCCCATGCTCCACTTTTTTTTTTTTTAAGATTTTATTTATTTGACAGAGATCACAAGTAGGCAGAGAGTCAGGCAGAGAGAGAGAGGGGGAAGCAGATTCCCCGCTGAGCAGAGAGCCCAATGTGGGGCTCAATCCCAGGACCCTGGGATTATGACCTGAGCCACCCAGGTGCCCCCCCCATGCTCCACTTTTAAAACAAAATAGTATCGTTTCTCTTTCTCAACAAACCTGGAAATACCCCAGTTGTATATTAAGTTTAAAAAATCAAACTGAAAGCGTACTTGGGTGGCTCAGTTGGTAAAGTTTCCAACTCTTGATTTCGGCTCAGATCCCAATCTCAGGGTTGTGAGATGGAGCTCAGGCTTGGCTCAGAGCATGGAGCTTGTTTAAGATTCTCTTTCTCCTTCTTCTTCCGCCCCACCTCCACTTCTCTCTCCCTCTCTAAAAAAAAAAAAAAGAAAGAAAGAAAGAAAAAAAGAAAATTAAACCTCAGAGCACTCTGCCTGTTTATGGTTTTTAACAAGGAATATATGTTGGATATGTGTGTAGGACACAAACACACAAATTCGTGTGACTTTCCTACCAGAGAATCTGCTCCACAAATCTGGAATGGGGCCAGGGATGAGTATCTCCCCCCCCCCCCAGAAGCCCAGCAGGTGATTTCTCTTTTCTCCTCCCACAGAAAATCACAGAGAGAAAACTCTGGAAGGAGATTCACCAGCGTTACTGTTATCCCTAGAAAGAAGGATTAAGAATTTTACGTTGTACTCTCTCCTTTCACACATTCTTTGGCAACTATTTGCAACAAGTTAGGTGTTACATTAATCCTCAGATGATACTAGAAATATGTTTCAAAATAAATATCGTCCGTCCTAAGGAGTCAGTAGGCTCATCTTGCAGAAGCAACAGGTTTTCAACGTTGGGCACAGCAAGGGAGGTGAGGCAAGTGCACAGAGTCAGAGATGTCTGAGCTAAAGAGATCAGCTGGCTGAAGTAGACAAGACAGGTGCAGAGAGGGCACCTGGCTGGCTCAGTTGATCGGTAGAGGCTGGGACTTTTGATCTCAGGGTCGTGAGTTCAGAGACTCACGTTGGGTGAAGGGGTTACTTGAAAAAAAGAAAGAAAGAAAGAAGAAAGAAAGAAAGAAAGAAAGAAAGAAAGAAAGAAAGGGAAAAAGGTCAGGGTGATTAAAGACATAGTAAAGCGAGGCACAAAGGAGAGAGTCGGAGAGGTGAGGCAGGGACCTCATAAGATGTGAGGACGATGAGGAAGATGCAGAAGGAGAAAAATGGGAGACGGACAGATCAAAGGAAACCTAGAATCAGTGAGTGAGAGATGATGACAGAGGGCGACAGAGACACAGGGAGAGGAGATCCCCTCCTCCACCCCAGGTGTTAGGGCCCTGGAAAGCTCCCCTCCCTGGGACCCACAGCTCAGCTCCAGAACGAACTCACAGCCCCTTTCTCTCCCACAGGTGTTCGAGCTTTTCCACAACGTCTTGAAGTACTTTCCTGGTGCCCACAGGCAAGTCTACGACAACCTGCAGGAAATCAACGCCTTTATTGGCCGCGTCGTGGAGAAGCACCGTGAAACCCTGGACCCCAGCTCCCCCCAGGACTTCATCGATGCCTACCTGATCCGCATGGACAAAGTGGGGTTTGGGGGAGGGAAGTGGGAAGGGCCGGGAGGGAGGAAAAGATGGGGGGGTGAGGAGAAGGGAGAGGTGAGAGGAAGGGAATGGGGAAGAAGGAGGGAACAACACAGGGTATGGATGGAGATTGGGAAAAGGGAGGGGAGATGCAGGAGGGAAATGACAGGAAGAGGAAACAGGAGAAAGTCGGGAGCAGAGAGGGGGAGAGAAAGGGGAAAGGCAGGACGCCTGACCCAGGGACTGCAACAGATAACAAGACTTACAGAGGCCTGAAGTCTGGGAGCCAGGGGGAGACAAACACAGCAGAGAGTTGGGAAATGCACTGGAGCCGGGACAGAGCGCAGAGAGACGGGGGAGGGATTCCCGACTGGATGCACAGAGGGCACAGAAAAGTAAACTGGACCAGACGTGTGAGAGCCCCAGAAGCGGGGAGAAGGCGCCCCAGGGACAAGCGTGCAGCAAAGCCCCCCCTCTCCCCCTGTGCTTCCCCTTGGATTCAGGAGAAGGCTGACCCCAGCAGCGAGTTCCACCAGCAGAACCTCATCCTCACGACACTCTCCCTCTTCTTCGCGGGCACGGAGACCACCAGCACCACGCTCCGCTATGGATTCCTGCTCATGCTCAAATACCCCCACATCACAGGTGGGCGGGGCCGGACAGCCCGTGGAGGGCTTTTTTTTTTTTTTTTTTTTTTTTTTTTTTACCCCTTTTGGGGCCGCAGGAGTTGGGGCTGGAGTCCTTCCTGAATGAGGCAGGCTGTGTCCGGTGTTCCTTTCTTATACCAGGGGCACTGCCCGTATTGAATGAGCCCCTAACGAAGCCAGTCCTGTGAATGAACACAGGATGATGGAGGGTCAGCGTGTTCCCCCACTGTTTCCTCCCGTCGCTTAAAGGCAGACTCATCTCTCCGCCCCCCATCCATTCCTTTACTTACCTATTTCTTCGTTAATTAATTTATTTACTTACTCCTCTATAGATCTAGCCCGCCATCCATTTATGTGATTTACTGGTTAATCAGGTTTGTCTATGGGCCATTTATTAATCAACGATGAATGATTCATTAATTCACATATTGAGTGATAAACACATACATACACACATTCATTAATGTTCTTCCATTCATTGATCTTTCCACTCATAAGCTGATTGATTTCTGTATTCATTTATTTATACAGCTTTTCATGGGTTAGTCTGCTGATCTATTCCACTGTTTCATTCCTGAGGACCTAGCTCTGTGTGTCATCTCTAATACACACACAGTAATTATTAGCTCATTTTCAACTCCTTGTAGAGGGAGAATTTTGGCAGGCTTATAGTCTTGAGTTCTTAATCTGAAATTCTATGCAAAATTGTGGTGTGTGTATGTGTGTGTGTGTGTGTGTGTATCTGTGCCCCGTGGGGAGAATTCATAACATTCATTAGATTTCAAAAGGGGAGAATTCTTGCTTCCCCCTCCCCTTCTTCCCCAGGCTCCTTGCTCTGAGGGGTATCAATGACCTAACCATTTATTATGCCTTTTCTCTGGCTTGCTGGGCCATAGAAAGCAATGTGCCTGCTGGAAGGTCTTTTTAAAATGAGGTTCCCCGATCCCACTCATCTGTGCAGAGAGAATCCACAAGGAGATTGACCAGGTGATTGGCCCACACCGCCTTCCATCCCTTGATGACCGAGCCAAAATGCCATACACGGATGCCGTCATCCATGAGATTCAAAGATTCGGGGACCTCATCCCAATTGGCGTGCCCCATATGGTCACCAAAGACACTTGCTTCAGAGGGTACATCATTCCCAAGGTGAGGTCATCTCCGGTGTGACTCATCTCCGCCCTTGACCTGTTTTTGCTTTGGTTTGCTTTGGTTTTATCACTAGGACCCTCATTTTTATTTATTTTATTTTATTTTAAAGATTTTATTTATTTTTTTGACAGAGAGATACACAGCAAGAGAGGGAACACAGCAGAGGGAGTAGGAAAGGGAGAAGGGAGGCTTCCCACAGAGCAGGGAGCCCAATGTGGGGCTCAATCCCAGGACACTGGGTTCATGACCTGAGCCAAAGGCAGATGCTTAATGACTGAGCCACCCAGGGCCCCTTTTTATTTTATTTTATTTTTTTACTGGGTGCACTGAGGAAGGGAATGGCAGTATCTTTTGACCTTGTGACCCTCCCTCAGGGCACTGAAGTATTTCCCATCCTGCACTCTGCTCTCAATGATCCACGTTACTTTGAAAAACCGGATGTCTTCAACCCTGACCACTTTCTGGATGCCAAGGGGGTATTGAAGAAGAATGAAGCTTTTATCCCCTTCTCCATAGGTGAGCTGGACTTCCACTCCCTTTCCCAGACCCCAGAGTGCCACTCCCACCCTGAGACAATCAAGGGGAGATCTTTGCTTTCTGAGCATCAGTGTGTGTGTGTGTGTGTGTGTGTGTGTGTGTATGTATTTGTCAGTTGCTTTACCCACTTTAATCTGTTCCATCTTTACTGCAACCCTAGAGGGGACTTAAGAAGTAAGATCATATCCTAAAGGCACATCTTGGTGAGCTGGACCAGGGAAAATACTTTAACCTCTTTATACCTTGGTATGAAATATCTGTCGAGCACTGCTCTGAGCTTAGTGCTCGGCTGGGGGCTGAAAATAATGCGTGGGACAATTCACGTTCAGACAATTCACACAGTTCCTGCCCCGGGAAATTCACAGTCCAGCAGGGAAGATGGGCACTTATAATCTGGCCACAAAAATAGTCCCTAATGAAATGAGTTGGTGCTTGCAACGTGCTTAGGGCTGCTTGCCACAAAGCAAGCGGTCACAGAAGTGGTGATTATTATCAAGATGAATGGATGAATCGTGATTGTGGTAAGTGCTCTAAAAGGGCCTTTGGGAACACAAAATAGGAAGGACTGACTACTCTTGATGATACATTGGGGAAAACATCCCCTGAAGCCCTGGCCTCTATGCTAAGACGTCAAGGATGAATATCAGTTGGCCTCTAGAAAGAGTGATCCAGGCAGAGGCAACAGCAAGGTCAAAGCCTGCAGGTGGAAACATGATGGCATATTTGAGAAACTAGATGAACCCTGGGAGCTGGAATGTAGATTATAGATTATAGATTATAGATTATATAAGATTATAGAAGGGTAAAGAGCTCAGCTGGGGGGCCATGAAAGCTGGGGGTGTTTGGATTTATCCTGCTGGCGCTGGGGAACCAGAGAGGCTCTTGACATGCTCTGAATTGTCTCTGTCCACATTCTCCACCTTTTGGCCCCTTCTAGAGACAACCCCAATGCCCAGGGTCCTCATCCTTTGGGAGAAAGGAGGACCCTAGAGTCAAGACAGAGATGTAGAACAAGAAGGACAGAGACAGACAGACAAAGAAGGAGTAAGTGCGAAACAGAGAGAGGGACAAGGAGAGACAGAGGGAGACAGTAACAGGGGACGTAGGGACAGAAAGAGACAGAGCGAACATGAGACAATAGAGCGAGGAAGAGGAGAGAGAGAGACAGAAAAGGGGAGAGAGACAGTGTTTCAGATGGAATCAGATGCAAATGGACAGAGACAGGGAGTTTAAAATGGAAGAAAGTGGGCAAAAGAGGAAGGAGACAAGATACAAGCAGAGCAAGAGACTGAGGCAATTTTGCCATGGCGAAAAAGCATGCAAAGGTGTCCCAATAGACAGCCCTAGGGATGAAGAAGACAGGGTGGGAGTAGAGAGTAGAGCCAGGCTGTTCTGGAGAACTGGGTCAAAGAACCAGGTGTAGGAGAACTAGCCTTTAGCTCTGCCCTCGGTATTCCTAAGTTCGTATTTCCTAATTTCTAATGTGCAAAAAGATGTGGACATATTCCCCAGAAACCTCCATGCAGGCCCAATGCCAGGTGTAGGAAATGTCTGGAATGGCCTTTCCAAGGTGACCAGCTTGCAGATAAACAGGCCCTGACATGAAGGACGAGGCTTTCGGTGTCTCTACCTGAGGGCTCCACTCCATGTGTCCTCATTTCTCATCAAGCCCATGCTCTGTAACCTACTGGGGAGCTCTCCCGCCTCTGAGAGTCTGTTGGAAGCCATAGACACCCCTCTCACAAGCACCAGTCCCACTCACAGTTTTAGGTGCAGTTTGGTTTTTGCCCCAAACTCTTTTTTTTTTTTTTAAAGATTTTGTTTATTTATTTGACAGAGAGAGATCACAAGTAGGCAGAGAGGCAGGCAGAGAGAGAGAGGAGGAAGCAGGCTCCCCGCTGAGCAGAGAGTCCGATGCGGAACTCGATTCCAGGACCCTGAGATCATGACCTGAGCTGAAGGCAGCGGCTTAACCCACTGAGCCACCCAGGCGCCCGCCCCAAACTCTTGAAGCCGGTGGCTCTCAGACTGAGAAAAGATGACAACCCAGAGATAGGGAAACACACAGTACCAGATACACCCCCACCCCGCTCCCCAGCAGCCTCACATTCCCCACCACACTCACACTCCATGCCCCACACACCCAGAAGGAAACACAAAGCAAGAACCACCTATTGCATCCTTAGCAGAGGCCAAGTGTTAGTCTAGGAATTTCTACAAATATTCATTTCTTTAACCTCACAATAGCCCTATTTGATGGTTACTCTTCTCCCCATATTAGAAATGAAAGACGTGGGGCACCTTCCCCCTCTCTCTCTGCCTGCCTCTCTGCCTACTTGTGATCTCTCTCTGTCTATCAAATAAATAAATAAAAATCTTTAAAAAAAAAGAAATGAAAGACTTTAAAAATGTCAGAAATGTGCACATGCCTACATAGTGGAGGCAGACAGACAGACAGATACACATACACACACATCCAATCAGAAATGTGTCTTTATTCTCTGGGGGACTGCTAGACCCTCTAGAAATCTAAGAAAAGAACTCTCTCCTGGGGGAAAAAAATGTGCAAGGCCTATATGTTTGCACTTTCAGAGGGCCCGGGAACCCTCAGGAATTACACCCTGAATTGCAGGTTAAAGGCTAATCCCATACACATCTGTTGCAATGGCCATAGATGTCTGGGTTTGCCATGTAAGAGGGCAAGAAACATGCATTGGCTCTGTGCCCAAGCTGGTGATCTTGTGTGTCCACAGGGAAGCGCATCTGTCTTGGTGAAGGCGTTGCCCGCATGGAATTATTCCTCTTTTTCACCACCATTCTCCAGAACTTCTCCGTGGCCAGCCCTGTGGCCCCTGAAGACATCGACCTCACACCCCGGGAGATCGGTGTGGGCAAAGTGCCCCCTGTGTACCAGATCAGCTTTCTGTCTCGTGAAGGGTGCTGAGGGAGGGGGGCAGTCAAAGAATCCCAGGATCATGAAGTATCCCACCTCTGCAGAGAACAGCTCCTTGCCTCTCTCTGGGTCTTCCTGCCACGAAGAGACCCACAGCCAGCCAGCACCATCCCCTCCTTGGTGCCACCGTCCTGGGAAAGTCCTCTCTGCCACCTCATCTCAGCCCATCATTCTCCAGCTCTTGTAAAGACTCGTTGGAAGTGTTTTCTCTCCTTTGTTAACAGAGTTCTGGATGTACTGCGTATATAAAAGCTGGGGGCTAAGAGGGAAGACATGGCTCCCTTCTACCTCCCAAGCCACGGCTTCCTCCAGTGACTACTCCCTTCCTCAGAACTACCACCCGCTCCTAGCAACTGTTTGTGCTCCATGATCTGTGCGTACATGATCTCACTTGAATCTTCCTTCCAGTATTTCCATGGGGGTGGGTGTGATGATCGCGTCCATCTTACAGATGAGTAAACAAAGGCCAGGCACTAGCATCCATTGTCCCAGGTTGTATGGCTAGGAGTGGAAGAGCAAGATTCACACTCCATCTCCCTGGCTCTCAAACTCAAATTCTTCAGCCGGTCCTGCCCAACTAACCCCCAATATATTTTTAAATTATGGTGAAATTAACATAACATAAAATAAAGTGTTTTAAAGTGTATAATTTCGTGGCATTGAGTTCATTCCCAATGTGGTACAACCACCACCACTATCTAGTTCCAAACATTCTCAGCACCCAAGAACAAAACCCTGTACCCATTAGAAGTCACTCTCCATTCCCCCATCCCCTCAGCCCCCAGCAGTCACCAATCTGCTTTCAGTCTCTATGGCTTTGCCTGGTCTGTGTATTTCATATAAATGGAATCATACAATATGTGCTCTGTTGTGTCTGGCTTCTGTCACCCAGCATCATATTTTGGAAGTTCATCCACACTGTAGACCATTGCTGTCCTCGTTTCCAAAGACTCTCTCTACTGCTTCCTTTGGGGCAAGGGTCTCCTCGGCCCACAACTCCCTGGGCTGCATGGGAGCTATGCTGGGGCCTTGGATTCCCCGATAGCACCCTTCAATCCCCCTGACACTCAAATAAACATCCAAAGCCTAGTCAGACGGGGATCCATGCTATTCTATGTGAGACCCATCTAGGGATCTTTCTGGAAGGTGAGAACTTCCTCACTGCCAGGTCAGTTCCAAGAAGGCAAAATATTTGCTGAGGAATGAATGAATGAATGAATGGGTGAATCAGGCAACCCAAAGACACCCTCAACACGGAGCTAGACTTCCCCCATCAGACCTTGTCTTTGTCTTCATATCTCATCTTCTTCTGACGACCAGAATAAGTTTCTGTTCCCAAAGAACACAGGATGTACCAGTTCTGCCTTCTAGCTATTCTCAGTCTCTCATGATGCAATGCCACCCTTTGAGAAAACTGGCCAAGAGCCATCCTTGTGGTGCAACCTTCTCTCACCAACCTCTATGTGTTCCACAGGCTGATGCCACTACCCTACCTACAGGAAGGTATTCCAGGTTCAAGGGCACTGTCTGCTAAGATACCTCCAGGCAGCCAGAGGCCAATAGAAAGCTGGTTTTGGGACCCGTGTAAGATGCTAAACATCCTGGCTTCTGCAGCACCTGCCAACTTTGGGCTCCCTGTTGCTGGAGAGCTCCCAAGAGCTGTCCCAAGGTAGATTTATGACACACCCGCCCCCACCAACCCAAAAAAGTGACAAACAACAGAGCAGCCTCCCTTTAAAGAGGGGCAGCAGGATGGAAAGCAGACACAGCCAGGACCATGATGCTGTCAACTGTCCTGTTTCTCGGTGTCCTCATTGGCCTCTTGCTACTCTGGGGTCACCCAACCTCCCGGGGATGCCTCCCTCCAGGACCTTGGCCTCTGCCCTTCCTGGGGAACATTTTGCAAATAGACCACCAGGGCTTTCTCAAGACCTTCCAGTTGGTGAGTTGGAGAGGGGGAAGGAGGAGGATAAACAGAAGATGGGTGGACAGGTAAGAGCTCGCAAGCAGCAAGGCAGTTGGGGTTCAAACTGTGGTTGGGACTTCTCAGGCCAGCTTGGGGATTACCTTCTTCCAGCCTTGATCTGCCATCTGGCCCAATATGTCCACGAGAGAAGCTTCTGGAATTCCTATAAGAAGGAATGCAGGGAAGGTAGACTGGAGGGAGAAATTATGATGGTAGACGTGAAGCTTTGAGCTGGGTCCTGCAAGGCTTGGGAGGGAGAGGTACTAGAGCTTACATATGAGGAGTCACTGTCATTTTTTAAAAAAGATTTTGTTTATTTATTTGAGGAAGAGAGCAGGGGCCAGGGGAGAGGCAGAAGGAGAAGGGAAAGCAGACTCCCTGCTGAGCAGGGAGCCTGCCTGATGTGGGGCTCTATCCCAAATGAGCCACCCAGGCACCCTGAGTCTCTGCCATTTTTTAAATTTGAAGTTGGGAGAGTTCTTGGAAAAGCTGAGAGATGAGAACATTTGGGGCAAGGGTGTATGAGGGAGGCTTGGAAGAAGCTGCAGAGTTCGGGTCTCCCTTCTTCCTTGATAGGGATTCGATAGGGACCAGTGGTGGTGGTTAGGCTAGACTGGAGGGTGTGACCCAGGTGTAAGGATGGAGACTCTTCTCTTGAGTGAGAGAGTGAGAGCTGGACCCCGCCTCCACAGCTGCAGAAGAAATACGGGGAAGTCTTCACAGTCTACCTGGGACCCCGGCCTATTGTCATCCTGTGTGGGTACAAGGCAGTGAAAGAGGCTCTGGTGGATCAAGCTGAGGCTTTCTCTGGCCGAGGACACATCGCCATCATCGATCCCTTCTTCAAGGGGAGAGGTGAATGGGGTGTGGGGGTTGGGAAAAGACTAGGGGACGCCTCATGTGTCCTCCCAAACTTCCCTCTGTGCCCTCCCAATCAGGTGTGGCCTTTGCCCATGGAAAGTCTTGGAAGGTCCTTCGGCAGTTCTCTCAGCTCACCATGAGAGAGTTTGGGATGGGGAAGCAGAGCATTGAGAAGCAAATCCAGGAGGAGGCTCAGCGTCTGGTAGAGGAGCTCCAGAAATCCCAGGGTGAGCCCAGGGGCAGGGGCAGGGGGTGGATGGGCAGGCAGGGGGTGGGTGAGATGGAGACAGAACGACCCAGAGACAGAGAGATGCAGAGACAAGTTCAAGGAAAGAGAGAAGGAGACAGATAGAAAGAGAAAGAGAATGAAGAACACAGGGACACAGAGAGGAAAAGGCAGAGAAAGCAGACAGAGAAGCAAGTCAGAGGGAAAACCCAGGACCCTGACAAAGATCGATCCAGAAGCAGAAACTGTAAAGGAAAGGACATAGAAAGAAAAGGGTAATAGAGTCAGGGGGAGAGGGCCAAGAAGACGGACATGGAAAGAGAGAGGACGGAGAAGAAGGGGCTGAGTCTCAAACAAAGAGCCAGAGACAAAACCAGAGAAAGACGAAGGTGCACCAAGAGGGTCAGATCCAGACAGAGCCCAAGAAAACCATGAGACAAAAGCCTGAGATGTCCAGGAAAAAAATCATAAGAGAACCAGCAAAGGCAGGCTGGCCGAGGGAAAGAGAAAGAGACCAACCAACCAAGCTGAGATGGCACCGGCCAGGTCAGAGCCTCCCAGAAGCACCATGTAGGGCCCTACCATGACAGAACTCCTGTTCACAGGGGCCTATCTGGATCCCACCTTCTTCTTTCACTCCGCCATGGCTAACATCATCTGTACTATCATCTTTGGACAGTGCTTCAATAACCAGGACCCTGGATTCCTACGGTTGCTACATTTAATGAATGATATCTCCGATCTTTCCAGCTCTTTCTATAGCCAGGTGAAGCCAAAGGTTCCGTGGGGAGTGGGGGTGAGCAGGAATTGGGGTGGGTGGACCCTGGGCAAAAATCAGATGCTTTTTGTCTTAACACTGATGCAAGAAGACACCAAAGGTGATGAGTCAGGCTGAAGGTAGGAAATAGACCTTAGGAAAGGGAGGCCTATGAGAGAGGAAATCCCAGTAGAGGTAAGCATGATTGGGCCAGGGTGTACTCGTTCACACACCACTGAGTGTGTACATATATACTTGTTTGCTCAACTGGGAGGCGCGCCATTCCCCAAGGCCAGGGGGTGAATTAAGCCCTTTAGTTATTGCTGTGCCATGCAGGGCACAGCCTCAATCCTGCAGCACCAGCCCAGAGGGAACAAACTCTGGGACCTCCTTGCTTCCCTGCAGATGTTTGAAGTCTTCTCCGGCATCCTGAAATACTTTCCGGGCATCCACAGGGACGTGTACAGCAAAGTCCAAGAAATTGAAGATTTTGTCATTAAGAACATCCAGAGGCACCAGGAAATGCTGGACCCCAGCGCCCCAAAGGACTTCATCGATTCCTTCCTGGTCTGCATGGACAAGGCAAGGGCCAAGCTGGATGAGGGGTGGGTGGGAAAGAGAGCAATGGGCACACTACTGATATCGAGCTAACTTGATATGTTTGGGTACGATGTATGTGATGTTTAAATGTTGAAATACTTCCCTGCAAATTGGTAAGAAAGCCACTAGCCCACCCTCCCTTCCCATCTCCCAGTCCTTCCTCAGCTTTCCCAGACTCTCCTGGAACGGTGGTCTGAGGTAGCAACTAAAAGACCTAGCGACCACCGGCCCCACACAGCGGTTCTTCGGGACCCTTCTCCACCTCCTCGCGTCCTAAATAGACAGAGGCCTATTACTGTTCTGATTGGTCAGAGGCCAATTTCTGTTCTGATTGGTCAGAGGCCCGTGTCTGTTCTGATTGGTCTGGCAAGTGCGTAGCTGGTTATTCAGTATTTCACTATCACCCCTGGATAGACAACTGCAAAGAGAGAGAGAGACCCAAAGAAAGGTAGCAAAAACCAAAAAATATTAATCCCTAACATGTATGGAGTACTTACAAACATAACATCAAAACAACCCCAGATGATGAACTAAGGCACAGAGAGGTTAAGCTCCTTACCCAAAGACTCCTAACTAGTGAATGGTAGGGCTTTAGTTTGGACGTAGGCAGTTTGGGTCCAGAGCCCACCCTTTTGCTCCACTGTTGGCCTCGAATACGGAAAAAAGGAAATACCAAAAAGAAAAAAGAAAGAAAGAAGAAACTGGCACAGAGTTACATGGAGGTGGGTTGGAAGAAAAGATCTAGAAGCTGAGAATCTTTACAAGGGGAGATGTTAAGGATTGTCTGTTGCTATCCCCAGGAGAGCTCTGATCCTGAGAGCGAGTTTCACTTTAAGAACCTTGTCTACACGGTTGTCTCGCTGTTTCTCGCCGGCACAGAGAGCTCCAGCAACACTCTCTTGTATGGATTTGTACTCCTTCTTAAGAACCCTGATGTTGTAGGTGAGCTGGGCATTGGTGGTCAAAGGCCAGAAAGAGCCGAGGGTCTTGCAGCCATACTGGAGGGTGGTCGTGTGATGGGTGAAGACAGATCACTTCAGTCAGCAAAGATACACCCCTGGAGGGACTGGTAGCTTATTATAAAGTTTTGCTGAGAACAAAGCACTTTGGAGTTGACAGGGTAATTTACAGTTTACAAAATGTTTTCCATTCAGTGAAGCTCCTGTGGCTTGAAAGGTACTTTTATAAAGTACATAAGGTGAATTGTAAAATGCTTCATGGTTTAGGAGGGATGCTCCAATCACGGAGTATCATTCACAAAGCATTTCGCAGTTTACAAAACCACATGACTCTTGACAGAACGCTTTGAGGTTAACAAAGAACTTGACTCTTTGAAGTATATTGCTGATGTGTAGCTAATTAGAAAGGCCCTCATTCAGTTCTCATGCTGACAGTCTGCAGATCAGACTTGGAGAAACTCTTATCTAATCAAATTCCCTTATTTTACAGGTAATCAATTTGAGGGCCAGATTGGGAAAGTGGTTTATTCAAGATCACATAGCAAGTCACTGGGACAAAATATGACACCAGTCCCAGCCATACCCATTATTAGTTAAAAAGAAAAGAAAAGAAAAAGATAGCCTTAAGTGTTGAGTGAGTTTCCACCCACCCATCATTACTCAACTGATCTCCACTCATAACTAGAGTGGAAACATCAGACAAGACTTCTCCACAATGAAGCCACTGACTTTCATTCATTGAAAAATCAATGAATGTTCCTTTCTTTTTTTTTTTTTTTTTTTAAAGATTTTATTTATTTATTTATCAGAGAGAGAGTGAGAGCGAGCACAGGCAGACAGAGTGGAAGGCAGAGTCAGAGGGAGAAGCAGGCTCCCTGCAGAGCAAGGAGCCCAATGTGGGACTCGATCCCAGGACGCTGGGATCATGACCTGAGCCGAAGGCAGCTGCTTAACCAACTGAGCCACCCAGGCGTCCCTGAATGTTCCTTTCATTGAGAAGGAACAATAACCCAACATCTTAGCAAAGAGTTCACAAGACACCTCTTCTCCCCAGTCTGCAGATCATCTTCTGTATGACTTTGTTGAGACCACTGTTACTGACATTCCTTGATGTTACCCCCTCCTTCCATCCTTACCATTTTAAGAGAAAGTCCAGGAGGAGATTGACAGAGTGATTGGCTCACACCATCTCCCAGCCCTTGAAGATCGGGCGAAAATGCCTTACACAGACGCCGTCATCCATGAAATTCAGAGATTCAGTGACATCCTCCCCCTTGGTGTTCCGCGCTGTGTCATCAAGGACACTCACTTCCGGGGATATCATCTCCCTAAGGTGAGACCACAGAATCTTGGTGTAGCCTTATGGTTCATGTCTCTGGTCAATGGATCACAATGGGAATTATTATTTCCAGATTTCTATGGGAAGGAGACAGATTTTGGAAATGTAGAAAAATCTTCTCCCTTCTGTCCTTTTTTTTAAACCTTTATTAGATGTTGGATACACTGGGGGGAACCATATACTTACTGAGGTATGTATTACAATAGAGCTGTTTTTTTTTTTTTAAGCATTTTGTCATCTCTCCTACTTTCCTCTTTCATGAGAAGACATTCAAAGCTTTATTTCTCTTTCTATAATTTCTTTAAGTTTATATGAACATGCACTCCATATATACACAGAATAGATAAGTTTATTTTTTAAGGGTTTATTTATTTATTTTAAAGAGAAAGAGAGAGAAAAAGCCCATGGAGGGAGTGTCAGAGAGAGAGACTTTTCTTTTTTAAGGATGTTATTTATTTATTTATTTATTTGAAAGAGAGAGAGCACAAGTAGGCAGAGAGGCAGGCAGAGAGAGAGGGGGAAGCAGGCTCCCCGCTGAGAGGAGAACCCAATGTTGGGCTTGATCCCAGGACCCTGAGATCATGAGCTGAGCCAAAAGCAGAGGCTTAACCCGCTGAGCCACCAAGGCGCCCCAAGAGAGAGAATCTTAAGCAGACTCTAGGCTGAACACAGAACCTGACACAGGGCTCAATCTCACTACCCTGAGATCACAATCTGAGGTGAAACCAAGAGTTAGATGATTAACTGTGCCACCCAGGTGCCCCAATTCAATTCATATTTATCTATCACTTTGAAACTTGTGTTTCCTTCCTTCCCCTCATGTCTTCATGTGCAAATCATTGCAATGTGCAACTTATCTTTTATTGTATGTTTGTGTGTGTGTGTCTTTCTTTTCATAATATAACAATAGTATGCTGTTAGTATATTTTCAAGTCAATACCTATGGTTCTAACTCATATTTTCTGTGGTTGCACAGATTCCCAAGCACAGATATACCTAAGGGTAATATCTAATCACCTAGTGGGCACTAACCCATGAGAATTTAGGCATACTTCCTTTTAGTGCATGTTGCTTTATTGCAGTTGGCAAATATTGCTTTTTTAGAGATTGAAAGTTGTTACAGCTCTATTGTAATACATACTTCTGTAATGTAATGTGTTCTCCATTGAGCATGTATTTTGCTGCCATTTTTCCACCAACCTTTGCTCACCTCATGTCACTGTGTCATATTTTGGTAATTTTCAAAATATTTCAGATTTTTTCATTATTATTATGTTTTTTATGATGGTCTGTTATTGGTGGTTTTCTGAGATGGAATCTACTCTTGGGGAACCTGTTGTTAAGATTATTGAAATGACAACAAAGGATTTAAAATATCACATATTCTCATACTCATGTGCTTTTATGATAAAGTGTTGGTAGGATTTGAGAGGACTGATTCCAATTTTGAAAGAAGTTGGGTAAAATGCTATCCAACAGCATCACATGCTACAAAATTCTTTGTAAAAGGAAGAGTCAATCAATGAGGCAGACTTCATTTTTGTCTTATTTTGAGAAATTGCTCACAACCAGAGGCATGTATCTGGCTTAGTCAGGTAGAGCATCTGACTCTTGATCTCAGGGTCATGAGTTCAAGCCCCACACTGGGCATACAGCTTACTTTAATAAAAAGAAAATAGAAGAAAGGGAGAAAGGAAGGAAGGTAGGAAGGAAGGAAAAAAAGGGAGAAAGAAAGGGAGAAAGGAAGGAAGGAAGAAACAAAGGAAGAAAGAAAGAAATTACTACAGTCATTCCAACCATCAGCAACTACCTCCCTGATCTTTTGGCAGCCGTCAACACTGGGTGAGACCCTTCTCAGCGAGATTATGACTTGCTGAAAGCTCAAATTATGATTAACATTTTTTAGCAATAATGTATTGTGAAATTAATTGTAATTATTAAATATTTTCCCAGACATAATGCTTTTTGCTCACCTAATAGAGTATAGCATAGTGTAAACATAACTTCTATATGCACTGGTTAATCAAAAAATTCATTTGATCCACTTTTTGCATCACCCATGTTAGTGCTGTGGTCTGGAACAGCAGAGCCAAATGTGAAAATTTCAGTCGATGGATTATGGAGAAGTCCGAAGGGTCTTGGAGGAAGAGGGGATGGGTGGGGTAGTTGGTGGGGATACCTAGAAGGCTTGGGACACAACTATTAACCAAATGGGGCAAAGTTACTCAAAATATCAGCCATCAACTGTAGAACCATACAAAGGATGAAGCTATTGTTAATCCATTGTGGATGTACCATCATTGATTCAGCCGCTCCTTGTTCATGCCCATTTGGGTCCTCTTGGCTTTGACACCCTCTTAGGGCACCACTGTGTATCCCTTCTTGAGTTCTGTCCTCCATGACCCATGCCACTTTGAGAAGCCAGAAACGTTCCACCCTGGCCACTTCCTGGATGCGGAGGGCAACTTCAGGACGCAGGAGACCTTTATCCCATTCTCCCTAGGTAAGCTGAGACCTTACCCACATTTTGAGAACTCCTGCTCACCACCTGCCCTTTGGGTGACTTTCTCCCTTTGTCTAACCCCAAACATACAGTGAAGATTTTTGAAAAAGATGAGGATTCGGAAGAAAAGAAAAAGCAAGAAATCTACAGAGACATAGAAGGTGTGGGAGAAGGAAAAGAGGGGGTATAATAGGGAAGACAGAGACTTAAGTCAGTGACGGAGATGAAGTAAAAGATAAAGACACACACATGCTCTCACATTCTCACACAAAGAACAGACAAATGAGGGATCCATTATTGAGCGTTCTGCCATGTGCCAAGAATTCAGAAAGGCATTTGAGCTTTTCTTTCAAAATAAAAAGAACTTTATTATTTTTTAAAAGGTTTTATTTATTCATTTGACAGACAGAGATCACAAGTAGGCAGAGAGAGAGGAAGGGAAGCAGGATCCCTGAAGCAGGCTCCCTGCTGAGCAGAGAGCCTGATGCAGGGCTCCATCACAGGACCATGGAATCATGACCTGAGCCGAAGGCAGAGGCTTAAACCACTGAGCCACCCAGGCGCCCCAAGAACTTTATTGTTTATTTCTGATTTTTATACAAACAAGGAGGCAATAAAATTAAAGTAGAAATCACCTGTAATTTACTGTCAAAATCAGACTTTAACAAAAAATTGAATAGGCTTTATTAACAGATTCATGAATTGGGAAGCATCCCATCTAGCAAGTAGAGAGGAGCTCCAAAACCCAGACTTGTTAATATCACAGAGGATATCCTTCTATATTTTCTGTTAAACATATGCACACACACAAAGGTAGGTGATGGGTAGACAGATAGATAATAGGTAGGTAGATAAAAGGAAGGTAAGATGAAAAAGAGAGCACGGGGATGCCTGGGTGGCTCAGTTGGTTAAGCCGCTGCCTTTGGCTCAGGTCATGATTCCAGGGTCCTGGGATCGAGTCCTGAATCCAGCTCCTTGCTTGGCAGGGAGCCTGCTTCTCTCTCCGCCTCTGTCTGCTATGCACTCTCTCTCTGATAAATAAATTAAATCTTTAAAAAAAAAAAAAGAAAGGAAAAGAAAAAGAGAACAGTAGGGATGGGAAAGAGGAAAAGGAATTGATTTATTTCTTATTTGCCAGTTGTTGAAATCCAAGCCCCAGACTAGAATGAGGCCCAGGGGGGACCTAGGGCAAAAAATATAAGGAATATTCACTCACTGTGGTAGTTGTACAAGTGCCTTCGTTCACCTATCAATTAATTCAATTTTTAGCCACTGGCTTGAAATTTATCATAGGCTAACATTTTAAATCTCCTTAGGTCTATTCCTGGCTTACTTATACTGACCTATATCCACACTGGTTCACGGACGTGTCTTTTCTAGCTATACCATACTATTTGAATTATTATACCTGTGTAATAAGTTCCATTATTTTACAGGGTCTAACTCCCTCCATTACCCTTCTTTCCCACATAGTTACATGGTCATTGTAACACATTTTGTTTTTCTTCCAAGTACTCTTTAGAACTTTTTTTCAAATTCTCAAAAAATCCCACTGGAATTTTATTGGGATTAACTTAAATTTGCAGATTCATCTGGACAGCTTTGACAACTTGAGAAATTTGAGATATGCCAGACAAAACTAGAGTGTGTGTCCACTGAACCAACTCTTGTATGATGTGGTGGCATCTCGGGCTTTTGTTTTCTTAATCAAGTTTTGCATATTTCTTGCTAAATTTATTTCTAAGACACTCAAGAGGAGATAGTGGCTCTTGTTCACAGAGCCTCTTTGTCTCCCTCAACTCAGTGTTCCATAACCAAACGACATAGACTAGTTGTATTCTAGAAAATTTGCTGCATATGGGATCCCACCCAGGCTCCAACTAGATGGGACACTTCTGTGGTGGTTGACCCCAGCTTGCAGGGAGAAAGGAGAGGCAGGGGTGATTTTCTGAATGTTTATCAAGTATGACGAGGCCCACCAACCAATTGAGACTGTCACTGGTTGGGGTATGGGGACTGGGTCTGGAAGGCTCATGCCATTAGTGCTGATTGCGGGTAGGTCCAGGGGCTTGGAGGAGACCAAGGTGATCAGAAGAGTGGGACACTTAGAAGGTCAGAGCAGCGGCTGCACATTGAGAGTTCAGAGTAGTTCTATATTTTATTTTTTTAAAAGATTTTATTTATTTATTTGACAGAGAGATCAGGAGTAGGCAGTAGGCAGAGAGAGAGGGGGAAGCAGGCTCCCTGCTGAGCAGAGAGCCCGATGAGGGGCTTGATCCCAGGACCCTGAGATCCTGGGTGGCTCAGTGGGTAACCACCCAGGCATCCCCCAGAGTAGTTCTACATTTTAATAGCCTGTTAAGTAGAGGGGCCCGCCTCCTAGGTATGGTCCAGACCCAAGACCTCAGAGGCTTCAGTTCCCCTCTACTTCTCTCTCATGATTCCTCATATCCAGGGCATGCTTGCAAGATTTTTTCCACTATTTGCACATTTTCTCAAAACATCAGCTGAGCTGAGAATATACTTAACTAGAGATATCACAGAGAAAGAACTCTTAACAGGCAAAGACTGGGGACCAAGAGAGACAGAGGAGGACACCATAGAGGACAGGCTGAGACACGTGGGACCAGATAGAAACAGGCATGCACGAATACACTGGTGTTGCCTGTGTTGAGGACGACAAGAACAGAAGTACCTCATATGTAAATTTGTGTAAATGAGCACGCAAATGTCCCAGGAGAGTGGGGGTGGGGCAGCTGAGTGCTCCTGAGGGCTCCCCCAATGACACAAGTCCCCCTCACACCCTCAGGAAGACGCTTCTGCCTGGGTGAGAGCCTGGCCCGCTCGGAGCTCTTCCTGTTCTTGACCTCTGTGCTACAGAACTTCACCTTGAGATCTCCCAAGGCCCTGGAAGATATTGATATCACTCCCCGGAGGAATGGGCTGGGAAAAATGCCCCCTGAGTTCCAGCTCTGCTTCCTGCCCCGCCAGGGAGTGGCACCAAGGTTGTAGATCCCCTTGGAGCTCTTCCTTCTAGCCCCCACCTCTGCCCACAGGCAGTCTGTGGAGGCCTCCTGACTCCTCCCTGCTCACTCTCCCCTGGGGAAAATCCCTTCTGTAATCTCCTCTGTTTGCATACTGTCTTCACCCTTCATCCCTAGATGGCCTGCCCTGTTGATGGAGGGTAAAACCTTGGCCTTCAGGGCCATGAAATACCTTCAGTAACTTGGTGTCATCACCATCCATTGTGCAGTTGGGGAAACGGAGGCCCACACCTATACCCAACCACCCCTAACCCTCCTGTTCTTTCTCTGAGTTGAAAAAGCCACTGTGGCCCTCAGCCTCTGGGCTGTGTACTTTAAAACACCTCCCCTATTTCTCTGCTCTTATCCACGAAAACCGAGATCAAAATAAAGTTCTACTCTTTCTGGACCCAACGGCTATCTTGCTACCATGCCTCTTGTTTTTCCTTTTCTTTTCTTCCTTTTTTTGGGGGGGGGGGGGCTAAAATTCACATAACAAAATTAAACACTCACCATCTTAAAGTATACAATTCAATGGCATTTTGTACAATCACAGTATCATGCAATCATTGTCTCTGTCCAGCATCCAATCATGTTCTTCGCCCCAAAAGGAAACACTGTACTTTTGAGGGCTGAATAATATTCTGCTGGATGGAAATACCACGTTTGGTTTATTCCCCCATCAGGTGATTGGCACGTGGCTTGTTGACACCTTTTGGCTCTTGTGAACAGTGCCGTTGTGGACATCTGTGTGCAGGGTGGCCTTACGTTTGTTTTACTCTCCACTGGGAATGGAAGGCAGGTGTTCTTCCATTTCTGCCTTCGGACCTGAGGCTCTGGAAGGATGGGGCCAGAACTCCCCTCCCAGATGCTCCTCCAAAGTGGCATTGAAGATTCCATGAGACAGTATGTCCAGAGTGGCTAGAACATGGCTTGGCACCAAGCAAATAGCCCTGAAGTGTCTGACAAGTAAATAAATCCTCCAGGAGGTGACGTCATTGGCCTGAAGGCAGAGCCTGACATACCAGAGTCCAGTGACTCTCCAGGCTGAGCTCTTGACACTGGGGTGCTGTGGAGAGGGGGTGCCTGTCCATTCAGCCCTGTGCCTCGGTTTCCCTCCTGTCCCATGCTGAGGGGCCATTCAAGGCATGTCTGGAGTAAGGCTGTTGCAGGGAGAAGCATGGGAGGGGTAGCTAGTTCCTATACCCACGAGGATGGATGTGGGGATAGGGGGTCCCAGTCAGCCAGAGTAACGCCCCTTCCCTGTCCCATCCTCTCTGCCTCAACCCCAGACACGTGCTTGGTCCCAGTGCTCAGGAGAAGGGAGGCAGTGTTCTGGGGTGGGTGGGGGCTTACTGCATCTCTGATTATGGTCTTTGGACAGTCTGGGTTATACCTTCACAGCTGAGGGATGGGTCACGGTTGAGGTCACATGTGGAGCTAACCAGTGTTTCTTCCCTTCCCTAGGGAATTGGGGCCATGAACCGTAAGACTCAGGCTCAGCTGCGGCAGGTGGCCAGAAGGAAAGCTGTGGAAGCTGATTTGTGTGGGATGGAGGTTGGTCAAGAGCCATTGATGGGCCAGCCCAGGCATCCTCCAGTAGGGGTGAGATTGGGTTGCTGGCACTAAACTCATGGGGAATCAGTGGGAGTGGAAGATGGAACAGAGAGAGCCAGGTAGAAACTACTGCCTTTTAGAACCTTGCCTTGGAAGTCTGGTATGCATTCCACTGGCCAGGGCAGCTACAAATTCCACCCAGATTCCAGAGGAGGAGAAAGAAGTGACATTGAATAACCAACAATTCACATACTTAACAAAGCAGGAGACCATCAACAAACATGTACCTATTTACAAATTACTACTTAGGGTACCCAGGACCTTACACTGTGTCAGAGACTTTGCCTCTTGTCAGTAATTTATTTTAAATTATGTATCAGTCTATTTATCTTTCCAAAATGTAAAGTGTTTTGCAGTTGAAGAGCACTTTATAATTACAGAGGTATTTGATGTGGACAGATTATTTTGCATTTAAAAATATTGTTTGCCTTTAGCAAAACTCTTTGAGGCAGAGTGTTCTGTAGTATACAGAACTCCTTGTTGTTTACAGAACATTCTGTAGTTTTTAAGTAGTTTGACATTTACAAAGCACTTTACCACTTACAAAGATTCCAAATGGCACATGGGATAGAGTATTTGTAAACACTGCACGTGGTCTATACAGCATTTTGTAACATAAAAATTTTTCTGTTTACAAAAGATCTTAGCAGAGTGGCAGGGTGCGTTGTAATAAAGTGATTTTTTTCCATTTGACAAAGTGCATATTTAGTAATTCCTTTGTAGCATTCACAGAGAAGTTGTCATTCATGAAGGGCTTTATTTCTACCTATAGTACAAGTCAAAATAGAACAGCACTTGATCAAGGTTGAAAAATAAAGCCCTTGGGCAGTTTACAAATCCTCCAGGTTTCATCTGATGTTAGGATGCTGAGATGGTGATTAGGCAGCAAATCAGGGAGATGTCTCTGCCCAATGGGAACTGACATCAAGTCGGGGAGAAAATTAAAAAATAAAATCATAGCAGACAGTGATGAGCGCTATGAAGAGAGCTCAGAACTGATGAAGATAGGAAATGAATAGGAAGAAGTGGGGAGCAAATTCAGAGCAACAGTGTTCAGTCACAGAACACTGCAAAAGACCTCCCAAACCAACCAGCTATTTATAAGGTGCTTTCCTGCTTACAAAGCACTTTTGAAGTCACCATCACACTTGATTCTTAAGATAGCTTTGGGAGACGAGTAAATATTATGAGTAAATATCATAAACTATTTTTTACTTATTATTTTTTTAGAGAGGGCGGGGGGAGGGCCAGAGAGAGAGAATCTTAAACGGGCTCCATGCTGGGCTTGTGGCTCAATCCCACGACCCTGAGATCATAACCTGAGCCAAAATCAAGAGTTGGACGCTTAACCAACTGAGCCACCCAGGTGTCCCATAAGTTGCATTTCTTTTCTTTTAAAGATTTGATTTATTTAGGGCAAGATTTTACTTCTTTAGGACCCCCCTTGGGTCCCCTCCCTCCTTGGGATCTTTGTATGATCACTGTTGTCACTCAAAAAACCTTGCTTTGTTGCTGCCCACTAAAAAATATATAGATATAGATGATATAGATATAGATATAGATATCGATATAGATATAGATATAGATATAGATATATTTACTTACTTATTTGAGAGGGAGAGCGAGCAAGCACAAGCAGGAGGAGGGGCAGACAGAGGGAGAAGCAGACTCCCCGCTGAGCAAGGAGCCCGATGTGGGCTCGATCCCAGAACCCTGGGATCATGACCTGAGCCAAAGGCAGATGCGTATCCAATTAAGCCACCCAGGCATCCCTGGAAATTGGGTTTAGGTAAGGTCATGTGGGTGGAGCCCCCAGGGTGAGATTAGAGCATTTATAAGAAGGGGAAGTAGAATGCCTTGGTGGCTCAGCCAGTTAAGTGTCCAACTCTTGGTTTTGGCTTCAGGTCATGATCTCAGGGTTGTGAGGCTGAGCCCCATGTTCGGCTCTGAGCTCAATGCAGAGTCTACTTAAAGATTCTCCCTCTCCCTCTGCCTCTCCTCCCCGTGTGTGCCCTCTCTCTCTCTCTAAAATATATAAATGAAATCTTTTAAAAAAAGAAGAAGAAGAAGACGAGGAAGAGATAGCAGGCACCATGTACCCTCTCCCCACCATCTGACAATAGTGGGAGAAGGCAGTGTCTGTAAGCCAGAAGCTGCTCACTGAGAAAAGGATCCATCAGCATGGATCTTGATCTGGGACTTCCTATCCTCCCGAACTGTGATAAATAAATGTGTTTAACCCACACGGTCTGTGGTTTTTTTGTTATGGCAGGCGGAGCTGACTACAACATGTACCAGGCTCATACCTACTCTGATAAAATAGGCTATACCCTTGAGGATTGACTGCACCCAACAGCTCACTTGTTTGCATGGCCATGGTCAAGGTTCCACCTGTATCCTAGCTACCCAGTTTACCTAGTCTCCACTGTTTCATACTTATTATGGCTTTACCGTTTACATGGCTCAAGTTATGAGAACAGAACAACACAGAAAGGACCCCCTTGGCAAGCTCACCTAAGTTCACCTGAATGCACTTTGACCATCACAGTCCAGGCCAAGGAAACTGGAGGCATGTGAAGTCTTAGAAGCTCCTGAAACGGTACCAGCTCTCAGAATCTGTCTAGATTCCTTGCATGGTTCCCTCCGTGGAGGAGAGGACAGGGCACATAACAGCCTGAAAGACACAGAACGGATAGCCAGTAGGTGGGAGGCAGGTCCTGGGTGCTCGCCCAGTGGAACACACTGTTAACTTCTATCCACTTGGATGACTATCTTCATGCAGCTCAGGGCTATCGCAAGATGTATTCTTCTGGAAGCAGATTCTTGAAAAGCCCCCACCCACCAGACCCAGACTTCCCTTCCCAGCCTCCCCCCCGCCCCCCGCCCCCGTCCCCGCTGCCCGGACCCTGAGGTTGCAGCCCTTCTCCTGCAGGGGGCGCATGAGCCGCGTTACCGGCCCCACGGCGCGCGGGCACGCGCTGCGGTCCTCCCACCGAATCTGCCTTCTCTGCAGCCCATCCCGCGGCTCCTGAATGCGTTCTCTTCTCGGAGGGGCCAGATCTGTGGATGGATGGGGAAGATTGGCTGCAGTTTTGTTTCTAAAGGAAACAGTGTCAACAGCAGGAGCCAGAACTGAGATTATGAAATCAGAGGTCCTGCGTTGTCGGGAATGGGCGTGGGCGTGGACGGCGGGGTGCGGGAGAGATGGGGGGCAGGTGAGAGATAAGGGGGTGCGAGAGAGCCGGGAGGATGAGCAAAGGGAGGAGGGGCAGGAGGAAAAGAGAGGGTCAGCTGCCTTCACCCCTGCCCACCTCTCCAGCCCCTGCTCAGGCCTCCTCACCTCTCCCCTGGAATGTTCCAGTAGCCTGTTGTCTGCATTTAAGTTGTCTGTCCCTTAGTATTTATTGTGGAGCAGCGGGAAAACAGCAAAAACTAAGACGGCCTGGGGCTCGTGCGGTCACAGAGCACACAGTCGGGTTGGAGAGAGAAACCCGTAGTCAGGAGCAGCAGTCCAGTGGGGTCAAGGCTGGGCTGGGAGGCAAGGCAGAGGGCTGGGGCCCAGATAGCGAGATGCCAGGGCGTTTGGACAGCCAGCCTCTCTCTGTTCCTTCATCCCTCCTGTCTCCTGTCACTGCCCATCCCTTCCCACCCACCCCCCACCCCGGTTTCCTCAGAGGTAACTCCTGAGCTGAGCGGTAGTCTCATTCCCATCCTCCCCAAGCTGAGGGCTAGGATGAGAGTCCATGAGCTGTGTCAGCAGGGGTGAGACCTGGACAGAGGCCCACCTGCCTGGGGAACACCTGTCTCCCTCATCAGACTCTTGATGTGGCTCAGGTCATGATCTCAGGGTCATGAGATCAAACCCTGTGTTGGGCTCTGTGCTCAGCAGGGTGTCTGCTTGAGAGTCTCTCTCTCTCTCCTCCCTCCTTCCTTCCCTCCCCTGCTTACACGCATGAATGCTCTGGCTCTCTCTCAAAAATATTTTTTTTTAAAAAAGGGGGAACACGAAAATCAAAATCTCTCCCCTCGTGAAGGCTGCAGATGCTGACAAAAAGCAAGCAGCCCACTAAATAAATACAATGACTTCAGCTGGTGATAAACACCATGAAGAAAATTATACTAGGAACTATGGAAAATTAAACTAGGAATTATGCTGGATACTACCTGATGGGGGCTGCTGGAGATTGGGTGGTCAGGGAGGGCTTCTTGGAGGAGGTGACTTCTGAGAGTCAGCTGTGGGAAGATGTGGGGAGAAGCAGTCCTGGCAGAGGGCACAGCAAGGGCAAAAGGCTTGAGGCAAGAGCTCATGATCAATCCCTCTTCCCATCCATATAGCATCTCCAGGAACAGAGAATCTCATTGTTTTGTTGTGATTGTTTGCTTCGTCTCTGTGGAGTTCCATCCTTTAGAACAGTGCCCAACATGTAGTAGGGTTCATAATAACCATGTTGGGAATAAATTAGAACTATGCCTCCCCACTATACCTATCCAAAGACATGAACTCAGCTTCTCCCAGGGGGAATGATGGAGCCCCATGATGCAAGATCATTTGGGGATTTTCAGAAGCTCCTGCCGTCAATCTTTGGACTCCAGGCTAAGAACTCTCACTTTCAAATTGGGGGGACACGTCTTTAGGGTTCCCAGCTCTCTCTTGGGAGTGGAGAACTTAAAATGGCAGATTGGAGGGGCGCCTGGGTGGCTCAGTTGGTTAAGAGTCTGCCTTCGGCTCAGGTCATGATCCTGGAGTCCTGGGATAATGTCCTACATCGGGCTCACTGCTCAGGGAGTCTGCTTCTCCCTCTGACCCTCTCCCTTCTCATGCTCTCTCTCTCTCTCTCTTTCTCTCTTAAGTAAATAAGTAAAATCTTTTTTTTTTAAATGGCAGATTGGGGCCAGATTGCCTGGCTGCCAGCCCCTGACTCCTCCTAGCTGGTGACTTTGAATTAGCCCTCTGCATGCCTCAGTCTCTTTCTCTGTGCAGTGGAGATCGTAGTTGTCCTTACCGGGTGGGGTTGCTTTGGGACCAGGTGGGTGTGTGCCCAAGTGCTGAGACCATCCTGGGACATAGTCAGTACTCTAGAAGTGTCAGCTGGGGCCCTTGTCATTGAGGTTTGTGATTGGGATTCCAAGAGATCTGCTCTATCAGGGCCTGACGTGTAACATAAACTAGAAAAATAATGTCTCCTGTCTGCTGGCTGCTCACAAGACTTGACCAGCTCTCCAGCCCTTTGATGGGACTATCTCTCTGGTCCCTGACGCCCCTCTGTTTCTGCTTCAGGCAGGTCCTGGGATCCTTCCCTGGACTCCTGCAGCTTTCTGTGTCTCTGTGTCCCTCTCCCTGACCTTCTGTCTCAGGCTCTCAGCATGTGTGTGACTCCCTCCTCTGCAGCTCTATTTCTTGCTTCTCTAGATCTCTCCTTGTGTCCAGCTCTCTCTCTCTCTGTCTCTGTCTACACATCTCTGAGTGAGTGTTCCTTAGGTCTGGCTCTTCCTTTCTCTGTGTCTTTCCCTCCAAGGGTCAGTCTCTATCTTGTATGTTTTTCTGATTCCTTCTCCCTGTTGCTCTGGGTCCTAGTTGACCCCTCCCTCCCATCCCTTTTCCCCAGTCTCTCTCTGATACTCTGTCTCTCTCTTTCTGTCCCATGCCACTCTTTCCCTCTTTTGTTTTTTGTCACTCTGAGATCACTTTCTTTGCTCCCTTCTTACTGACACATGTCCTTTGCCCAGATCCTTCTCCTTCTAGCTGGAGGGGGCTGATTATGTAATTGTTTGTTATGCATAGCAGCTGACTGTGGGGGATGAGGAAGAGGCCAGGAAGAACATTTTCTTTCTTCTCACCCTTCTTAGTTCTCTTTTTTTCTCAGTCCACCAACCCAGCCTCACAGATGCTCTCCCAGCTCATTCTCCCTGGATTGGGTGCAGAGATCAGATAACTGCTTCCCCCAGCCTAGAAACAGAATAAACAGGTCAGAGGCTACAGTCATGGGGAGCTTCCTGAAGGAGACAGGCAGGCAGGCACCGGGGCTCTCTCCCAGCTCCTAGGAAAAGTGCCAAGCTGTGCAAACAAGGTGGTAATGGAAACTTTGGGGAACCATCCAATTCAGCTCAGTTAAAAGTCTGAGCACAGAAGGAAGGATGGTGGAGGCTACCCCAGCCCACTGGGGGCTTCAGCAAGGGAGACAGTGCTTTGGGTTCTTAGCTCTTCCTGGAGACTCTTGGTCACCATGGTGCTCCTGAAAATTCGGTAGGTCTCTGCTCCACCCACTGAAAACAACAGTAAGTAGCTACCTTCCCAAACCTCCATTTCAGCAACAGAGACACCCCCTCCCGACACTCCACTCATAGTCTCCCTCCTTCTTAGATACCTACCAGCTGGTCCCATCCCCAAACCTTCCCCACACAGAGGACCCCCAGGCAAGTCACGGGTGGGAGAGAGTTTCTGGAAGGACAAAGAGGCATGCTAATCCTAAGTCTGCCCTTGAGAGCTCAATAACCTGGGTGAGTCTCAGTCTGTTTGTGTGGAAAATGGGAATGATGCACAAGGACGTGGAGGTCCATCAGAGTATGACAGTCACGAATTTAGCACAGTGCTGGTGTACAGAAGAGGCTCAGGGATGGGCAGTCCCCACCTCTTCTCCCTGCTAGTCCAGCACCCAGCGACAGTCCTGCCCACGCCCTGCCCCCTACCATACCCTACCCGAAACCTTGCTCAGCCTCCCTGCCCTAGCCATCTGCCCCACTTACAGCAAATTCCTCCATGAGAACAGATTTCAAAGGGCTGAGGAGCCTCGGTTAGAGAGTAAGTTGGTTGTTGAATGATAGTACTGGCACCGTGCTGATGGCTTTCAATACATTTAGTCTGTACAAACCTCCAGGTTTGGCAAGGGAGGAACTGTTATGGGTATTCTCATTTTATGGAAGGGGAAAATGGAGGTTCAAAGAAATTAGGTGTCCTGTTCCAGAACCCACTCACCAAGAAAGGAGCAGAGGCAGAATGCAAACCTGATTCTCCCTGACCCTAGAACGTCCATGACCTCGGACATGTTCTCAGAGGACAAACGTGGAGGATGCCTATGTTAGCGAAGGAGGAGTGCAGGGGTGAAGACACTGAGCGGCGAGCTCAGAGGAGACTACAAGTTACGTAAGCTCCACAGCCATGGCGGGCTCCCACATGGGATCCAACCCCCAGGGATTTTAATCCAAAGGTATTCAGGTTACCAAAGAAGCTGAGTCTCTGTAGCCAGGGCCCATGGCCAAGGACGGTTCCTTGTTCCTGGGGACCTGGAGATCTGAGACGGCCTCACCCTCTTCCTGTTTACCGCGTGTCCATCCTGGTGAGCTTTATCGTCTGGAAGCATGTGAACAAAACCAGCACGATGCCCAAAGGATTCACCTCTGCTGTGTCCGGGAACCTGTCTAGGACCCCACTTCCTATCCCAGACCTTCCTAAGGATGAGTATGTCTGCCAAATATCAACTCTGTTGTTTGCTGATTGCTTTTCTTTTGTTTCCTTATTGGCCCTGGGTCGATCCCCACGGCAGATGCCATGTTAATTGTTCCCTTACATCCCTTTATCCCTTCTTTCTTTAGTAATAGAATCTCTGAATTTGAGCTCAGCTCAAGCCCATCTATGGTAAATCAACTGGGCATCCAACTCTTGGTTTAGGCTGGGGTCGTAAAACCAAGGTGGTGAGATCAAACCCCATGTTGGACTCTGCCCTTAATGGAATCTGCATGAAATTCCTTCCCCTCCGCCACCCATCCCACCTGTTCCTCTCCCTGCTTGCCCTCTGTCACTCTCTCTCTAAAAATAAATAAATAAAATCTTAAAAAATAAAAAACCTTTTCAATTGAGTTATTTCTTTTGCTATTCTAAATCTTCATCATACTGTATTTTTAAAGAAATTGATTAGTTAGGCAATGAGAAAGGAGTCATCTTTGTTCTTTACCAAGACTTTATAAAACAGTATGGTTACCCTATTATTGACAGATTCCAGAAACTGAGACCAAGAGGGTTAGGTGACTTCCCAATGGAGAAAAGGTAGAGTGGAAATTTGAACCCAGAATGTCTGATTCCTAATGCAATAGTCTAAAAATGATTTTCAGCTGCCTCCCACATCCCACCAAGACATGTTGAACCAGGGGTTGAGCTGAGACTGGAAATATGAAGAAAGAGGGATGGCCCCAGTGGATTTCCCTGTATGAATTCAATCCATCTTTATTCAGGTGGGAGATTAGAGGTTATATAACAACCCCCCAGATAAAGCAATATCCTCTCTAATGGCATCCAAACCCGGAAAACTTAAATCTCAGGGTATTCAGATTTCTGCACAGCTGATTTCCCAGAACATATTTAAGCAGAATCTGGTTCCCTGGACACAACCCTTCAACCTGACACCATGGAGCTAGGAGGGGCTTTCACCATCTTTCTGGCACTCTCCTTGTCTTGTCTACTCATCCTCATCGCCTGGAAACGGAACAGCAAGGGGGGTAAGCTGCCCCCTGGGCCCACACCAATACCCTTCCTGGGGAACGTGTTGCAAGTCCGTACTGATGCCACTTTTCAGTCTTTCATGAAGGTAAGTCTGACTACTCCTCTCACAGAGCTGGCAACAACTAATTCTGTAGACACATGTATAACTTTGTAACATCTAAAACATAGACTCTTAGAAACATAGACCTTATAAACCTTAGACTACTAAAATTCCAGAATCTTAAACTCATGGAAACACAGACTCCTGGCACACTGGAACTTACGACTCTCATATCTGAGAACTTCAGAATCACAATACCTTACACCCTTAAACACAAGAACTCGTGCACTGTGATGGACTTAGAACTTTGACACTCAGTATCATGAAATCTCAGGGTTCCAGAAATTGAGCATTGCAGAGAGAGAAGCATAGATCTTGGAGTCCAGTTCATCCAGGTCCACCATTTTACAGATGATGAAACTAAGGCTTGTGGAGGCACTGGGCGGGGAGGTCTTGCCCAGGATCACAGGACCCAAGGCTTCTGTACCTTTTGCTCAATAGTCTAAGCCCAAGACTCACCTTTATCTGTTATTCCTATATCTGTACCCTCTTGAAATTTCCACCCTAAAGTCCTTGATTGATATATACTTGGTCCTCCACTCAGCTCCCTCCAATTATATCTTCCTTTGCTCACAGCTTAAGGAGAAGTATGGTCCAGTCTTCACTGTGTACATGGGTCCCCGGCCAGTGGTTGTTTTATGTGGACATGAGGCAGTGAAAGAGGCCCTGGTAGACCGGGCAGATGAGTTCAGTGGCCGCGGAGAACTGGCTTCGATAGAGCGAAACTTCCAAGGTCATGGTAAGTAACAACGACAAAATGATAATAATATACTTCGTATGTCCCGGTTTCCTTGATAAGTCCTCTGCATGAATGACTGCATTGACTCCTTTGAGGGAACTATTAATGTCTTACTAATTTTGCAAATGAGGAAGCTGAGGGTGAGAGTTTGGGTAATATCACACAGTAAGTGAAACAATTTTGTTTTGAACTCAAAACATCTGGCTCATGAGTATCTGCTGCATTACTTCTGTTTTTAATGGATTAGTGACACTGTATACCCACTGAAGCACTTACAACAACATTACTTCTTATCTCTCTGTACATACATACACACCCAACCCATAGGTCCCTGCCACCTCCACTTAGGGATATACCTTTCTAGTATGTCCTATACATCTACCTCTAACTGTTCACACTCTTCAATTCCAAACAGCCTCATGCTATTCTTTCCATATTTCCATCCATTTATCTATCCCTATCTATTTCCTCCCATTTATCCACTTCTCCATTGATCTACGCATCCTCCAAAAACATCCATTTATTAATTAGCCTTTCTATACAAATATCTTTCTATCCAGTTTATCTGTACATCTATGAATTAACTTTCCATTCACCCATCTATCCACCATTCCATCCATCCATCCATTCACTAACCCTTCTATTATTCACCCATCAATTAACCTTTCAAACCATAAATCTTTCCAGCCACTTATCCATTCATCCCAAACCCTCTACTCATTAACACTTTACTCACCCATTGAGTCTCTTATCCATCATCTATCAGTCATTCCAGTCAAAACGCTTCCTTTCATTCATTAATCCACTAAAATAATTTCATTAAATTTCTAAACATTAATTATCAATCCACACACATCTGGTCATTTCAAAGTGTTGCTTCCTAGAAGGTGGGTATATTGATGTACAGGTATGAGCTTCTGTTGCATGTATGCATATATCTAGAGAACCCAAATGGTGTACAGAAGATAAAAGTAGTTCTCCATTCCAAGGTACCATAAATGGCATTCTCTCTATACCCCCTCGCCCTTCCTATGCATCCAACCAGTTATTTATCCTGTTCTAGGTCTTTATCCTGTAATAAACTCTCCATGATCTCCCTCAATCATTCCTAGCCTGATTTCCTTTCCATCCATCTCAATCCTAGACTGTTTCTGAGGGTCCCGTAGGGAGGGAACCACGGTCTCTCCATCAAGCCTGGGAGGTTGGGAAGGGCTTCCCTGAGACCAGAGTCCAGAGCTTTCATAATTTGTTCCCATCCTTGTGTAGCACAGAGTTAGACACAGGAAGGGGAGGGGAGGCAGGAGGTTGACCCAAAGATTCTGGCAGGTGTAGCTCTGGCTAATGGAGAACGATGGAGGATCCTCCGACGCTTCTCCCTGACCATTCTTCGGGACTTCGGAATGGGAAAGCGGAGCATTGAGGAGCGGATCCAGGAAGAGGCTGGCTTTTTACTAGAGGAATTACGGAAGACCAAGGGTAAGGCGGGGCGGGGGGGGGGGGGCAACAAGGGGGCAGGGCTAAAAGATGAATGGTTATTATAAAGAGCTCAGTCATGAGAAGATGGGCCTTGGTGGGAGAAGCCTCTAGAATGGGAGAGAATGAAAAAGACTAAGGATTTACTGAGATTTCTAGCCAGTCTCCATGTTAAAAGTTAATGTGAAAGCCTCTCAGAGACCACTTGTTCAGAAGCTTTAATCAGTGGATCTCAGGGATTTTGTGAGCTCCTGAAAGCATGTGCAAACTTTTGCAATATGTAAATTTGTGCCTTTTTCCGATGACAGGATCAAATTTAATTACACATATATGTATACATATAGTACATACACTCAACCCATAGGTCTCTGCCACCTCCACTTAGGGAATACAATTGTCATGAATACATAAATACATAATACGATTGTCATAAAACTACATATTGTACAATTTTACCATCCTAACCATTCCTAAATGCCTATTCCAGTGTATTTGCATTGTTGTGAAACAGATCTCCAGAATCTTTCATCTTGCAAATCTGAAACTCTATACTCATTTGATTATATTTTTTAAGGAATCCAATCCCTGCCCTGAAATAAGGTCTGGAACCAACAGGATTTAGAGGGAAAAAAAGACACAGCAGCTTAGAAGTACAAAGAGAAATAGATAAGATATAACAAGAAAGAGAAATTTCTCTAAATCAGAGTTTCCCTTCTAGGTTTCATGGGTGCTAACTAAACAGTCTAAATGAAGGCTTTTTTTTTTTTTTTAAGATTTTATTTATTTGACAGACAGAGATCGCAAGCAGGCAGAGAGGCAGGCAGAGACAGAGGGGAAGCAGGCTCCCTGCTGAGCAAAGAGCTCATTGTGGGGCTCAATCCCAGGACCCTGCAATTGTGACCTGAGCTGAAGGCAGAGACTTTAACCCACTGAGCCACCCAGACACCCTGACATGAAGACTTTGAATGTCCATTGTACCCCCAGAAATTACTTGCAAAATTGTGTATTTATGAATATGAGCGTTGTTCTAGAAAAATTGTCCCCAGATCCGGTATCCTGTTTTAGATGGTGCAGCTGAGGCCAAAGGAAGAATTTTCTTAATAGTTCAAATGGAATCATTGCTAGAGATACACAGAATCTAGCCTTCCTTTTTTTTTTTTTTTTAATGTGTCCCATACCATGACTTCTTTCCCAAATCTGTGACTCTACAGCACAAACACAGTTAAATAACCAAAAGTAATGATTAAACTCCACCAGCACTTTTTGGGTGCTTATTACATGGCAAGGACGGTGCTAAGCATTTCACATGGATAATTATATTGAAGCCTCAGGTTACTAAACCAATTTGGTTACTAAACCAATTTGCATACTGGGAAATCTAGACTCGAAACACAAAAAAATGAAGTAACTAACATGTGCTATTACACAGTGGAGCCAAGACTTGTATCCATGATTGAATGGTTCTCCATCCCATGCTCCTAATCACTGTCTCCAACCTAGACAATTTCCACCCTCCAGGTTCTCCCATCGAACCCACCTTCTTCCTGAGCCGCACTGTCTCCAACGTCATCAGTTCTGTCGTCTTTGGAAGCCGCTTTGACTATGAAGACCAGCAGTTCCTGAAGCTGCTGCAGATGATCAATGAGAGTTTCATTGAGATGAGCACACCCTGGGCACAGGTGCCCACTAACCACCTCCCTGCCCACTCCCAATCTCAGTGAACTGAGCACCTGCCTGTACCTCACTTAGTCCTCCCCACAACCTTGGGAGGCAAGGATTGATACACCTGGAGCCTCCAAGAAGCAAATGGACTCACCCAATCCTCAGACCCAGATCTGGGTGTTGAGCCCAGCTAGCTGACCCCAGACTCAGCCTACACTGGCCCCAGGTGCCCATTGCTGACAAACTCCCTTTGCTTATTTCCCACAGCTGTATGACATGTATTCCGGGATCATGCAGTACTTGCCAGGAAGACACAATCGCATCTACTACTTGGTAGAAGAGCTCAAGGACTTCATTGCCTCTAGGGTGAAGATAAATGAAGCATCTTTTGACCCACAAAACCCTCGGGACTTCATTGACTGCTTCCTCATCAAGATGTACCAGGTACCTCTTCTCCAATCCTTTTCTGTCATCATCCTATTCCCTAGTACCTGCAAATTTTACCTGCAAACCTGTTGGAGTTAAAAGAGCAAGCATTGTTTTACATCGTTGGATCTTATTTATAGATGAGATATAGAAACTGTGAAGGCATACATACACTCTTACGCTTTCATTTATTTTTTTTTAAAAGATTTAATTTTTTTTATTAGTTTTTTATTTTTTATAAACATATATTTTTATCCCCAGGGGTACAGGTCTGTGAATCACCAGGTTTACACACTTCACAGCACTCACCCAAGCACATACCCTCCCCAATGTCCATAATCCCACCCCCTTCTCCGAAACCCCCTCCCCCCAGCAACCCTCACAAAAGATTTAATTTTTTTATTTGACAGAGAAAGGTAGTGAGAGAGGGAACACAAGCAGGGGAAGTGGGAGAGGGAGAAGCAGGCTTCCTGCTGAGCAGGGAGCCGATGTGGGGCTTGATCCCAGGATCCCGGAATCGTGACCTGAGTCGAAGGCAGACGCCCAACGACTGAGCCACCCAGGCACCCTACTCTTACGCTTTTAAAATAAACTTTGAATCTAGAAAATTTAAGAGCAAGGATAATTAAAACTTATACCCTTCAAATCATTTGTGATTACAACTACCAGAGACTTACAAATACAGAAAGCCAGAATGAGTCTTTACAGTCTTAGAATTTGAGAAGTTTAGACTTTGAGAATTTGAGAAGCTTAAGAGTTTAAGCTTTAAATTTGAGTCTTAGAGATGTAGAAATTTAGAAACTTAATACTTCTATATCATAAAGTCTTGGAATTTTAGAAATTTATGTATTTTTCTTATTACACTCAGCACTTGGAGTTTTACAATTATATAGCTTAATGTCCTAGAACTTTCAAATTTCTACTTTTTCTCCTCCCATTTCCTCCACTGTCCACTCCAATCACACTGGCCTCCTTGTTGTTCCTCTATACATGGGGGACACTGCTGCCCCAGGACCTGTGCTCTGGCTGTTTCATCTCCCAGATAGTCACTTGGTTTAACCATCTATTGTGTTTCCACAAAGGGACAAAATAAGAAGATAAACACAGAAGAGGGTGATTCTGTGTCCTATCCCTCTCATTTTTAGGATACAAATAATCCCCACACAGAATTTAATCTCAAGAATTTGGTGCTGACCACACTCAACCTATTCTTTGCTGGCACAGAGACTGTGAGCTCTACACTACGTTATGGATTGCTGCTAATGATGAAGTACCCTGAGGTGGAAGGTGAGTGTTCACCTGAGCTGCTTACCTGGTGACCCCCACTCTCAACAGGGAAGAAGACATAATCTTGAAACCTTAGAACCCCACGGCCATACACTCTTCACACTCTGGAATCTCAGTGTACAGAATCTCACCTCTGACTTAGAAGGCTATTTAACTAATCTTCTACTTGGTGCCTGTGTTAGTTTCCTATGGTTGCTGTAATAAATTACCAGAAATTTAGCAGCTTAAATTAGCATAAATCTATTATCCTACAGTTCTGGATTTCGGAAGTTTACACAGGATTTCACTGGGTGGAATCAAGGTAGAATCCGTTTCCTTGCCTTTTCGGCTTCAAGAGCTGTATTCCTTGCATTCCTGGGCTCATGACCCTTGCTTCATCTTCAAGGCCAGAAGCATAGCATCTTCAAATCTCTCTGCTTCAGTGCTCACATCTCCTCTCACTCTGACCCTTCTGCTTCCCAATTACACAGACACTTGTGATTTTATTTAGGGCCAATCTGGATAATCCAGGATAATCTCCACCTCTCAAGAGCCTTACTCTGATGATGTCTTCAAAGCCCCAAGTTTGTCCTCTATGGTAACATGCACAATTTCTGGGGATTAGGAAGTAGTTACCTTTGATGGTCCTTTTTTTTTTTTTTTAAAGATTTTATTTATTTTTTTGACAGAGAGAAATCACAAGTAGATGGAGAGGCAGGCAGAGAGAGAGAGAGAGAGGGAAGCAGGCTCCCTGCCGAGCAGAGAGCCTGATGCGGGACTCGATCCCAGGACCCTGAGATCATGTCCTGAGCCGAAGGCAGCGGCTTAACCCACTGAGCCACCCAGGCGCCCACCTTTGATGGTCCTTATTTAGCCAACTATAGTGCAGGAATCCGATAGAATCCATCTCCAATAAATTGCAGTCTGGTCTTGTTGGGTAACTCTAATGACGAGGAGCTCATTCCTTGCTTAAAGAAAACCCCCAATATTGGCATTTCTCCCTTCTAATGCAGTTCAAAACAAGCCAAAAAATTTTTCCTGGTATAGACAATGGGAGAGTCTAACTTGTTTCCACTCAAACTTTTCTAGCCCCTGCTCCATTGTCCTTGTGTTTTACCAAATGACAATAATAACAACTAAATACCTAAACAATCAGATATTTAACGGACACCTGCTATGTGCCTAGGCACTATTCTACTTACTTGCATGCTGCATTTTAGGTAAATTTTACAACTCTATAAACTTGTAGAACCATCTCATCCATTTGGAAGATGAAGAAACAGAGGCTCAGGGTGTCTAGGTAGCCCAGTGGGTGGGGCCTCTGCCTTATGCTCGGATCATAATCTCAGGGTCCTGGGATCCATCCCCATATTGGGCTTTTTGCTCAGCGGGGAGCCTGCAATCCCCTCTCTGTCTGCCTGCCTCTCTGCCTATCGCTGTCTCTGTCAAATAAATAAATAGAATCTTAAAAAAGAAAGAAAGAAAGAAAGAAAGAAAGAAAGAAAGAAAGAAAGAAAGAAAGGAAGAAAAACAGAGGCTCAGAAGGTTAAGTCATTTGCCTCAGAGTCACTCATCTAGGAAGTTCAGGGAGGAGTAACTACACCAATACTGTTCTTAATTCCTGTGACATAATTGCTGTCACTTGCTTCAATCTTGTCCTGGTTATGGTTGTACCTTTTCTCCATCTTATCAAAAATCTGTGTATGACAGCCCATCTGGGAACCAGGACACTGCCCTGCTCTTTAGTACTTGCAAGATAAAGACCAAATATCCCAGCAGGCACTCTAGGCTCCAGGCTGTGTGCCTCCCATCGGTCTGGGAGCACCCCACCAATGAGTCTGATGTTAAGAATAAAGAGGCATTGCAAACACACATGGTGCACTCCCTCAGGATCCACAGGTACTAAAGATACAAACCCATAGCCTAGCCTTGACCTCCAGAAACACCTCCTGTATCCTTGTCTGCTATGTTTTCTGGCCCCTTCTAGCCAAGATCCATGAAGAGATTGACCAGGTGATTGGACCACACCGGATCCCAAGTGTGGATGACAGAGTGAAGATGCCCTACACGGATGCTGTGATCCATGAGATACAGAGACTGACAGATATCGTACCCATGGGTGTCCCCCATAATGTCATCCGGGACACTCATTTCCGAGGCTACCTTCTGCCCAAGGTAGAGCTGGGTCTCATTGTTACCCCTTCTCCCTCCACCTCACTCCTCTCTCCTTCTGGTTCCCTGCCCCCATCCTCCAACACTGATTTCTCCTAACTGTCCAAATTTCCACCCCAGGGCACTGATGTGTTCCCGCTGCTTGGCTCAGTCCTCAAAGACCCCAAATACTTCCGCTATCCAGATGCCTTCTATCCTCAACACTTCCTGGATGAGCAGGGCCGCTTCAAGAAGAATGAAGCCTTTGTACCTTTTTCCTCTGGTAGGTTTCTATGGTCTGAACTCCCCCGCCCCCACCACAGGAACATGTTAGATGTGACCCCCCAATTCTTGGTCTGTTTTCGACATTCAGGTCTGGATGGAAAGTTGAATGCTATTTTCCAGAATCATGGGATATTAGAACCGTTAACTCTGATAATTAGAAAAGGTATAGTACTAAACAGATATCAGCAAACTTTTTCTGTTAAGGACCAAGTAGAAAATATTTTAGTTTTTGCCAGGAGTAGAATCTCAGTCTGAACTATTCAACTAACCCCCTCGTGCCTTAGAAGTGACCATGGACAGCACAAATAATGCATGAGAATGTCTGTGATACCAAAAACCTTTATTTATGAACATAGAAATTTGAATTTCATCGAATTCACACATGTCAGAAAATGTTATTTTTCTTTTGATGGTGTTCAACCATTTAAAGATGTGAAAAGCATCCTTAGTTTTGTTGAAGAACAAATATTCAGTTGAGTAAATTTGAATATATAATTGGCTTTATTAAATGATTCATGAATCAAGCAGCATTCCATCTAGTAAGTAGAGGGCAGCCTTAGGGTTGTAGAAATAGAAAGTCTGTATAGGGAGGAGAGTGGGCAGGAAGTTATTAGCAAAAGAAAAGAAAGGATTGTTATAGACAAGATCACCTTCCCCTAGGGAAAGGGCAGGGTTTTAAAATTTTATTTAAATTTGATTAATTAACATATAGTATATTATTAGTTTCAGGGGTAAAGTTCAGTGATTCATCAGCTGCATATAACACCCACTGCTCTAAACATCACATGCCCTCCTTAATGCCCTTAACCCAGAATTAAGAGTGTCTTAAGGTTTGTCTCCTTCTCTGATTTCATCTTGTTTTATTTTTTCCTCCCTTCCCCTATGGTCTTCTGTTTTGTTTCTTAAATTCCTCACATGCATGAAATCCTATGATATTTGACTTTTCTGATTGACTTATTTTGCTTAGCATGATGCCCTCTAGTTCCATCCATGTCTTTGCAAATGGCAAGATCTTATTAGGCGGATTACGTCATCTTCTTCTAGGGGGTGGAGAGGGTCCATGTGGCAGATCGTTTCATGGGTGCGGATCAAAAAATTCTCAACTAACTAGTTAAGACTGCATTTCTGGGGGAGGTTGAAATTAGCTTAGATATTGAGCATGGGTTAATGACTTGGCCTAATCTAAGTGACTCCATTTGGGGTGTGTGGTTTTCTTTTTTAACCAGTTTGCAGGTAGTATAAAAAATAGGCAGCAGGTGGATTTGCCTGATGAACAGGAGCTTGTGACCGATGACACATCACCTTAAGAGAGTATTTTAAGTATAAGCCATAGTCAATCAGTGCAGTGGTTAGGAAACAGAACCCCCACCCCACCCTTATAAAGGTTGGAGTCATAGGTGAGTTACTTCCGTTTCCTGTCTATAAAGTGGGGATTCATCTTTTCAAACCATTGGAAGGGTGACCAACAAATAGTAAGCATTATTTAAGGGTGAGTCAGTCTTTCTTTCTTTCTTTCTTTCCCTTTTTTCCCCCTTCACCAGCATCTGACACCTAACAGGCATTTGGTAAGCCTTTGAGAAATTTAAATGAACAGAAACTTCAAATTCGAGGGTTTTTTTTAGAGCCATTCCTTCTTGGGATCTGATGGAATCCAGTCATCAGAGAAGTAGCTGCCATGTGTTGAGCTCCTATAAGTGGCAGATCCTAGAGGAGCCCACTGAGACTTTTACAATAACCCCACAAAGCAGGTATTAATTATCATGAGCCCAGGGATGCTGAGGAGGCTCTGAGCGGTGATGGGGTGATGGGGCCAGAAAGCTCCACATGCCTTCATGATCCCAGTGCAAATATGAGCCGCCCTCCATCCTCCCCTGTGCCCACAGGAAAGCGCATCTGCCTGGGCGAGGCTATGGCCCGCATGGAACTCTTTCTCTACTTCACGTCCATCCTTCAGAACTTCTCTCTACACTCGCTGGTGCCACCCGCTGACATCGATATCACACCCAGGGTCTCAGGCTTTGGCAATATCCCTCCAACCTACGAGCTCTGCCTCAAGGCCCGCTGAGTGCCCCCTACTGAGCGTGGAAGGACCGGTCGGAGACCAGAGCTCTGTCCCCGGATACGAGTGCACCAGCTCACCTCCTCTAAGGTGGAGAGGCGCTCACAACAGCTTAAATCCTCACAACAGCTCTAAGAGAAGGCACTATTCCTACTGTCATGGGACTGCAGGTCAGGGAGGGTTGCGGGCAAATACAGAGATATGTACCGGCTCCATCCAATGGAAAAGCAATGCGCTGTCCAAGATTTCAGCAACAATCTGGAGAATTTGTGTTCTCTTCCCCTCTGTGGTGCTTCCTGTCTCCACCGAATTCTTGTTATAGACTCTATGTCTTTTTGTGATAGTGACCCAAATGTAGTGCACCATTCGTCTCCCTGATTATCATCTCCCGCACAAAATAAAATAAAATAAAATAAAAGCAGCCAGGGAGTCAAAGCTGTTGGGTGTAGCTGGCTTCTTGTGTGTTCTGTGCACCGTCACTGTAGGGCATAGAAAACTACTTAAAATGACCTTTTAGACTCCCCTGTTATTAATTATCCTTCATAGGAGTCCACCACCAGAGATTTCCCACTTGATGCTCAACCCCCCAATACTCTATTCACAACCATCTTGCTGGCTCCTTGCCCGAAACCCCGACAATTGTCTCTCCCTCTAAACGTACCTTCCTGGTCTGCAGGGAACTTCTTTCACAACTCCCAGTTCCAGATTCTCCCCCATTCCATTGTGGAGAATCATTCAGCCTTCTATCATTCTATTTCCAAGCTCCATCAACTCGGTGGATGAAAGCTTTCCCTCATACTTCATTTTATTCAACCAATGTTTGTCAAATACCCAACATGTACCAATACCGTCTTCAAGTACTTGGGATCCATCAATGAACAAAGAAGACCACAACTCCTGCCCTCGTGGAGTTTCCTTCTAGTGGGAGACATAGACAATGAAGAATAAACATAATAAATAAGTAAATGATAAAATAATATATTAGGACAGCAGAGATTCCAGGATTGGGATTACGATCAGGACAGGGTAGGTGTCTCAAGGTGTGGAGAAACAGGCTATGTGGGTTATTGGGAAGGGAGTGTTTCTGGCAGTAAGATTTAAAAAAACAGCAGAGCCATAAAGCAGGAGGCTATGCATGTGTGTTCTAGAATCCACAAGCAGACTACGGGTGGAGTGGAGGAGGGAGAGAAGGGGAAATGGGAAGAAGGCAGGGCATGAAAGAGCCAGATTGTGTGAAGCCTCGTGGACCTCAGTAAGGACCTGGGCTTTTAGTCTGAGTGAGGGGATGGTTCCTGGCGAATACAGGGTGACATACACCAACTGACATATTTTTAAAGGCAAACTCTGGCTGCTGCCTGAAGATGAGTTTGAAGATAGGGAAATAGAGATCTGTGTTGTAGAAACAGGGAGAGGTGAGCCGGGTTGGGATCTGCTATGAAGATGGAGCTGGCAAGGTTTGCTGATGAATTGAATATGGGGTGGGAGAAAAAGAGGGTCAGGGATGAGACCTCATCCTTTGGAATCTCTCTTAACCTCATAGGTTCCAGGTACATGAGCCCCCATAATAGTTGGCTTTGTAATGTTAAGGAGCGTGAACAAACTGTCCTCGGTCTGGGGCTTTCTTGGAACAACATGGACTCAGCTCTGAGCTGAGGTGGATCCTGATGGTGTTGTAGCCAGAGGCTGTCAGCTCACTGCTCTCTTGGCAAGAACAGCAAGTTCTTGAAGGGGGAATCTGGAGGCACATCTCCATGCCCATCATAGACATAGACACATAAACACACATCATTATAGCCCTACCACTCTCTCCATGAGCCATCTTTAGAACTATCAACTCACTTAGCAAGTATATAACCCAACCGTCACTACACATTCTTAGCTGTGAAAATCTTATGTTAGATTTTCCTGTGTGCAAGTCCAATACATGAAATAGTTTGGAAAAGGATTGCTAATCTCCCTCTGAGTGAAGCACAAAAGAGCTCTAGACCCTCAAAGACACTTTATTTTCTCTCATGAGGAGACATCCCCAGGGCTACAAGGCACCTAGCCATTCCAGACACATTCCTGCCCTCAGTCCTGCACACTGTTGGGATCTCCTGACATTAAGGTGACCAGGAGAGAGTCAGTTACTGACCACATGGCTCACAGTCCAGCACGTTCATTACTGGTGTTAAGGAAAATCAGTAATTAGATGGGTTTCAGCTAACAAAACAAAAACCAGAGTTACAGAACAGAAAGATGATAGAAGCAGAAGGAAAAACTAGGCAATGTAGGGACCATGAACTTCATTTTTCTTTTCTTGAGTGGGCTGCTGACAGACTGACAGCTATCAGAGGCTGGTTCTGTCCTTGGGTTGTTAGATGGATCAGCAGTAAAAACAAATCAAATTCTTTTTTTTAAAATATTTTATTTATTTATTTAACAGAGAGAGAGGGAGAGCACAAGCAGGGGAAGCAGCAGGCAGAGGGAGAGAGAGAAGCAGGCTCCCAGCCAAGCAAGGTTGTGGGATGAGGGACTCAAACCTAGGACCCTGAGATCATGACCCAAGCCAAAGGCAGCCGCCCAACCAACTGAGCCACCCAGGTATCCCCAAATCAAATTCTTTGTTGGATTGTCTAGAAGATCTTGAGACTTTAAATCTGAAATGTGTGAAAGGCTCTCTATCCATATCTGTCATGTCCTTAGAAAATTCATGTTTGGTTTTTATCATTTTCTGACCAGAATTTCTCATACTGCTCCTTCATGAGACACATGTATTGTCATTCTTTTTAAAAATTATATTATGTTAGTCACCATACAGTACATCATTAGTTGTTGATTCATTGTTTGCATATAACACCCAGTGCTCCATGTAATCCATGCCCTCCTTAATACCCATCACTACACTCCCCCATCCCTCTAACCCCTTCCCCTCTAAAACTCTCAGTGTGATTCCTGGAGCCCATAGTCTCTCATGCTTCCTCTCCCACTCTGATATCTCCCCCTTCATTTTTCCATTCCTTCTGATGTCCTCCATGCTATTCCTAATGTTCCACATATGAGCGAAACCATACGATAAGTGTCTTCTCTGTTTGACTTATTTCACTCAGCATAGGTATTATCATTCTTCTCAAAATTTGTCAATTTAATGATCAATAAAATGTGGCACACTATGGTTTAAGTTTTTATTTCTTTGATTAGTAATGAGACCTGACTTCTGTGTGTTTATCCTTGCATATATTCCTTACCCATGAACCTACTCTATATTCAGAATTTTACTCATTGATTCTATAAACTTGTCATGCAACGAAGATGCTGACCTTTATTCTTGGTTTTGGATAAAGAGGTTTCATGAGGCATTTGCCCTTGAATTCACGTTGTTGTGGTTTTTTTTTTTAAATAACAAAATTATTACTTTTGAAGTCAAATTCTTTCTAATTTTTTGTGATTTATCTAATTATCTCTAGTTTTAGAAATATCTCCTCTGTACATACCTGTTGACACAATAGTTACACTTCAGAAAAGTGTGCAAAGATGGAAACACAGGGATGTTCATTTCAACGGTGTTTATAAAGACAAAAATAAGGTGAATAATCCACATATGCATCTTCTAGCAGATCAGCATGCATTGGTCATCAAACTAAATGAATTGGTGCTTTTCCTCCAGTAAGAGAAAGATCCAGAATGTGAAAAAAAATTACTAAAAATGTTTCAACAAAGTCTCTTTAATTTTCTACTTGATACAATGTTAAGTGAAAAGCAGATGTAACCTAAGCAACTGTGTTCGCTCTCAGTGGCTGGTGTTTCTTCCCTCCACTTCAAGGATCTGAGCATTGGTGAGCCCTCCCAACGGAAGACTCCTGTGCAAAACAGACTCATTGAAGAAGAGAGAATGACCACCTCATTGCTCCCAAGGGGTGAGCTATCAAGACTCTTTAACCACTGAAATAAATGACTTTAATGACACCTAATTACAAACTTCCCTTTCCCATTTTGGCCAAGAGAGGAGGAGTGGAAGGGTTACTTCCTCTTCCTCTAGAACTACGTTATCCAGCAGGATGGGCATTAGCCATATGTGACAAGTGAGCATTTGGAATAAAGCTGGTGAGAGGAAATCACAATTGATGAGGGAGTGTTGCTACCTTGCTGTTAACTCTAGCCCATGGTTTCACTAGGATTCACTCTGAGAAAGACAAATACTGCATGATCTCACTTACCTATAGAATCTAAAAGAGCCGAACTTATAAAAAAAAACCCTGTTAGATTGGTGATTTCAGAGGCTGGGGGCTGGGGGAAATGGGGAGATGTTAGTCAGAAGGTACAAACTTCCCATTATGAGACAAGAAATTTCTGCAGATCCATGGGACAGCACGGTGACTACACGTAACAGTACATTATATTACATACTTGAAAACTGATAAGAAAATAAAACTTGAATGTTCTCACCATCAAAAAAAAATAGTGATTATATGAGGCAATTTGTTAACTAGCCCTCTTCTGGTAATCATTTTGCGGTATAAACATGCACCAAATCATCACATTGGTTTTTTTTTATGTTTTTGTTTTTTTAAGATTTTATTTATTTGACAGAGAGAGATCACAAGTAGGCAGAGAGGCAGGCAGAGAGAGAGAAGGAAGCAGGCTCCCTGCTGAGCAGGCAGCCTGATGTGGGGCTTGATCACAGGACCCTGAGATCATGAACTTAGCTGAAGGCAGAGGCTTAACCCACTGAGCCACCCAGGCACCTCCCAAAGCATCACATTGTACACCCCACTGCACATCACAGCACTACACATCAATTGTAAATGAAGTTGCAAAAGAAGCGAAACCCAACTTCAGATGAGCTTTGACTATTACGAAGCAGCCTGTTACAAGATGCCGGGTAGCAAGGTTTTGGGCAAAGGGAACAGTAAATGCAATTGTGTACTTACATATGTTTATGTGCATTCAGGAAGGTCTGGAAGAGAGTTAACCTAAATAGAAAGTCTTATTTCTATGAGAGTGGATTTGGGGTTGCACTGCTTATCCCTGGGTAACAAAGCACAACACTTCATTCAACAATAAGCGTTTATGGGACTTCCGTTTCTGAGGGTTAGCTGGGGGGATTGCTGGTCTGGGTTCAGCTCGGCGAGGTGGCTCCCCTCCCCATGGCCATCTTCCTCCTCATGTCCACTGGCCCCAATCCAGCCCTGTTCTCATGGTGATGGCAGAGGTGTAGTGTACAAGTGCCTTTCCTGTCTTTGATCCCTCCACATCCATAACTCAAAGCAAGTCTCTGGGCCATGGCCAAGATCAAGATGTGAAGACATGGGACGCCTGGGTGGCTCAGTTGGTTAAGCAGCTGCCTTCGGCTCAGGTCATGGTCCCAGGGTCCTGGGATCGAGGCCCACGTCGGGCTCCTTGCTTGGCAGGGAGCCTGCTTCTCCCTTTGCCTCTGCCTGCCTCTTTGTCTGCCTGGGCTCTCTCTCTCTCTCTCTCTCTCTCTCTCTCTCTCTGTCTCTGGCAAATAAATAAATAAAATCTTTAAAAAAAAAAAAAGATGTGAAGACACACAATTCATCCACTGGGATGTGGAGAAGGAGTAAATGTTTCTGAAGGATAATGTACTCTGGGTCTTACTTTTTTTCTTTAGCCTTTTCTGTGTTGTCTAAATTATTTTATGTCATGGCCGGCGCGACAATCGACCAGGAACTTGAGGGTAAGAGGATGGTGAAAGGAAATTAAGAGAAAAAGAGATGGGGGTAGGAGGAGCACTGAGGAGGATGTCCAACAGTGCTGATTTTATTCCGCATCTTACAAGCATTTATAAGGCAGACCACAATAGGAGTAATACATCAGTATCTAGTCAGATAACCGCAAGTTCCTATAACAAGTTTACATTAACTACAAACAAATCTCATGATGCCAGGTTGTCATGGCTAATGCCATTAGCTACTATTGATACAAGAAGTTACAATCAACCAGGGAGTGGGTTATGGGAAGTACAGGAAAAACAAGGACCAACTAAGAATTTAAGACCCTGACCACATTGTTCCCTTCTGTAGGGAGAACGTGTGGGAAGTCACGTAGGTGAGTGCATGACGCATAGCACAGACCCTTTCTCAGTGTTACTCAACTTTCCTGTCCTTAACCCCTTATCAAGGCGTCTAGACTTTAAAGGAGACGCAAGTCAGGGCCTGGTTTGATCCACGACTCCAACCGTGCTGTGGCCTCCAACAATTTTAATAAGTAGTGTGTATCACTTTAACATCAGGGGGAAAAAAGTAATAAAGCCATTCAATTTAAAACAAAACAGAAGGGGCACCTGGGTGGCTCAGTGTGTTAAAGCCTCTGCCTTCCGTTCAGGTCATGATTCCATGGTCCTGGGCTCAAGTCATGATTCCACGGTCCTGGGATCGAGCCTCGCATCAGGCTGTCTGCTCAGTGGGGAGCCTGCTTCCCCCTCTCTCTCAGCCTGCCTCTCTGCCTACTTGTGACCTCTGTCTGTCAAATAAATAAATGAAATCTTTCTTAAAAAATAAAAAAAATAAAACAAAAGAGAAGAGGAACATCTGGGGCTCAGTGGGTGGAGTCACCAACTCTTGATTTCGGCTCAGATCTTGATCTGGGGCTTGTGGGATCAAGCCCTGCTAGGCCTGGAGCTTGCTTGGGATTCTCTTTATCCCCCCACTGCCCTTAACCACCTTGTGCACATGCTCTCTCTCTTAAAAAAATAGAAATTTAATAAAAATTTAAAAAATAAATAAGTAAAAGAGAACAGAGCTTTCCAACTACTTATATATATTTATTATGGTCTAGTTTTTGAAATTTTTTAATTCTTTAAGACTCTATCTATTTATTTATGAGAGGGGCAGAGAGAGAGAGCGCCAGAGGGAGAAGCAGGGTCCCTGCAGAGCAGGGAGCCCAATGTGGAACTCGATACCAGGACCCTGGGATCATGACCTGAGCCGAAGGTAGATGCTCAACCAACTGAGCCACCCAGGTGCCCTATTGTCTAGTTTTTATTTTATTTTTTTCTCCTTAAAAAAAAAGATTTTATTTATTTATTTGACAGACAGAGATCATAAGCAGGCAGAGAGGCAGGCAGAGAGAGAGGGGGGTGGGAAAGCAGGCTCACCACCAAGCAGAGAGCCTGATGTGGGGCTCAATCCCAGAACACTGGGATCATGACCTGAGTCGAAGGCACAGGCTTTAATGCACTGAGCCACCCAGGTGCCCCTATTGTCTAGTTTTTAAATGGTAACTTTTTTTGGTGAAACTTTTGTATGAGTTACTTAAGCCTGCCATAATGCATTATAAACCTCTGTCCTAGCTTCTGCCAGCTGCCTGCAACCCATGGGGTTCCCTGGCTTGTTAGCCACATCACCCCAATCTACACCTGTTTTCTCCTTGCCTCCTCCTCTGTGTCTCTGTCTTCAAGTCTGTCTGTCTCATCCCTTTCTCTGCCTTTCTATTATAAGGAAACTCATCATTGGATTTATGGCACACTCAAATAATCTACAATGGTCTCCTCATTTCAAGATCCTTAAATTAATTACACCCACAATGTCCTTCTTCCAAACAGGTAACAATCACAAGATCTGGGTATCAGAACACAGACATATCTTTTGAGGGTCACCATTCAACTGGCTACACCCATCATATGTACTAATGCTGATAAACTATACAACCACTGTTTCAAGAAAATGAACATTCACCACTTCACCTAGGAAATAAAACATTAAAACTTTAGGGTGCCTGGGGGGCTCAGTGGGTTAAAGCCTCTGTCTTCGGCTCAGATCATGATCCCTGAGTCCTGGGATCGAGACCTGCATCAGGCTCAACAGGGAAACTGCTTCCTCCTCTCTCCCTCTCTGCCTGCCTCTCTGCCTACTTGTGATCTCTGTCTGTCAAATAAATAAATAAAATCTTTTAAAAAATTAAAACTTTAGGAATCCACTCTGTCTCTTTGTAATCATTTCTCTTGCTTCTCCTGAGAAGCAGCTTCCATTCTGAATTTTCTACTTATCATTCTCTTGCTCTTCTTTATAGTTTCCCCATATTTGTAGCCTTAGTAATTTAAGCTTTATGTGAACAGATTTCACTCGAACCAGCCTGTTCTTATTCCTCTTAATGTTTCCAACACCTGCCCGGTAGACTATTGTGTAGTGGTTAAGAGATCAAGCTCCATGCACAGACATACCTCAATTCTAGTCTTTTCTCTGCAATGTTTGAGTTGGTGACCTCAACATCTTCACTTGAAAGCTGTAGATAATAATATAGCCTATCTCACAGAGCTGTTCCTAGAACTAAGCAAGGGTCTTGCATGCAGATCACTTAGCATACTTCCTGGCACATGGCATTCCATGATCATTAGCTAAAATAATAGTAAATACAGCTGTTATTATCTGCTGGTTCATTACAAGACGCCATTTATTTTCTTTCTGCTTCCATGTCCTTTTCCCCAAATAGATTCCTGAGCAGAATGCCTTTGACCAAAATTCCTGGACACATTTAGAATGTAAATTGCAGAGAGTCAGATGTTGGACTGTTTGGCTGATTGCTATATCCTCAACACCTGACCCAGGGGCCGGCACATGGTAGGTATTCTATTAACATCTGTGTAAAAATAAACTGTGTCTCTAAACTCTCTATTTCCTAATCTCATTCAAAATAAGCTCTTCCCTCAAGAGCACAGATTTCCTAACACTCTCTCCAATGAAGAGGACACATTTGACTACCTCCTTTGAGTCTCACAGTCAGAAGGTAGGTCAATACTTCTTGTTTCTGAATACCACTTGACATCTGGAGCACAGACATAATAGGTACTTTTAAACTGTCTCAGCTAAATTCCAACATTATGGGCATCCCCAGGTCAATCTCCATCAATTGCCTTTTCTCTTGAGTATGATTATATATTCCTGTATTTTAATATGCCTAGTTATTTTGGATTTTGTCCTCGATAAGACAAGTAACATATTGCAAAGACTCTGGATTCTGTAATGTTCTACTGAAGAATATCAATTTGTCTTGTTCTGTTTGTTTCAGGGAGCAGTTAACTTGGCTGAACTCAAATGACAGCTCTGAAATCTTTCAATGTTGTAGACTTACATAGCACCACATGGAGTTTCCTAGCACGTAAGTACTTCAACAACAGGTGAGAAAATGGGACAGAGTTTATACAGAGATTTGGGACTCCCCCACTCTGGCTCTCACCTTTTGGAGACCCTATCACGGCTACCACCACACACTGTAATCACCCTGCTCTTTGTCCTGTTTCTTCACTCCGAAAATTTACAGTTTCTGCTTGGGTTTCAGCCATCCTCAAGGCATCGTCTCCACCTGCCTTCAGGCCAAAAGATTTAATAACAGGAAACTCCCTTTTGACCTCCTTCAGTATCTGTCTGCTTTGACCCATTCTCCAGTGATGTGAGGGAATCAGGTTTTTGTTTTGTTTTCAAGATTTTATTCTGAGTTGATAGCTGTTATTTTCAGGATGCTTGATCTGGTAGGAGCTACTCAACCATTACCAGAGTCAAAAACTCCCCAGAGTACTTTTGGAATATGACTCTCCACCAGCTCATAAAACCCTTCCTTTTTGGAGTCTTTCTCCTTTGTCCCTGTCTTCTGACAAACGTTCTCCCTCTCTTTCCTCCAAGGCCTGCCCTGCTCCTGCAAGAAGGCACACTGGTGGGCATGCGCTGTCCCAACAACCAGACAGAAAGAACCTTGACTTTCTTCTGCTCCTTGGCCTGCCCCTCCTGCCGCTCACCCTGATACTTGCTGTCATCTGAAACCTGAAAACCAACACTTCACTCTGGCCAAACCCCTTGTTCTGCTCACTTTCCAATTCACTGAGGTGACAATGCTTGGCCCGGTCTTTGGTTTAAAGTTCCAAAGAATGTAAACATTACAGAAGGTCAAACATCCCTCCCATGGAGAGACCTGTATTATTTTTATTTCCTTTATCATAACCGGAATCTTCTGTTTTAGGCTTACAAGAACCACAGGATTATCAGGAACAGTTTTCTGATGTCTCATAAAGAGAAGGGAGGACTTGGCCACCCAGCATGGTGGTTAAGAGCATGAAATCTAGAGTCAATAACACGAGGCCATGCCCAGGTCCCACCCTGCTCAGCTGTGGAGCCCAAAACAACTCACTCCCTGCTCCTTGGGCCTTGCTTCACTCGTCTGCAACTGGGGACGGTCAACCCGACCTCACTGGCTTGCTGTGAGGATTTTAGCAAGATCATGCCTGTAAAAACTTCACACAGTAACATCATGAGCTCACTGAATGCTACCATTGTCAGCAGGGCTAGCTTTTACATTTGAACCAAGAAGGCTTACCTAAGATTCTCACCTGCGAAGGATTTGGAATTAGTTACAGGTGGTTGGTTTCTCAACTCTGGGAATGTACTAAATGCCATGAGCTGTTTGCATTAAAAATGGTAATTTTAAAATACGTATTCCTTGATTTTTTTTTTTTTTAAATTTACGTACTTATCGCTTTAAGCTCCACACTCAACATGGAGCTTGAACTCACAATCCCAAGATCAGGAGTTGCATGCTCTCCTGACGGAGCCAGCCAGCTGCCCCTTCACATCAACTAAAAAACAAAACAAAACAAACATTCTCATTTGGGAGAGGTCATAGATTTCCGCCACACTTGCGGGCATGCGTCAGGTTTGTGGAGAGTTTCGGGTCATGCGAGGAGGTGGAGGACAGCAAGCTGATTGATGAGGTTGGCACAGGGAGCAGGGGCCTGGCCTGTGAGGCTCTCTCTGCCCTGCCCTCCGCTCCTCCCCCACCTGTGAACTCCTCCTGCAAGACCCAGCTCCAACAACACTGACTCTAGGAAGCCCTTCTAGCCCTCAGCCCTGAGTACTAGTACTATGACACATAATTACTAATGAGCACTCGTGGGGTCCTTGAGGACTTTAGTTGATCTGGGTCTGCTGTCCCACTGGTCGGAGAAATCCCTAGAAGCAGGGACTGTGCCCAGTTCCCAAAGTGTCCAAAATGGAACTCATTATCTCCTTCCTCAAACCTGCTTCTGATCTGTGTCCCCAACCGATAAATGACACCGCCATCTACCCCACACTGGGACCCTCCCTCACCTTACCCCACACAGCCAGCACATAACCAGGTTAGAACTGGTTCTTCCTTCTGTCCCTTTCTCCAACCCACACCTCCTCTCCCTGCTCATGGTCCGGTCCTCTGTCCCCTGGAGCCTATGGAAGCCACTTCCGTGGCTCTGGACCTGTAGTCTCCTCTTCTCCATAAATCTCAACAAGCTCTCTGAAACACAAATCTGGCCGGCTTGTTTCCTGCCTAAGACCCTCTGGGGCTCCCCATCATCCTAGAACAGAGTCCACACTCCCCGCCCAGTCGCACAAGGTCCAGCAGGTCTGACTCCTGCTGATGGCTTCAGCCTCATCAGTGCACATGGCCCAGATCCTTCCACCCTAAGGATACCTGACCATGCTCCCCTGTCTTGGCACTCAGATTCCTCTGCTCAGAATTTCCCCTCCCCACTGTCCCCATCCTGCCTTGGAAAACCCCCTACGTGGCCCTCTAGTGGCTCAGCGTGAACTGACAAGTGTGAAGCAGGGGCTCTTTCTGGGCCCCTACAGACACCTGCGCCTCCCTCCCCGCTCCCCCAGCCCAGCCCTCTGCAAGTGCCTTCTCACCCCAGCCCTGTGCTGGCTTCAGGAGGGCAGGGCTCAGAGTCACCCCTGTGTCCTCAGCATCCCTCAACAAGGCTGGAACAGAGTGGCGGGGTGACAGCCCTGGGAGGATGACTGTCTTAAATGTGCTGAGTGGCTTAGGAGGCTGGGGGCACTGTGGGAGGGAATTCTCGGAATGGACGTTCACCTTGATCCCATAGGAGCTGACCCACCTCAGAATGCTCTCAGGACACACCTGTCCCATGCAGCCCCTTTCTGCCTGGTGTGACCCTTGAACGCCCAGGGACACAACACCCTGACAATAGGGAATTACTCGTGTTTTTAAGACTGGAAGTGGAGCTGGGCGAGGGCTGCCTCTGAGCACACACAGACAGGCACCAGCAGATTGCAGCCACGTGTACACAGCGTGGCCCACGTGCCTACACATGACACCAGCACACACACACACACAAAACGTCCATCCACACAGCCCTAGCAGGACCTGCAAACAGACACGTGTGGACGCACAGTCAGACGTCAGGGCGGACACACGGACACTCACGCAGACATCCTCCCACAGGTGTACTCCAAACCATGTACTCGGTTGCCCACACACACCGACATGGCCATGCATTTGGGCACACTGGCCTGCGCACACACACAGAAGGACATGTCTAGACACAAACAGGTATGGAAACCAGCTTACGCACAAACACTCCACAGACGGGAGTGTCATAAATCCATATATCCACATGGACACGCAGACACGTACACATGCTCAGATGTGTAGAGATCCCAGGCACGTGCCCAAAATGACACACGTAGACAGACGTATAAATAAGAAGATACACAACAGAGGCATCTAGGAGAACCCGCTTGACACAGTGGCAGGAACAGAAAGACCCAGAAGCACACAAGAGGGCGGGAGGGCAAGTGGACTTGCAGGGAAGACAAAGAATAAAAAATAAGACAGTCAGATGCAAGGGGAGACACAACCGATAGGCAAAGTGCTTTGAGGGGGGGCAGACAGCCTGCGGGTCTATCCCTGATCCACCTTCCCCACTTACTGCCTACTCCACTGACCCTCCAGAAGCCTGCCTCCAAGCTCCATGTTCCATTCTCAACTCCAGGGGGGAAGGCTCAGCTGTACCAAAGAAGGAAGGGCAGTTGGGGGGCCTGAGTGGCTCAGTGGGTTAAGCCTCTGCCTTCTGTTCAGGTCATGATCTAAGGGTCCTGGGATCGAGCCCTGCATCTGGCTCTCTGCTCAGCAGGGAGCCTGCTTTCCCCTTTCTCTCTGTCTACTTGTGATCTCTCTGTCAAATAAATAAAATCTTTAAAAAAAAAAAAAAAAGAAGAAAAAGAAGAAGAAGGGCAGGGAGGCCGGTTCCCACAAGGTTTTCTTTCCCTTCCTCTTTTCCCAAAGAAAAATATTCAAAACTTTAGACCAGAGAATGTAAAATCCGGAACAGGATGTAGAGAACCCCATACTCAAGTCCTTCTTCCTGAGGATTAAATAGGAACAGCTACTATTTGTTGACACTTTAAACCCATGAACCCACTGATCCTCCCATTAAGCTAAGAGATAGCTCCTGTCATTGGCCCCAGGAGGCTTAGAGAGGTGAGGTGACCTGTTCAAGGTCCCACAACAAAGAAAGGACAAAGGATTCCAATCCATGCCATAATCTGGCTCTTAATAGCTATGCAGCTTGGTCCTTAGGATTAGGGACATGGATGCGTGCCAAGCTCGTGCTAATATTCTGGCCCTCCTTTTCCCCCATTAAAAGCAACAAACATTCCTGGCCAATGAACACAAACAAAACAAAAACCAACTAACAACTCTCCTATCTCTGCCTTGTTCTCTGCTCTTCGATCCCTCCCTGCAGGAATCCAGCTTAGAGCTCTAGAACCCTTGGAGCAACATGCCAGTCTTGAGAGTGCCATCCTCTCCCACCTGCACTCATCCTAAGTCAGAACTGGCATCTGAGTGGGTGGGGGCAGGTTTCCAATCATCAGATGCTGCCTCCTGCCCATCAGGGCCCTGATCAGGCCCACAGGAGACCAGTCCAGCACCCACATGGTGTTCACGTCAGAGTCGCTGGGACGAACCTCAGAGCCACACGGCGCCAGCCCCAGTGGCCACCGGGGCCTGCTCTCAGACCCTCCTGCAGCCAGAAGTGGCTCTGTAAGTGTTCTCCTGGCATCAAGTTCAGGGTCCACTTGCTTTCAATTCCAGTGTCTAACGGGGGTGAGCTGATGCCAACGGCAGAAGTTGCTAGTGTATCTCTGTGTCCAACACCAATGCCAATCCCACATCACTCCTTGCTAAACTTGGACTCCACTTGGCCCTCAGGGCGGGCTAGGCCAGTCAGTGGCGGCAGGAGAGGACAGGGTTCAAGTCCCAGCTTCCTACCTGCTAGTAGCAAGTGGCCGTGGGAGACCTGCTCTTCTGAACAGCGAAAGGGGGTTGCTGTGAGAGAGTCCCTGCTAGAGGGGTTCCGTGGGGTCACATTCACGCACTGGCTCTTCAGTTAGGGCTCACCAAAGCCTAGCACCTCACTGTTAAGGAAGAAGGTGACTGGGGGAAGGACAGCAGGGCCACCATCTTTCCTCTCTCTCACTGTCAGCCTCCAGGGCCTGGCTCTCCCCAACTCAGGAGTCTCCCCAAACCTCTCCCTGCCGTCACTCCCTCTGGGTGCTGCCAGCAGCCCTGCCAAGCCTGGAGTCACCCCAAAGGGACCTCCCAAGCCCTCACACTCTGCCTCCTCTTCTCGAGTGCCCCCTTCCCACTGGTGGGAAACCCAGCCCCAGAACGGGGGCGCAAGCATGCAGAGCAGGAGACACCGGAGCCCCTACCCCCCTGTTCTCTGTCCTCGGTACTCTCACACACCAGACGGGGATGGTAGCACTTCTACCAACAGCGACATTGGAAATGGTGAAGCTAGTGAGCTCCCCCAGGGGTCTGGGTAGGACTGGCGAGGCTCTCTGTCAGTTACAGCCCTGGAGACAGTCGGGACTTCTTGGCACCATATGGGTGGATGTCCTTACTGTTTCCAAGTCCTGCCCAGGGCCTCTGGCATGGAGACCACAAGTTACCCTTCTTTCCTAAAAAGGTTCCCCTTAAATGTGGCTCTGGACTTCTACCCCTTTCCCAATCACAGCGGGGCAGTGACACCGATCCTGACCTTGCTTTCAGGTCCCAGTGGGGATTCTGGGCACCAGAAGTGACACTGTGCCCAACGCAAAGGTAGGTCAAAGCCTGGGGGAGGTGCTGACCCTTTGATCCTGCTGGAGTCCTGCATACTTCTTCTGGGAACCCCGCATCACAGCTAGGGGTCCTCCCTTACCCCAAGACCTCCAAGTCCACTCCCTGGGATCTCACCTCCCAAGACCTTTAACTGTACATCTCTCCTCTGCAAAAAAATCCTAAATCTATGACCATACATGCTGTCCCATTCCAACACTCTTAAACCCAGATCTCTGAATTCTTTTCTCCCAAGACGCCCTAATCCATAATTTTGGGGCCACTTCCCACTCTGACCTCAAGTCCAAAGCTCAGGAGTCTGAATCCATATCTTCCAAAATCTTAAAGTTCAGAATGTGTCTACTGCTTCAGCCAAGTCTACAGACTGAGGGTGGCCCTTCCCAGGGCCCACTCTCTGTTAATCTCCCTGAAATCTCCTCTTCTTGCCTTGCTGGTTTGTCCCAAGGTCAACTGTGAGTCTGGGAGTGGGGGTGGGCAGGGACTATAGCTGGGAAATGAAATGGCACAATTAACAAATAAGACCAAAGTCCACCCTTCTCTCCCAGGTCATATAAAGGCAAACCACCCCAGCCAGCACCATCTGACCGTCTCTCCCAGGGTCACCATGCTGGCCTCAGGGCTGCTCCTCGTGGCTTTGCTGGCCTGCCTCACCATCATGGTCTTGATGTCTGTCTGGAGGCAGAGGAAGCTCTGGGGGAAGCTCCCTCCGGGACCCACCCCGTTGCCCTTCATCGGGAACTACCTGCAACTGAACACAGAGCAGATGTACAACTCTCTCATGAAGGTGTCAGAACACGGGATGGGTGCAGTGGGGTTCGGGCTGGGCGCTGGCCTGGTTGAGCTGGGACTGAATGGCAGGGGCTGGGCAAGGTTGGACCAGAGTCTTCAGGGAGTGGAAATCTGCGGGTTGGGCTGCATGGTCCCAGACAAGAAAGAGCAGATCTTGGGATGTCCAGCCCCTTGAGTATCAGAACCTGGGGGCAAGGCATGCAGTAGGTGAGGGCTGGGCACAGGCCGGCTCCCAGTGGGGGCCGCAGCCTCTAAGCCCCCCACCTCCATCAGATCAGTGAGCGCTATGGCCCGGTGTTCACGGTCCACCTGGGACCCCGGCGCATCGTGGTGCTGTGTGGACACGAGGCGGTGAAGGAGGCTCTGATAGACCAGGCTGAGGAGTTCAGCGGGCGAGGCGGGCAGGCCACCTTCGACCGTCTCTTCAAAGGCTATGGTGAGAAGCTCTGGGTGAGGGCTCGTGGCCAGGCACACCGGATGGCCTCAGTTTCCCCACTGCTCTTCTCCTGACTCACCCACCCGAGCCTGTGGCTGACTTCTACCCCTGTTCTCCTCTGTCCCTGTCCCTGGTTATTGTGGCCTCTCCTTTGCCTTCTGTAGCTTGGCTCAGGGTGTCTGCGACCCTGTTCCCCCTGCTTTTTGCCCCATCTCCCCATTCTCTCCCAAGGATGCCTCTTCTTCCTCTGGGTCCCAGGGGAGCTCCTGGGATTTCTGCCTTGGAACCCCTGTCCTCCGTCCCCATGTCCTTGCCTCTTTCCAGAATCTTTCCTTCCAACCCAGTCTATCTCTCTCAGTGTTTCTCTGACCCTCACTTGTCTCTCTGTCTCCCTCACCCCCCACCCCCTTCCCAAACCCATCCTTCTCTGCTCCTGCTCTCTGTCCACCTCTGTCCCTGCCCCTCCCCGCCTCACCACACCCTATGCTCCCTCCCTAGGGGTGACATTCAGCAACGGGGAGCGTGCCAAGCAGCTCAGGCGCTTCTCCATCACTACGCTGCGGGACTTCGGAATGGGCAAGCGGGGCATTGAGGAGCGCATCCAGGAGGAGGCGGGCTTCCTCATCGAGACCCTCCGGGGCACGCAGGGTAAGCGGGACTGGGAGTGAGGAAGGAGGGATACACCAGCTCAAAGAGGGATTTCTCCTCCAGGAAGGGGACTGGCTTGGGGGAAGGCATCAGGGTTCCAGGCTCTGGGTCTTGTGTCGGACGTCTGAGTTCTCACTCCAGTGCCGTCCTCCAATCCTCAAGCTGGCATGAGACAGCCCAGTTGACGCTCCCCCAAATCCTGTCTCTCCCCAACCCTATCTCATTCCCCAGGTGCCTTCATTGATCCCACCTTCTTCCTGAGCCGAACAGTGTCCAATGTCATCAGCTCCATTGTCTTTGGGGACCGCTTTGACTATGAGGACAAAGAGTTCCTGTCTCTGCTGCGTATGATGCTGGGAAGCTTCCAGTTCACAGCTACCCCTATAGGGCAGGTAACTCATCCCAGTCTTATTCTATAACACCCCTGCTACAATCCACCAGTTGCTTTCCCATGTGTCCCATATGGACGGGTGTCCCAAACTCTCATCTTCCTCTAGTAGGGTACCCTCAAAACCAGCCCCCACTTTCAGACAACCCAACAGCTGCATCAGAACCCAAGACCAGTGCCCAGTACCCAGTTTCCAAAGACACCTGAATATCTCAACAGTAGCTCCTCATGAGAAGATGGAGAAGGAAAAGATGAGAGGGAGAAGGAGGAGGAGAAAGGGGAAGAGGAGAAAGGTGTAAGGTTTTTCCGGCGAGATAAACACAACACCAGGCAAAGTGGGTGTAAGGCAAGGTTTATTAAAGGTTCTCTCCGGTGAAGTTTCAGGGCCCAGGTGAAGGGGAGCCGAGAAAGTTGCACCGGGAGGAGGTGGGCACCCTAGGGCGAGGTTCCGCAACTCTGGAAAGCAGAGTGGGGGAAGTCGCGCCCAAGGCAGGGAGGAAGGGGCTTTTAAGGGGTCTTGGGGAAAGCTCAGGGGTCTTTTGGCAAGTTTCCCTTATTTGGATAGCCCTCCTGCTCATCGGGATCCCATTGGTCCACAGGAGCCCGGGGCGGGGGTCTCAGATTCCTGCTTGGGCCTTTGTTCTCCTGTCCGAGCTCAGGTCTTGTGGCGGGAACTTTCGCCATCTTGGTCCTTTGTTCTCCTGTCTGAGCTCAGGTCTTGTGGTGGGAACTTTCGCCATCTTTGGTAGCCCTTCCTGCCAGCCCAACAAAAGGGACAAAAGCTCCCAGTTAAGATCCCCTAACTATCTACACAATTGTCTCAAATTTGTGAGATCACATGACTGCTTAAATACCTAGACATGTGGCCCCAACAGAACCCTGCCTGAGTATCTGAACACCTACATGTGTTCTCCAATCCAGCCTCATCCGAACACCTGAAACCGGGATACGCAGCCCAGTCCATCTCACCTACATTCTGGGACAGGGGCCCTCAGGCTTGATTCACATGAAAACTTATGTATCTCCTCCCATCAAACCCCATATGAATCATAAACACCCGGACAGCTGCCTTTAACCCACTTCCTTCCTTACCCCAAGAAAGGTCCCGCTCCCAACAGGACTTGCCTGCGAACATCTATCCTTCCCGCCATTCTTCTTTCCCTTCCTCAGCTCTGCGAAATGTTTCATTCGGTGATGAAACACCTGCCAGGGCCACAGCAGCAGGCGTTAAAGGAGCTGCAGGGTCTGGAGGATTTCATAACCAAGAAGGTGGAGCAGAACCAGCGCACCCTGGACCCCAACTCCCCCAGGGACTTCATCGACTCCTTCCTCATCCGCATGCGGGAGGTACAGCCCAGTGGCCAGTGCGGCAGTCCCAGAGTCAGGCAGAGGGAAACCAGCTGGGATGGGGAGACCAGGGATCACCCCCGTCGTGACAGCCTCACAATCTCACGTGTGATACCCGGGCTGCTCCGTCTACCAGCGCTTGCCACGGGCAGAACCTGCGTGTGCACCATAAGGCAACGCTTCCACACCATGCACTCATCGTCAGTGTCCTTTTCCTTCTAAAGGGTCCTCCCTTAAAACAGTGACACCAGGGGGGCACCTGGGTGGCTCAGTGGGTTAAAGCCTCTGCCTTCAGCTCAGGTCATGATCCCAGGGTCCTGGGATCGAGCCCCACATTGGGCTCTCTGCTCAGCCGGGAGCCTGCTTCCTCCTCTCTCTCTCTCTGCCTGCCTCTCTGCCTACTTGTGATCTGTCTGTCAAAAAAAAAAAAAAAATCTAAAAAAAAAATACAGTGACACCAGGCCTGATGTGTAAAGGGCAGGGAGGTAGCCAGGGAGAGAGTGTGGGAAGGGCATTTGGCCAGAGCCAGACGCCTAAACAAAGCCCTGGCAGGACTAGGCTCTCTCTTCCCATCCCTGGTCTGGACCTAAGAGAGGTGCGCCCAGATGGAGAAACCCAGGCAGGGCTCTGAGGGCTAAGGGGAGGGGGCCTGGCCTGAAGCCCTCTCCCTGCAGGAGCAGAACAACCCCAACACGGAGTTCTACATGAAGAACCTGGTGCTGACCACCCTGAACCTCTTCTTTGCGGGCACTGAGACGGTCAGCACAACCCTGCGATATGGCTTCCTGCTGCTCATGAAACATCCACACGTGGAGGGTAAGGCTGTGGGGACGGGGCCCTGGCCTGGTGGCCACACCCCACTTCCTCTGAGCCCACTGCAATGTCCCCACCCTTCCCAGATGCCTGGAACCTCACCCATACCCTGCCATCCAGATGATAGGCGATATTCTGCTGGCTGTTAATTGGGTTTCACTGGCTGTGAAATACCGAAAATGTGTAAACTGATGGGCAAATAGCTCCCGTGCTGAGCCAAATGTATGTGAGACCACATACAGGTTGAGACCAGGTGAATAAGACACTGTCCTCAACAATGTTTATGGCCAACGTCTGTCTTGAATGGTCTATGCCCATGTCACACATGGATGTACATATTTGGACTACCATCACCACCCGGAGACCCCCAGATACCTAAACACTAAACACGTTCCCCCTCCTCCCACAGCCAAACTCCATGAGGAGATAGACCGGGTGATTGGCAAGAACCGTCAGCCCAAGTTTGAGGACAGGGCCAAGATGCCCTACACTGAGGCGGTGATCCACGAGATCCAAAGATTTGGAGACATAATCCCCATGGGCCTGGCCCGCAGAGTCACCAAGGACACCAAGTTTCGAGAGTTCTTCCTCCCCAAGGTACTTTCCTGTCCCTGCTATGGGGACCTCCAACCTGCTCCCTGGGGCCCAGCATCCCATCCCCCTTAGAAGCTTCCCAGCCGCTGTCCCACTGCCTCACTCAAACACTTCCTCAACCACCATGTCTCTTCAACCTTCCCACTCAGAGCTTCTTGACTCCAGTAGCTCTCCCAGAGCTCTTGCCACAGGGATTATGAACCCCATGTCCCCAGAAGTCCTCTCTCAAAAGACATGACTTCATTTCTAGACCTCCTCCCTCAAGGACACGAGTCTCATGTCTCCCAAACATCCCGCCTAAGAGGCACAAACCCAGTGTCTTTAAAACCTCCTGTCTCTGGAAGCACGAACCCCCATGTCCTCTCCACCCCCACCGTGGGAGACATGAACTGCACATCCCCCACACGTTCTGTCCTAAGAGACACAGAACCTGTGTCCTTCAAACTTCCCTTCACACAAGACATAAGCCCCATGTCTGCATAGCTTCCTGTCTCCGACACAACAATCTCCTGTCTCCCAAAGCTCTTCCCTCCATGGACCCACACTCCCAGGCCTCCCCTTCCTCATCACCTAGGGCACCCCAATCGTCCCTCCAACCTCCATGCATTTTCAGCACACTGTGCCCCCACTCTGCCTTATCAAATACCCCCTCTCCTCCTCCCCAGGGCACCGAAGTGTTCCCCATGCTGGGCTCCGTGCTCAGGGACCCCAAGTTCTTCTCCAAGCCCGGAGACTTCCACCCAGAGCACTTCCTGGATGAGAATGGGCAGTTTAAGAAGAGTGATGCTTTTGTGCCCTTCTCCATTGGTAAGAGACCACTGTCTGCTAAGCCACGCTCCCACCAACAAGGCTGTCTTCTCCTCAGCTCCCCTCTCTAAGGAGCAGCCTGATGTCTTTCTCCAGCTTGGAAGTCCTTCCCGTGATCGACCTCAGCTGCAACCCCTATAATTACTTGAGCTTCAGCAAAAGGATAAGGATGATCACACCTGTCTCAGGGATGGGGGAAATCAAAGCCCTTAGTGAGTCAGAGATTTGTCCACCGTCATTTAAATTCTTTAGGTTCCTCAGTTGGAGGTGAGAGCCAGCAGCCAGATCTGAGTGTGCACCCTGAGGGAGGGGCGTCTAAACTTCCCATTGCTACAGCTAGCTCACCCCCATCCCATGCACAAGGGAAACTGATGCTCAGAGAGGATTAGAGAGGTCTCTGAAAGTCTCTCAGGCCAGGCTCTTCCAGCCCCTCATTCCTGGGAGAAAGCATATGGGGGAGGGTAGTGGGGCAAGGGGCAGTGAGAGCAGGTCTCACCTCCAGCCCTCTTCTTCTGTGTCTTCAGGAAAGCGCTACTGTTTTGGAGAAGGCCTGGCTAGAATGGAGCTCTTTCTCTTCCTCACCAACATCTTGCAGAACTTCCGCTTCAAGTCCCCGCAGCTGCCCCAAGACATCGATGTGTCCCCCAAGCTTGTGGGCTTAGCCACCATCCCACGAAGTTACACCCTGAGCTTCCAGCCTCGCTGAACAAAGGCGCAGGGCTGGTTGGGGGAGCAAAGCTGAGGGAGCGGCGTGGCTGTCGGGAGGGGCGTGGTTTGGGGGCGGGGCTAGCGGAAGGGCGGTGGGTTAGGGAAATAGGCGCCAAGAGGATGGGAGAGGAAGAGGACAGGAATGGACTCTGCCTGTTCACCTTGGTAGAGGTAGATCCTTCAGAGGTGGGATGAGAGAAGGGAAATTATTTCTTGAGCAAATATTCTCTGTCCTGTCCATGCTAAACGCGTCAACTCGTTCACCTCGCCTAAGGCTCACAAACCGACGCAACAGGCAACGGTGTTTATGCCCATTTTGCAGGTGACAAATCTTAACCGATTCCCAAGGAATCTACAACGACGAAAAACCTCCTAATAAATGAATTTAGCAAGGTCACTAAACATACCCAAAGTTTTTGTTGTGTTGTTTTTTCCGTACGCTAGCAATGAACCCTAGGAAATCAAAATCAAGAACACAATACCATTTATAGTCACTCAGGAAAGCGACATAGGTAACTATAAATCTACCAACACAGGCCCAGAACTTGTATGCTGAAAACTTCCCACCACGGAAGAAAGAAGCAAATCACTTTTAAATAGACAACCTAAGGGTGCCTGGGTGGCTCAGTGAGTTAAAGCCTCAGCCTTCCGCTCAGGTCATGATTTCAGGGTCCTGGGATCAAGTCCCGCATTGGGCTCTGCTCAGCGGGCAGCCTGCTTCCTCCTCTCTCTCTCTGCCTGTCTCTCTGCCTACTTGTGATCTCTGACTGTCAAATAAATAAATAAAAATCTTAAAAAAAATAGTAAATAAATAAATAAACAGACAACCTAAATACCCATTGATTGATGAATGGATAAAGGAGATGTGATATATACATACAGAGGAATATTTTTCAGTCATAAAAGGAAAGGAAATCCTGCCAACACAGATGAACCTTGAGAATTTTATGTTAAGTGAAATTACCCAATCAGAGAAGAGCAAATAATGCATGAATCCACTTCTGGACAAATCTAAAATAGTCAAACCCATAGAAGCAGAGAGTAGAATGATGCTTGCCAGGGGCTAGAGGAAAGGGAAGAAGGGTGGGGGTTGCTATTCAATGTGTCTAGTTTCCACTATGGAAGCGGAGTGACTTCGTCTGTAATGGCATTTTCCCCTCTGGCTACTTTCAGGTTTTTTCTCTGTATAGCCAGTTTTAATCAATTTGATTGTGGCATACCTTGGTGTAGTTTTCTTTTCTTTCTTTCTTTCTTTTTTTTTTTTTTAAGATTTTATTTATGTATTTGACAGATGGAGATCACAAGTAAACAGGGGTGGAGGGAAGCAGGCTCCCTGCTGAGCAAAGAGCCCCATGGGGGGCTCCATCCCAGGACCCTTAGATCATGACCTGAGTGGAAGGCAGAGGCTTAATCCACTGAGCCACTCAGGCGCCCCAGAGGTATAGTTTTCTTGATATGCCTTGTGCTTGAGGCTTACAGTGAGTTTTCACACCTCCTGTTCCTATTGTGGTATAAATGGCAGAAATCCAAGCGTTCGGTTCTAGTAACTGTCCTCGGCATCCCTCAGCCAATATGTTGTTGGAGTCCACCTGTTTTGTTCCTTCTTAGTTTCTCCTTTTCCCAAATTCTCCTGTCACTTGTTTCTCCCTCCATCACATCCCATTCAGCTGGCACATCTAGATAATTGGGCTGTGCTGTCTCCTCCATGGCTTTGCATGAATACAGGTGGGAATCCCTACTCCAGGGGCTGTGGTGGACCTCCACTCCTCTAGCGTTTTCTGAGTCACTCTGTTTCAAATCCACCACTCTCCGGCCTAGCTCTTCTCTTGTCTGACCAGTTCCCCATTCTGGTTCTGTTCCCAGAGTCAGCTGCTCAGAGCTGAGTAACCAAACCACACCCTGAATGTGGTCTTGACCCTTCAACAGAATGCTATAGGAACAGGAGGTGTGAAATTGCACAGTCCTCGGGAGAAGACTGGAGGGGTGAGAGTGTATCTTTTCCCCCCAGGACACTCTCTGTGCCTAGAAGTAGAGGAGAAAGTTTGGGTAGTAGGTGGGATAGAAGCTAGATTCAGAAAAGGAGTCAGCAGATGTGGTGTCTTTTCTGCCCCAGCCTTTTGCAGGAATCTAGGTCCTTCTGGGTGTGAGTTCATTGAGGGTTGCAAGTTCCTAGAAGGGAATTCTGCTTCTTTCTCATGCTTGCCAGGGTGGGATTGGGTATTCTAGGAGCCGGACATGTTTGGGGACCAGCTGAAGTTCTGCTTTCCTCCCTATCCTTGCCCGTCTATCTTGCTACTCACTAAATCAGAAGACAGACTAAGGACTTGCACATGAATGAGTTTCCCAACTGGGTAAGCTGACGGTGAGCAGAGCTGGCTGCATTGTGTCGCACTGTTGACTACTGTTGCGTCTCTGAGTTAGCTGACCTAAACTGAAAGTTCCACTAACTAATAGGCATTTCAGGACAGGACTAAGGTAACAGGGTCTCCTTAATGCGGTCCTGGACAATATGTCTTTGCCTGGGTTTATTTGTGTGGCTCGGAATGAAGCTGTGACTCATGCTAGACTCAGAGGAAAGATTATACCTTGTAGCAGATCAGTTGTATGTCCCAACCAGGCTCTGGCCCCACAGATAGAGCACTCAGAAAAAGCACTGTGACCTGGGGATCCTTTGAGTGGTCACTCATAAAAGAACCATCTCTAGGGAGCTAAAAAAAAAGAAAAGAAAAAAAAGAGGAGAGAAGAGGAAATAAGTCACTATAGGTGACATGCAGAGGGCCACACTCCTAAGAGTGGACTGCTCTCCAGAACCTTTACTGGGTTATGTGCTGCTGCTGCCTGGGCCTCAGGCACAGCAGGGGTCCTGATCCTCCAGGTTATAGGGAAAAACATTCAGTGCCCCCCTTGGCACAGCAAAGAGATTAATTCAAACCTGACTTAAGCATTATAAAGTAACCACTGCCGTGTTCTTTATCCTTTCATCCATCAATGGATATTTATTTATTTTATGTATTTATTTTTTAAAATAATTTATTTATTCATTTGAGAGGGAGAGACAGAGAGTGCATGAGCAGGGGGAGCAGCAGAGGCAGAGGGAGAAGCAGCCTCCCCGCTGAACAGGGAGCCCAAGATGGGGCTTGATCCCAGGACCCTGAGATTGTGACCCGAGTGGAAAGCAGACGCTTAACCCTCTGAGCCACCCAGGCGCCCTGGTAGTTCTATTGTTAATATTTTGAGGAACAGCCATTCTGTTTCCCACCATGGCAGTAAGTTGGTAATTTACCAATTTACATTCACATCAGTGGTTGCCGCTTCCTGGCAGTGCACCGGAGGAGAATGAGGCACAAACAAGTCAGCTGAAAGAGAGAGGGAGCAGTGGACGAGAGTAGAGAAGACTGTCGCCCTGAACAACTCCTCATTCTCATATTTACTGGATATTAGACAGTAATTAAAAAAGGAGCCAAAGAAGACTGCACATTAACCATATCCCTTGTAGATAAACAAGAAGGAATATGAGTTAGACACTGTTTATAAGTTTTATAGATAAGCAAGAAGAGAGGCAGGATATGCCTGGTCAAGCAGTATAGAATTTATAGTTGAGCAAGCACATCCAAAGGGATCATCTAATTAGCCATGGGCGATCTCTGGCGCTGTTCCTCCCTGAACCAGCCAGGCATTCCCAGCTGCTCGACTTCAAGGACGTATATTGTCCTTTCCCCCAGAGGCCTGTTGCTAGTACATGTTTTTCTTAATGCTATATTTAAGCATGTTTGCGGGACTGGTATGATTTCTTAGAAGTTATACTTTAAGTAACACATTGTTCTGAGGGACGGTTACAAATGGTGCACAAGTGTTCCAACCCATATCATGACCAGTATTTGTTATCTCTTTTCTCTATGATATCTGTAAAGTATGAAATTATATCTCATTGTGGTTTGGGTTTGTATTTCTCTTATGAATAGGGATAATGAGGGGCGCCTGGGTGGCTCAGTGGGTTAAGCCTCTGCCTTTGGCTCAGGTCATGACCCTGGGATCGAGCCCTGCATCGGGCTCTCTGCTCAGTGGGGAGCCTTCTTCCCCCTCTCTATCTGCCTGCTTCTCTGTCTATTTGTGATCTCTCTCTCAAATAAATAAATAAAATCTTTTTAAAAATAAATAGGTATATTGAGCACCTTTTCATATATCTGGTGGCAATTTGTATGTCTTTTTTATTTTTTTTTTTAGGGAAGCTCCACACCCAGCATGGAGCCTCACATGGGACTTGAACTCACAACACTGAGATCAAGACCTAAGGTGAGATCAAGAGTCAGATGCTTAACTGACTGAGCCACCCAGGTGTCCTGGTATGTCTTTTTTTGAATAATGTCTATTCATGTCCTCTGTCCAATTTATTTTGAAAGATTTTATTTATTTATTTGACAGACAGTGATCACAAGTAGGCAGAGAGGCAGGCAGAGAGAGAGGGAGAGGCAGGCTCCCCGCTGAGCAGAGAGCCCGATGCAGGGCTCCATCCCAGGACTCCGGGACCACAACCCAAGCCAAAGGCAGAGGCTTAACCCACTGAGCCACCCAGGCACCCCCTCTGTCCAATTTTTAATCTGGTGGGTATTTTTTTGATTTGGGGGTTTTGGGTTTTTTGCAGGTTTTTTTGCTATTGAGTTGTGAGAGAGGCTGAATGACATTCCCTGGTGAGTTGTGTGTGTGTGTGTGTGTGTGTGTGTGTATCACATTTTCTTTATCCATTCACTGAATTATAAAGCAAAAATGTACAAGTGGGAACACATCACTGAAAAATTTCTCCACTACAAATGAATAATCAATAAAATGAAAAGCAACCTTCAAAATGGGAGAAAATATGTGCAAACCGCTTATCTGATAAACAGTTAATATCCAAATTATTTCCCCCACTTCAGGATCCGTGATCGTGCATTATATTTAGTTGTAATGTCTTTTGTCTTCTTTAACCTGGAATAGACTCTCAGCTTTTGTCTCTCTTGACCTTGATATTTTCAATAGCAGAGAATAATTATTTTGGAAATTGTTCAGACTTCAATTTGGAGTTGCTTGATGTTATCTTATGCATTTCCTCCAGCACAATTTTTAATCCTTTGGAAAGCAAAGCCTTTTTCTTTTTAAGATTTTATTTATTGAAAGCGGCTCAGTGGGTTAAGCCGCTGCCTTCAGCTCAGGTCATGATCTCAGGGTCCTGGGATCGAGTCCCACATCGGGCTCTCTGCTCAGCAGGGAGCCTGCTTCCCTTCCTCTCTCTCTGCCTGCCTCTCCGTCTACTTGTGATTTCTCTCTGTCAAATAAATAAATAAAATCTTAAAAAAAAAAGATTTTATTTATTTATTTGACAGAGAGAGATGACAAGTAGGCAGAGAGTTAGGCAGAGAGAGAAGGGGAAGCAGGCTCCCCGCTGAGCAGAGAGCCCGATGTGGGGCTCGATGCGGGGCTCCATCCCAGGACACTGAGATCATGACCTGAGCCAAAGGCAGCGGCTTAATCCACTGAGCCACCCAGGCACCCCAAGCAAAGCCTTTTTCAATAGACACTTAACATGGCATCGTACCAAAATCTAACTTTTGTCTTCCATAAACTCTGCAGAAGTGAGCTTTGGAGAAATTCCTTGCAATTTCCAGTGTCTGTTGTCTCAGTTTCATGAGGCCATATAGTCAAACCTTTACATACAGAATTACTAAATGCCACATGACAGGGTACCTGGGTGGCAAACTTGGTTGAGATTCTTACTTTTGGTTTTGAGTCCTGGTCTCAGGGTCAAGCTCTGTGCTCAACATGGAGTCTGCTTCAGCTTCTTTGCTCATTCTTTTTCTTTCTCTCTCTCTCCCAAATAAATAAATAAAATCTTAAAAAAAAAAAAATGACTCCCTCCCGCTCCCACTGAGCACTCTCTCCCTCTCTCTCTAATAAATAAATCTTTTTTAAAAAGACATAAGAGTACATCTTAGATCATCTGCAGCTAATATTTTTGCCCTGTAATCTGCCTACAGACTTGGCTCACCTTGAAAAAAAAAAAAAAAATCCGGGTGCCTGGATGGCTCAGTAGTTAAGTGTCTGCCTTCTGCTCAGGTCCTGATCCCAGGGTCCTGGGATCACTTTCCGCATAAGGCTCCCTGCTCAGTGGGGAGTCTGCTTCTTCCTCTCCCTCTGCCCCTTCCCCCTGCTTGTGCTCATATTCTCTCTCTCTCTTTCTCTCTCAAATAAATAAATGAGGTCTTTAAAATATATTTTATTTATTTCATCAGCCTTCTGTAGTTTTCACCGTACAGCCTTGGTACATGTGTTGTCAGATTTATACTTAAGTCTTTTGTTTCTTTCAGTGACTAAAGTATTATTGTGTTTTTAATTTTGATTACTTAAAATATATAGGAAAACAACAACAGAAAAAGACATTTGTATGTTCAGTGACCTTACTGAATTCATTTATTAGGAGGACATTTTTTGTTCTTGTTGTAGATTCCGTGGGAATCAGTTAAGTTTTGTCACCTGTAAGATGGGCATGAGCACCGTTCCCTGGCACATAGGTTTGTGACGCTCTTAGCACAGAGCTGACGCAGAATTCGATACAATAAATAATAAGGTTGTTGCTGTTGTTGTTATTATTATTATTATTATTATTAACAGTATAGTGTAAGGTTCTTCATTTTATCCCACCTCTTAAGGCTCTGCCTCTAGCAAGGTGAACAGAAAAAACCCCATTCCTCTCCCATTCACCTTGCCCTTTCTTCCCTAAGCCACCTCCCTCCTACTAGCCCCGCCCCATCATTAACCCCGCCCGCATCCTTAGCCCTACCCCACCCTCCCTCTACATTGCTCTTCCCCCAGCCCTGCCCTAGCACAGCCCTCCTTCAGCGGGGCTGGAAGCTCATGGTGTAACTTCGTGGGATGGTAGCAAAGCCCACGTGTTTGGGGGACACGTCGATGTCTTGGGGCAGCTGCGGGGACTTGAAGCGGAAGTTCTGCAAGATGTTGGTGAGGAAGAGAAAGAGCTCCATTCTAGCCAGGCCTTCTCCAAAACAGTAGCGCTTTCCTGAAGACACAGAAGAAGAGGGCTGGAGGTGAGACCTGCTCTCACTGCCCCTTGCCCCACTACCCTCCCCCATATGCTTTCTCCCAGGAATGAGGGGCTGGAAGAGCCTGGCCTGAGAGACTTTCAGAGACCTCTCTAATCCTCTCTGAGCATCAGTTTCCCTTGTGCATGGGATGGGGGTGAGCTAGCTGTAGCAATGGGAAGTTTAGACGCCCCTCCCTCAGGGTGCACACTCAGATCTGGCTGCTGGCTCTCACCTCCAACTGAGGAACCTAAAGAATTTAAATGACGGTGGACAAATCTCTGACTCACTAAGGGCTCTGATTTCCCCCATCCCTGAGACAGGTGTGATCATCCTTATCCTTTTGCTGAAGCTCAAGTAATTATAGGGGTTGCAGCTGAGGTCGATCACGGGAAGGACTTCCAAGCTGGAGAAAGACATCAGGCTGCTCCTTAGAGAGGGGAGCTGAGGAGAAGACAGCCCTGTTGGTGGGAGCGGTGGCTTAGCAGCAGACAGTGGTCTCTTACCAATGGAGAAGGGCACAAAAGCATCACTCTTCTTAAACTGCCCATTCTCATCCAGGAAGTGCTCTGGGTGGAAGTCTCCGGGCTTGGAGAAGAACTTGGGGTCCCTGAGCACGGAGCCCAGCATGGGGAACACTTCGGTGCCCTGGGGAGGAGGAGAGGGGGTATTTGATAAGGCAGAGTGGGGGCACAGTGTGCTGAAAATGCATGGAGGTTGGAGGGACGATTGGGGTGCCCTAGGTGATGAGGAAGGGGAGGCCTGGGAGTGTGGGTCCATGGAGGGAAGAGCTTTGGGAGACAGGAGATTGTTGTGTCGGAGACAGGAAGCTATGCAGACATGGGGCTTATGTCTTGTGTGAAGGGAAGTTTGAAGGACACAGGTTCTGTGTCTCTTAGGACAGAACGTGTGGGGGATGTGCAGTTCATGTCTCCCACGGTGGGGGTGGAGAGGACATGGGGGTTCGTGCTTCCAGAGACAGGAGGTTTTAAAGACACTGGGTTTGTGCCTCTTAGGCGGGATGTTTGGGAGACATGAGACTCGTGTCCTTGAGGGAGGAGGTCTAGAAATGAAGTCATGTCTTTTGAGAGAGGACTTCTGGGGACATGGGGTTCATAATCCCTGTGGCAAGAGCTCTGGGAGAGCTACTGGAGTCAAGAAGCTCTGAGTGGGAAGGTTGAAGAGACATGGTGGTTGAGGAAGTGTTTGAGTGAGGCAGTGGGACAGCGGCTGGGAAGCTTCTAAGGGGGATGGGATGCTGGGCCCCAGGGAGCAGGTTGGAGGTCCCCATAGCAGGGACAGGAAAGTACCTTGGGGAGGAAGAACTCTCGAAACTTGGTGTCCTTGGTGACTCTGCGGGCCAGGCCCATGGGGATCATGTCTCCAAATCTTTGGATCTCGTGGATCACCGCCTCAGTGTAGGGCATCTTGGCCCTGTCCTCAAACTTGGGCTGACGGTTCTTGCCAATCACCCGGTCAATCTCCTCATGGAGTTTGGCTGTGGGAGGAGGGGGAACGTGTTTAGGTATCTGGGGGTCTCGCGAAGGACAGTAATCCAAATATGTACATCCATGTGTGACACGGGCATAGACCATTCAAGACAGACGTTGGCCATAAACATTGTTGAGGACAGTGTCTTATTCACCTGGTCTCAACCTGTATGTGGTCTCACATACATTTGGCTCAGCACGGGAGCTATTTGCCCATCAGTTCACACATTTTTGGTATTTTAACAGCCAGTGAAACCCAATTAACAGCCAGCAGAATATCGCCTATCATCTGGATGGCAGGGTATGGGTGAGGTTCCAGGCATCTGGGAAGGGTGGGGACATTGCAGTGGGCTCAGAGGAAGTGGGGTGTGGCCACCAGGCCAGGGCCCCGTCCCCGCAGCCTTACCCTCCACGTGTGGATGTTTCATGAGCAGCAGGAAGCCATATCGCAGGGTTGTGCTGACCGTCTCAGTGCCCGCAAAGAAGAGGTTCAGGGTGGTCAGCACCAGGTTCTTCATGTAGAACTCTGTGTTGGGGTTGTTCTGCTCCTGCAGGGAGAGGGCTTCAGGCCAGGCCCCCTCCCCTCAGCCCTCAGAGCCCTGCCTGGGTCTCTCCATCTGGGCGCACCTCTCTTAGGTCCAGACCAGGGATGGGAAGAGAGAGCCTAGTCCTGCCAGGGCTTTGTTTAGGCGTCTGGCTCTGGCCAAATGCCCTTCCCACACTCTCTCCCTGGCTACCTCCCTGCCCTTTACACATCAGGCCTGGTGTCACTGTTTTAAGGGAGGACCCTTTAGAAGGAAAAGGACACTGACGATGAGTGCACGGTGTGGAAGCGTTCTCTTATGGTGCACACGCAGGTCCTGCCCGTGGCAAGCGCTGGTAGACGGAGCAGCCCGGGTATCACACATGAGATTGTGAGGCTGTCACGACGGGGGTGATCTGAAGGGGCCCCTGGTCTCCCCATCCCAGCTGGTTTCCCTCTGCCTGACTCTGGGACTGCCGCACTGGCCACTGGGCTGTACCTCCCGCATGCGGATGAGGAAGGAGTCGATGAAGTCCCTCGGGGAGTTGGGGTCCAGGGTGCGTTGGTTCTGCTCCACCTTCTTGGCTATAAAATCCTCCAGACCCTGAAGCTCCTTAAATGCCTGCTGCTGTGGCCCTGGCAGGTGTTTCATCACTGAATAAAACATCTCATAGAGCTGAGGACAGGAGAGAAGAATGGCGGGGAAGTATAGATGTTCTCAGGCAGGTCCTGTTGGGAGCGGGACCATTCTCGGGGTAAGGAAGGAAGTGGGTTAAAGGCAGCTGTCCAGGTGTTTAGGACTCATATGGGGCTTGATGGGAGGAGATAGGTAAGTTTTCAAGTGAATTAGGCTTGAGGGCCCCTGTCCTAGAATGTAGGTGAGATGGACTGGGCTGTGTATCTGGGTTTCGGGTGTTCTGATGAGGCTGGATTGGAAAACACATGTAGGTGTTCAGATACTCTGATGCGGTTGAATTGGGAGACTCCTGTTCAGGGGTTGACTTGTTTTCTTCTACATAGGTGTTGAGGTATTCAGTTGGGGCGGATGGGCAAGTGTTGAAGTGGGGGAAATAGCTGATCCTGTTTTCGATGTTCACAGAGGTGATGGGGGCACCTCTGTAAGGGAGTCAGCTGGGTTGGGGGACATTCTTTGGGTGTTTGGGGAAACATCCATCCAGGTGTTTACATGTGGAGGGGTCTTCTTGGTTGGGGCACCTGTCCAGATGTTCAGGTATTCCATGGGGCTCTGTAGGGACACTTATCTAGGTACCCAGTAGGCTGGTTTGGGACACCTAATGATTTTGGTGGGCTGTATTTTATAGCACCTGGGGCTCCTGTATTCAGGAGGTGGGCTGAGGTGGTCACTTGTTCAGGTGTTAAGATACAAAGAGGTGGACTGTCTTCCTAGGGACCAGTAGGTCAGTTGGGATGAAACGCATGTCCAGGCAGTATGGCTGAGCAGATTACATGTATCTTCCCTGCAGGCTCTGTCTGTTGTTTGTTTGGTCTGGTTTTTATTTTTTGGGTGGGGGGAGCATCTGTGGAGATATCCAGGTGTCCTTGGAAAGTGGGTATTCTGATGTAAGTGTTCCACTGTCCACGAGTGGTTTTGATGGAGAGGAGGAGGATGGTGGTTCGGGGCACCTGTTTCCGCATGGGAAAGCAATTTGTGGGTGGTGGTAGGGGTGCTTTAGAGCGAGACTGGGACGGGTTACCTGCCCTGTAGATGTAGCTGTGAACTGGAAGCTTCCCAGCATCATACGCAGCAGGGACAGGAACTCTTTGTCCTCATAGTCAAAGCGGTCCCCAAAGACAATGGAGCTGATGACATTGGACACTGTTCGGCTCAGGAAGAAGGTGGGATCAATGAAGGCACCTGGGGAATGAGATAGGGTTGGGGAGAGACAGGGATTTGGGGGAGCGTCAACTGGGCTGTCTCATGCCAGCTTGAGGATTGGAGGAGGGCACTGGAGTGAGGACCCAGATGTCCGACACAAGACCCAGAGCCTGGAACCCTGATGCCTTCCCCCAAGCCAGTCCCCTTCCTGGAGGAGAAAGCCCTCTTCGTGCTGGTGTATCCCTCCTTCTCGCTCACTCCCAGCCCCGCTCACCCTGCGTGCCCCGGAGGGTCTCGATGAGGAAGCCCGCCTCCTCCTGGATGCGCTCCTCAATGCCCCGCTTGCCCACTCCGAAGTCCCGCAGCGTAGTGATGGAGAAGCGCCTGAGCTGCTTGGCGCGCTCCCCATTGCTGAATGCCACACCTGGGGAGGGAGCATAGGGTGTGGTGAGGCGGGGAGGGGCGGGGACAGAGGTGGACAGAGCAGACCGGATGGCCAGAGGAGGAGGATGGATTGGGGGCGGAGAGATAGGGAGAAATGATAACTCAGGGTCAGAGAAACACTGAAAGAGATAGAGATCGGGTTGTAAGAAAAGAATTGGAAGGAGAGAGGCAAGTTAGATGCCCACAGAGATGGAGAGACATAAACAGAGAGGGAGGGAAGGAGGGGAGGAGGAGTTTGATCTCTGTGGAGATCTGGGAAGTGGCAATAAAAAAACATGACGGATCCTAAGGCGGAGCTGGAGAAAGAGGAAAATATGGAGCAAGAACAGAGAAGGTCTGGAGAGAACAGAAACAAGGTGAGATTCTCACACAGAGTAGAAAGAGGCAGACAGAGGGAGACAGAAGCTTGGGGAAGTCAGAAGCAGAGTAGTTAGAGGCAAGGATACGGGTACGGAGGACCGGGGATCCAAGATGGAAGAAGAGGCATCCATGGGAGAGAATGGGGAGATGGGGCAAAAAGCAGGGGGAACAAGTCGCAGACACCCTGAGCCAAGCTACAGAAGGCAAAGGAGAGGCCACAATAACCAGGGACAGGGACAGAGGAGAACAGGGGTAGAAGTCAGCCACAGGCTCGGGTGGGTGAGTCAGGAGAAGAGCAGTGGGGAAACTAAGGCCATCAGGTGTGCCTGGCCACGAACCCTCACCCAGAGCTTCTCACCATAGCCTTTGAAGAGCCAGTCGAAGGTGGCCTGCTCGCCTCGCCCGCTGAACTCCTCAGCCTGGTCTACCAGAGCCTCCTTCACCGCCTCGTGTCCACACAGCACCACGATGCGCCGGGGTCCTAGGTGGACTGTGAACACCGGGCCATAGCGCTCACTGATCTGATGGAAGTGGGGGCTTAGAGGCTGCGGCCCCCACTGGGAGCCGGCCTGTGCCCAGCCCTCACCTACTGCATGCCTTGCCCCCAGGTTCTGATACTCAAGGGGCTGGACATCCCAAGATCTGCTCTTTCTTGTCTGGGACCCAGCAACCCAACCTGTAGATTTCCACTCTCTGAAGACTCTGGTCCAACCTTGCCCAGCCCCTGCCATTCAGTCCCAGCTCAACCAGGCCAGCGCCCAGCCCGAACCCCACTGCACCCATCCCGTGTTCTGACACCTTCATGAGAGAGTTGTACATCTGCTCTGTGTTCAGCTGCAGGTAGTTCCCGATGAAGGGCAACGGGGTGGGTCCCGGAGGGAGCTTCCCCCAGAGCTTCCTCTGCCTCCAGACAGACATCAAGACCATGATGGTGAGGCAGGCCAGCAAAGCCACGAGGAGCAGCCCTGAGGCCAGCATGGTGACCCTGGGAGAGACGGTCAGATGGTGCTGGCTGGGGTGGTTTGCCTTTATATGACCTGAGAGAAAGGCGGAGTTTGGGACTCATTATATAATTGTACCATTTCACTCCCCAGCTAACCCTCCCCTGCAACCCTGGGCTTACTGCTGAGCTTGGCACACAGCCAGTGAGGCAGGAGGCGGGGACCCCAGGAGGATTAATGAGGAGTAGGGCCCCAGGACAGAGAGTGTTGGCCCTCGGGAGGGACCACCCCAGGGCTGCAGAACTGATTGAAGCAGTAGACAAATTCCAGAACTGAAGAGTTTAGAATTCTTATACATGGAGCACCCCCGTGCTTTGGATTTTCGGACTCAGAGTGAGAAGGGACCCTAGCATTGCAAATTTTGAGGTCTCTAGAAAAACGTACCCAGAGATCTGGGTTTAAGAGTGTTGGAATGCGGAGCACCAGGGTAGCTCAGTTGGTTAAGCATCTGCCTCTTGGTTTAACTCAGGTCATGATCTCAGGGGTTGTGAGATAAGCCCAGTGTGAGGCTCGGGGCTGGGCTGGGTGGTGAACCTCCTTAAGATTCTCTCTCTCCCTCTGCCCTCTGGCCCCTCTTCCTCTCTACCCCTCCCCTCACTGCCAGGCAATCCCTCATTCTCTCTCTCAAAAAAAAAAAAAAAAAAAAAAAGGTCTTGGAAGAGGAAATCCAAGGGAGTGGACTTGGGGGTCCTGGGGTAAGGGAGGACCCCTAGCTGTGATGCGGGGTTCCCAGAAGAAGTATGCGGAACTCCAGCAGGATCAAAGGGTCAGCACCTCCCCCAGGCTTTGACCTACCTTTGCTTTGGGCAAAGGTATCCCAGAATCCCCACGGGGACCTGAAAGCAAGGTCAGGATCAGTGTCACTGCCCCTTCTGTGGTTGGGAAAGGGGTAGAAGTCCAGAGCCACATTTAAGGGGAACCTTTCTTAGGAAAGAAGGGTAACTTGTGGTCTCCATGCCAGAGGCCCTGGGCAGGACTTGGAAACAGTAAGGACATCCACCCATATGGTGCCAAGAAGTCCCGACTGTCTCAAGGGCTGTAACTGACAGAGAGCCTCGCCAGTCCTACCCAGACCCCTGGGGGAGCTCACTAGCTTCACCATTTCCATTGTCGCTGTTGGTAGAAGTACTACCATCCCCGTCTGGTGTGTGAGAGTACCGAGGACAGAGAACAGGGGGGCAGGGGCTCCTGTGTCTCCTGCTCTGCATGCTTGCGCCCCCATTCTGGGGCTGGGTTTCCCACCAGTGGGAAGGGGGCACTCGAGAAGAGGAGGCAGAGTGTGAGGGCTTGGGAGGTCCCTTTGGGGTGACTCCAGGCTTGGCAGGGCTGCTGGCAGCACCCAGAGGGAGTGACGGCAGGGAGAGGTTTGGGAAGACTCCTGAGTTGGGGAGAGCCAGGCCCTGGAGGCTGACAGTGAGAGAGAGGAAAGATGGTGGCCCTGCTGTCCTTCCCCCAGTCACCTTCTTCCTTAACAGTGAGGTGCTAGGCTTTGGTGAGCCCTAACTGAAGAGCCAGTGGGTGAATGTGACCCCACAGAACCCCTCTAGCAGGGACTCTCTCACAGCAACCTCCTTTCGCTGTTCAGAAGAGCAGGTCTCCCACAGCCACTTGCTCGAGGTCACACAGGTAGTGGGTAGGAAGCTGGGACTTGAACCCTGTCTTCTCCTGCCTCCACTGACTAGCCTAGACCATCTTAAGGGCCAAGTGGAGTCCAAGTTTAGCAAGGAGTGGTGTGAGATTGGCATTGGCATTGGACACAGAGATATGCTAGCAACTTCTGCCGTTGGCATCGGTTCACTCCTGCTAGACACTGGAATTGAAAGCAAGTGGACCCTGAACTTGATGCCAGAACACTCACAGAGCCACTTCTGGCTGCAGGAGGGTCTGAGAGCAGGCCCCGGTGGCCACTGGGGCTGGCGCCGTGTGGCTCAGAGGTTGGTCCCAGCTGGCTCTGACATGAACATCATGTGGGAGCTGGACTGGCCTCCCGTGGGCCTGATCAGGGCCCCGATGGGAAAGAGGCAGCATCTGATTATTGGAAACCTGCCTCCACCCACTCAGATGCCAGCTCTGACTTAGGACGAGTGCAGGTGGGAGAGGATAGCACTCTCAGGACAGGCATGTTGCTCCAAGAGCTTTGAGTTACTAGACCTCTAAGCTGGATTCCTATAGGGAGGGAACGAAGAGCAGAAGAGCAGAACGCAAAACAGAGATAGGAAAGCTTGTTGGTTTTAAAGGGAACAGAGGAGGGAAAGATTAGCACAGGCTTGGTGGCTTTCAGTCCCTTTAATCCCAAACACCAGCCTACACCTGGGCTGGTGACAAGCCTGTCCATTCCCCGCCCCCCCCCTCCACTTCCCCTTGGTCTTCCTTGGCAAGGAGGGAGGTAGAATTTCGAGAGTTTGTTTGTCAGTGAACTTGGCACCAACCAGGGCACGGAGCGTTCAGACAGGCTGTCATGAGCTGGGGAGGAGTAGGGCCTATGGCCGACAGAAGTACTTGGTAACAGAGGTCAAGTGTGCCTGATTTTGTTGGTAACTCTGGAAACTGGAGCGAGGCCAGCATCTGTCATCACATTCCTTCTCCCCCAGAGGCAGGAGTATGCCAGGCCAGCGTGCAAACAGCATGGGTGGGCATCAGTTTCCAGGGTGAGTTAGGGCAGCGCCCAGGAAAATCTCTTTCCCTCCCTGGGACTCAGATTCCCTTTCTGGACAATGGAGCAGCAGTGAAGCACTCAGTGAAGGCATGGATGAAAGATCTTACTATTGCTTCGTTGTTGGGGGACCTTGAACAGGTCACTTCACCTCTCTGGGCCTCCTGGGGCCAAGGACAGGATGTACCTCTTAGCTTATTATGAGAGGAGTCATTGATTAATGGGTTTGAAGTACATGGCCATTAAGTGCCAAAAATGAGTAGCTGTTCCCATTACTCTGTGGGATGATAAGTAAGGGATTCTCTAAACCCCCTTCCAGATTTTACATTCTCTGGTTTAAAGCTCCAAATATTTTTATTTGGGAAAGGAGGAAGGGAGAGAAAGCCTGTGGGAACGTGCCTGCCCTTCCTTCTATTTTTTTTTTTTTTAAGGATTTTATTTATTTGACAGAGATCACAAGTAGGCAGAGAGGCAGACAGAGAGAGAGGGGGAAGCAGGCTCCCTGCTGAGCAGAGAACCCGATGTGGGGCTTGATCCCAGGACCCTGAGATCCCAGGACCCTGAGATCATGACCTGAAGAGAAGGCAGAGGCTTAACACACTGAGCCACCCAGACACCCCACCTGCCCTTCCTTCTTTGGTACAGCTGAGCCTTCCCCCCTGGAGTTGAGAATGGAACATGGAGCTTAGAGGCAGGCTTCTGGAGGGTCAGTGGAGTAGGCAGTGAGTGGGAAAGGTAGATCAGGGATAGACCCGCAGGCTGTCTGACCCTCCTCAGAGCACTTTGCCCATCGGTTGTGTCTCCCCTTGCATCTGACTGTCTTATTCTTTATTCTTTGTCTTCCCTGCAAGTCCACTTGCCCTCCCGCCCTCTTGTGTGCTTCTGGGTCTTTCCGTTCCTGCCAGCGTGTCAAGTGGGTTCTCCTATATGCCTCTGTTGTGTATCTTCTTATTTATACGTCTGTCTACGTGTGTCATTCCGGGCACGTGCTTGGGATCTCTGCACATCTGAGCGCGTGTACGTGTCTGCGTGTCCATGTGGATATATGGATTTATGACACTCCCGTCTGTGGAGTGTTTGTGCGTAAGCGGGTCTCCATACCTATTTGTGTCTAGACATGTCCTTCTGTGTGTGTGCGCAGGCCAGTGTGCCCAAATGCATGGCCGTGTCTGTGTGTGTGGGCAACCGAGTACATGGTTTGGAGTACACCTGTGGGAGGACGTCTGCGTGAGTGTCCGTGTGTCCGCCCTGACGTCTGACTGTGCGTCCACACGTGTCTGTTTGCAGGTCCTTCTAGGGCTGTGTGGATGGACGTTTTGTGTGTGTGTGTGTGCTGGTGTCATGTGTAGGCACGTGGGCCACGCTGTGTACACGTGGCTGCAATCTGCTGGTGCCTGTCTGTGTGTGCTCAGAGGCAGCCCTCGCCCAGCTCCACTTCCAGTCTTAAAAACACGAGTAATTCCCTATTGTCAGGGTGTTGTGTCCCTGGGCGTTCAAGGGTCACACCAGGCAGAAAGGGGCTGCATGGGACAGGTGTGTCCTGAGAGCATTCTGAGGTGGGTCAGCTCCTATGGGATCAAGGTGAACGTCCATTCCGAGAATTCCCTCCCACAGTGCCCCCAGCCTCCTAAGCCACTCAGCACATTTAAGACAGTCATCCTCCCAGGGCTGTCACCCCGCCACTCTGTTCCAGCCTTGTTGAGGGATGCTGAGGACACAGGGGTGACCCTGAGCCCTGCCCTCCTGAAGCCAGCACAGGGCTGGGGTGAGAAGGCGCTTGCAGAGGGCTGGGCTGGGGGAGCGGGGAGGGAGGCGCAGGTGTCTGTAGGGGCCCAGAAAGAGCCCCTGCTTCACGCTTCTCAGTTCACGCTGAGCCACTAGAGGGCCACGTAGGGGTTTTTCCAAGGCAGGATGGGGACAGTGGGGAGGGGAAATTCTGGGCAGAGGAATCTGAGTGCCAAGACAGGGGAGCATGGTCAGGTATCCTTAGGGTGGAAGGATCTGGGCCATGTGCACTGATGAGGTTGAAGCCATCAGCAGGAGTCAGACCTGCTGGACCTTGTGCGACTGGGCGGGGAGTGTGGACTCTGTTCTAGGATGATGGGGAGCCCCAGAGGGTCTTAGGCAGGGGAACAAGCCGGCCAGATTTGTGTTTCGGAGAGCTTGTTGAGATTTATGGAGAAGAGGAGACTACAGGTCCAGAGCCACGGAAGTGGCTTCCATAGGCTCTAGGGGACAGAGGACCGGACCATGAGCAGGGAGAGGAGGCGTGGGTTGGAGAAAGGGACAGAAGGAAGAACCAGTTCTAACCTGGTTATGTGCTGGCTGTGTGGGGTAAGGTGAGGGAGGGTCCCAGTGTGGGGTAGATGGCGGTGTCATTTATCAGATCAGAAGCAGGTTTGAGGAAGGAGATAATGAGTTCCATTTTGGACACTTTGGGAACTGGGCACAGTCCCTGCTTCTAGGGATTTCTCCGACCAGTGGGACAGCAGACCCAGATTAACTAAAGTCCTCAAGGACCCCACGAGTGCTCATTAGTAATTATGTGTCATAGTACTAGTACTCAGGGCTGAGGGCTAGAAGGGCTTCCTAGAGTCAGTGTTGTTGGAGCTGGGTCTTGCAGGAGGAGTTCACAGGTGGGGGAGGAGCGGAGGGCAGGGCAGAGAGAGCCTCACAGGCCAGGCCCCTGCTCCCTGTGCCAACCTCATCAATCAGCTTGCTGTCCTCCACCTCCTCGCCTGACCCGAAACTCTCCACAAACCTGGCGCATGCCCGCAAGTGTGGCGGAAATCTATGACCTCTCCCAAATGAGAATGTTTGTTTTGTTTTGTTTTTTAGTTGATGTGAAGGGGCAGCTGGCTGGCTCCGTCAGGAGAGAATGCAACTCCTGATCTTGGGGTTGTGAGTTCAAGCTCCATGTTGAGTGTGGAGCTTAAAGCGATAAGTACGTAAATTAAAAAAAAAAAAAATCAAGGAATACGTATTTTAAAATTACCATTTTTAATGCAAACAGCTCATGGCATTTAGTACATTCCCAGAGTTGAGAAACCAACCACCTGTAACTAATTCCAAATCCTTCGCAGGTGAGAATCTTAGTTAAGCCTTCTTGGTTCAAATGTAAAAGCTAGCCCTGCTGACAATGGTAGCATTCAGTGAGCTCATGATGTTACTGTGTGAAGTTTTTACAGGCATGATCTTGCTAAAATCCTCACAGCAAGCCAGTGAGGTCGGGTTGACCGTCCCCAGTTGCAGACGAGTGAAGCAAGGCCCAAGGAGCAGGGAGTGAGTTGTTTTGGGCTCCACAGCTGAGCAGGGTGGGACCTGGGCATGTCCTCGTGTTGTTGACTCTAGATTTCATGCTCTTAACCACCATGCTGGGTGGCCAAGTCCTCCCTTCTCTTTATGAGACATTAGAGAACTGTTCCTGATAATCCTGTGGTTCTTGTAGGCCTAAAACAGAAGATTCCGATTGTATAAAGGAAATAAAAATAAAACAGTTCTCTTCATGGGAGGGATGTTTGACCTTCTGTTATGTTTGCATTCTTTGGCATATTAAACCAAAGACCCAAGCAGTGTCACCTCAGTGAAGCAGAGAGTAGAACAAGGGTTTTGGCCAGAGTGAAGTGTTTGGGTTTGGGTTTCACGTGACAGCAAGGACCAGGGTGAGTGGTGGGAGGGGAACACCAAGGAGCAGAAGAAAGTCAAGCTTCTTTCTATCTGGTTGTTGGGACAGCACATGCCCACCGGTGTGCCTTCTTGCAGGAGCAGGGCAGGTCTTAGAGGAAAGAGAGGGAGAACATTTGCCAGAAGACAAGGACGAGGAGAGAGACTCCAAAAGAAAGGGTTTTATGAGAGTTTGGAGAGTCATACTCTAGAAGTGCTCTGGGGACTCTCTGACTCTTAGTGGTTGAAAATCTTAAAAATAACAGCTATCAACTCAAAATAAAATCTTTTAAAAAGGGGCGCCTGGGTGGCTCAGTGGGTTAAGCCGCTGCCTTTGGCTCAGGTCATGATCTCAGGGTCCTGGGATCGAGTCTTGCATCGGGCTCTCTGCTCAGCAGGGAGCCTGCTTCCTCCTCTCTCTCTCTGCCTGCCTCTCTGCCTACTTGTAATCTCTCTCTGTCAAATAAATAAATAAAATCTTTTAAAAAAAATTTTTTAAAAAGGAGGGCGCATGGGTGACTCATTAGGTTAGGCAGTCTGCCTTCAGATCAGGTCATGATCCCAGGATCCCGGGGTCAAGCCCTGTGTCCAGCTCCTTGCTCACCCAGTGTCTGCTGCCCCCTCTCCCCCCGCCCCTGCTCATGCTCTTTCTCTCTCTCGCTATCTCTCTCTCAAATAAATAAATACAATCCTTTTTTTTTTTTAAAGATTTTATTTATTTATTTGACAGAGAGAGAGATCACAAATAGGCAGAGAGACAGACAGAGAGAGAGATGAGGAGAAGCAGGCTCTCCGCTCAGCAGGGAGCCCAATGCGGGACTCGATCCCAGGCCCCTGGGATCATGACCTGAGCCAAAGGTAGAGGCCTAACCCACTGAGCCACCCAGGCGCCCCACCTTTTTTTTTTTTTTTAAAGACATTTCATACCTTGCTGTTGGGAATGTACATTCAAACAATCCCTTAGGAAACTGGCAGTTTACTAAAACCAAACACATTATTAATAAATGAGGCAGCAGCACCGGGGTGTATTCTAGGAGTGTTGAGTGCACATGTCCCACAAAAACCTAAGTACTAGAATGTTCACAACAGCATTGGTCAAAACAGCGGAACACTGGAAACAACCCAAATGCCCAGTGGCTATAGAGTGAGTTAGTAAATAATAGCTATTGAATAATTATCACCGATGTGAAAAAACCTAAGCACTAAAAGAAAACATTCCCATGCTTTGATTCCATATATGTGAATTTCAAAACTGGGCAACACAAATTTGTAAAGGTCAGGACAGTCATTGCTTCGGGGTAAAAATGACTAGATGGGACACAGAAGAGTCTTCCAAAGTATCAGATACAAATGTAGAAATTCTTCAAGCCCATTCATTCAATATCCATGCCCATTACTACATGGAATTTATAATTATCAAAGAAAAAAAAGGCAAAAAATTGAAAAGGAAATAGCAGGATATATACAAAAATGATAGTTTGCTTAAAGTAGCTTCCTGTGCCACCTGGGTGGCTCAGTCGTTCAGCAGCTGCTTTCAGCTCAGGTCATGATCTCTGCGTCCGAGCTCCGCATCGGGCTCCATGATCAGTGGGGAGCCTGCCTTTCCCTTCCCTCTACTGCTCCTCCTGCTAGTGTTCTCTTTTTCTCTCTCTGTCAAATAAATAAAATATTTTTAAGAAGTAAAATAATAATAATAATAATAATAATAAAGTAGCTTCCTTAGGGAGCACGTGGCTGGCTCCATCAATAGAGTGTGCAACTCTGATCTCAGGATGGTAAGTTGGGCACAGAACCTACTTCAAATAAATCAATAAAAATTTGGGGCGCCTAGGTGGTTCAGTGGGATAAAGCCTCTGCCTTCAGCTAAGGTCATGATCCCAGGGTCCTGGGATGGAGCCCCACATCAAGCTCTCTGCTTGGCAGGAAGCCTGCTTCCTCCTCTTTCTCTGCCTGCCTCTCTGCCTACTTGAGATCTCTATCTGTCAAATAAACAAATAAAATCTTTAAAAAATTTTTTTTAAAATTTAAAGTCATTTCCTTTGGCTGAGGGGAGTTAAAGGTAGGAGGATAGGCTGGCGCAAGCCAATTTCACTATCGATTTACAGCTTTTGCATTTGGAAGCAAGTGAGTGTATTACTTGTTCAAACAGAGTAAGTTAACAAACCTGGGCAGAGGTTTTGTATCTTTCCAAATGAAGGAAGGAGAAATGATTGGGCCAGCAGCCCAAGAAAACCTGGGTTGGTTGGGGGGACAGGACGGGGGGCCCTTAGTGGAGTTCACATAGTCACAAGCAATGGTCATAGGGTTCTGATTGTCTTTAGGTTCTGTTTGAAGGGCTTCACATTCAGTGACTCACTTAATCCTCTCAACAATCCTTTGAAGCAGATACAACTATTATATCCCTCTTACAGATAATTAAACGACCTCCCAGCTAACCCGAGTCATTTGCCCAAGAGAGAATAGAGAGCAAGAGGCAGACCTGGGATTTGAGCCCAGACAGCTTGATCTCAGAGCTATGCCCTTAACTACGTTGTTAGGCCTTCTCTCTTGACAGCCAACATAAATATACAATACCAAAAATGAGCTTCTAGGGTTATGGCTCTTCTGCTTCGTGTCACATGTTCCGAGGTGGTTCCAAAGTCCTGATGAGTGAAGATGAAGGCTCTTCTGCTTCTGTCTGGCACTCTGCCTGGACCAGTTCTTTTTCCATCAACATGGATGCAAGGTGACCTACTACAGGTCCTCCTGCCCTTAAAGAGTCCCGCTGGGGTCCTTGGAGTCTTTTTATGGCATCAGACTTAAACCAGACACATCCTGATCTACAAGAGGGGTTCTAAGAAAAATGAGCTTCAGGACACGTGGATGGCTCAGTCGGTTAAGCGTCTGTCTTCGGCTCAGGTCATGATCCTGGGGTCCTGGGATGGAGCGCTGTGTCAGTCTTGCTCAGCAGGGAGCCTGCTTCTCCCCCTGCTTGTGTGCACTTGCGCTCTCTCTCTCTCTGACAAATGAATAAAATCTTTTCTAAAAAGATAGAAAGAAAGAAAATGAGCTTCAAAAGGGGAAAGGTTAGAACGTCTTTGCAGATCCCTTGATCCCTGGGCAAATTTATCTCATCCTAACCCACAGACCAGCTCTCCACCGAAGAAGAGATCTGCAGAGACACATTTTTATCCCTTATCAACATCCCTTCCTTTGAGAACTATGCCTATCCAATTGCACTGGAAACTTGCTCAAGTTCCTGTGTGGTCAGGGTTGGAGAACAGGGGGGTGGGATCATGGTGCAGGTGTGACCAATCACAGTCCTCCACTCCCTGCCACCACCAAGATTTCCTAAGAGATGGTCACCTGACCACTCGGATTTCTTCCTGAAACTTTTGCTTGAGCTTCTGGGAAAAGAGTTGCCCCTTCTCTAAAAACTAGAACCATAAATACAACATATTTAGTCAGCTTGGACTAAGTTAGACAACACCGATAATTCAACAAGGGTACAGCACTCACACAAAGTCATGCTTGGTGCTAATTAGCTATAGATTTCCTTCATGTCCTCTTCGTTCACTGGACCAACTGAAGAGGGAGCATCTACCTGGGACAGGCCAGTACCATGTGAGGGAAGAAAAGTAGCAAAGCAATGAGATGATCCTTAACATTTACGCTTACCGACTCATTTTCACTCACAATTTACTCCCCAAAGCAAGTTAAGTGGGCAAACCTGAAGTAGAAGGGCAAGAAATAGAATTTGCCCATTGGGTAAGGGCCAGTAGGGAAGGAATATAATCTGACAAAGACAAGGTAGGCCCAAGACTGTATAAGACCAAGTTCTTGGGGAAGCCCTAAAAGAGAACGAAGTCATACATAGACCAGTAGATTCAAAAGATTCAGTCATGGGAGGGTCCAGAAAACTCATCTCTCAGAGCACCTGAATCCAGACTCGGGGTGAGTTAACAAATCACCATTTTTGCTAAGGTTGGTCTGAAGGGAGTCTCTACCACTTGCAGCCAAAGAGTCCGGACCCAGGGCTTCTGGGGAGGTTTTTGTTTATCCCTGTCCTACACCTCTCCCAGAGATGAGGGATAATTCAACTCCGACTGGAATCTGTTCTAACATGAACAGGTATGACCACGAAGACACCTAGATACAAACAACTTCTCTTCCTCCCTAACGAGCCACGACTTGATATACAGAACCAGAGCTATGGAGTAAGAACCTGCAAATCACCAGCTCTTTAAACCTTAGCAACACTCATATCTAGAGACACCATCAGAAGTTCCCCTAGAATGGCAGATCTCTCTCTGAAGAAGTTGGTATTTCTTCACAACGCCCATCAAAAATCCTTCCCACCACTTCTTATGATGAAGGAGGTGGCTATCTTCAGCCTGATTCTGTAAACGCCGGGGCTCATCCCAAGAGAAGGACATGTGATTGGCTGATTAGTTGGCAGGCAGGAGAGGATAGATGGGAAGAGGGAGGAACAATTAATCCTATAATATCAGAGCTAACAGAGAAAGCAGTTGTGACCAGATTTCAGCAGAGGTGCTGGGCTGAATCATCTCAGAGACAGCTATGCCCCCTGCTCATCTTTGACCTAACTGTCACCGTGCCCAGCTCCAGAAAGTTGAACGGTGACTCCCCTTTTAGTGAAAATCTCAATTCACGACATAAGCTGGAAGGTTCAGAGCTACCTCAAGGTGGGGGAGGAAGAAGTGCTGGCTTCTACCCAGGACTGGTCACCACACCCTATACTCTCCTAACTGCCACAGTTGGCCACTGTTTCCCCTTCTGTGAAATGGGGATGAACCTCTGCCTCCTCACTCAGATGTCTCGCTTTTAGGTCAAAATGGAAACCAGATGGTTAAGGGCTTGGAAAACTGCCCATGGCTACATGGTTAAGAGCAATTAACACATACTGAGTGCCTCCCATCAAGAGCTGCCTTTTCAGTGTGTTTAATCCTTATGATGTCAAAACGGAGATGTGGTGATTACCTTCATTGTACAATAACATGAATAACATGAAGCAGGAGGCATCTGGGTGGCTCAGTCGGCTTGAGTATCTGCCTTCAGCTCAGGTCATGATCCCAGGATCCTGAGATTGAGTCTCGCATTGGCCTCTCTGCTCAGCGGGGAGCCTGCTTCTCCCCCTCTTCCCCTAATTCCTGCCCATGCACTCTCTCTCTCTCTGCCTTAAATAAATAAAATCTTAAAAAAAAGAAAATCTTGAAAACATTAAGAAAATAATAACATGAAGCAAAAAAGGGCTTGAGTCACACAGGGCAGTCTGGCTTCAGGCTCCTTGCCCTTGTACACTGCACTATCTCAGGGATTCAGGCTCAACACCAGTTATCTGTTGGGTCAAACATGTCTCAGCATCCCAGGTTCCTTCCTCCAGAGTCCTTTGACCTGAGACTCAAATATCATCTATACATGTGCTAAAAAATAGCAATCAGATAATAATAATCCCCAATTGTTGTGTGACTGTTTTGTCTTACCCATATAATACTAAAGATAAGGGTTAACGTTTATTCAGCATGTCAGCAGACATGATAACCATTTTTCTTGCATGGTGTCCCACAGTTCATCTTTACAACAAGTTCGGAAGGAAGGGACAGTATCAGCGGGCTTTCCGCAGGTGGGGTGGGGCGGGATGTTCTGACTTCTAGCTGATTTCAAGCTATCAACTCAATATCAAGTCACCAGCCAGTGGAATTGTGAAGAGAGGCACAGTGGCTCCCATGAGCTGGTACTGGCCCATTCCAGCACACCACGAGTTCACATTCATTTTATAAAGAGAAAAGATAAGACTTCAGCAAGTGAAATGATTTGCTTAAACTTGCAGAACAAGTAAATAGTGAATTGTGTATTTGAACCAAAGCCGTCTAGATGCAAAACCAAGACTCTTTATCACTGCCCTGTACTGTCTCTCTAGGCTGGGTTCTTTCTTGGACCAGAGATAATCCATAAAGATTATCCACCAGGAGGAATAAGCAGATTTATTCCCTGGAGAAACAATTGCTCGCTTGCTAGTGACCCCTAGCAGAGACTGAAAACCTGATGATGGAGTGTTAGCAGAAAGTTATAACAACTGCAAAAACCAATCAAGCTATTGAAGATTTAGATAATCCAGATACAAAGTTTTGGGTCCCATCACCCATAAATGACCTAAACCAGCTAAGGTCCTCGTTGAGAGAAAAAGCACCATGAAATCTGGTCATGGTAGAAAGAAATATATATATGAGGGCTGGGAGGAAATTGTGGCAAGGTTTCCATGCAGGGAGGAAGGGTTGAATTTTACCAAATTTGGGTGGGATGTTTCTGAGATCGCAGGAGTGCCATACTGGGGAGACCTAGTTGGGATAGCAAAATATATGATGGTGGGACAGGAAATTGATGACTTTAGAGCCCTTGATTCCTAATAACTATTATTCTCATTTCACTGGTGAGGAAATGGAGTCTGAAGGCATTGAACGACATAGCCACGATGACACAGCTAAAAAGTAACCATACCCAGACTTGAATCAGATCTTTCTGATGCTTTCTTGCCCTTTCTCATTCTACACACAGGCAAAAGAAAAGTCAAGTATGATGTAACCTAACCTCCAGAGCCCATGTGTTTCATAATACACCCTAGTTATCCAGTTCCAAACATTTTCAGATTTGTGTGAACAGCTTAGGTTCCATTTTCAGATGCTTTCCATGGGGGAGGGATGGGCGGGTAACGAGGAAACCCCAGATGCATGGTGTCTTGTTTCATAACAAGCACACTAATAACAATGCCTCTTCAGACTATAACCATCCACGTGCCCCGTCTCTTGGGAAGAAGCTGGGAAACCTGTGACTCACACAATCTTCGAGGTACAGCACAAAGATCCATGAGACCCGGGAACCACAATCTCAGTACCAGAGACTTGAAAAACTATAATCACTGTACACAGAATCATAGTCCCTTAAACATAAAAACGTTCTAAGACGAACTTTCAGTAATTTCTCTTGGGGCACCTGAGTGGCTCAGTGGGTTAAGCCTCTGCCTTTGGCTCAGCTCATGATCTCAGGGTCCTGGGATCGATTCCCAAATTGGGCTCTCCGCTCAGCGTGTAGCCTGCTTCCCCCTCTCTCTCTGCCTTCCTCTCTGCCTGCTTGTGATCTCTGTCAAATAAATAAAATCTTTAAAAAAAATAATTTATCTTAACTACTGTGATCGGAGATTCCAAGATGGGAAACAAATACATTCACACACACCCTTTATTCAATTTTTTATTCAATTTATTATTCCAGATACCTGCCTATTATTAACTAGAAGTTTGGTATCCTTGTCTGGAGAATCCTTAATAGCCTCCAAGACAGGCATCCAAACATTACAGATTAGGAATTTAGTCTAAAAAGCAACCCTCATTCTCATCCTCTGCTAATGGAGCCGTGGATTGGTTCAACCATTCAGCATGATTTAACAGTATCATCCAAAATTATAAATATGCATTATCTGACTCAGCAATTCCTCATCTAGTATTTATCCTACAAATAGGATAAATGTGTGCAAAATGACCTATAGGCAAGTTTATGTGTTGCCGCTTTGGGTCACAGTGAAAGATTGGAAATAACTGTGGCCTGATGATGGACCACACAAACTATGGAGCAACCATGCAATGGAGAACTGGGTTGGGACCCCAGCAGGAAAGGTGAGTCACACACAAATGGGATCATTTCGAGTTTAATGAAAGGACTATTTCCAAAACTGAGGGAGAGCCAGCCCAGCGTGATAGAATACCTGTAAACTAGCTTCAGCGAGGCTGACCTTTCATCCTTGCAGGTACAAAGGGAGGGGGCGGTTGCTGGAGCCCAACAAGACCTGTAGGAGCAAAGAGGGTCAAAAGAGGGGTGCCTGGGTGGCTCAGTGGGTTAAAGCCTCTGCCTTCAGCTCAGGTCATGATCTCAAGATCCTGGAATCGAGTCCCAAGTTGGGCTCTCTGCTCAGCAGGGATCCTGCTTCCCCCTCTCCCTCTGTCTGCCTCTCTGCCTACGTGTGATCTCTGCCTGTCAAATAAATAAATAAAACATTAAAAAAAAAAAAGAGGGCCAACAGGAGGCATGGCCAAAGCGAGTTACATGACCAAGCGTGCCAGTGGGGACAGGAATGTATAATCTCCTAAGGAAAGAACCAGTGGGAGGGAAGAAGTCATTTCAAAAATAGAGCAATCCACAAAGTAAGCCTCAGACTTCCAGTAGCTCTCCTCCCATCACTGGGATAATGCCTGTCAGACAGTAAAGTCAGAGAGAGGAAGGGTACCTGGGTGATGAGTTCAAGCCCCACACTGGGCTCCCTGCTGGGTGTGGAGCCTACTTAATAAAAGTAATTTGATAGATAGACAGATGGACAGGGAGACCAAGGAGTGCAAAGAGATTAAGAAAATCAGAGTCCTTCGAGACATCACATAAAGCCTGAATCCAGCCTATCTGCCTCTTCTTGGCTTGCCCCATAGCTCCCCAAAATAGATGCCCATTTTTGTTTAAACTAGTTTGAGTTAGATTTCTGCCACTTGTAACAGAAGCCCGAATCCCGGATCTTTGGGGGGAAAGATTTTGTCAAGCAGCTAAATCCTTCCAGCAGTCTTGAGTGCCGACTCAACTACCCCTTGAAAATCTCAGTTGATGAGGGACACCTGGATAGTTCAGTCAGTTAAGTGTTTACCTTCAGCTCAGGTCCTCCCAGGGTCCTGGGATTGAGTCCCACATCTGTCTCCTTGCTCAGTAGGGAGTCTCCTTCTCTCTCTGCCTGCCGGCCCCCTGCTGTACATTCTCTCTCTCTCTCTCTCTGATAAATAAACAAAATCTTAAAAAGAGAGAGAGAGAGAGAGAGAGAAATCTCAACTCTTCCAAGGGAATCAGCTGTCTCCACTAAGAGACAGAAGTGAATGGCATCGTATTCTCCTAACATTTTCTTATGGTAGTTTGGAGATATACAGAAAGGTTGAAAGAATCATACAGTGAACCACTACCTAGATGCTATAGTCAGCATTACTCCACTTGCTTTATTACTCCACCTATCCGTCTGTACATTCTCTGATCTTTCCTCCGATTCATCTGGTTTTTGATACATTTCAAAATAGGTGGCGGACATCAATGCACTTCCACTCATGAACTGTCATCATTTTGTAATTCTTCAAGATGAGACTTCCTTTGACACTTAGAAACAAATTTTAGTACTAGAATAAGCACCTGAGAATCTGACTCCCCAAATCTTAGCATCAGAGACACCCAAAATTCTAGATTCCAAGATTCTTCTTCATTCATCTTTACAGAGGACACCCATAGCTTCTCCTTGGTAGCAAGTCTCTTTTAAGAAAACGAGATTTCTTTCCAACAGTCATCAGAAATCCTTCCTACTCACCGCTTGTGAGGAAGGGGATGCTTGGAACCAGCTTGGTTTGCTAATGCAGAGCTCTTGCAGAAGGGTTTGAGGCTGGCTGACTGCCACACATAGGGAGAGACAACAGAGAAGAAGGAACGAAGTTTAATCCCCTAAATCCCAAAGCTAACAGAGAACATGGGTGTGACTACAAATAGTACCAGAGCAATGACCTCCATCCACCAACTTTCCAGACCTTTCTTGTCTGAACCCAGCCCATCCCTGCTGCACACTTTGGAAGGGCCACTCCCCGCATAGCAGCTAAACCCAGCTTAGCTCTCCACTGAAATCCCAGGCATCTCTGGGGTTTAGGGGAGGGAAGAGTCAGGGAAGGTGGAAATTGTAGGGCTCTTTCCTAGGCTTTGCCATAAGTCTCTGTGTAATCTTGGTATGATGATGGCCATTGTTCCCTCCTTTGAAAGTCTTCCATAAAAACCAAAGTGTAACCAGATGGCCAAGAGCTTGGAAACCGTCAATGGCTCCAGTAATCCTTAAGCATGTGCTCAGTGTTCCCTACATGTCAAGCACTGTTCTAACTTCTTTTAAATTTTCAGTTGATTGAATCCTTACAACAACCCCAAGTTAGCTGCTGCTGTTATCTTCATTGTACAGATGAGTAAACAGAGGCACAGAAAAATTCAATAACTCCCCCAAGGCAGCCTAGCTCTAGAGCCCACACTCTCATTCACCACACTGTCCTGGGATAATACTGAGCCAAAGAAATCAGGTATAAGGTACATTCTGCACGAACCTCTTTATAGAAAGAGTAAAAGTGGTGCCTGGGAGGCTCAGTTGGTTAAGCATCTGACACTTGATTTGAGATCAGGTCGTGATCTCAGGATCCTGAGGTTGAACCCCAGGGCAGGCTCGGTGCTCAGCGGGGAGTAAACTTGAGAGTATCTCTCTCCTTCTACCCCTCCCCCTACTTACATTTTAAATAAATAAATAAATAAAATCTTTAAAATAAATAAAAGCTAGTGTCTTTTAAAAAATAAAAAAATAAGGGGCGCCTGGGTGGCTCAGTGGGTTAAAGCCTCTGCCTTCGGCTCAGCTCATGATCTCAGGATCCTGGGATTGAGCCCCGCATAGGGCTCCCTGCTCAGTGGGGAGCCTGCTTCCCCCCCCTCTGCCTGTCTCTCTGTTACTTGTGATCTCTGTCAAATAAATAAATAAAATCTTTTTTTTTTTAAGTTTAAAAAAGTAAATAAAAATAAAAATATAAATCTCACAGGGCACAGAAAGGATAAATATCAAAGAATGGGAGGGCGCCTGGGTGGCTCAGTGGGTTAAGCTGCTGCCTCCGGCTCAGGTCATGATCTCAGGGTCCTGGGATCGAGTCCCACATCGGGCTCTCTGCTCAGCAGGGAGCCTGCTTCCCTTCCTCTCTCTCTGCCTGCCTCTCCATCTACTTGTGATTTCTCTCTGTCAAATAAATAAATAAAATCTTAAAAAAAAAAAAAAAGAATGGGAAAAGACAGACCAGCTTAACATCCCCTGAAAGAAAGAAACGAGGCTATGCTTCCACAGTCTAAAGTTGACATTATGGCAAAAGGAAATGTCAGAAGTGCAGAGATAAAAGAAGTAAAATCAATGAATTGTTTAAGTAGCAGTTAGTAGAAACTTATTGTGCACACACCATAAAGAGTTTGCAAACCAAGAGCATCCAAGCCAGAACATAGAATGAGGCTCAGGGGTGTTATTGCTTCTATAAACCAGCTTATATAGTAAGAAAGCAGTGACTGTTTATTCTTCATGGTGATTGGTTATAATATTGGAGATTTCTTAGATAACTGAAAATTTTCTCTTTTTTTAAGATTTTACTTATTTAGGGGCACCTGGGGGGCTCAGTGGGTTAAGCCTCTGCCTTCGGCTCAGGTCATGATCTCAGGGCCCTGGGATCGAGCCCCAAGTTGGGCTCTCTGTTCAGTGGGGAGCCTGCTTCCCTTCTTCTATCTCTGCCTGCCTCTGTGCCTACTTGTGATCACTGTCAAATTAGTAAATAAAATCTTTTTTTAAAAATATTTTATTTATTTATTTGAGTGAGAAAGAGCACAAGTTGGGGGAGGGACAGAGGGGGAGAGAAAAGCAGAAACCACATCTCCCACCCTGACTCCCCGAGCAGGGAGCCTGATGTAGGGCTCGATCCCAGGATACTGAGCTGAAGTCAGATGCTCAACTGACCGAACCACCCAGATGCCCATAAAGATTTTCTTACCTTATATCAACCTCAGGAAACAGGTCAAGTTTTGCACATCATTTCTAGAAGCATAAGCAAAAAATGACCCAGGTCAAGTTAATCTTCCAAAATAAGCTACATGATGCTTAGTTTTTAATAACTGCATTGGTTTTGTCTGGTCAGGGTGTTTTCAAGGCTGGTCTCCGTTTGTTTTTTATTTTAACAAAATTATTAGGAAAAACAGGAACATTGTGATAAAGGGAACAAGTCACCAAGAAAATACACAAATCCTGACACGTGACAATATAGCTCTAAATTACAAGATTTTAACTTACCCCAGCAGTAAGTTTGATAAGTCAAACAGATTAAAAATTAATAAAGATATAAAATATTTGAAAAAGATGATTATGTTGATCGAATTAACAACTGAGGATCCCTAAACTCCTCTTCATTTGTGAATCCTCATTCCTTTCAATCCCACATGAGGTTTTATAAATATTAGCCACAAACCAGGCCAAGACATAAATGTTGATAAATGTTGAGGAAATAATATCATAGACAATACAGCCATTCACAATGCAGAAAGAAAGAGAATGAGAGAGAGAAAGAAATCATCAACAATAAAGAGAAGATCAGGGGTGCCTGGGTGGCTCAGTGGGTTAAAGCCTCTGCCTCAGCTCAGGTCATGATCCCAGGGTCCTGGGATCGAGCCCCGAATCGGGCTCTCTGCTCAGAAGGGATCCTGCTTCCCATCCTTCTCTCTCTGCCTACTTAGTCTGTCAAATAAATAAATAAAATATTTTTTAAAAAATCAACAGCTCTAATACTGACAATCACCCACTAGGTTCTGGCACAGTTGTACTTACTATCAAAGGCTGCTGATCAGTGCCCATGCCAAGCAGTTGCAAAAACTTTTCCTACTGAAACTTGTGGTCCTGTTTTTTACCCCTCCTCTTTATGCCCTTCAGTTTCCTTTCTCTCCAGTTCATGACTTTGCAGAGTTCACAAGTAGGCAGAAAGGCAGGCAGAGAGAGAGGAGGAAGCAGGCTCCCCGCTGAGCAGGGCTCCATCCCAGGACCCTGAGATCAAGACCTGAGCCCAAGGCAGAGGCTAAACCCACTGAGCCACCCAGGGGCCCCCAGAGCAATGTGTTCTAAAAGGGAAAGGGAAAGAAATAATAAACATAATAATAGCAATGAATGAAGCATTGAAACAACAAGAACTGTAGAGAGAATCTGTGAAATCAAACGCTACCCCTTTAAGAAGAAAAAAATGGTTTAACTTCTTGGAATAAGTATGGTAAGCAGAATTCTAAAAATGATCCCGCAAGGACCAACACCTTCATATAATCTCCTTCCCTTGAGTGTGGGTGGGACATGTGAATAGGATAGAATGTCACTCCCATGACTATGTTACATTATATGACAAAAGGGATTTTCCAGATGTAATTAGAGTACCAAATCCATTGATCTTGAGGTTAATCATAAAGTAAGATCATCCCAGGAGGGCCTGACACAGCCAGGGGCTGAGACCTCCAAAGGGGCTGGGGCCTTCCCACCAAGAATTAGGGATCAGACTAAACAAACTCTTATAAACCAATTAAAAAAAAAAATCAGAGACCGTCCTCAGTGCAGGAAACTGAATGGCCAACACACGCTCAACTCAGCATCCAGCTAATTAGAGAAAAGTAAATGAAAGCGAGATAGAATTTCATACTCATTGGATTAGCAAAATGTTGTAACTCACGGGATCAAGGATTGAATGACAACACAGGGATCTTTCTTTATATACTGTCGGTGAGAGTATAGCTAGTTCAATTTCGCAGTGCCAAGTCCAAGCCAACAACCCCAGCTCTAGCCATCGACCCTAGAGAAAGACGACCCTAGAGAAAGACAGCAGTGCGCGGGAGGTAACCCAACCAAAATGCTAACTCCGTGAGAGTAGGGCGTGTTCATCTGCTTTATTCTTTGCTCTATCTTCAGTGCCTAAGCTTGTTGGTGTTCAATTAATATTTGTTGATTCAGTTAATGAATGAACTAAAGACCTGGTGATACTGAGAAAGCTCGCTCTGGCTCCACAGAGAAGGCGAGGACAGATTAGAGGCAGGATGTGAGCTCATCTCCTTCCTCCTCTGATCACGGACAGTCTGAGGGCCTCTGCCTCAGCCCTCACCTAGGAGATCCTTAAGCTCCTCTTTAGTAAACCAAGTGAACCACTATGTGCAGTGGGACTCATCACTCAGCAACCGTGTTCCAGGACTTAGGAAACAAAGCCCAAGCTCCTCAGCCTGGCATTCAATGCCCTTTAATATGTACCATCCCCTACACTCAAATACCGACCACCCCCAGGCACCAGCAAGAGATTTGGGCTGGGGGGGGGGCTGGGGGCTGAGAGCAGGTGCCCCATCCCAGCTGGTTGACAGCCACCAACAGCCCAGCAGACAATAGGACAGTCCTCCCGACCTGCTCTGACTCTCTGTGACTCTCTCCTCTGAGATTTCCACCCCTGGGTGTACGTGTTCACCTGCCCCCCGCACCGCATGCCATGTGAGAACTCCCCTCCCGGTGCCTTCCAGCTGTGCCTCTCTGACTCTTGCCCCTTGTTCCCAGCCAGCTCGTCTCCAGAATTCTGGGGCTTGCACTTCTCGGTGTTTTCTCCTTATAAAGCCAGGCCCCTCCTCGAAGTCCTTCAAGTGTTTCCCCTGTGTTAGCTATCCCCTGCAATATCTGTGGTGGTTTGATTCTGCCCATAACCTTCTTCCACATGCTTCTCCTTGGCTTTTTCTCCCCTAATTGCTCTTTCTAGGGGAACTGGTTAGTGCTGTGTTCTCGTCTGCATTGATGTGCTTTCGGGAGGACAGAGGGTTCACCCCCTTCTGCTCCACTCAAATCCGCAGTTCCCTAAGTCTGTCTTTACTTCCTCAGCTCCCCCATCTCTGCTTCAAATCCCAGGTCAATTCTCCAGGTCTAGGACTGAATAAGGAAGCCACGTTCCCACTGCCTTTTACCCTTTGCTTGCCAGAGGGATGCTGAAGGGATAATGAAGGGCAGTGTCTGTGAGTCCCCAGGGTTGGAATGCAGAAGGCTCTGGATGGATGTGACAGTTCTTTTCTGCAGGGAACTCCTTGTGCCCAGGAACAGAGGAGGGGGAGAGGGTACCACCGAGCATTCCACCATGCAGATGGATAGGAAATAGTCAAATGAAGGATTTGGGGGAAGTAGGAGCAATTTCCTCTTTTTCTGCAGGAATCCAGATACTCATGTTAATAGAGAGGGCTTGGGATTCTCAGGTTCTAGAATGCAAAGATGCAAACCCCTTCTTAACCTCTCCTGGGATGGCAGTGGGCTCTCAGAGCTGGATTGACCCTTGGTAGAACAGGAGGTTGCATTTTGCTCCATTGTTGCCCCTGCCCTCCCCTGCCACAAACTCAGGGAAGGGTCAGGACCGGGGCACAACCCAGATGTAAACTGACACTGCTGCAAACCACCCCAACCTCTTGTTTGGGATTCTCCCCCCACTTCCTTCCATCAGCACCCCACCTGGGAAGAAGATACCTGTGCACCTTTACCTGGGCTTTGGGAGGTCCAGGAAGGACATTAAGAACAGTTCTCAGATACCAGGTTTTTATACCGTCAGGGGCTCTGCCAAGTATGTGACAAGCTTGAGTTCACAGAGCTCTCTCAACACCCCGATGGTGCAGAGAGACCCATACCCTCACTTGTTAGAGGAGGTCACTGGGGCTCACGGACCCAGGACACAAAAAGGGACAAGGCAGAGCCGGGATTCATGCCCAGGTCTGTCTGATTCCAGAGTCCGTGCCTCTATAACGTCTGTTGTTTCACTAAACATTCCTTGAGCACCTACAATGAGCCAAGCTCCATGGACCCAGCAGCAAGCTGACAGCTCAGGTCCTGCCCTCTTGTTACTTTCCAAGAGGGCAGAGGCTGTATACAAGTAAACACACATATATCCTGACATCAGGGAGCGGTGGGCACCTCAAGAAGATATAGCAATTCATGGCCGCAGAGGGATGGAGGTGCCTGTTTTCCATAAGGTGATCAGAAAGGCTTCTGTGAGGAGGAGAATTTGATGAGCGATCTGAACGAAGGAGTGAGCCATGCAGATGAGTTTGAAGAAGGGAGATGACAGTCTGTGGAGCTAAACCCAGCATGCAGATTATTGGGTTTTTTTTTTTTCAGATTATTGTTTTTAATGGAAATATAGTTGGCACACAATGTGACATTAGTTCAGGGGTACCACAGAGTGGTGAACACAGCATGTTTTTATGCTATCGTGACTCTACTGCCCCTGCTGTACCTTTCATCCTCATGACTTATACCTGGAAGGCTGTACCTCCAACTCCCCTTCACCCATTAACCCTTCCCCCTCCCTGCTCTGGGAACAATCCCTTCCCTGTGTTTATGGGTCTGTTTTTGCTTTTGTTTTGTTTCGTGTTTTATTTATTTAAGTAATCTCTACACCCAACATGGGGCTCGAACTCAAGACCTTGAGAGGAAGAGTCACATGTTCTTCCAACCGAGCCAGTCTGGCCCTCCTCGTTGTGGTTTTGATTTGCATTTCCCTGATGATGAGTGATGTTGAGCCATCTTCTTTTCATGGGTCTGTTGGCCACCTGGATGTCTCCCTTGGAGATATGTCTGTTCTGGTCCTCTGTCCATTTTTTATCAGATTATTGGTTTTTTTGGTGTTCAGTTGTAAAAGTACTTTATATGCTTTGGATATTAACCCCTTATCAGATATATAATTTGCAAATATCTTTTTCTATACAGTAGGTTGCCTTTTTGCTTTGTTGATTTTCTTTGTTGTTTTGTTGGTTTTCTTCACTGTGCAAAAGCTTTTTATTTTGGTATAATCTCAATAGTTTATTTTGACTTTTGTTGTCTTTGTCTTAGGAGATATACCTAGAAAAATATTGCTAAAGCAGATATCAAAGAGATTACTGCCTATGTTTTCTTCTAGGAGTTTTATGAGGAGTCTCAAGTTGGGGTCCTATCCATTTTGAGTTTATTTTTGTGTATGGTTTTGGAAAGTGGCCCAGTTTCATTCTTTTGCATGTAGCTGTCCAGTATTCCCAACACCACTTATGGAAAGAGACTGTTTTTTCACCATTGTATATTCTTAGAATGTAAGTTTTTAAAAATCTTGTTTCACCTGATATTAGACAAGTCTTATCTCATAACCACATCCTCCCACCTTCTGATTCCTGTGAAAATCCAGAGCTGTGTCCTTTGGTGCCCCCCATCCTCACTCCCCCCAAAATGGCATGCAGTATGGCTTCTGTGCAGAGCAGCCCACCGGATTTCCAACACTGTCCAGGTAAGAGGTTCTGAAAAAAAGTCTCATTGACCATCCAGAGGAGCTTGGGGCCTGTATGGAGTTCCTTTCCACCATAGGATGATGAAGCCTGTACCAGGACATCTCTCCCCAAACTCTCTCTATTCCTTAACCTCCAAGCTAAAGATACTTAGAAAGCATTTCATTCATTCGTTTAACCAATCAGCAGCTCTAGGGATGCCTGGGTGGCTCAGTCTGTTAAGTGTCTGCCTTCAATTCCGGTCATGATCCCAGGATCCTGGGATCAAGCCCCACATTGGGCTCCCTGCTCAGCAGGGAATCTGCTTCTCCCTCTCCCTCTGCCGTTCCCCCTGCTTGTGCTCTCTCTCTCTCTCTGTAAAATAAAAAAATAAATAAAACCTGTTTTTAAAAATCAGAAGCTCTGGGACACCTAGGTGACTCAGTGGATTAAAACCTCTGCCTTCAGCTCAGGTCATGATCCCAGGATCCTGGGATCAAGCCGCGCATCGGGCTCTCTGTTCAGCAGGAAGCCTGCTTCCTCCTCTCTCTCTCTCTTTCTGCCTGCCTGTCTGCCTACTTGTCTGTCAAATAAATAAATAAAATCTTTTTTTTTTTTTTTAAATCAGCAGCTCTAACACTTGGCAATCACCCACTAAGTTCTAGCACAGTTGTACCTACTATCAAAGGCTGCTGATCAGCGCCCATGCCAAGCAGTTGCAAAAACTTTTCCTACTGAAACTTTTAGTCCTGTTTTTAATCCCTCCTCTGTCTGCCCTTCAGTCTCCTTTTCCTCCAGTTCATGACTTTGTAGATTTGAGGCTGCCCAACAGATGGCACGTTCAGCAAATTAATTGACTGGCACATTTTTAAAGTTTCAGGGTTCATGAAAAGTTGAGGAATTGACATGAATACCATCCAATATGTCATCCATACTGAATGCTGTGTGTTACAGAGTGGGGTTAGAGGACCCCCAAAGGACACAGCTCTGGATTTTCAAAGGAAGTTGGGAGGATTTGGTTATAAGATAAACACTTGGTTGACTCAAATTTCTCTTCTAAAACCATGCAAAACAAAAATTTCAACAGGGGCTTGAACCCACAACCTTGAGATCAAGACCTGGGCTGAGATCAAGAGTTGGACGATTAACGGAAGGAGCCACCCAGGCACCCCAGAATAAAAATTTTTTTAATCTGCATTCTAAAACTTTTCTGTCTGGCTCAGTCAGGGGAGGGGAGTTGTAGCCTGTGACTCTTGATCTCTGGGTCATAAGTACAAGAGACCCACACGGGGTATAGAGATTACTTAAATAAATAGATTTTTTTTAATCCATTCTCGGGGTGCCTGGGTGGCTCAGTGGGTTAAGCCTCTGCCTTTGGCTCAGGTCATGATCTCAGGGTCCTGGGATGGAGCCCTGCATTGGGCTTTCTGCTCGCAGGGAGCCTGCTTCCCTCTCTCTCTCTGCCTGCCTCTCTGCCTGCTTGTGATCTCTGCCTGTCAAATAAATAAATAAAATCTTTTAAAAATTAAATTAAATTAAAATATCCATTCTAGGGACGCCTGGGTGGCTCAGTGGGTTAAAGCCTCTGCCTTCGGCTTGGGTCATAATCTCAGGGTCCTTGGATTGAGCCAAGCCCCATATCGGGCTCTCTGCACTGTGGGAGCCTGCTTCCCCGTCCCCTTTCTGCCTGCCTCTGCCTACTTGTGAACTCTGTGTAAATAAATAAATAAAATCTTTAAAAAATATATCCATTCTAAGAATACACAGTGGGGAATTTATAAATAATCATAATTTGAAGGAGCCTCAGAAGACACAAATACTAAACACAACTGAGATTCTAGATGGCATCTTGGAATAGAAAAAGGACATTCATGGAAGAACGGATATACCTAAATGAAGTCTCCAGCCCATAGTGTTGTACCAATGCTGATTTCTTAGTTTGGCTCATTGTCCCATGATTTTCCAAGATGTTCTCATGTGAGAAACCTAGGTGAAGGGTAAGCAACTTCTCTGAACTTCAGAACGTATTTCAAAATCTGTAATTTTTTAAAAGACTCTTCAGCTAACCTGCCATTTTTAATCTTCCTTGGTATCTTTCCACCGCAGGAGAGCTTTTAGTCAGATAACAAAAGGGGCTTCTGAAACTCTTTAACATCATTTCCCTCATTAATTATCCTAAACCACAGCTCTTTGATGTTGTAATATGGACCACTCCTTTGTAACCTTGCCCTGAGACCCCTTCATGGTAGAATGGCTTATAGGCAAAAAGCGAGGCCACTCCTGGATCCTCTAAGAACCATCTAGCTTGCATCTAGGTCAACCTCTAATTTCATTTTAGGCATCAGAAAGAGGGGTAGAGACCAGACATATGACTAAACATCCTACCATGCACAGGATAGCCCACACACACACACAAAGAATTACCCAGCCCAAACGTCAATAGTACCAAAGTTGAGAAACCCTACAACACAGCCCTCTCTACCCCATATTTTCTCTCTAGCAAGAGAGCAAGTCGGACTACAAGAAAAACTCAAAGCCCCTTAAAACCACTTCTCATGCGACGCCTGGGTGGCTCAGGGGGTTAAAGCCTCTGCCTTGGCTCAGATCATGATCTCAGGGTCCTGGAATGGAGCCCCACATTGGGCTCTCTCTCTGCCTGCCTCTCTGCCTACCTGTGGTCTCTGTCTGTCAAATAAATAAATAAAATATTTTTTTAAAAATCAAAAAAACAGCTTCTCATGAATGCCAGTTTCCCAGTGAGGCAGTCCCCTCAGGACCCTCTCAACCCAGTTCTATGGTCAGGGAAAAGTAACTTACAGGCTTCAGATGGGTTCAGTCCTACTCCTCCCCCAGAAGTAGGAGTAGATGCCAAGGGAAACTGGAGCTATCTAATCCCATAATCAAGCTTTCACCCCTCTTCCAGGTCCCACCCTAACCAGTCTCTCTGGGACTTAAACAAGAGCTTGGGCCCCACCTCCATCCTACCACGTGCCTGGGACCTGGAGTGTCAAGTTCCCCTGGACCTTCCAGCACTTCCTCCCTCACCTCCATGGGAAAGATGGACACGGTGTATACCCACGGACCTGTGGGGGCACCCACGCTTCCACCTAGCCTCCCAGACCCTTTTGACCTCAGGGGCTCGCACCCCTACCCTAACTCCTAGGACTGACGTCCTAGCCTATATCCAGACTTTTTCAACCTATCCTTCTGACCTGGTCAGTGTCTGGGGCAGGAACTCAGAGCAGATACAGCTGGTGGGTGTGAGCAAAGCAGAGGTAAGTCTGTGTAGGCAGAAGGCATCAGGGGAGTCATTCATATCTGAGGTCCAGGGGTGCTGGCTGGTTTGATCAGGAAAGCATGAGACTCTTGACTTCGGGGTTATGAGCTCGAGTCCCACATTGAGCATAGAGATTACTTAAAAATAAAATCTTTTGGGGCATCTGGGTGGCTCAGTCACGAAAGCGTCGGACTCTTGATTTTGGCTCAGATCATGATCTCAGGGTCGTGAGACTTTTCCCTGACCATAGAACTGGGTTGAGAGGGTCCTGAGGGGACTGCCTCACTGGGAAACTGGCATTCATGAGAAGCTGTTTTTTTGATTTTTAAAAAAATATTTTATTTATTTATTTGACAGACAGACCCTGATCCACAGTGAGTGTGGAGCCTGCTTGGGATTCTTTCTCTCCCTTTCCCTCTGCCCCTCCCTGCCCCACTCACATTCTCTCTGCTCTCTCTCTCTAAAGTAAAATAAAATCTTAAAAAAAAAAAACCTAATCTGAGGTCCGTTCTCCACTTCCCCCAAATCCTCCCTCAACCTCCGCCCCCTTCAGTCCTGCCCACTGTAGTATGACTTATGGAGGCATGCGACAAAGAAAGAGAGAGAGTCCCAGAGAGCCAGGAAGAGACAGTGTCTGAGAAAGACTCACAGGGAGAGGGAACCAGAAAGAAAGAGAAAAAGCACAGTGAGAATTGGAGACAGAACAGAAGTTAGAGACCCAGAAAGGCAGAGGGTGAGAGACCAAGAGAGACAGAGACATAGAGACCAAAAGATCCAGAGGCAGAAGCAAAGTGAGACACACAGAATTTCAGAGACAGACCACAAGAGACAGAGAATGGGAGAACTCCAACCCAGAACAGAAAGGACCTTGCCTGGGGTCACATGACCCGTCAGGGTCAGAAATGAACTTGAACCCAGAGAAATAGAGCGAGTATCCCAAACACCGAAAAGACCCTGCCCCAATCCCTGGCTCATTTTGCCAAGCCCCCAAACCCCAGATCAGACCCCAAACCAGACCCAAATGGAAAAAAAAAAAAAAGGAAAAAATTTGGGGTGCCTGGATGGCTCAGTCAGGCAAGCCTCTAACTCTTGATTTCGGCTCAGGTCATGATCTCAGGGTCATGAGATGGAGGCTAGCATCAAGGTCACGCTGGGGGTGGGACCTGCTCAGAAACTCCCTCTCTCTCTCCCTTTCTCCGCACTCCTACACCACCCCACCCCCATGAATAAATAAATACAATCTTTAAAGAAAAGAATGGAAAAGATTTTGTCCTACTCCAGGGCAAATGGTCACCATCAATCACAGTAAGGAGAACTGGGGTCAGCCTCAAAGAGGCCACGGGGGGGCTCCCAAGTGGTGGTAACCACTGGAGGCATTGCTCCAGCTGGCTGCGAGCCCTGAGCCACCACCCTCAAGGTAAAGCAAGCAAATGGAAGGGATTAAAGGTCACTGGGAAAACTCGAGACGGGGGGCAAGGGGTGTGGGCAGAGATGATTTAAGGGCAGCCCCCACCCCCCAGACATCCGCAGAGCTGCAGGGCACTGACCTGGAGCAGATCACACTTCTGCTGCCGGAAGCTCAGCAGGTAAAGGGCCAGGTACAGGTCACAGAGGAGGATGGCTCTCAAGACAGGGCTCACCGGCTTCATCTCTCTTCAGTCGATAGACTGCCTGGGATCTCCCTTGTCTTCTCCTCCGACGGTCCTCGAGGTTCCTGGGCTTGTCTTTCTGGGGCTTTCTCTGGCTCTGTGTTCCGTTCATTCGCCCAGGTTTTAGAGCCCAGAGCGGGGCTGGGCACCGGCTAGTACCAGCGTTTACCCAGCAGGGGGCACCTCTCTCTGCACTGAGCCCCTGGGTTCAGAATCCCTGATTATTTTCCCTCTGCTTCTGCTTCTGCTCCCCTCTCTCTCTCTCAGTCTGTCTTGGTCCCTGTCTCTGCACATCTCTGTGTAATTTCCACGTGTGTGCCTGTGTGTCTGTCTCTGTGCATCTCTCCTTTGTGTCTGTCACTCTCTCTTTCCCTCAGTCTCTGTTTAGCTCTTTATTTCCTGCCCTTTCTCTTTCAGTGTCCATCTGTATGTCTCTCAGGAAGCATGTGTCTCTCTGTCTCTCCAACTCTCTCTTCTGCCTTTCTCTAGTTCTCTGTCTTCATTTGTCTGTCTCTGGCCCTGTGTGTCTCTATCTCCGATCACTGTCCCTGTGTGAGATTTGGTCTATGATGACTGACAGACAGACAGATAGATAGGTGATAGGCGGACATTTATAGATACTTAGATAGCTCACTTGGTTTTTCCGTATCCCTCATTATCTCCACGTGTCTCTCTCTCTCTGTCTCTGTTCTGTTGCTGTCTCTCTTACTGTCGATCTCTGTATTTTGACTGTCTCTGCCTCTGCTGTCTGCCTCTCTCCATGTGTGTCCTCTCTCTCTCCCTCCCCTCCTCCTCCTTTCTCTTCCCTCATTCCCTGGCCTTTCCCTAGCCCTGTGTCCTCTCTTTTCTTCACCTGCCCTCACTTCTAAGGTCTGGGGAAGGCAAATTCCAGAAGATGCAGAGTGATTGGATCCCGCTCCCTTCCCAGTCCTGCCCTTTCCCACTCTGCCCCCCAGATACCTGCGGCTGCTTTCACCATGGACAGTCTGAGCATAGCCATCTTGCTTGGACTCCTGGCTCTCACCAGTCTGTTCCTGACCCTCGGTTCAAGGGGCAAGGGCCGGTTGCCTCCGGGCCCCAGGCCCCTCCCATTCCTGGGAAACCTGCTGCAGCTTCGCTCCCAAGACATGCTGACCTCTCTCACCAAGGTGCAGGGACCTAGGCTTGGAGGAGGGGGGAGAAACTGGGGGAAGAGGTCTCAGGGCCCCAGATGCCCCTGTGACATCTGTCTTCTTACCCCCAGCTGAGCAAGGAGTATGGCTGTGTGTACACGGTGCACCTGGGGCCCAGGCGCGTGGTGGTCCTCAGCGGGTACCAAGCTGTGAAGGAGGCCCTTGTGGACCAAGGGGAGGATTTTAGTGGTCGTGGCGACTACCCTGTCTTTTTCAACTTCACTAAGGGCAATGGTAAGCCTGTCCACCATCTTCTCCACCCCAACACATTCCACACTGAGGGAGGGGATAAAGGTAGGAGTCTGTCCTCCCAGTTTTAGTGACACTCAGGGCTGCTGATCTCACCAATGACACTGGGTAGGATGGAGCCAGTGTTAGTCTAGGTAGAGTCTGGTCCACCTCCCTCATTCCCACATCCCACCACCATCTTGAATTGCATTTCCACACCAATACCCACTTCCATCCAATTCCAACCCTATTCTCATCCCAATCCCGACCTCTAGCCTAACCACATCATCAAATTTCCATCTCTGTCAAGTGGCCAAATTATCTGGCCCAGCCCATGTTACCCACCTCAACCTAGTCCTCGTCAACCCTACCTTCATGTTCCCCATTCCAACCTCAACTTCATCTTTATCTGCAACACTGATTCCTCTCCCTCCCTCCATTCCCATTATGAACCCCCTCCCAGTTATCAACCTCACCCTAACCCTTCGGTCAATCTGAACTCCACCATCATTCCCCTCCCCTGCCCCCATCTTCTACCACAATCACCTATCGAGGTCTTCAGTCCCTGGTTCCATTTTCAACCCTAATCAGACTACCATCAACAAAACCAACCTTGACACATATCTACCCAAGCCCAAGCCCAATCTCAACCCCAATCTACCAGTTCTGCCCATTCTATACAATTCCATTCCCATCAGTGACCTCAAACCCAATTTATCATGAGTCCCATAATCCCCCCTCATCCTCCGTCATCATCTCCTTCCCAACCCAAACCCAGATCCACCCATCCAGCAACTCACACCAACTCCAAACCTCTTCTGTCTCAATATCCTGTCCTCCTTACAGTTGGGAATCACCTAGCCTTGTGGGTTTTCTTTTTTTTTTTTTAACATTAATCTTTTATTCAAAGGAAGCCATATGACAGGTGCCAGTAAATGACAAAGGAGAGAGAGAAAGAGTAAGTTAGCAGAAAGTTGCAGAGGTCCTGAAGGCTTGCTCCTTGGACTACTCTTCTCCCCCTAAAAAAGCCCTAGGGTTCTCCCCTGTCCCCTTTATTAGATGGGTCCCAGCTGCTCCAGAATTTGGAAGTAAAGAGCTTTGGCTAAAAGCAAAAACCCACCTATTGTGTATTAAATATACTTCCCACATTCATGTCCCCTTCCTGGGCTTGATCTTATGACCTCACCTGTCCAGGTACAGGTGGCTTGGATAAGTGGCTTCCTCTCTCCGACACTGAGTTGACTAGCATGAGAAAGTTGTTACAAGTCAATGAGATAATGCAGACAATAAAGGGCAATCACTGAGATTTTTTTTTCTTCTTTAGCATCTAGTTCTCTGCTAGAGAACTAGCTCCAGGGGAATCAGAGATAAACACACCATAGACCTTAGCCTACTGTAGTCAACAGACTATGACCACCTACAGTGGTCAGGGCTGGGTGGGGGATGCTAGGGAAGCTGTGGGAGACCAGAGGAAACACCTGAGGTAGGCAGGGAGGGAGAGCCAGCAAGGGCTTCCTGGAGGAAAGGAGCTCTAAGTTGAGACCTAAAAGATGAAGGTCACCAGTCAGGTGCAGACAGAAGGTGGAGAGTGTTCTGGAAGAAGGACCAGCCTATGCAAAGAGACTGAGAACAGGGAAAGAAGAGAACAGGGTCTTGTTCCTGTATGAAGTCCCAATGTCTCAGTGTTTATTTCTCTTGCTTTTCTTCCTTATTTGAGTTTTCATTAATTAATAAGGAATCATCAGCACCTCCCATGGGGTAAGCTCTGCCCTGGGCAATGCTAGGAACATAATGATGACCAAGACAGCCCCTCCCTCCTTCTCTCCACTCCCTTCCCTTCACAGCCTAGCCATCGAGCTGTGATAATCCAGAGTGATCAGATCTGTGAGAGGGAAACAGGCAGAGTGATCAGGACTATGGTGACAAAGCCCGGGCCCTGTGGAAGCTCAGAGGTGGCATCTGACCCAGCCTGGAGGGTTGGATAGAACTTCCCAGGAAGGGGATAGATTCCAAATTCTCAGTCTCTCTTCCAGCAGACACCAGGAAAGGGGCCTCGAATGGCAGCAGTCTTGGGGACAAGTCGTCATTTGAGCTGTCCCCTTCCCTCTCTCCAGGCATCGCCTTCTCCAACGGGGATCGGTGGAAGGTCCTGAGGAGGTTCTCTGTCCAGATTCTGCGGAACTTCGGGATGGGGAAGAGGAGCATTGAGGAGCGGATCCTGGAGGAAGGCAGCTTCCTGCTGGCAGAGCTAAGGAAAACTGAAGGTTGGGGTCCCGGAACGTTAACTGATACCCCTAACTCACATCCATCCTACTTAGTGGTCAGGACTGCCTGAGTATAGACACGAACTCAAAACCCTCGGAGGCTCCCCACTTGGCCCGAAGTGAGAGTGGCGCCCCCTGGAGGTGGATCGGCTTCCCGTGGGCGTTCCTGGAGGTCCGGACTACTGGATAGGGTGCATGGTGGCCGCTCTCTTGCGCTGTCTCTGTGTGGTATTTTTATTTTGCTTTATTTTATTTTAAATTTATTTGTCAGAGAGAGAGGGGGAGAACACAAGCAGGCAGAGCCAGAGAGAGAAGCAGGCCTCCCGCTGAGCAAAGAGCCCGATGCGGACTCGATCCGAGGACCCCGGGATCATGACCCGAGCCGAAGGCAGCGGCTTAACCAACTGAGCCACCCAGGCGTCCCTCTGTGTGGTATTTTTTAAAAGGATTTATTTATCAGAGAGGGGGGGGGGGCAGGAAGGGGCAGAAGGAGAAACTCTTCAAGCCTACTCCCTGCTGAGTGCGGGGACCCACATGGGGCTCGATCTCCCGACCCTGAGATCAGTGGAAACCCAAATTATGTCCATCTAACGCCAGACTCAGTTTCCTGGGCCATGCTGTTGTGGCGGTGGCTAATGTGCTATTTTCTGCCGTCTGTTCAGTCATCGGATCATTGGGTATCAGGTGTTGTGCTGCGTGCCATTGTTGGGTGAGGTCCTAGTGTTGTCAGGAACCGATGCGGTATCATACTGGGCTGCATATCGTATATATGATGTTTTGTGTGGTGTGTGCTGTGTGTTGTATCATGAAGAATAGCCTGTTCCGTTGTTGGGTGGGGTTGTCATTGTGCGGAAAGATGTTGTGGGCTCTGTCCTGCCTGGTGTGTTGCCAAGGACTCGCGGGGTGCTACGCTCACTGCAGGTCAGGTGGCCAAGGACATTTCTTCTGTGCTGCGAGTCACCCTGGCATGGATGGTTGGATGTTGTAGGCTCCAGCGCCTCGCAGGGTCTGGGGTGTTGCACGATGCACCCCCTGACCCACTCCTCCCCTCACTCTCAGGCAAGCCCTTCGACCCCACGTTTGTGCTCAGCCGCTCCGTGTCCAACATTATCTGCTCTGTGATCTTCGGCAGCCGCTTTGACTACGACGATGAGCGTCTGCTTACCATTATCCGCCTCATCAATGACAACTTCCAAATCATGAGCGGCCCCTGGGGAGAGGTCAGGACGCCGAGATCGGGCGGGACAGCGTGGGGGTTCTTCCAGTCCTCCGAAAGGGGAAACCGCGGGTGGGGAGAGAAAGGATGTGATGGACTCTGTGTGGCTCCGCCCCTTCCCTCTGGCTCCGCCCCCGCGTCGCACCACGCGGTCCAGCCAAGGTCCATCTCCCCACCCAGTTGCCAGAGACACCCAGAGCCCCCGCCCCACCTAGGTCTCTCTAGAACCCAGCTGACCCACAAGACCCCAGCCTACCAGCTCCACCCCGACCTCACTGGCAAACCACCCCACACACACCCAGACACACATTCTACCTGATCCTCCAAACCCCTCCCGCTCTCCCTCATCCCCAGTTGTACAACATCTTTCCGAGCCTCCTGGACTGGGTACCCGGGCCGCACCGACGCCTTTTCCAGAACTACGGGTGCATGAAGGACCTCATCGCCCGCAGCGTCCGCGACCACCAGGACTCCCTCGACCCAAACTCTCCCCGGGACTTCATTGATTGCTTCCTCAACAAGATGGCACAAGTAAGCCTGGGCTGGAAGTCTCATCTCTGGTCTGACTTGCCGCCCCCGCCGGAAACCAACAAGGATCCCGGGTGCAGCGGGTTTGAGAATGATCTTCCTACAACTGGCAGGTGAAGTTGGAACACCTGGCTCCGCTCGGAGCCCAGAGCCACTTGGGACCCACCGCCAATTAACAGCTCGTTAAGAAGTCCTTAAGGATCTGTTAATTGTGGGCGCTGCGGCAGAGATTTCCTCTACCCAGTCCTTCCACGCTCCCCACCTTTCCCGGGGAAAGAAAGTAAAACAGAGGAGAGACTGAACGGACAAACCCAGCAGGAGTCGCGCCCATCTGCGGGGAGCGGGTCGCACAGACTCCGAGCCTGTGGTCAGTGTCCAGGCGGGATCTCCCTGCCCCGAGCTCATCTCCCCACCCCTCAACCCCCGCAGGAAAAGCAGGACCCGCATAGCCACTTCCACATGGATACCCTGCTGATGACCACACATAACCTGCTCTTTGGCGGCACCGAGACTGTGGGCACAACGCTGCGCCACGCCTTCCTTGTGCTCATGAAGTACCCAAAAGTGCAAGGTGCGCGCGCCCCAAGCCTGGCCCGGGGATCCTGGACACAGGGCCGCGGGGCACAACCGCTGCGCACTCGTGCCCCACCAGCCTCAACTCGCCTATGTCTTAGCCCCGCCCACAACCATGGGCACGGCCCCGCCCAGCATGCCAGATAGCCCAGGCCTCCAGTTTACGCCCGAGACCCCCCCACCCTCTAGCCAAGTCCCAAACCCACACGGAGGCCGACTCCACCCCCAATGCTCCCGCGGTCCACCAAGTCCGCCGGAACCTGGACCTTGCCCTCGTGGTCTTGCTTTGCGATCCACCCCGACCCTGACCACACAGCGAGTCCCGATCTCACAGTCGGCTAGAGCCTGGCCCCGAGGCTCACCCGCAGGGCCGGCCAGGAACCATCCGTCTGACCCTCACGGTCTGACCGCCCGCCCACACAGCACGATCTGGGACCCCACCTCTTCAAATCCCGCCTCTGGGCGGATCCCGGAACCCTGGACTTAAAGTACTGCTCCATCCCCGATCTCTCGGGGCTTTCGCACTACCCACCCACTCGACCTAAACTCCATCCGGCCTGGTCCTCGAACGCCGATCGCAGTCCCATCCCGGGCCTGGATTCCAGACAGCCCTTAAGCCCCGCCCGCATAACCCCGCACAACCCCAAAATTTGGTTGCCCCTTACACCAACCAAATTTTTGTCCTCAGCTACGTCTCCCAAACCAACCTTTCCCTTCGAGGCTCCTCCTAACCATCACAGTCATCTCTGTAACCGCGTCCCTACTGGGAAAGGTTGGCTGGACCCCGCCCACACAGGCACACGCCTCTGCCCAGCCCAGTTGAGGCCACCGGTACCCTTGACTAACGCTTCCGGCCTCACCTCCAGCCCGCGTACAGGAGGAGATCGACCGCGTAGTGGGTCGCGCGCGGCTGCCGGCGCTGGAGGACCGCGCGGCCATGCCTTATACAGATGCGGTGATCCACGAGGTGCAGCGCTTCGCAGACGTCATCCCCATGAATTTGCCGCACCGCGTCACTCGGGACACAGCCTTTCGCGGCTTCCTGATACCCAAGGTGTGCTGGGCAGGTCTGGCACACTAGAAAGAGGCATCCCCGACTTGCCAATGGCATCCGGGTCTCTAGCGAGGAGGATCCCAGTACCTGGGGCCTTAGTGACTGGCATCCCAAGCCCTAGCAAGACGTCTGAAGCTCTTAAATCCAGAACCTCAGAACCCTTCCCAGGACCCATTCAGTACTATAATGGACTGAACCTCAGAACCTTCCCCAGGACAGTTCCCCTTCCTAGGACCCCTCTCCAGCATCCCCAGGGTCTAAGACTTCATCCTAGGGACGCCCTTTGCCTAAGCACGGTTCTGAAAGAACTCTCCCTATTCCTAGAAATCCCAAATCTGCTCTGACAAGGGGCGATATCCCCCATCCCTGTCAACACAGCTTCCAGCACCCATCACTTGGAACCTCAAATAGTGACATACATTTCCTAGGTTCCATGCCCCTTTGTCAAGTCCCTGGGACCTCCAGTCCTGTGGAGTGGAAATTTCAGCTTAAGAATCTCCCAGATCTTCTCCCACCACTGATTCTGCCTCCCCACCCACACAGGACACAGATATCATCACCCTCCTTAACACAGTTCACTATGACCCCAGCCAGTTCCTGACGCCCCAGGAATTCAACCCTGAGCATTTTCTGGATGCCAATCAGTCCTTCAAGAAGAACCCTGCCTTCATGCCTTTCTCAGCTGGTGAGAGCCATGCGGACAGGAGTCAGGGTCTTTGGGGTCCCATATTCCTACCTACGTTCCTCATTCCACTCTTTAAACCCTCTCGTTTCTTCATCCTACCACATCCTCAACTTTGGGTGTGCAGAGACATTTGCTCTCCCTCCCAACTCTGTTCCTACAGGCAGATAATGGCTAAAAATCCTTGCGGAGGGTGGTGGGGAGGCAGGATATTAATTCAACTTGGAAGTAGTCACCCTCAGTATCTCCACTGGGTGGCGCAGGCGAGCAGTTCTCCTTTCCTTGGCTTTGGTCTTTCCCCTGATGAAAAAAAAAATCTTTCCTGTTTAACCCAGTAGCAGAAATAAAAAAAGGGGAGGGAGGAATGATAATAAGTCATTTACCATATTGCCTACAGCGTACCAAGCTCTACTCTTAAGAAGACTTATTCGAGGGTGGCTAAGAGTTCAGTTTTCCAGCCAGATCCCAGATCTGTCATTTCCTAGCTATTACTTCACCTCTCTGTGCCTCCACTTCCACATCTATAAAATGGAGAATGATAGAATTCCAAGGCGCGTCTCTTGGATTTGTTAGGATTACATTATATTATCAGTATAGGGCTTAGAGTAACATTTGACAGGCAATATGACCTACAGGGCATTATATTCATATTTTTTAAAGATTTTATTTATTTGACAGACAGAGATCACAAGTAGGCAGAGAGGCAGGCAGAGAGGAGGAAGCAGGCTCCCCGCTGAGCAGAGAGTCCGATGTGGGGCTCCATCCCAGGACCCTGGGATCATGACCTGAACTGAAGGGAGAGGCTTTAACCCCCTGAGCCACCCAGGCGCCCCATATTCTCATTTTTTTACCTGCAATTAACATTCACAACAATCTAATGAGGGACTACTATAATCCCTACTCTTGTTTTATTTTTATTTTATTTTAATCATCCCCATTTTATTTTATTTTTTAAAGATTTTATTTATTTATTTGACAAAGAGAGATCACAAATAGGCAGAGAGGGAGGCCGAGAAGGGGAGGGAAGCAGGCTCCCCGCCGAGCAGAGCCCGATGCAGGGATCATGACCTGAGCCGAAGGCAGAGGCTTAACCCACTGAGCCACCCAGGCGCCCCAATCATCCCCATTTTAAATACCCAGAAACTGACTTGCCCAAGATCGCAGAATTAGTAACAGCAAAGCGGAACTTGTCCTTGTATCACCTGATCCTTTTTGGCCTCGGATTTACTTAAAACATTTTTCCCAGACCTTCTGACAGGCAGGCTCTGTGACGTTTCCAATCATTAGCTTCGTATGCTTTTATCCGAGAATTTGCGACTGGACCCCCTCACCCCATCTTACCTCAACGCTGCTCCGCACCCTTCCCCCCACCCCACCACCCTACCCCGCAGGTCGCCGACTGTGCCTGGGCGAGTCGCTGGCGCGCATGGAGCTCTTCCTCTACCTCACCGCCATCCTGCAGAGCTTCTCGCTGCAGCCGCTGGGGGCGCCCGAGGACATCGACCTGACGCCGCTCAGCTCGGGGCTCGGCAACTTACCGCGGCCTTTCCAGCTGTGCCTGCGCCCGCGCTGACGCCGCGCCCTTGCGGATTTCGCCGGTGAGCGGAGAGGCCTACTTTGGGCCTGGCTCTGTCCCCCTGGTCGTCCCGCTGTGCCGCCCATCCCTCTCGCTCTCACGCTTGCTTCCCCGCACTTGTGCCTGCCGCCTGCCCATCCTCCGGTCCCCATCTTGACCTGATCTGTGCCCTCAGAGGCAGAGAAACGCAAGGGAGAAGGGGAAGAACTTGCCTCTTCTATTGTGCACCCTTTCGGGGGCTCTTTTTACCTTTTTCTAATAAAGTATCTTTATAAAAGATTCAAACCTGCCTGGACTGAATTACAGGGAGGAGGGCAGCCCCCTAGGACGGGGAGAAGGAATGTCGGGCTGTACAGGAGAGACCGAATTGACTAGTTCTACCCTCGCCCTTAGAGTGGCTAGAAACTGGGAGAAATTATTTCCTGGGGTAAGAGCTGGACAGCTTGACGACAGAGAGGCAGAGAAACCAAGGTAGAGAAAAAGACAGAAAGCCCAGAGATACACAGAACGAGTCTGCTAGAGATGCGGGTGCTGTACAGAGACGGAGATGGAAGCAGGGAGAACCAGACAGATGAGAGACTGAAAAATGACACTTAACACACACTGCTTCCTATTCACTCTAAATGCCCCCATTTAAACTCCCTATAGGACAAAGAAGCATTATATACTTTAAAAAATATATTTTATTTATTTGGCAGACAAAGATCACAAGTAGGCAAAGAGGCAGGTGGGGGGGGGTGTCGGGAAGCAGGCTCCCCACTGAGCGGGGAGCCCAATGCAGGAATCGATCCCGGACCCGGAGATCATGACCTGAGCTGGACGCAGAGGCTTAACCCACTTAGCCACCCAGGTGCCCCATTATATACTTTTTATTTTTTATTTTATTTTATTTTTTTAAAAGATTTTATTTATTTATTTCACAGACAGAGATCACAAGTAGTCAGAGAGGCAGGCAGAGAGAGGCGGGGAGCAGGCTCCCTGCGAAGCAGAGAGCCCGATGCGGGGCTCCATCCCAGGACCCTGGGATCATGACCTCAGCTGGAGGCAGAGGCTTTAACCCACTGAGCCACCCAGGCGCCCCCATTATATATTTAAAAAAAAGTTATCTATTTATTTAAGAGAAAGAGAGACAGCAAGAGAAAACATGACTGGGTAGAAGAGGGAAAAGCAGACTCCCCACTTAGCAGGGAGCCCAGCGGGAGGCTCTATTCCAGAACTCTGGGATCATGACCTGAGCAGAAGGCAGATGGTCAACAGACTGAGCCACCCAAGCGTCCCACATTATACACTTTTAGAGACTTGGAGACCTGAAATGACTTGGCCAAGATCACACAGTCGGAAGTGGGCAGGGCTGGGAACAGAATTCAGACTCCAACACTGCTCCCTTCCATGTCACAAGTCAGAGACACTGAGGAAAGCAGAGGGTGCAGGGATGGAGAAATGGGGAGACAGCGAGAAGAGGAGAGACAAAGAAGGCAACAGAAATGGCCAGAGAAGGCCAGAGAGGAAGAGCAATGAAGAACATCCCTTTTTCTTGCAATTCTTCCCTTTGGGGTGGGGACAGCACTCTGGGGCATGGGGCCTCCCAACCTGGGGTTGGTTTTGTCAGCCTGACATCCTGCTGACAGAAGCTTTTCTCAATGAACTGGGCGTCTTCAGCTCCATGGAGCCAGGGCCAGAGGCAGGCAGAGCGGTGGTGGCCCCCCAGCCATGGGTGGAGGTGGCCCTGGTGAGCCTACCCTATCCTAAACAGGGTCTCCCCAAGGCCATCCAGAAGCTGGGACATGCTCTACTGAAAATTATAGGCAGTCCCCACACAAGACGTCAGCTCCTTAATCCCTAAACTGTTGCCAGCACAAGCCAACCACAGAGTCTGCCCCAAGGGCCCAGGCAGGGACAAGGAGATAGAGAGAGAGAGGGAGAGACTCCAAGGACCTAAGGAAGAAATAGCAAAGAGCAAAGAGACATAGTAAAGAAATAACAAAGAGAAACACACGGAAGTACTAAAAAAAGAGATGGAGAGAGATAGGAGAGATGGAGAGATGCAGAGAAACAGACGGGAGAGATCCTGAAAACCAAGACTGGGAGTGAGACAGAGAGACAGGGACACACTGACAGGAAGGCAGAGACAGCTGCCCGGAGAGAAGGAAGACAAGGAAATTCTAAAGCAGAGCTAGAAGTTGAGAGGAACAGAGATGAAAAGAGATAGAGATCTGAGAATAGAAGGAAAAGGGAGCTAGAGAGACAGGCACCTTAAAAAATAAGACACAAAGACAGACAAGGAGAGAGACAGTCACAAGGATTCAGCAAAAGAGAGCCGGAGGAAAACAGAGTCTAAGATAAAGACAGAAACAGAAATCAGGATAAAGAGAGCATGCATTTGCTCTACAAATGTTTGCTGAGCACCCATTGTGTGCCGAGCACTGTTTTCGTGCTGGGGATACTGAAACGAGCAGGACAAATGCCAGCTCTTGAAGAGGCCCAGAGAGAGTGGCTCATCAGAGAGTCTGACAAAATGGGCTGGGTGGGACCCGGGAGGGCACCCCACACCAACCCCCCACTGTTGGTGGAGTCAGCGCCCTGGAGCAGGGGTCCTGCCCTGAACCCACTGCCTGTCACCTGGGTTCCCAGACAAAGAAAGCCTGACAGATCCGGAGACCCAGGGTAGAGACAGAGGGCAGGGAGACAGGAAAGTGGGAGATGAAGGGAAAGAGAAACTCCAAGGGATACAGAAAAGAACAAAAGCAGGCAGAGTAAAACAGAGGTGGAAAGAGAGAGATGAACAAAGAAACACAGAGGAAGAGATGAAATAAAAAACAGAGACAGAGACCTTGAGAGACACTCCCAGAAACAAGGCCAGTCCCAAAAGCTATGCTGCCCCCACAATCTCGCCAGGTCTGGGCCCTGTGCCAGGTACCTGGCGGAAGGCTGGATCCGGTCAGGCAAAGGTCCGTGGGAGGGTGAGCCGCCTTCCTGAACAGTGTACGGGTGCAGCATACACCGTTTTAAGAGCCAGGGCATGGAAGTGACAAGGGGTCAGGGGCCTGTCCCTGGGAATCACAAGCACAGGGCCCAGGAGGGCCAGGCTAATGGGTATATCACCAGGGGTGTTTTTAGAAGTGTATTTGGAAGTCAGGAATGTATTTAGGAATCCAAAGTTATAGGGTATGGCTTTTAGGAGGTCATAGGCCCCAAGGCGGCCAGAAGATTCAGTAATGCACACTTCTGGGCCAAGGAAGATGGACCCCAAGGACCCAAGGACTCAGTAGGGTGCACCTGTCGGGCAGGTGTGGGCAGGTGTATTGACATGGAAATGCTAGTGCAACAAAGCTGCCAAATGGGGCTGGCTGTGCCTGGCACAGAGCTAGGGGGCTGGGTGGAGACCTTGGGTGGGGGAATCTGCAAAATGAGCAGCCATACCCACTCCTGGTATCTGCCCAGCTCCACCCAAGACCCAAAGGGAATCAAATAAAGGCAAAGGGGGGCAGGCATGGACGATAGAGGGCACGATGGTCATGGGAGTCACAGCGTTGCTGCTGCTGCTGCTGGTCCTGCTGCTGGCCCTAGCCAGGCGGGGTTGGGGTGCCCAGGGCACTCAGACTCGGGGGTCCCTACCCCCAGGGCCAACGCCACTCCCACTGCTGGGGAACCTGCTGCAGCTGGAGCCTGGACGCCTGGACCGAGCGCTCATGGAGGTAGATAGAGCCCGACAGTGGGCTCCGGGGCTGGAAGTCCTGGTGCTCTGATTGAAGACAGCTGAGGGCTCCAACCCCTGAGTTCTGAGGAGGGTTGAGGGACCTGGAGCCCTGTGTTCCAGGAAAGGAGGAGACTACGGGTGGAAGCTGGGAGCCTGGATATCTGTTTGAAAGAGGAGAGGGCCAGTGGGGCTGACTTCCTGGCAGAGTCGACCCGGATCCCTCCCTCCCCACCCCACCCCTACTCCCCCGACTCTGGGGTCCTCAGGGAGGAGCCTAGAGTGAGAAGTTAGGTCGCGGGCTGTGGGGAAGGGGTGCCGAGAGGTCTGCTCTCCTGGTTCAAGGTGGGGAGGAGACCACCGACGGTCCAGACGCCTACTTCGGTGGGTGCAGAGGGCTCGGGCCCTGGTCTTGCAGATCCCGAGGGAAGAGGAAGCTGGGGCGCTGGACTCCTGCGGAGGAGGAAGGAAGGAGGTGGGGATCTGACCTCCTCCGTCAGTAATGAGGGGATGACATGGGGACTCTGGGTCGGAAAGAAGAGGGAGCTGGGGGCGGGGGCTCTAGGGTGGAGGACGGGGTCAGGAGCCCCGACCAGGACCCGCTGAGCACCCGCTCCGCGTAGCTCTCTGGCCGCTGGGGCCCAGTGTTCACAGTGCGGCTGGGCCCGCGCCCTGCAGTGGTGCTGTGCGGCTACTCTGCGCTGCGGGACGCATTAGTGCTGCAGGCGGATGCCTTCTCCGGCCGCGGGGCCATGGCTGTTTTCCATCACTTCACTCGCGGAAACGGTGAGTCCCAGGCGGCGGAAGAGCTGGCCGGACCACCCAGTTTGAGCGATAAGGGGCGGGGTCGGGAGATGGGGCGGGGCCGAACGAGAAGGCCAGTGAAGGCAAAGAGCGAGAAGGTGGGGCGGAGCTAAAATGTAGAAGCCGAATTGGAGGGGCTGGTTTCTGGTCCAGCCAATAGAAGGAAGAGAAGAGCCCAAGAGCTCAAGCAAAGCGAGCAAGCACTGGTCAGGGATGGAGACCAGCAGTGGTGGGGCGAACGCGTGGATAGGGCCGAGAAGGCTGGGGTTGCAACCGAGAGCAACAGAAAGCGCAGAATTGAAGGGTCGCGAGGAAGCCGGCTCCAAAACCCGACAGAGCCAGGATGGGGCGTGGCAAGCTCCCCGACCCGCCCCTTCTCTGCTTTCCCTAGGCATCTTGTTTTCCAACGGGCCGCGCTGGTGGACGCTGCGCAATTTTGCACTGGGAGCACTGAAGGAGTTCGGGCTGGGAACGCGGACCATAGAGGAGCGCATCCTGGAGGAGGCAGCTTGTCTGCTTGGCAAACTTCAAGCCACCATTGGTGCGGCCTGGGAAAGGAGAGGGGCTTTTTGCGGCTGTGGCCAAAGATCAAGAAGGGGCACGGCAGGGCGCCTGGCTAGCTCAGTAAGCAGAGCCAGCGACTGTCCATCAGGGTTGTAGGATCCAGCCCCAGGTTTGGTGTAGAGATTACTTAAAAATAAAATCTTTAAAAAGCAGGGGCGGTGGGTGGACAGGCATTTGTAGTGGAAGGAAGTCAGTAGGCCTAGCCACCACAAAAAGACCCCGTCCCGTTCCCCCTCCCAGGAGCGCCGTTCAACCCCCGACGGCTCCTGGATAATGCTGTATCTAACGTTATTTGTTCGGTGGTCTTCGGGAACCGCTATGGCTATGAGGACCCAGAGTTCCTGAGGCTCCTGGACCTCTTCCATGACAACTTCCGCATCATGAGTTCCAGATGGGGCGAGGTGAGAGGGCCAGATTCAGTTCCTCCCCCCTATGCCAAACCTAGGGTACACAGACCTACCAACCTTGGATCAGTCTTGGAAGAGAAGAGTTCTAGAACTTAGAACATCAAAGTCTTGGCGCAGTCTCCCTGCACGGGAACTAGTGCACTTGCTCAAGGTCCTGCTGCGGTCTTGTCCCCCTAGATGTACAACATTTTCCCCTCCCTCCTTGAGTGGCTCCCAGGCCCACACCACCGAATGTTTCGAAACTTCACGAAGCTTCGGGTCTTCATCTCTGAGCAAATCAAGTGGCACCAGCAGACGCGGCAGCCTGGGGAGCCCCGCGATTTCATCGATTGCTTCCTGGATCAGATGAGTAAGGTGCGGGTCTGCTACTCTAAAACCGCCCCCATGCCACCCACTAGGAGGTGCCAGACAGCCAAAACACCCATCTCTGTCCGCAGGAACAGGAAGACCCAGAAAGCCATTTCCAGGAGGAGACGTTGCTGATGACAACACACAATCTCTTCTTCGGTGGCACTGAGACCACAAGCACCACTCTGCGCTATGGGCTCCTCATTCTGCTTAAGTACCCAGAGGTGGCAGGTCCGGGAGCTGGAAAGCCTGGAATGAGGTGGCATGGGTGTGGGGATGGCTAGGGGCCTGAGAATGCATAGCTCACAGCCTCTGACCACCCCCAGCCAAAGTGCAGGCCGAGCTGGATGCAGTGGTAGGGCGGACACGCACCCCAAGGCTAGAGGACTGCGAGCACCTGCCCTACACCAATGCCGTGCTACACGAGATCCAGCGCTTCATCAGTGTGCTGCCACTGGGGCTGCCCCGTGCCCTCACCAGGGACACCCACCTGCGCGGCTACTTTCTGCCCAAGGTGCCCACGCATGGGGATTCTTTGCAGGCCTGGGAGACCTTCAGCCAAAATCATCAGCCCTGAGCACGTGCAATGCTGAGTCACATGGCCCTAGGAGTAGGGAAAATAGGCCCACCTTCCCACTGGCTTTTAAATGGGGTCTTGGATAACTATAACCAAGTCCACGGGTAACCCCTGTGCACCCCTGCTCCCAGGGTACCTTTGTGATTCCTGTGCTCAAGTCTTCACACCAGGACCCCACCCAGTTCAAAGACCCAGAATGCTTCAACCCCACCAACTTCCTGGACGACAAGGGCAAGTTCCAGAGCAACGATGCCTTCATGCCCTTTGCCCCAGGTCTGGGCAGGAAGGGAGGGGACAAGGCTGGGCAGGCCTGGGAGGGGCGTGGTTCCCACCCTGCATCCCCGTGTCCTCAGGAAAGCGGATGTGCCTGGGCGCGGGCCTGGCACGATCGGAGATCTTCCTCTTCTTCACCGCCATCCTCCAGCGGTTCTGCCTGCTCCCTGTGGGCAGCCGCACCGACATCAACCTCACCCCGCAGTGCACGGGCCTGGGCAACATCCCCCCAGCCTTCCAGCTCCGGCTGGTGGCCCGCTGAGTCGGGCTCAGCAGCCCTCTGCTCACTGGCTCCCAGACCTCCCTACCTGCTTTGGTCAATAAAGGCCCCAAACCGCAGACAGACAGGTCTCCTTACCAGTAAGAGGGAGCGGGAGAATCACGTTTTGCAGCTCTGAGGTAAACTTTTATTTCTTTCTTGGCTGACAGGACTCTTCACGCCCATGCTCCCCCCTGCACCTTTTCTCCTGCCCACGCAGTGGCGGCCTAGTCCACAAGGTGCCATGGCCATAGGGGCTGGGGAGTCACTTCACATTCCAGGCTGGGGGAGTGGGGGGCTTGGGGATATTGTCCCCCCAACAAACCTTTGCCAGTAAGAGGCCGTGACATCCCCAACCCTCGATCCTGCATCCTGGTGGGATCCTGGTGGGAGGTGGCAATGCCTCCTTCCAACTCTCCACATCCAAGAGGAGCACAGCCAGACAGGGTTAGCCACAGGGCCCCAGCTCCAGCGATGGCCGCTCCCAATACTGGCTCCAGCCCAGGTCACAAGCCCAGGTCACAAGCCCAGCCCCCGTCCCAGGGCAGCAGACGTCTCTCCTCCTCCTTGGTCCTCAGCATCAGAGGGAGCCCTCCACACCAGGCAGGACAGAGGCAAAGCTGGAAGCAGCAGCGCTGGCGTAAAGGGCGCAGGCACCAAGGGTGGTGGGCTGCTGGGCCGGCAGCACGGGGCCGGAGGCTCTCCCGAAGTCAGGGCAAGCTGTCTGTCCATGCAGCTCTGGGGCTGGCCACTAGGTGGGCGTGGTTGGCTGTGACACAGGTACTTGGACACCTTTCTGTCCAGATGCTAGGGGTGAGATGAGAGGAGACAGGAGTGAGTCATCAGGGAAGGGACCCAGAAGCCAAGAAAAACGCGGGAAGATGGAGGAGAGGACCGCATGCTGGGGGTGCCAAGAGAGAGGGCTGTCTAGGGAAGAGGACAGAGGAGAGAAAAAAGGAGTTGCAAAATTTAGGAAGAGACTGAAGTGGGTAAGGAACTTGAGGACGTGTGACGTACATGGAATAGGAAGGGCTCGAGAGAGGGGATGCCATTTGGGAAGCAGGTACCTAGCTGATACTTGTCTTTGGCTGCTGCCCGCTCCTTAGCATCAAAATACCAGACAGTGATGGCGTACCTGGGGACCAGAGCAGCCCCGAAGGGCAGTTAGCGACACTTGTCTTCAATTCCAGCCACCACATCCACAGTGACACCACAGTTCACCCTTCTGAGCCTGGTTCTGTCCCACCTCAGCCCCTCTCAGCGCTTCACTTCCTAGCCACTCCTGGGGTCGGACAAGACTTTGCTGGCACAGAGCAGACCTGAGCTCGTCCCCCCCAAATACCAGTCATACCTGGTGGCATAGGCTGGTTTCACCTCGTGGGGGTTCCGCCGATCAGACCAGAAAATGAGCAACCGATCGAAGAGGGGCTCGATGTTGGCAACCACAGGCCGGCCCTCAGGGAAGATCTGCAGCAGGCCGCCATGCACCTGAGGGTAGGCCAGAGGATGAGGCAAGAGATGGCGGATGCAAGGCCTGTAGCCCCTGCCTTGCACCCCCTGCCCCCTGTGCTCCGATGGCGGCACACATCCCTCCCTCCCACCACTCAGGCTCCCAGAGTGATGACAGCCAGAGTCTGCACCACCATGGAGGCAGGCAGGAAACTCCTGGAGACAAGAAATGGGATGAGGGTGCTGCCACCACCAGGTCAGCTGGAGACAAGATGGTGCCATTGCCCAGGAAGAGGGAGCCAGCCAGCAGGCGGCACTGCACTGCCCCGCTCTGGGCCCATATGAGGAACGGGAGAATGCCAGAAGCACAAAATGGAGGGGATGCAGCCACCTCATCCTCCCTCCCACCCCAACCCTCAACTCTCCCACCCCCTACCTTGACATCCCAGTTCTGATTCAGGTAATAGATACAGGTGATGCAGCGCCCGTCGCCGTGGGGATTGTCAACATGCCTCACGTACCCCAGTCCGTTGCCTGGGTAGCACGCCACCATGGCCTGACGGACAGACAGGAGGGGGCTTAGAGGGCGAGGCAGGGATATTTGGGGAGGCAGCCATTACCTCCTCTTTCTCACCCCTCATAGCCCCTCATCTCTCCCCAGACTCCTCCAAGGACTCTCGCCCAGACTTTCTTCTTTGTCAGCCAAGGAACCTTAGCTCTTGGGGCGCGACAGCCCCCTCCCCACACACGGCCAGAGCCTGGCACCCAGACAGCGCTTGATGAGTAACTGAGGGTTTGACTTTTTAAAGATAACCTGACTCCCTGCCCCAACCAGACCTTTCAGAATAAAACTAATTTACATGGAGGGATGGAGGGATGTGGCCTCACAGCCCTGCACCTGGGCTTCTTGACCTTGGCTTCAGCATGGAATTACTTGGGATGCTGATGCCCAGGCCCACCTCAGCGGTTCAGAAATACTTGGTCTAAGGTGGAGCCTGGAATTTTTCAAGTTTCCCCAAATAACCGTAATGTTGAGAACAGCAATGTTGAGAACTGCTGCCCCTGACTACCAAAAAACCCCACTAGATAAAGTGTTTCCTACACATATAAACAAGTATCAAAACCCCCACTGTGACTAGAATCTGAGCTCAAGGACAACCTGCTGGGTAGCCCCGGACAGTCCCATGACCTGAACGAGCCTCAATGGCCTCACCCGTTCAACAAACTAATGAATGCCTCCTCTGCTTACAGACCTGGCAATTCCTGACCCCCCGCAGACCGTGGCTTGTGTGTGTACAGGTCTAGCCACAGGTTCTGACCTCCTCTCCCTGGTGGCTGTCGTCCCCCTTGACCACGTGGAGTCCTCGGCTGTTTCTTAGCAGGGAGCCACCAGAAAAGTGGATGTGGAGGGAGGGAAAGGGCCCACAAGTTCCTTCAGACCTAACTCGCAGCTTCAAGACCCAGTGCTGCCTGCCACACCAGCAGTAACATCAGGTGGGAGACTACGCTTCCTGCCTCAGGTTCCTCATCCGTGAAATGGAGCTGACAAACTACTTCACAGGCAGTTGTGGGAATTCAGGAAGACAAATGTTTGGGAGGGCACCAAGCACAGTGCCTGTCACATGATGGAAAGTCAAAGGACAGGCTGAAATGACATTTTAAAAAAGAGTCCCCGGGGCGCCTGGGTGGCTCAGTTGGTTGGACGACTGCCTTCAGCTCAGGTCATGATCCTGGAGTCCTGGGGTCGAGTCCCACATCAGGCTCCCAGCTCCATGGGAAGTCTGCTTCTCCCTCTGACCTTCTCCTTGCTCATGTTCTCTCTCACTGTCTCTCTCTCAAATAAATAAATTAAATCTTTAAAAAAATAAAAAAATAAAAATAAAAAAGAGTCCCCGTCCTACCCTCAACTACTCAGGAGGGCTGTATAAGGCAAACAGGGGAGTACTGGCGTGCAGACTCTCCAGCTTGTGGACCATTCTGTCTTGACACCTTGGCCCGCACTTATTCCAGCTGCCACCTGCTGCTCCCCACTAATGCTCAGCTATACCTGTGGGCCGCAGCCCCGAAAAACAGCCCTAGGATAAACATTCCTGATTAAAAAGATGGGCATCTGCTGCCCAAACAGGAGGCTGGCCTAGCACTCCCGGGCAGGCCAGGCTGACTCAATCCTCAGCCTTTTTCCAACATGGTACTCCCAAGGCTCTCCCCAGCATGAGCAGTCCATAGCTCTGCATTAAACATGTGTGGACTCGAAGCACCCCAGCACCCGCCCTGGGAAAGAGGCCAGGAGGCCTGCAGCTGAGTAAGGCCACCCAGCAGCGGAGAGTCTTGGAGGCACTTGGGCATGACCTTGGCCCCCACAATCCCCAGGTTCAGGAGAACCTTCTCTATACTGTTCACTCCCTACAAATAGGTCAGTGCTCTGAGCAACCACCTCACTGGGAGAGAAAAAAGTGGCCATGCCCAGGGGGCCTGCAGTGACTCACTGCCCTCCCCAGAGAGAATCCAAGCAGAGACTGCTGGGTCTGCACAAGGGTGGCGACCGGGTCCAGGGCTGCAGCCTCTTGCCCACAGTCCACCTCCACACAGTAGCCAGAGACACTTTCCTCGAGCTCTTCACTGCTCAATCCCTTCAAGAACCCCCACTACATCCCACAGACTCAGCCTCCAAGGCCACCAATCTCTGCTACCACTGCCTTTACTCCGCTATAGCCTCTCAGGCCTCCTAACTGCTCTCTGACCAGGCCACGCTCATCCATAAGGCCTCTGCCCCTGCCTGGGACACACATCCCCTGGTGCTCCTTGTTATTCACAGCTCAGATCAAAGGGCACCTTGAGTACTTCAGCTGAAGGCATCTCTGCTCATTTTTCCATATCCACCCCCCCCCCCAAGATGTGAGATCAGTCAGGATGCTTGTTTACCTAGTACTGGCCCAACAGGCAGTCCCGTGGAAGCCCTTGGGGCCAGGAGTGTCTCCCTAGTGCCCAGGCAGTAGCTGCTTACAGAAAGCACTCTGGGTCTCCGGGCCTCCACGGCATCCTGCCCTGCACACCCTCACACAGGGTTTCCCACCGTGCAGGCAGGGACAGTGTCTGTATTCTGGTGTGGAAGGGGAGTCATGCATGAAGCCTAGATAGAGAAACATGCCCTTTAAACTCCCACCAATCCCTCCACATATACACCTTGGTAGGGAAGGCGGGGGTATCCTCTGGCCACAGAGAAGCACCTACTTCCTGCCCCCACAAGGGAAAAGGACAACAAGCAGAATAACATAAAAGCCTGCTCCTCACCCTCCCATCTCAGAGAAGGGGCAGCTAGCATCACAGCCAGGAGACTAAAGAATTAAAAGGCTATTAGTGACAATATGCCAAAAGCCCCAACACCCACACCCCCAGAGTCCAGCAGAAACTGGGGACTGAGCCAATGACAGCAGGCCCCACCTCCAAGCTGCTCTTAAAGGGGCAACCAAGCCAGCCAGGCTCTCCCTGTGGTCCCTTATGGTTGTCCCTGATGCCAGCGGAGCCAACTCTCTCCCACCTGCAGGTCAGCAGAGCAGAGAGACTAGAGACAGCTGGGAGAACAGAACATAAGAGCTCCATTCCGGAGTGACCAACAGGCAGGTTGGGGCTGGCTCCAGCCACACTGGTGATGTGGGCCCTGACCACCTCTGTGACCACCCACCTTGGTACACCACGCTCTTATTTCAGAGCCTGGGGAGGGAGTCCAGAGGTTGCCTGTTGAAGGTGAGGAAGCCTGGAACAGGTGTCTTATGGGTTTGGTGGGGGTGTCTAAGAGGAACTCCAGTGACCGGGTTGGCTCCCCTGCCCGTCTCAGTCTAGCCAGGTTTGTTCTTACCTCCCAGGACAACAGAAGTCACCCAGAGCTAAAATAGTCCCAACCACCCTCCCAAGCCCGCAATCCTAGCCGGGGCCCTGGCCCAAACCACATCCAAGGCACCAAGGGGGAAATATCTGCTCAATCTACTTTGCCCTCCCCTCCTAAAACTACCGAAGACTAGCTGGGGACTTAACTGTATTTTCCTATCCTATGGATAAGCAAACTGAGGCTGAGGAAAGCGTGCCGCCATGGGCCGTTCAGCTCTCCCACTCTCCCCTCACACTCCCTTCTGTGAGAATGCATGATCTGGGGTGAAGATGCTGAGCCCCTTGAAGCCAGGGAGGCTCCCTCTTATCACTCCTGCCTGCACAGGAGCAGAGCCCAAGGAAGGCCTCCTCTGACTCTCCAGCTATCAAGTAACAGGAGGCAGGGAGAAGTAGGACAAGTCCTAGCTGGACGGGGAGGATGCTGGCCTTGGCCCGAGGGAGCCTGGGTCCCTGAGCCAGTTCCAGCCGGAGACAGAAGCTGTACAGAGGCAGAACCCAAGATGGGATCGGAGGGAGGAGGGAGACATGAGGAGCGCAGCCACATGCCCTGAGCAAAGCAAACAGCCCTGCCATCAGCCAGTAATCACTGGTGTGCAGCAGGCACTCCCTGCAGGGGCCTTGGCCAAAAGACACTTGTCCTGGACTCAAGGCCAGAGCCCTTTCACCCCTCTATGAAGAGAATTATTGTGTCAGAAGGCCAGAAAGCCCCAAAAGACCACTGTCTTGTGGAGAGCTCCTGACCTAGGTTCTCAAATGGGCAGCTAGAGGCTCAAGAGACACTGATGACTGCCCATAAACTAGACAAACGAGCATTTTTCTTTAAAAAGGATCTGTGGTTTCAGCGAATTCTCAAGAAAGCCCATGTCCACCCCCCCCCCAAAAATTGGTTAACAACTACTGTAAAAAAAGAATAAAAGAAACCAAGAAGAGACACAAAACAGAAAGAAAAGGTCAGAATGGACAAAAACACAGTGATGGACAGACAGGAAGGATACAGGACAAGCATCAGAATGGGGAAGCATACGAAAGATGAAGGACAGAACACCCCCACCTCCAGGGCAGCACACAGGCACCCAGGAAGCTGTCCAGGCCACAGATGTCACAGGGCACAAAGTGGTCCAGCCCCAAGCCCGTGGGCAGCACCTCCTCCCTCAGCCTGGCACGGGTCTCACCACTGCCACCCTCCCCACTATGTCTCCTGCTTCTCCTGCCTGGGAGACCAAACGGACAGAACAGAGACAGGCCCCTGAAAGGACAGACAAGACGGATAGATGAAAAGAAAGGTAAATGGGGAAAGAGAAAGCGCACAGACCCCCAAAATGCCCACCGTAAGGGAGAGTCCAAACCCAACTCTAGCACCGACACTTACTCCACTGGTGCTGCCTGCATCTTTCTGTGACCCCACAAGCCTACCTCCAAGGGCACGGATACTCAGAGCACCAGGTACCCTTGAAAGCAAGTGCTAAGGGGCCCCTCCACTCAAGGCCCTTGTGGCCTTACCTTGGTGCGCCCGTTGATGACGTAGCCACCCAGGCGCCCAGCACAATGGCGGATCACAGTGTCCACGTGGGCCATGAGGACCCCGATGCTTCGGCAGCCAGGCTCATGACCTTCCACCCAGGCAATCTGGTCCCCACGAATGCTGCGTGGCGGGATAGCCCGCTGGCTCACCAGCTGCCCGTCGCGCAGGCGCCCACTCCGCTTCAGGGCCTCCACCTCAGCCAGCACACAACCACCCAGTGCTGCCCCCAGGAAGCTGTCCTTGACACAGATGCCGTAGTACCGCATGCAGGGCACGATATAGTCCAGGGCCAGGCGCTCGGGTGCAGTGGGAAGCACCTCCTCCCTCAGCCCTGCGCTGGCCTCGCCGTTGCCACTGCCGCAGCCCATGCTGCCCTCCCCTTCAGCCTCTGCCTCCTGGTTCTCCTGCCTGGCCCAGGACCGCTTGCTGGGTGCTGGGGCATCCCCACCATCCTCTGCCCACTTCCGTTTGGGTGCCTCGGGCCGGGCCCCCTGGGCCGCCAGTCGCTGGCACCCCTTGGTGACCAGTGCTGCTGCGCCCTCACTCTGCAGTGGACGCAGTTCACCACCATCCTGCCCGCCGAAGCCCTCCCGCAGAGGGCTAGCTGTCGTGGAGGTGGCTGTGGCCCTGGGGGTCCCACTCCCCGCCGAGGCCTCACCAGGTGCTCCTGGACGGTGGTAGGAAGGTAGCAGGGGACAGGGCAGGTAACTCTCCACCCCCATCCTGGCCCGACCAGGCTCCAAGGGCTCTGACACGGAACCCGGCAACTGAGGGAGAGCCTGACTCAGGGGCTGCGACTGGCACGGGCTGTCCATGGCAGCAGCGTCTTCATCCCCCGGGCATGGAGGGCACGGCCCGGGCCCATGGTGCCACCCTCCTCCGCCTCTGCCTCCTCCACTTGATGCAGCCCGGGGCCGGGGTGGCTGAGCCTGGCGTAGGGCAGGGTGAGGCAGGGCAGGCAGCAGAGGCTCTTCTCGTGCCCTGGGGGTGCTCGCTGGTCCCCAAGTCCTCTGCTGCCCCTAGGGGCTTGGGAAAGGACCCGTCAGGGTGGCTGAAGGGGGAGAGAGGAAAAAAAGGGAATGTGAGAAGAACCAGAGTGAGGTGGGGTGAGGGGCAGCAGCGCAATAGGGCAGACTAGGCTACACAGTCCCCCAAAACCTGAGGCCACATTGGGGAGAAGATCATGGGAACTGTGGGGGGTGGTGCAATCAAGAAGAGAAGAGGCAGCGAGGGAAGCAGCCGTAGGAGTGAAGCTGGGGAGATGACCCAAAGACACAGAAGCGCGGTGGGGGCTGGGGGAGGGCATCCTCAGACAGACACACAGCAAACAGAAAGGACGCAGGAGAACTGAAGTAGGAAAGGAATGCCGGAGCAGTGGGGAGCGGGAGATCTGCTTGGGGATTCCAGAGACACACGGCGGGAACGGGGTGCTCCACAGATAAAGCAAACCGGGGAGCCCAGAGACAAAGAGAATGGGGGGCCCAGAGACGGAAACGCCGACCGGGGAGAAGCTGGAAGGGCGGTCCTGAGACAGCCGGACAGAACGGGGCGGAAGGGTCAACCTAAGCCCAACGGGAGGAAGCCTGCCGGCGGCTGACACACACCCAGACGGAAGGGAGGGCCTAAGACAGACAGACAGACGGAAGGCAGCCGCGGGAGGAGGGTCCACGGCGACGGGGGGGGAAGGGCGGGGGAGGGTTCACGCACTCGGGGACGGACAGGAGAAGGCGGCCCCTCCCAAGCCGCTTTGGCGCGGGCCTCCCCGCTCGGGGCGCTGTAAGCGACGGAGACCGGGCCTACAGACCGCTCGCACCCAGCGCCCCCTTCCTCCCCTCCCCCTCCGCCGGCGCGCGCTCTCCGCCCCCACCCCACCCCCCAAACGGCCGGCACTCAATGTGCCCGGCGCGTTCCCTCCCCCACGCCCTACCCCCACCCTTCCCTTCCCGGGGTCGCCGCGTTCGGCCACGCCGGCCGGCGCGCGCCCCCATACTACGCCCGGCTCGCGTCGGCGCCCCGGCTCGAGCGCCTTCTTCGCCCCTTTCCTCCCAGAGCTCTCCTCACCGAGCTTTTTCCTCCGGCCTCGCCGCCGTCGTTTGTGCCAGCCGCCCAGCGCCGCACAGCGCGCCATACCCCGCCCCCACCTCCCGCGACGCTCCGCCCCCGCCTCGCCCGGTGGGCACGTGACTGCGCCCGCGGAGAAGAACGTGCGTCCGCAGGCGCGAGCCGCGCGGGGCGGAGCGAAGAAGTTCAGAACACACCTCCTATCTCGAGATAGGGGAAATGGGTCGGTCATTTGCATACTGCACTCCTCCCCTTATGGGCGAGGGGAAGAAGTCTGTTAGAAAGGGCTAGATCCGGCCAGTGTTGGGGGTAGTTCAGGGGTTAGGCCTAGCGACGTGGGAGGGATATACAAATATGGTTATTTGCATAGGCCAGCCCACTCCATCAGAGTCCTGAGCGCCGGAGAATGACGTGTAGCCGGGCTGGACAGTGGCATGCAAATCATGTTATTTACATGGTCAGCCCCTCCTCGCAGCCCCAGAATAGAGCTCTGATAGGCTAATGTCTGCGCAGTTAGTTTAAAAATGTACGTAAATACACATATTAGTAAGTAATTTACGTAAGCACTTTCTATAACGGAGGAAAAAAAGTGCGGAACATCCCTGATAGAGGAAGAGACTGAGAGGGATGCCACAGTATGACCCGTTCCACCCTGTCCTTTCGGGAAAAATTGTGGGAATCTGAAAAAAGCAATTTAGGAAAGCCACGCCCCGCAAGCAGATAAGACTTTTGTCTAACAGCCTCGGGTCTAAGAACATTTTGGGCGACCCAGCCTGGAAGGACCATGCAGATGGGGTTATTTAAATGCTGTGCTCCCTCTACCAAGGCCAGGTTGGGGGGCCGGGTGGTCAGGGGCTCAGGCCTACCCTGTGGGTGGGCTAGTGCGGACTTGGGGATGGCAGAGAAGTTGGGGATGTTCTGATGGGGTTGCACCTGTCCCTGGCAGGGTACTTGCGACTATCAGTTCACCAGGACACAAAGAGATAGACACTAGTCTGAAGTATGCACAAGTCAGGGTTGCACAAAGGCCTACCCTACTCAGGGTTCATGGTCACACACAGCTGTATCAAGGGTGCCAAATTCACACAAGACAAACACAGACTTCAGGGCATAAACGCACAGTCAAACGCAACAGTCAGACAGAGTCTGGGACCTTCCAGCATCAAAGATGCATGGAGATCACCTAGAGGCCTGAATTTCCGTTTCCTGGCCTTGGTCCCAAACAACCCCAGCCTCATGGATACAGTCACCAAGGGCACAGAGTAGTCATGAGCAATGGTGTCACACACACAATCAGCACATATGCCTACAGATGCTGTCACACACGTGTCACAGGACACCAGTGCTACACAGGTGGGCCTCCAGTATGCCTTAGCACAACATGGGCAGTTACAGATTCCCTCCACAGCACCACCTGAGTCACAGTGTCCCCCCGACGCTACATCCAATCCAGGAACATGACCCCCACACACCATGACACGTGGTTCTTCCATCGGGTACTTCTACTGTCTCTCTTCCCTCCCCATCACCCCAAAATAAGAGGCCAAGACACAGGTGTAAACAATGCTTTATGGGAGTGGTGGGGACTGGACAGGCCTCCAGGCAATAAATAACACGTACTCGCAATGGCGGGAAGCTGGGGCCAAATGCCCTGGTCTCAGGCTTTGGGAACTCTTCGAGTATGGTTAGGGGTTCTGGGGGGATGGGGATTAGCCAAGACAGAGGAAGCAGCAGCAGGTACAGATTCCCCCTTCCCCCGTGGCTCAGTCTTGCCCCTCAGCCAGGCCCCACCAGGCCAGGGAAGGGGGACAGGTGGCGGGGCAGCTTCTCTGGGGCCAGGACAGGTGAGGGGCTCGGCCTCCCAGGGCCTGGGTCTGGGCCCCGGCCCGAAGGGCAGGGCTGGTCCTGGAGAACGGATGAGCTGAAAAAAAAGTGTGTGGTGAACTAAAGGGACCCTGGGTCGACCTGGCTAGTGTCTACGTCTCATTTCTGGGTATCTTCCTGCCTATCTGTGTCTGTCTGTCCATACCTTTCTCTTCCAGAGTTTCTGCACTGTCCGATTTTGTGTTGATCATCTGCCGGTAATTTGGGGCTGTCACTCTGAGGGTACCTGCATCTCCCTGTTTGTCTCAGAGGGCTGACCCCTGGAGTCTACACAGGGGTATCTCAGTATCTAAATTTCACGCCCCCCCCCTTTGTATCTCTGTGTCCCTCTGTGTTCCTGGACTGCTCTGGCTCATTCCAGTGTTTTCCAAACTGAGCGGGACATCTTCAGTTAGTGCTTGTTGCTTCAGCTACAAATAGCATTACCTGGGAGCTTCTAGAAATCCGGAAAGCACTTCAGAATCTCTGGGGTGAGGCCCAGGCATCAGACTTTTTTTAAGCTCTCCAGGTGATTTCAATGTGCAGCACCGCATTAGTGGGCTGGGAAATCAGTGTGATGGGCCTTGGCCAATGTTTCAATTAAACAGAATAAGATAGAAGATATCAGAGGGGCATCATATATAATACTATTTGGTCCCTAGAGACACCAAGCAGTTGGGTGTCAAAGTTTGGGGGGAATGGGGCGTGACTGCTTAATGAGTACGGGGTTTCCTTAGGGCAACGAAAATGTTTTGGAACATTTTCTTGGAACGTTTTGGCTAACATATGCCATGTGAATTTCACCTTGACTGAAAGCAAAAACAAAAACAAAGAATATTAATACTAGAAAAACATCTTTCAGCTTTGATGTGTGTGGAACTTTATCAGATCAAGACCTCTAAAATGTATCTTCTCTTGCAGAGTGCAGTCAACAACATTTGAAAAAGCACGGTCTTATTACATTTGATTCATTGAGAGCAAACCCTGAAAAGGACGCCATTCTGAGCCCTCGGGTAAAGACACACCCATCCATCCATTCCTACAAAGCCCCAGCTCTTTCAAATAAACAGCCCTCATTTCTCAAGTCTTTAGTAAGCATCAGGCCCTGCACTAAGGACTTTACATGAATTGATGTAATTAATCTTCTCAACACCCAAAGGAGGTAGGTACTATTATTAGCACCATTTTACAAGTGAGAAAATGGAGAACCCAGAGTGTCTTAATAATTTGCCCAGGGCACATGAGTGGCTCAGTGGGTTAAGTGGCTGCCTTCGGCTCAGGTCATGGTCCCTGGGTCCTGGGATTGAACCTCGCATCAGGCTCCCTGCTGAGTGGGGAGCCTGCTTCTCCCTCTCCCTCTGCCTGCTGCTCTGCTTACTTGTGCTATCTCTCTGTCAAATAAGTAAATAAAAATCTTTAAATTAAAAAAAAAATACATAAAGAATTTGCCCAGAGTCATGCAGATAGGAAGTGACAGAGTCAGAGTTGAAACCCAGGCACCCTGGTCTGGGATCTCTCACCTGTCACCTCCTTCCCTTCTCAGATGGGGAAGACAAACAAAATAATGACTGAATGTTCAGAGCTGAATGTTTTAAAAAGTAGAGGACACCTGTGAGACCAGCCAGCTAGAGGTAGTGGCCACGAGTGGGAAGGTGACAAGGGTCTGGCAACGACCAGATGACAAGGGGTAGTTGGTGCAAGAAAGGAGGTTGGAGGGGCACCTGGGTGGCTCAGTGGGTTAAAGCCTCTGCCTATGGCTCAGGTCATGGTCTCAGGGTCCTGGGATGGAGTCCTGCATCGGACTCTCTGCTCAGCGGGGAGCCTTCTTCCTCCTCTCTCCCTGCCTGCCTCTCTGACTACTTGTGATCTCTATCAAATAAATAAATAAAATCTTTAAAAAAAAAAAAAAAGAAAGAAAGAAAAAAGAGAGGAGGTTGGAGGACAGATACGCCCCAGCGGAGCCATAGCAGATGCAGGGGTGTGGAAGGAAATAGGGCTGCCCAAAACACTCACCCTTGACTCCTCTCTCTCAAATGCCACATCCATTCATCAGGAATTCATGTTGGCTCTGCCTTCAAAGTATATCCAAGGTCTGAGCACTTTTCCCCATAGCCACCCTGGAGCCGCCAATGGCTGGAAGCAGGGGAGGCAGGGAGGGAGGGGGGTGTGGGGGGGGTTGTGAAGCACAGGGCGAATTGGCAGGACATACACACTCTCGAAGAGGTGGGGATGGGACCTTATCCTGTAGGACCCTGCAAGCCCAGCAAGGAGTGTGGACCAAGCATAGGGGAAGCATGGCTTCCTGGAGGAGGGGAAGGAGGGGGAGGAGGGAAGAGAGGGAAGGAACAGTGTTTCTGACAAAGGGAACAGCATGAATGAAGACCCAGAGAAACGGGAAGAACTTCAGAGTGTCTGCAGCAGCCTGAGCGGTGGGGAGAGGTGTGAGTTGAGGCAGGTGAGGCTGGCGGGGCAAACACCAGGCTATGAGCTTCGGCTCTGTCCCATGGACCCTGGGAGCCATGGGTGGTTTTAAACGGGGGAGGGACAGGATCAGATTTGTGCTTTAGAAAGACCCAGTGGCTACATCAAGAGGGGGCAAGACTACAGAGACCAGGGAGGAAACAAACCTAGCCATGTCTCAGTCCCTCCTCTGCCTGTCCCCCCATCCTGTCCACCACTGTCTCTCAGCTTGACTCTGCAGTAGTCTCTCACTGGTCTCTCAGGTACCACTCCTGCCCACCCCCTCCTCTCCTCTATATGTGGCCAGAGGGATCCTGGGAACACCTGAATCAGGTCCTGTCCCTTCTCCACTCAGAGCCCTCCCATGGCTCCCATCCAACCCAGGGTACAACCCAGAACCTCCTCATAGACAACAAGGCCCTATCCAATCTGTTTCCCCCCATACCTAACCTCATCTTCTCCCTTCCTCCCCCCCCACCCCAAACACACACACATACTCTGCTCCAGCCACACTGGCCTCCATGGACTTCCTGATCCAGGCCAGGCATGCCCCTACCTCAGGCCCTTTGCACTGGCTTTTCTCTTGGCCTAGAACACTCATCCTCCAGAGACCCATATGAACCCCCCAGCTCCATTCCCCTCCTTAAGGTCTTTGGTCAAATGTCACCTTTTCAGTGAGGGTTTCCCTCATCATGGAATATCTCCACTGCTCACCTTTTACCCACCCTGACTTTCCCTTTATTTTTCTGCACAGCTCTTATCTTCTTAACTACCACGTCATTTTCTCATGTGTCTTGCTTATTGCCTGTCTCCTCCCAAGAGCATGTTGGCTCCACAGGGGCAGGGACTGTCTGTTTGGCCTACTGCTTGAACAGGACCTAGCACACAGCGGACACTCAATAAATATTTGCTGAATTAGGCATGGGTGGGTCAGAGATCCCAGGCAGAGAGCTGGTAGCAAGATGGAAAGGACATCCCCAAGGCCAGGATAATGGCTCCTTTCACTCGACTGTTTTTGCCGCTTTCTCACTTTCTCTCATGGCCTCTTCTTTTCTGTGTCTCTGTTTCTGTTCAGTATTCCCTGGGACCCTACCCCTGCCGTCCCAGGGCCCCAGGCTCCCACCTGGCTCCGTGCACATCTCAGCAGCCACATGGCTGAGGGGCGACGGCCTGGGCGCTCCGAGGCTGCCGCAGCTGGCGAAGGGAGGCATCCCCGTACTGAATGCCCGAGCCCATCCTCTCGGGGTCGAGCTCGCCTGGGAGGTGGGGGGGCAGGGGAGAGGTCAGGAATGGTCCCCTGGAGACCTTTGGGCCCTGCCTTCCGCTCCCACTCCCACTCTGGGCAGTCAGGGGCCTCACCTGAGTCGATCTTGTTCAGGATGGTGCGGGCACACTTCAGGAAAGCCTCTTCCACGTTCTCACCCGTGAGGGCGCTAGTCTCCAGGAACATTAGCTCTGAGGGGCAGGGCCTCAGTCAGTCCCCACCCTCCCCTTGACTTTGACTGACCACCTCTCATTCTGCTCCTCAAGCATTCCACCTCTGCCCTCACTCCAGGACCTTGTTCAGGCTGCTGCCCGGCCATGGAAGGCCCCCCTCCCCAGGTGGTTCCGGCTTACAAACCGCCTCCTCCAGAAAGTCCTCCCTGACCTCCCAGCATGATCAGGTGCCCTCCTAGCCCCCTGGGCTCCCACAGCTCCCTGTGCCTCCTCTATTCCAGCCCTGACCTCTCTGGAAAGGGTCCGGACTCCCTTCCCACAAGTGCTGGGCCCAGGGTGTCTTTACAGCTATGTTCCCAGCTCTGCTAGGACAGGCCCAGGCCCACCACGGTCCACCCTTGAGCCACATGACAAGGCCTCACAGAAAGTAAGAGCCAGGACTCCAGCCCACGTCTTTTCAGATGGCAAAAAACCATCCTCCAAACCTGGAGGGACACGGACAGACCCTGAGCTTAGTAGATGTCTGGCCAACACAGAAGTTTTCAAATGAGTTTACACTCACAAACCTTTCGATGTGGCTGTCAGTCCTGTCCATGCCCCTAAGGCTACTGCCTGCTAACTTGGGAGTCTACCCTGTCCTCTCTCCATTACTCACAAAACAGGCCATTCTCCCTGGGTCGTCGGAGTTTGCAACCTCCGCATCACGCCAACAGCCTGCACTTATTGACGGCGGTTAACCCAGGGCCTGCTGCCTTGTCCAGGCAGTGCTGAGGGCTCCCCAGGGACCGATCCCCTAAACCAGCCTGCGCTATGCGGGCAGAAACACTGTGATTCCCACTCCCCAGGTAAAGAAAGACAGCTGACGTGTGGCAACACTCGAATCTGAACCCAGACCTCTCAGTGTCCACATTGCCCTGCTAGGCACAGCCACAGACAGCCGGGAGGCCCACGGGCCCCAGTGGACAGCTCCTGCTTCTCTGCTGAGGCCCCCTTCCCCACTGGTCCACCACAGGGTCCTCACCGTTCTCTTGGGCAAAGCGAGAGGCCTCCAGAAAAGTGACCTCGCGCTCCGGGTCCAGGTCTTTCTTGTTGCCACAGAGGATGACCACGATGTTGGGGCTGGCCAGCGTGCGGGCATCTGTTAGCCAAGCGGCCAGCGAGTTGTATGTCTCCCGGCTAAGGAGAAGGGAGAGAGGAGGAAGGGAGGCAGGCATAGTCTGGGGGTCCCGCCCGGCCCCACCCCACCCTCTCCGTGCACCCACCTGGTAATGTCATACACCAACAGGGCTCCAGCCGCCCCTCGGTAGTAACTCCGTGTCACCGACCTGTGGGGCCAGGGGGACCCAGTCACCCTTGAGGCTGGGGTCTGCCCTGAGATTGCCCCCCTCTGCGGAGAGAGACTAGTGGTTCGGACACCCCCCTTTACTGCTGGCCCATCCCCCCAAAGCTGGCGATGGTCTGGTCTCAGCACAATTCCCTTCTCTGCTGCTCTCTTTGTCTCCCTCAATCTCTGCCTCTCTTAGTAGTCTGTCTGTCTGCCTCTTGTCGGAGTGTCCGCCCGTCTTCGACTCTCTCTGTGTCTCTGTCTTTCTGTAACTCTTCACTGGTCTGTGTCTTTCCGTCTCTCTCTTACATGTGTGTGTCTCTCATTCCCGAGGGCTCTATCTCTGTCTGTCACTCTGGCTCTGGTCCTCTCAACCTCACTCTTGATTTCTCATGCATTCGCTCATTCCTCATTTCCTGCCATCTCTCCTTTGCCCAGTCCTGACCAAGTGCTCTGCAAGGACATCTGCTTGTCCCTCTTCTGCCCCATCTCTGGGAGGCCCTGTTCCCAGGGCCCGAATCTCTGTCTGGGTCCCCCTCGAACCTGGGCAATCATTCCATAAGCATTAAGCCCAGCACAAGCCATATATCCTTGGCCCTCTTTCTGTCTCTTTTGCTCAGTGGATCAACACACCAATATTAACTTAGCAGCTACTTGGTGCTGGCCTGGGGCCACACCTCTCCATGGACTCGACTCCCTCATGTCCCTCCTCTCTCTGTCTCTGTTTCTCCAACTCCGGGTTTCCAGGCATCGACCACCTTGTCTGCAGACCTTTCCTGAAGACATACTGTGTGCTGAGCCCTACACAGTTCTCTCCCCTCTGCCACACACATCCATATCTCCATCTCTGTGCCTTCGCCTGTCCCACCCTCCCTGTCTCTGGCTCTGACCTGTTTCTCTCTGTGTCTCTTTATCACCCTTACCTTGCTCTTCTTCTGGGTCTCAGTCTTTCTCTGTCCCTTTCTGAGTGTACCTCTTTTCCAGTCTCCCTCTCTTTAGTCTCTCCTTTTCCACCTCACCCCATCGCCCCCACCCTGGGCGCCTCTCCATCCCTCCAGCCATATGGGTCGATCAACTGCAGTCTCTCTAGGGTCTGTGAGTCTGTCCCTTCATTATGCTTCTTTCTCAACATCATTTTCCCTCGCTATCCCTGCTCCGTCTCCAAGACCCTTGCTCTCTCTGGCTATAGGTACCTGTACTCAGTCTTCGTCTCTCTTTCCCCTTTGCCTGCCCCTCAGTGGCTCTGTGTCAGATCTCCAAGTGACTGCACACACCTCTCTCTCTCTCTGTCTTGCTTTCTCATTTTCTCTCCTCTCTCCTCTGCCCCACTCCCTTGGGAGCCCAGCCCACCTACCGAAACCGCTCCTGGCCGGCTGTGTCCCAAATCTGGAGCTTCACAGTCTTTCCACCCACGTTGACCACCCGAGATCCAAACTCCACGCCGATTGTGTGGTTGGAGTCCTGTTTGACTGGGAGTGGGAGGGAGAGAAGAGGCAGTGCAGGGGCTCAAAAGATTCCCTGTCCTCCCTGGCCTCCTCAGCCTGTACCAAACCATTCTCGTTGCTGGGGTGACTGAGGTTCAAGGAGGATCTAGCAAAGGCAAGGGCCAGGCAGCCAGCACTGGAATTGTACCTACGGCCAGCCCTGCCCCTGCCCCCGCCATGCCCACGCCCACAGTTCAGTGCTCCCAGGACCACTCCCAGAAACTCACACTTATTCTCAATGAACTGATGAAGGAGACATGATTTGCCAGTTCCTGCACTGCCAATCACCAGGAATTTGAAGAGGAAGTCTGAGCAGATGGAGCCAAGATCAGGGAAACCCATATGGAGAGAATGATACAGGGCAAAAAAATGGAAGCCAAGAGACCATCACAGTTACAAGGGGACAAAGAGACACATGCAGCAACAGAGCAACAGTAACAACGGTCACAGACAATTCTTACACAGTGCTTACCACATAACAGGCACGGTTCTAAAGTTCTTCACTACTGCAAGCTCACTTATTCCTCAGAAAAACTCTATGAGGGAGGATACTAAAGAGTATCCCCATCTTCCAGATGAGGAAACTGAGGCCAGAAAGGTTAACTGGCTTCGCCAAGATGCCATAGCTGGGCAGAGCTGGGATTCGAATCCAGGTCTACTGGCTCCAGAGTTCAAAAGTTTGGCTATTACCTAGTTAAAGCCTCTTGAAAGCCATCTTATCGAGGACTACAGGCTTGCCCTTGCCCCTCACGACTTCACCTCCCACTATGCTGACCTTCAGTCTATTCCCTGAAAATGACAAACTGGTTCCCACCTCAGGATCTTTGCATTTGTTCCCTCGACTTTTCCCTGCTTGTTGAAGGATCGCAGCTCCTTCTTACTCGTACTAGTGCTGTTTCTACCACACCCTGTCCTCCCTCCTCCTCTTCATCCATCCATCCATCCATCCATCCTCCAGATCTTTCAATTCTCGGTTCCTCCACCCCTCCCTCTGCCCCCACACTCAAGTGTAAGCCTCGGCCCTTGCCACGAGTCCCTCCCACCACTTAATTCAAGGACAACTCATCCCCAACCCCACTGCAGACCTCTCAAGCCAGAGCAGTCCCAGCGTCCACAGCATCCCCTCGGGGTTCTCCCAGCCCACCATCCTCCAGCCCTGCCATTCATAAAGTCAGCCCCACCCCATCCACTCAGGCTCCACCCCGACACATTAAGACCTACCCTTTCCCTCAAGGCCTGCGCAGGTCCATCAAGACTGGTTCCCTCAAATCCCGCCCCAGACCCGTTTAACCCACACACCAGACCCTCAGGCTCCGCCCAAATCGATGGAGCTCAGCCTCGGACCCACTAAACCCCTCCCAGCATCCACTAGGCCCTGCCCAATGTCAGACCCCGCCCCCTGGCACATAAGGCCCCGCCCCACTCCCCAAAGGCCGCATCCTCCCTGGGCCCAGACCCCAGACCCCGACTTCGGCCCACCACCCTCACCGTAGGTCTCGGCCATGACTCGGTCGCGGCCGCTTGGGGCCGCAATATGGCGCCGCGGCCGCGCCTGCTCCTCGGCTGGCAGCCGCTCCACTCCGGCTGCAGCCCCGGCTCCTTCCTACTCCCGGGGCCGGCGCCGCCACTTCCGCCTCCACCTCCCTACGGCGCGACCCGCTAGGGCTGCGGGATACCAGGCCACGCTTCCCAGAGGCAGGGATTGGTGAGCTCGACGGCCGGCAGGCGGGACAAAAGGCGAGGATTGGCGGCGCGAGAAGGGAAGGGCCAAAGGGGGAGGGACCAAGACGAGCGATTGGCAGAGCTAGTGGGAAGGGACCGTACAGAGATGCCTTGCCGACCTGAGAAACGGATTTGGTCAGGAGTACGGGTGCACAGTCGAGACTCCGGATTGGGTAGGAGTGGGCTTGGGGGCGGGGACATGGCTGCAAAGAACCGGGCATGGACAGCATCGACAGAAAGACCCTGAAGAACAGCGGATATTGAGCTGGCGAGCGCTCTTTCTGACCCCAAAGGCAAGAAGGAGGAAAACTCGGGGGTGGGGGAGATACGCGCAGGCTAACCTCCCATCTCCCTTTGCAGATGCCTCTATTCTGTGATTTGTGTCTTCCTCATGGTCCGATTGGTTCATTCCCAATAGTCCAACTCCCTCTCGTTGGTCTAGAGAGGACACTATGACCCGCAACCGAGCTGTTCAGGTTATTCTGCCTTCTCATTTGCTTGTGTGTGATATTTAAGTTTAGGAACCCACCTCCTGTACCCAGCATGGAGCGAAGAGCTTTTAGTCAGTGGAATTCTGCCTAGCAACCACTGACGTTACCACGGTCAGGGGGCTGACTGGCTAAATTCAGGAGGCTGGGGAAACATTTTCTTTGTTACACCCCCCCCCCCATTAAGACCACAGAGACCCTCATTTTGCACTTGGCTGGTATATTTGCATAAAGCCGGGGGGAAAAAAAAACAGCAGGGACAGTGGTAGACTGAGCTCACTGGCAGTAGAAATCCCATTTCTGAAAAAGAGAAAGGAAAACATTGGGGAGAAAACCAGCGGTCACACACACCACAAAGGATCTAGTGGTTTTAGCAAAGGCTGTGGCGGCAGGGGCCAGGTTTGGCCAAACACATGCTATGCAAATTAGCCCAGAGTCCCTTAATTTTTGCGCCGCTCAATCTGACAGGGACTTAACAATCACTCCCCATTTTACAGAGGAGAAAACTGAGGCAGGGACTTTGTCCCAGCGCACACAGCTACGCTGCCGGGGAGCCAAAGGCAGGAGAATCTTTGCTCATTATCACAACCCCAGGATCCTCCCTCTGGATCCCCGCCAGCCCCCAAGACACTCACATCTGTCTTCACATCGATTTTGCCAGGTTTCAGGGTCTGGTCCTCACGTACAACACTACTGGGGAAATAGCCCAGGCGAGCAGCTAAATCTCCATAGTAATCTCCCTGAACCTGGAGAGGAAAAATTCAAAGCCAGGGTCTGGGAAGATGGCAAACTCATTCCTACTGAAGACCATAGCACTTTTCTTCTTCCTGATCTCCAGATGGTTGGCTCCATCCCTGTCGCTCAGACCTCAGTTTACAGTCACTGCATGGCGGCCATCCCCGACCACCCGAAGTAGTCTCCCAGTCAATGTGTATTAATTCTCAGAGGAGCACATATTTGCTGATATTTTTGGATGGCCTGTCTCCTTCTATTAGAATAAAAGGGATCATTCACTGTTGTATCTTCAGGGTCGGGAACAGAGCCTGGCACTATAGTGGGTGCCCCATGATTGCTCAAGGTAAAAACCAAGTTGATCACAATAGCCCCTCTTCCCTGCCAAACTACTTCAGTCCTCAAATTTTCCCTTTGGGTGGAAAATTAGGTCATACTCCCACCCCACCCCCATATCCTTTCCTCTTCTGTTCTCTGAAGACTCACACTGCCTCCCCAGAAGAGCCGCCCTCGGCCCTTCAGCTTGGAGAAGACATACACGACTTGGCCCCTGTGTATGGTCAGGAAACGGCAGTCGGGAGCCACGTAGTCCTGAACGGCCACAGCCATGGAGATAGGGTCTGGGGAAGGAAGAGAAGGGAATGACAGCACCCTCCACACGGGCTAGCCACCCCAGCCCCCCATCCCCAGCTCTTACAGCTGCATTCCTCATCAGCACACAGCTTGCGGTCAGCCAGCTTGGGCATGGCGCGGCCCCCGACACTGGGCCCCAAGAAGGCAGACAGCAGAATGATGACACCGAGGAACGCTGGGGACCCAGCCATCATGGACTCCGAGCAAGAAAGTGATCGAGGGAGAAATAGGGTCTCTAATTTCCTTATGCCCTCCCTCTCTCCAGCAATACAAGGAAACCTGTGTTCTCCATGCTGTCTCCGCCCTTAATCAGTCCCAAATTTCACCCACAACATGGAGAGGCTGTTACCCAGCCAGAACCATTTCAAGGATAGGGTGGGGGCTGCCTGCCCAGGGAAATGCCCAGATAGGCCCAAAGCAGCCCAGGCCACTCCAAGTGCCAGCCACCCCCCACCCCCTCAACCATACAGGTTGAGATATTCAATTCCATCTTCTCTTGAGGCTGCTTGGGTACCTGGGCCCCTTCCACGAACAGAAACAGGGAGCTAGTACAGAAAACTACCTTGGAATTTCCTGTGCTTGAGGACAGAACAAGGCAGCCTTTTGATCACCAGAGAAAGACTCACCCTCAAGGACCAAGTATTTTATGCTGGATCTTAAGGCTAGAAATGCCCTCCCATAATCACTATTTATCTTCCCAAGGCACTTCCTGACTGGGTGACCCGGGCTAAGCAATTTTTCTGAGAGCCTCACCTACTCCTCTGTAAAATGGTGATCAGGAAAGCAAAGTCATTCAGAGTACTCAGCACGTAATTTTTATCTTATTAACTCACATGGACACTGCATCACCTTAAGAGGGCTGTTATAACCCCTCGCCTTGGAAATGGCAGGGAGAGCCTTCAGAAACTTGCTCAAGGTTAGAGCCAGAAGCAGAAAGGCCAGATCTGGCTCTAGGCCCACACCCGTCAGAGTGTGGAGCTGTGGAGCTGTCCGTTGCCCAAGGTCAGGAGAAAGTCGGGGAGGGTGATCCGAACTCAAGTCTCAACCTCTAAAACTGTTTCCAGTAGATCTCCCTGCCCAGGTCATTCTCCTGGGTGGCATCTCCCGTTCTCGAGCATTCTTACCTTTGGCCACAAGTCCAAACTTTTGTGAGGGGAAGTAAATTGGGCTTGGGGTAGGGCAGAATTCAAGGTCAAAGCCTGGACCTCAGCCATCTCTGTGCCCTCCAATACCCAGCACCGCCACCATGGACAGGAGAGAAACTGCTCTGTTCCAAAGTGACGTCCAATGACCGGCCTTCCTTGATCACCTGGGACTGTTCCCAGACCTACCACCCCAGCTGTCTTATCAGAACATAGTATTTACAGTTGGCTTGTGTATTTCATTCACCACTGTGTCCTGTGCCAAGAACGGTAGGTACTCAGCAAGTCTTTGCTGAGTTTATAGTGTTTCCTGAGTGCCTGGCAGCAGTGGGTGTGTGTTTGGGATAGCGGCGTGTACCAACAATAAGTACCAAAGTACTAACATACAGGAATTCTACCCTTACATGAGAAGAAAATGAAGCTTGGAGTGAGGACATCCATTGCTCCTGGGGAACAGCTAGGGAGTGCACCGGGAAGACAATAAAAACCAGGATCTACTGACCACAGAACCTGTGGTTGCCAGTGTGGTGGGTGAGATGTTTCCACTTGCCATTGGCAATAAAGACTTGCCTCTTAGGGAGACAACAATTCCTTTTTCCCTTCAGTCTTTCAGATCCTGAAGGAGAGAGACTGTATTTGGTGCTGTACGCCTTTATCACTGCAAATGCTGATGTTTCTCTTTAATAGAAAAGAGCAGACAGAACAGGAGCAAGCTTGGGATTAGAGCCTCCACAGATGAAGACCAGACAGTACTGAACACTGGCTTCAGAAACTCATTTCTGTGGTCAATTTTCTACTTCTGGCAAATGATCTCGTTTTTCTATGTGCATGGAGTGAGAGTCTTAAACAATACATATATGTATTTTTTAGTCCATTAAAAAAATTGCCAGGGGTGCCTTGTTAAGTGTCTGATTTCATTCAGCTCCTGATCTCAGGACCCTGAGATCGAGCTCCAACTCAGGCTCCCTGCTCAGCTGGGAGTCTGCTTGTCCCTCTCCCTCTGTGCCCTCTCCCCATTCTTTCTCGCAAAAAAATTAAAAAAAAAAAAAAAAATCTTAAAAAAATTTTTTTTTTCCAGATCAGGTGTGTAACAGACTGTTGAAGAAGGTCCCTCCTTTGATCTCCCGTCTTACCCATAGCTTCAGTTGGGTTACAGGACTGTCCAATCAGAAATTCCTTTTCCTAGACTCCCCTGCAGCCAGGGGGACTGGAGGGCGTGGTTCAGCCACCTGGCCAAGGCTCCTAGCTGGCTGTTTGCCAGCAGGGAAGATTAGCGCTGTTTGAAGTGGCCACACCCTTTGTGCCTGGTCAGTGGCTTCCCATGTGGGAACGGCACTTCCACTCCTTCCTGAAGGCCAGGCTGCAGCTCAATCAGAGACCACAAACCTCAACTCAAGTGTCTCAAACCCCTCCTTCTATCCTTCCAATGAGTACCTGAGCATCCAGTTCCCTTCCTTTTTTTCCTGAAGTATCCAGCATAGTTTCTGGGGCCTGTCACTATCACAGAGGCATTCTTTCTGAAGATTCAAAAAGGGATAGAAAAACCTCTTTCTTGACACTCTTATCATGTTAGAAAAAAAAATACAAATCTACAAAATGAATAGTGTGCCCTTAAATTTAGGTGGCATCCTTGCATAGTACACGACCTGCCCAACTGTACATGGCAGTCGGGGTTTCCATTTCCTGCTCTGAATGCTCAAAGGAGACAAAAGAGGAGTTTTTCCAAACTGGTAAAGATGCCTAAAGCTTAGACAAAGTTACTACACTATTCTGTGTTTCCCCAGGGTTGCAAACCCCAACATGCTAAGAGGTCCAAACACCCAGAATATTCTGATGTGTAAGAAAAGAAGGCACAGAGCATAAGAAAATAAAAACGACAAATGGTTGTGAAAAACCGAACCTCAAAAAAACCACTTTAATTCCGGCCTAACAGCGCCAGGTGCAATGTCTGGGGACAGACTCTGGGTACAATGCTGTGTGGCGACCACTCACTCACACACGGCTCTGAGAAGGCCCCCAAGGGGGACTTACCTTCAGGGGGCTGAGCCAAGGGGGGGAAAGGGTGGCCCCAGAACAGGGGGCAGGGGCAGGCAGGGGGAAAAGGTGCTACTTCTTGGCAAAGGAGATCTTCATGGCATTGTTCTGGGTGATCTTGAAACCCTGCAGTGCATCCCGAGCGGCCCCTGCCTGGACCTCATTGTCAAACTCCACAAAGGCAATGTCGTGCCGCCCAGGGACCAGTCGGACCTCCTTGAAGCCAGGGAACCTGAAAGAAGGGAACAGATCTCAGGGAACCAGACTCAGCATCCCGAATGTTCTGGCATTGGGAGCGTAGAGGCCAGGGATGCCGCTGAACATCCCACAATGCACCATAGGCGATGATAATCCAGCCCCCAGATGCACACAGTGCGAAGTGGAGGAACCTCAACAGAAAGAAGTACAGGCAAGACAAATGTGTCATTTAAGGAAATATTTTAATGTGAACACCTATACCTTTGTAACCTACAACTTAGATCAAGAAACAGGACACGTGGGGCACCTGGGGGGCTTAGTCAGTTAAGCATCTGCCTTCAGCTCAGCTCATAATTCCGTGGTCCTGGGATGGAGCCCCAGATTGGTCTCCCTGTTCAGTGGGGTGCCTGCTTCTCCCTCTGCCCCTCCCCCTGCTTGGGCTCTCTCTCTCTCTCTGCCTCAAAGTCTTTTAAAAATAAAAGCAAATTCTTAAATAATTAAGAAAAAGAAACAGGAGGGGTGCCTGGGTGGCTCAGTGGGTTAAGCCTCTGCCTTTGGCTCAGGTCATGATCCCAGGGTCCTGGGATAGAGCCCTGCATCGGGCTCTATGCTCAGCAGGGAGCCTGCTTCCCTTCCTCTGTCTCTGCCTGCCTCTCTGCCTACTTGTGATTTCTTTCAAATAAATAAAATCTTAAAAAAAAAAAAAAAAGAAAGAAAGAAAAAAGAAAAAGAAACAGGACACTGCCCCCCATGTCCTTCCCCAATCATAACCTACCCACCCTGTTCCAGGAATAAACACTACCCTTTTTACGATCCTCTGTTTCTCTCATTTCCCCGTTTTCTTCCCTAACTTCCTTCCCCATTGGGCAACCATGCTCACGGTTGCTGGGTATACTTTCTTCTGCCGCTGTTCTTACAAAGTACGTATTGTTTTACAGAAGGATATACGTGTGATACTGTTTTTTTCTGTCTTTCGGAGTTTCGCGAAATTCCCTATCGGCACTGTCACACAGAACCACCTGTGCTGCTCTGTTCCTCCGACTTGCCCCAGAGCAGACCACAGTCGAGGAGCGCGTCTGACCTCTCCCATCTCCCGGTGCTGCCTCCAACTCCCCAATTCCCCAGCAGCCGGAGGAATGAGGTCCATCCACACCCCTTAGCACTTGTCTTTTTTTTTTTTTTTTTTTTTTAAGATTCCATTTATCTATTTGACAGAGAGATTTATTTATTTGACAGGCAGAGAAGCAGGCAGGGGGGTGGGAAGCAGGCTCCCCTCCGAGCAGAAAGCCCAATGTGAGGCTCGATCCCAGGACCCCGAGACCACGACCTGAACCAAAGGCAGAGGCTCAACCCACTGAGCCACCCAGGCGCCCAGGACTTGTCTTAAAAGAGTTTAGGGGGCGTCTGGGGGGCTCAGTTGGTTAAGCGTCTGCCTTCAGCTCAGGTCATGATCCTGGAATCCCAGGATCCCGCTCCCTGCTCAGCAGGGAGTCTGCTTCTCCCTCTGACTCTCCCCTGCCTTGTGCTCTGGCTCTCTCTCTCTCTCTGGCTCTCTCTCTCTCAAATAAATAAAACCTTCCAACTGCTTGGTACCACCTCACCATTATTTTATATGCACCTAGCATTTTTCTGATTTAGAGACTGGAAAGAGGCAGCCCAGGGGCTCCCCCACCCCTCACGAAGTCAAAGAAGGTCCCGCACTGCTACGCCCTAGGCTTGCCACTACTGCACCTCTGTGGCCGTGGGCCTGACCTCAGTTTCCACATTTTAGGCCTCCAGTCACTGTCCTGTCTGCAAATCCCAAGCAGGCTCAGGACGCCACCAGCCTGGACATGGTGCCATCTCCTGGCCATTGCCCTCTGGCCCCTGCCCAGCACCCGGCCCCACTTACTGGTTGAAAAGCATGGACAGCATGAGCTCGTTGGTCTCCTCGGGCAAGTTGGTGAGGAATAAGATGTGATTTGGTGGATTTTCTGAAAGCTGCAAGGGAGTGACAGAGCCATGAGTCTAGTGGAGGACCTAATGCCTTTCTGTTTCCCAGCACCGCCCTGCTTGAATTCTTTCTGGGCCCTTCACCCGATATCCCTGAGGTTGTCTATCTATACCGCCTTGCCCCCACCAGGAAGCAAGCCACAAAGAGCACTGCTGTAGCCATCGGCAGGTTCTCTGCAGTTCATCGAGTCTGACTAGATTCTGGTCGCCCCTCCAGCCTCACCCTGACCACCCGAAGCTCCACCCCCATAACCAAGCCCCCACCCGTCCCTGTCTTTTCCCTTCGCCCGTCCCAGCTATTTATGACACCCAGGAGAAGGAGACACTTACAGGCTGGGCAGGCGGCATCTGGCCCGGCATAAGCTGCTGTGGGGGCAGGGCCCCTGGTGGGATCTGGCCCGGAGCCAGGCCTGGGGGCGGGATCATGCCCGGAGGCGGCATGTAGGGAGGCTGGCCGGGCATGTGGTGCATGATGCGGGGTGCCTGGGTCATCGGGGGCATGCCCTGCGGAGAGAGGACGGCAGGGCTGAGCGGGGCAGGTGTGATGTCAGCAGGAGGCAGAGGACCGGAGCTCGTCGGGAGACCCAGGGTGTGAAAGCCACAAAAGGAGAGAGCCCAAGGCACCCATGGAGACAAAGGTCACCGGAAGGAAAATGGATGAAGCAAAACCTACATGAGCACAGGCTATATTTTTCCTTACAAAAACTCACCTGTGTGGGGGAAGACACCTGCAGAGAGGAACAGACAGTGGAAGGCAGAGTGGGAGGGGCTGGGCAGGGCAGATGCCAATTGAGAAGGGAGGCGTGGTGGGGAGAAGGGAGCCAGCCGGAGGGAGCACAACTCCGACCCCCAGAGGAGATGGGGTGGCCGGAGCGGGAACCACAGCTGAGGACTCAAAGGCGGACAAAAAGCTGGGTGCAGGGGCGTCTGGGTGGCTCAGTGGGTTGGGCCTCTGCCTTCGGCTCGGGTCATGATCTCAGGGGCCTAGGATCGTGTCCCGCATTGGGCTCTCTGCTCGGCAGGGAGCCTGCTTCTCCTCATCTCTCTCTCTGTCTGTCTCTCTGCCTATTTGTGATCTCTCTGTCAAATAAATAAATAAAATCTTTTAAAATAAAACAAAAAAACAAAAAAAAACAAAAAGCTGGGTGCAGAAGAGGGGAGTGGGTCAGAGCAGGGAAGCAGAGCCGTAACACCAACCCCACTGCTGATGCCAGACAGAAAGGGAGCCAGCATTGGCGAAAGCTGGACAAACAATGTGTGACCCAAGCAGCAGAGCCAACGTGGAGACCCCAAAGTAAGGAGAAGACTCTCTGAAGTATCTTGTGCTTTTCTCCATTCTGTTTAGAAAACAGGATGTTTCTACTTCTCGGGCCCTCACGAAGGTCATGAAGAGATTTTCCTGTTTCCTTCTAGAAGCCTTATTGTTTTAGCTGTCACACTGAGGTCTATGATTCATCTCAAATTAACTTTCATAGCTGAGGTAAGACTAATACTTTGCCTCATAAATATGGACCAACTGGTCCAGCACTGTTTATTAGGGGGAAAAAAAAGTCCGTTTACCAATGGACCTTGTTGGAGCCTTTACTGGCTGAGAAAGCCTGTGTGGACCTTTTCAAGACTCTCTTCTGCAACCTGGTCCATCTTCCTCCCCAACATCACATTACCTTGATGACTACAGTGTCCCCCCACCGTTTTATCCTCCTCTCCCGCCTTGCCTTGCCTCTCCGCACACCTGTAGAAATGGACTGTCAATGCCCCCCAAATTCCTGCTGGCATTTTGACTGGATTTGTGTTGCATGTTAGACCAATCTAGAGGACTGGCATCTCAAGTTTTGAGTCTCCCATCCATTTACTGAGTTCACCTCCCACTTCTCTCAGTGATGTTCTATACTTTTAGTGGGTGGTTTCTGCACACCTTTCGTTACATTTAATCCTGAGGTATTTTCAAATTTGGAGTCTACTTGTTTGTTGCTAGCACAGAGAAATAAAACTGATTTCTTCCACACTGATCTCCCTGGCAAGCCTGCTAAATTAAATTCACTAATTAATCCAAAAAAGTTGGTTTGTGGTTTCCTCTCGATTTTCTGCATAGACATTAAGACACAGACAACAAGATCAAGGTCAAGGGGAGAAAGAAACTAAGAGACAGACACACAAGAGAAAGAAAGCTTCTGCAAAACTGTCAGACAAGCATGGAGGCACTTCCAAGTGCAGACATCACCCAACTGTGCTATCTCTCAATGAGAGGTGAACAAGTTCTAGAAGGACTTGCCCCGACTGTGCCCACATGCCAGGCCTAAGGCTAAGGCAGGCCTGATGGAGAGAGGTCAGCATCTCTTGGCCCTGGCTTACCGGAACAGGGCCCTGGACAGCCCCCACCACAGGGGTGGCTGCCCCACCCTGCACGGCCTTCTTGGCTGCTGGGGTTTCCTGGCTCTTGGGCTTCCTCTTCTCCCGCTTGCGGTCCCGCTCCACAAAGGTGCCCTTCATCTTAGCAATGATATCCGAGTCCGTCTTTGCATACTGAATGCGCTGCCAAACAGAGTACAGAAGGGTGAAGAGCGTCGATCTCAAGGCCTAATTGCCTGGGTGCAAAAGCAGACCTTTACCAGCAGCTCAGTGAGTCCAGTTATGGAAATCGCATGGCCTCAACATCCTCATCTATAAAATGGGGACTGTGGAGATTTCCCACTTGAAAAGATGACCATAAGGCCTGAATGAGTTTCAGTGCTTGGAATAGTAGCTGACACACAGTAAGTGGGTTGCTGGGATTTTGAAGGGAAGATGGGACAATCCTGAGCATTGGGTCAAAGGCAGAAATCCTAGGAAACAGGGCCAGGATAGGAACATTATGCAGGGAAGGGGTGGTTCCAATCACACAAGAGTTCAGACCTCCAGATGTGCTTGGGTGACTCAGTTGTTAAGCATCTGCCTTCAGCTTGGGTCATGATCCCACAGTCCTGGGATCGAGTCCCACATTGGGCTCCCTGCTCAGCAGGAAGCCTGTTTCACCCTCTCTCACTCCCCCGCCTGTGTCCCCTCTCTCACTGTGTCTCTGTCAAATAAATAAAATCTTAATAAAAAAAAAAAAAGTTTACACCCGCAGGCTAAAGCTCATTCTCAGCAGATTATGGAGACCCTCTACTCTGGGGGTACAGCAATGAGCCCATCAGACAAAGGCCCCACCCTCATGCTATACTGAAAGAGAATGAAGAAAAAGATTAAAAAGTGTCTGGCTCAGAGCATGTGACTCTCAATCTCAGGGTTGTGAGTTCAAGCCCCATGGAGCCTACTTTAAAAAAAAAAAAAGATACCAATCAAAAATTTCAGAGTGTGGCTAAGAGAGGCCTCAGTGAAATGACACTGGTGTAGAAAGGGAGGGAGGGAGGGAGGGAGGGAGGGAGGGAGGGAGGGAGGGAGATTCAAGGAGGGAGTGAGCAAATTTCACTGGTGTGCTGGAGGCAGCCCTGGGGCCACATGTGGAGAAGAGCCTGCGGGGAGCAGGGGTCCAAGCAGAGACCAGAAAAGCCTTGGGAGAGGAGGAAGAAGCAGGCTGCTGTGAAGATTCCAAAGGCCAGACCAGCTTGACAGACTCCTGGACAGAATTCTACTGCCAGGGGGTGCCTGGGTGGTTCAGTAGGTTAAAGCCTCTGCCTTCAGCTCAGGTCTTGATCCCAGGGTCCTGGGATAGAGCCCAACATCAGGCTTTCTGCTCAGCAGGGAACCTGCTTCCTCCTCTCTCTCTGCCTGCCTCTCTGCCTACTTGTGATCTCTATTTGTCAAATAAATAAATAAAATCTTAAAAAAAAAAAAAAAAGTGTCTGAAATGCTCTGAGCAGTGATCTGGGGAGCAGGGAAGGAGGACTGACCCAGTAACATTATGGTCTTTATACTTCAAGAGCGAATTCCCAGCTGCCCCAGAAAAGCCATATAAGATGCAGCAAATCTGGGCTCACGCCCAGAGGTAACAGCAGGCAAATCAGTGCCCCATCCACACAGAGGGAGAGTTCCAGGCTACCTCACCACTCCAGGGGCCCACTGTCTTCCACGGGAGGTGACCCACCTGGGACCTGGACATACCAGCATTTGCTGTTCCCTCCCCAAGGGAGTTGGTTCAAGGAGGTATGTTCCCATCAGGTGAAACTCAGATGATAGAGGGATAAGGGAAAGGGCCCCAAGAACAAAAGATGGCTGCCAGCGATCTGACAGGAACACTAGTAGAGGGCAGGCACTTTAAGCCATTCTCTACCTTCCAGAATGCAGCCCCCTGGCTGTGCATGCACATGGTCTCTTGAACCCCAATCTACCCGTTTCTACCCATTCACGGTCCCCACCTGGTCAGGGCTGGAACTCCTGTACATGCAGTCTCCCCTAAACTCCGGCTTCTAATCTATGCTCCCCAACAGCCAGAGGCATCTCCCTAAACACTTCCAAGGCTCCCCAGCACCCCCACCCCATGCTCACCCTTCTCTCCAGCCAAACCAACTTGACCCACTTCCTCGACTGCAGATGCTCTCGGTTATCTAACACTTTCTCCCCCACTTTCCCTAGCTAGTCCTTCTCCTTTGTGCCTCACATCTACTGGGTACCCCATCACTGGCTCCAGCACAAAGAACAGGAAATGCTGACAAACAGCCAGAGAGACTCCCGACTTTAGGGGACCAGACTATGGGTGACAAGAGGTCCAGACCCACCCAGTCTACCACAGCACTCACCATGGGCTTGTCGTAGAAGGGGAAACCCTGCATGGAGCGCAGGGCGTTGGTGGCACTGCTGACCTCCTTGAAGATGACAAAGGCCTGGCCCCTCATCTTCAGGCTTCGGGAAACCAGGATATCCAGGATCTGGCCAAACTGGGAGAAGATGGCATAGAGGGACTTCTTCAGCTCTGCAGGGGGAGAAAGGGAAGGCCCATGGGTGACTCGAAGTCTTGGTACCTGTCCTTGGGGGCTGAGATCCTTTTTCAGAGCCTAGTGAGGCCCAGAAGGAAAACCATCAGCCACCTGACACAATGTCACAGGTCAGGAACCCCTCAAGAGCCAGCAGTATGAGCAGCAGCCAAGAACACTGGGGTGAGTTTGGGGGCTCCTCTGAGAGCACAGACGGTACCAACACCCCCTGCTTGATGAAGAACAGGAGGCCCACGTAACAAAGGGCCTATGACAAATGCTCAATAAACGTGAGCATCCTTTTTCCGGTCACTGGCACCTTGACCCAGGTCTGGGTGAGGTAGCCCTGGCCAACTTCTCCAACCTCGTCCCCCCATACTCCACCCAACTCCCCTACTCCCAGTCACGCTGACCTCACAGCCCTTTCCCAGGCCAGGACATGGATGCTGCCTCAGGACCTTTGCCCAGACCACTGCCTCCACCACAAGAACCTTTCTCCTGTTGTGTCCACAGCTGTCTCCTTCTAGTCAACCAGGTCTCAGTAACAGTGTTCCCACTTCAAAGGCCTCCCTCTGACCATCCTGTCTTAAAAAAGGTGCCCTGTTGCCACTCTCCCCACTCCTCGTATCCTACTTGCTTTTCCTTTGCAGTCTTGCCCACCTCCTGACCTCAGATGTGCTTACTGGTTTAGCGATCCTTAACCAAGAGCCCCTCCCAATTGCTTACTGCAATATGCAGACTTTAGACTTTAGCGGCCACCCATCTCCAAAAACGTGAGTAAAGATACCATTATATGTTTTACGGAAAAAACTTCACCAAATTCTCACAACCACTTCATGAGATAGTGTCTGTAACAGTCTTAATTTTACTAAATGGAAACAGATGCTCAGAGGATTGTCAGGGGCTCCGGAGTGCCCCGGAGGTACTGGGAAGCTACAGAGCGGGACCCAAGTCCATCTGAACCCCACACCACTGCATCTAACAAATGACCACACTTGATAGGGCACCTAGATGGCTCAGCTGGTTGCACGTCTATCTTCGGCTCAGGTTCTGATCCGAGTCCTAGGATTGAGCCCAACATTGGGCTCTCTGCTTGGTGGAAAGCCTGCTTCTTCCTCTCCCACTCCCCTCACTTGTGTGCCCTCTCTCGCTGTGTTTCTGTCAAATAAAATCTTTAAAAAGAAAAGTTACTCCCCTGGACTCTGAGCCTCTCTCCTTTCTCCCCTCTTGCCCACTCAAGTTCAGTCTCTATACATCATCCTCACACCAGACTGTGTCCCTCACCTGGCTCCCAGATGGCCTCAGGACAAAGTCTAATGGCCCACCGCCCACAAGAGGCCAGGAACCATCAGGGTACTACTCACTGGAGGGTTCTCCCTGGACACAAGCCTCAGTCACATAAAACTACTTGTTATTTCCAGAATGCTTCAGGATCTCTTTGGCCGTTAAGACATCTGCCCATGTTGGTCTAGGTTGGGAACACTTTTCTCCCTCACCAAACATACACATAGCTTCCTCTACCTGGAAGTCTTCTCTGAAATGTCTCCTCTTCTATGAGAAGGAACAAATGCCTCTGTCCAGGTGCCCCACTGGCTGGGCACCATACTCTAAGAGCACATACAGGGGACTTACATGGCTTGTCTGGTTTTCTTCAACGGTAACTTTATTGGCAACCTCAAACAATCCCAGCAAACTCCTTTGGTTCTCCCTGAGAATTTTCTTTTTTATTCGCCCTCCCCCAAGACTTTTCTTAAGGGGAAAAGAGACAAATTTTACCCAGCCCTTACTAACGACTAGATAGCATATAAGGAAGCACTGCATAGATGATGTTTGGCTCAGGTAATCCATGTAATGTCCATGCAAAGAAAGTACCAGGACTTTTTTGTTCAGTTTTCAGATATAGAAAATGAAATTCAATAAACATGATAAAGAAAATGGAAAAAACACATCTAATGTCAAGAATCGAGTTCTTGGGACGCCTGGGTGGCTCAGTTAGTTGGGCAGCCGCCTTCGGTTCAGGTCATGATCCCAGTGTCCTGGGATCAAGTCCCACATCGGGCTCCTAGCTTGGCGGGAAGCCTGCTTCTCCCTCTGCCTCTGCCTGCTGCTCTGTCTGCCTGTGCTCCCTCGCGTGGTTTCTCTCTCTCACTCTCTGACAAGTAAATAAATAAAGTCTTAAAAAAAAAAAAAATAAAGAATCGAGTTCTTAAGCCGAATTCCACGCTAGTGGCCTCAACCCCTTTATCTTGCTATGTGGCCTTTGGCAAGTCACATCACCTGAGTCTGGTTCCTAATCTGAGAAAACGGTGTTATAGCTCCTTCCTGAAGGGCTGTTGGAAGAATTTAAAGTAGTAAAGATGTACATATCAGTACCTGATGATGGTGTTAGCGATGTTACTATAATTCCGTCTTCTTTTGGAAATTAGACACCTCCATTGTGGGCTGGGGCTGATCACCGAGAATACCACCGTGACCATCCCAGTGCTTACCCTCAAGGAGCTCCCAGATCAGTGCAGACAACTACCAGCCCCAAAGAATCAGGGCTTCAAAGGGACATGTCCAAGGCCTATGGGAAGTCAGGGGCAGGCACCTGAGCCGTAAGGGGACGCCAAAAGGTTCTTGGAGGAGTCCTGTGAGCTGAGACGTTCAGGGATGAACCACAGTGACCAGGTTAATCGCTAGACCGTTAAGATGGACTGCAGAAGCGTTAAAGACACAATGAGCAGCGTGTGCAAAGGCTGAAGGATCAACTGACAGTTTGCCTGGAGAAGGCGAAGGAAGACACGTGAATGCGGGGGATGGAAGAAGGGGCCGGCTCCTGCGAGGTCACCTGGAGTCTGGACTATCCCCAGAACTCACCATCCTTCTTGATCTTCTCGTTGAGATTGTTGATATAAATAGTGTGGTTGGGGCGGGTCTCGGGAACTGCCATGGAGAGGTGCCGAGGTAGAGCTGAAAGAAAGAAAAAAGAACTTCAGCCCTGGGTTTCTCCAAATCCTGTCCCAAAGCGGGTTTAACGGGCTGCTCAGGGATCTTACTGCCACGAGGAAGTGACGAGAGGCGGGAAAGCTGCACAGCTCGGAAAACAAAATGAAAGCGGTACCCCGCTTCTCCTCCCCGCGTGGTAGAGGGACCTCTCTAAAGGTCTACTACGAGTTCCAAGGTGCTCTACGTGACCCAGTAGGCGGGGTGTCCTAAGTGGCGAATCCCATTGGCCTAGGAGCTCAAAGGGCGGCCCGGGAGAAAAACCCGGATGTATGAGCCAGTTAAGAGACGACTCTGAAGCGCCCTAACCTCGCGCAGCGGGAAGATAGTTTCCCCCACGAGGCGCGAGAAGGCCCAGGAGGCAAACGCTCTCCTGGCCTGGCGTCGATGGCCGCCGTCGCCCAAGATTACTCACCAACAGAGCCGCAGCTCCTGCAAGTGTCGCCGCGTAGGTTTCTGAGCGTCGACTACAAAAGCTTCCTCTCCTGATCCCGCCTTTGTCTTTCTGCAAGCCAATCCCGCGCGGAAACTCAGTAGCTTGACCAGTCAGAATGAATCTCGCCCCTGGGCCCAAATCTTGCCAATCAAAACGACATTTGGGTTCCCGCCTCGGCAGAAAAGCCCCGCCCGACCCGTCCAGAGGGTCTAGGGACCAATCAGCGAAGGCCCACCCCCTCACGCGCTTCTGACCAATGGGGAAGCCGCTCGCCCTTGGGCAGCTTCCGGGGGCGGTCCTTTGAAAGTCTCTCCAACAACCCCCCTCCACGCTCCGCCTTCTCGCGTTACGTGGCTCTGTGGGGGTGGGCACGAGTCGCGAGTCCCGCCACGTGATAAGGGATAATGTGTGCTGCGGCTGCCATTTTGCTGGAATGGGAGGCGCATTTACTTTCTGTCTCCGTCACTTATTCCGGCGGTATCGCGGTTCTTAGCGTCCTCTGATCTCTGAGCCTTTCCCAACCCAGAGAGCTTTTCCTTTCGCGCTCTGATTCCAGGACCTTCTCCACGACTAAGCCATCTTCCCTGCCAGGTGTCCTTTTGATGTCTTGACCTCTGTTTTATCAAGGTCAGCTCCAAGGTTCCGAACTCGGGCCTGGGATGTGAGGGGTTACAGAGCCTGAATTCTCTGGTCTTTAGCCTTGGGCTCCAGATTCCCGAAGTTTAGGCGCCCCACCCTAGAGCCAAGCCTTGATTCCTGAGTTTCCAAAACTCGCCTGGGATAATACAGTAACTCTTAATTAAATCCCTCTCGGAGTCTTGCAACCCAGCCCCAAACCACAAATCTAGTTCCAGATAAGGGATCCGCCCTGTTAACCCCTGCTTCCATCGTTCCAAGTGTCCGTCCTGGTCCTTTCAGGCCCACTCTTCACCCAAGTTCTGGAACTCCGCGCTAAAACTTTCAGAACGTCTATGCCTGCAACTAACTCATTTTTAGAGTATCCATCTGGCCCCGATTCTTGATCTGCCAGCACTTGCATGTCATAAACCCCAAAATGATTTCTCGATGCTCTCCCCCCGTAGACCCCCCAGCCCCTCCACAAACCCTTGTTCCCCAAACTCCCATCACTCCACTTCCTTTCCCCCCAAATGTCCCCAATTTAGCTTTTCCACCTCCCTCAAGTCTCCAGGTCCCTATCCCCCCACCCCCACCGCCACCGCCACCTCCACCCCCTGTCAGGGGGCTGGCTCCCCCTCATGTCTTCAGCATAGAGAAGAGCCAGCTCCTGAAGGAGGCCTTAGAGAAGGCCGGCCCAGTCCCCAAGAGCAGAGATGACGTGAAGAGGCTCCTGAAGCTGCACCAGGACCGGTAGGGTGTCCCCGAACCACCTGTCCCCCGGTCATTTCAGCTGTCTTCTCCTGGGGTTTCCTATTTCCTCAAGGTCAAAAACCTCAGCTCCCTACTTAGACCCATGCAGGGCACGCCTTCTGCAAAGAGGAGAAATCTTGCCCCCAAAGGCACCTAGTACAGGGGCAGGGACAGATCCCTCCCTCACCAGTGACAGCCCAAAGTGGTGAGAGCTATAGTAAGGGAGTCCTGGGGGCGATCCTGGCCAGACTTGGGGGTTAGTGGGGACTGAGCTGTTCCGGCTGTGATGAGAATTAACAGCCTGTGGCACAGGCACAGGCTGAAATGAAGAGATGTTCATTTCCAGGATCTGCAAATATTTCTTCAACTGGATGGGGGAGGTGGTAAACGTGGAGTTCCATAGGTGGACAGGAGCCAGATCACACAGGGCAGGGTGCGTGGAGGGAGGCAGACGATCCTGAGGGCAGCGGGAGCTGCGGAAGGGCTTTGCACAGAGAGGGAGGCTATCTGTGGGGACTGGAGGTGGTGAGACAGTCAAGGGGTCCAGGAGGAAGCTGGAGCCCCCAGATATCCAGGTGGGAGAGGTCTAGATCTGGCCTGGAGCTGTGGTGACCTGGTGTAACAAGGAGTGAGTTGCCCAGACTCATGGAAGAAACTTCCAGCTCTCTGGACAAGTTTATAATCCGTTTGGTTAGGACGTTTGTTGGGCACTATTCTCAGTGTGTTTAGGCACTTATTTCATTGGGTTAGTGATTCTGTAATATAGGAACTATGGTTATGTCATGTTCCCGATGAGTAAACTGAGGTTTATGAAGGTGGTTACTTCACCACAGCACTTAGAGGAACCCAATCTGCACTCTGGCAGCAGGCCTCGGTGCCTTTAACCACTGTGCCATCTTCCATCAGGACAGTGCTTCCAAACTGGAACCGGGAGCTTTGGGGTTACCCCACCCCCACCAGCCTTGCTCTTTCACGGGCCTTGGAACAGAAATACTGGATAAGCATGTTGCCCAGCCTCTCCTGAGCCCTGGGGCTGCATTGGATCAAAATCTTATACGTGACTTTCCCAAGGGTGGGGCTGGACAGGCCTGCAAGCGCTCATTATCTGGCAGATCTCTTAGGCCTGGAGTGTGGTCTTACGTGGTTCTCCTCTAGGCTGGGTTAAGGGATTTTCATCCCTATTGAACAGGCTTGAGAAGGAGGAAAAAAAAATCACAGGAAGGGTTTGGGTAAACAGTCACCCGTCTTCAAGAAATTTGCTCTAGTAAGTCCATTTTCCTGGCTCCAAGTTGGAAAGATCTTGTACATCTGTTCTTTGCCCCTACAACAACCGAGAGAATGAGCAGGGAGCAGCAGGTAGAAGGAGGATTCCCACTGAGCAGATGAGGACACGGAGGCTTGGGAAGGGACAAGTGGCTCATCAGGGGAGAGGGAAGTCAGCATCAGAGCCTCGAGCTGCCCTTCGGCCTCAGGATAGCCAGACCTGGGTTCCTCTACCCATTCCTCAACACTCCACTTCCAATCGCACCTCGAAGCCAGGGGGTGGGGGGGCTGGGGGGATAGATCTAGGAGCTGAGCTCTTTCCCATGTGACCTGAGCATGCTCTGATTCAGTTTCAGAAATGACTTACAATGGATCCTCTTCTGTGCAGACGTGCCGTCCCTCATCCAGGAAGGCCCTCAGTACGTGCCCTGATCTGGGACTCCCACCCGACTCTTCCTTTGCTGTGTGCTTCCTGAGGGCCACTCTGTAGGGAGGGAGGCATGGGTTTGTCCCAGGCATCTTGGAAGGGGGTGGAGGGGAGGGAAACGGGGGCTGGAGGGTGGGGCCCTGGGTGCATGCACAGTGAACTGGGCAAGGGCAAGCGAGTAAGTGAATAGTCTTTATCTCGGACTCTACTTGGCACCTCCTCCTAGAAGCCCAGGTGACCTCTCTCCCCGCCTTCCTGCCCTCCCTGCAGCCCAGCAGGCCTGGGAAAAGGGAAACTCCCCCAGCACCAGCACGGCACACCAGTTCCTTACATTCCAGCTTCCGGGGGCAGAGGGGGCTTGGTAAAGACATGACTTAGGGGTGGAGGGACCGGGCTTGTCTCTCCCCAGGTGCGGGCTGGTGGCCTTGTGGATGGCAGGCACACTCCTGGCACCACCCAGCGGCGTCCCCCTAGAGAGACTTGTGGAGATGGCCATGGAGAGAGGCTACACGGCCCAGGGAGAGATGTTCTCTGGTGAGTTGGAGGCATGGGGGGTCTTAAACCAGTCCTGCGAGAGGACCCTGTTCCAATCCTCTGGCCCTTCTCCCTCACCCAGTAGAATATTGGGAGGTGGACTCTGGAGGCAGGTTGTCTTCATTCCCAGCGCACCTCTGCCCCCTCCTGCTGGGTGACTGTGGACAAGCAGCTTACCCTCTCTGTGCCTCATTTCCTGCATTTATCCAGAGAGGTGGCGGTGGCAGTGCTTATTTGAGGTGCTGATCCCCAGTTATCCCCTGGCTTGCAGCCAGGCACACAGTGATCCTTCTGTCTCTGTCACCCCTGTAGTGGCCGACATGGGCAAGCTGGCCCAGGAGACACTGGGCTGCCAGGTGGAGCAGCTCCATGGTGGCCTGGGCGGTCCCAACAGAGCCCGTGTCCTGTGGCACCTTGTCTCTGGACATCCCCTGCTCATCCCGTATCCGAGGGCCCTAAAGGGAGCTGGTGGGGAGGGAGAAGGGTGGGTCCCAGGGCCACACTGCAGCTTTGGCCTTAACCCTCTGCACCAGCTACGATGAGGATTTCAACCACGAGCCGTGTCATAGGAAGGGCCACAAGGCCCACTGGGCAGTGAGCACAGGTGGGTCTCCCCTCCCATACATACTCCTGTGTGCTCCCCCTGTTGGTCCCCAGCACCCCACACTGTCAGCCTGACAATGGCATGTCTCCTGTGCTCAGCGCAGGGACCAGGGCTGGCCTGTCCCCATCCCCACAGGATATTTAGTTAGGGACCTGGCAGGCAACAGGTGCCCCAGTATCTGCTAATCACAAACGGAAGCTCAGAGCGCAGACTTTAGGATTTGGGCTCCATAGCAGGTCTAGCCACCTCCTGGCTCTGTGACTCTGGGCTTTCCTTCCTCCATCTGAAAATCGGGGCGTATAAAGGTCTGAATGGGGCAGGCACACTGCATGTGTCAGTCAGCGTCCGCCTCGATCGGCCTGAACATCCTCATACCCCCACCCCACCCTGCTGCCTGCATGTTGAGTGGCCTGCATGTTGGGTGCCCCATGCCCGGGTCCGTGGCCTCGGCTCCTCTGAGTCTTCCTTTACTAGACAGCAGGAAACCACTGGGTGACGATGCCCACTCTATTGAACGCCCCTTCCCCTCCCTCCCTGTGCTACTGGTCTGGGACCAGACACCGTAGGTCCAGTCCCAGCCCAGCTGTGTGCCCGCAGCCCCGCCAGCCACTAAGGGATGCATGGAGGCAGCACCCACAACTTCCATGAAGGACGGTGGGGGGAGCTCAATGAGCCGCGGCATGGAGTCAGCGTGCCCTCCCGCTCACAGCTTCCCCTCTCTTCCCAGGGGTCCTGCTGGGTGTGCGGGCCGTGCCGCGCCTCGGCTACTCTGAGGACCCTGAGCTGCCAGGTCTGTTTCACCCGGTGCCCACCATGCCCCACCAGCCACCAGCCCTGCCAGAGGAAGGCTCTGCAGGAGCCGTCTACCTTCTCTCGAAGCAGGGCAAGAGTTGGCATTACCAGCTATGGGACTATGACCAGGTCCGGGACAGCAACCTCCAGCTGACGGACTTCTCACCCTCAAGGGCCGCTGACGGCCGGGCGTACGTGGTACCTGCTGGCGGGGTGCGGGCCGGCCTCTGTGGCCAGGCCCTGCTGCTCAGACCACGGGACTCCGGTCACTAGCCTGCTGCAGCCCTGAGCCAGGCTGACAGGGTCCCGGCCACAGCTTGGCCTTGTCACCATGAGAAGAGTGCCCCGGTTTCTCGCTTTGCAAGAGCTTGCAGATGTAGGCCGTGTTCCCCAGGACCTCCAGCCAGATACCCTCCACGCAGAGGCCCCCTGCCACCCCAGTCCGTCTAGTCCCAGTCCCCTTCTCCCACGTCCACCCTGCAGTATTGGGCTTCTGATGCATGGCTGGGATCCAAGCCAGGAGCCAGTCAAACAAGCTCCCTCTCCAGGAAAGAGACTCACCAGAGCCGGCCTGCAGATCCTGCCTGTCTGCCCCACCCCGATGTTGCATCCAGACATTTCTCTCTGGTGACCAGCCTCCTCTCTCTGGACACCTGCAGGAGCCTTCTCACCGCACCGCTTGCCGCCCCCCTGCGTCTGTTTCCTTAGAGCCTACGATGCCTTGTCTTTAAAAATATAAACCAGGTCTTACCACCTACCTTGGGAGAAGCTTCCAGCAGCTCCTTGTTGCTCACAGGACAGGGATTAAACTCTCCTAGCCCCAGCTCATCTAGCCACACTGGCCTTCCGGGTCCCCAGAGTGTCTACTCTCCTGCACCCAATCCTCTGCTAAGGATAACTCCTTAATTCTCTATTTTGGCTCATCTTCCTCTTAATTCTCTATTTTGATTCATCTTCCTTGGGAAGACTCCCTAGCTTCAGGCACGGCTCCTCTCCCACCTTGCCTTTTGGCTTAGAACACACAGAAAGTGCTAACATGTGCCAACCCCTTTGCCCATTTTTTTTTTTTAAAGATTTTATTTATTTATCAAAGAGAGAGAGGGGGAGAGAGCGAGCACAGGCAGACAGAATGGCAGGCAGAGGCAGAGGGAGAAGCAGGCTCCCTGCTGAGCAAGGAGCCCGATGTGGGACTCGATCCCAGGACGCTGGGATCACGACCCGAGCCGAAGGCAGCTGCTCAACCAACTGAGCCACCCAGGCGTCCCCCCTTTGCCCATTTTAACTCATCAGATTCTCCATGTAAGGAAGGGACTAGTTCTTCCTTCATTTTACAGGTAGAGAGACTGAGGCCCGGAGAAGTGTGTGAGGTCTGGCTTGAGGTCACGACTGGCAAGTGGCAGGGCCAGGATGCAAACCCGGCAGTTAGTCATTGTACAGATGTGGAGAAAGGGAGAAAGAGGTTCCTGATTGAACAAAGACCTGTCGCTCCCTGGAGGAGCAGGTCTGTCTTGGTCCCAGGTACTCAGTGCCGGGCAAAGGGTCTTGTTTAGAGATGCTGTCCATTGCGGTATTTCTCCCCTGAAGAGGGCACCCCTGCCCTCACACCTTGGACCCCACAGTTGGCACTGTCCGGTATGCTGTCCTAGGAGGCCCTGAGGGCACAGCCGGGAGCTGTCCCACTCATGAGTCTGTTCCCCACATTGTCCAACACAGAGAAGTTAGAAGAGCAGTGGCCGGGTGAACTCAGACTGAATGATCCCAAAGGGCCCATGATCCCATGACCCCACCCAGCACCGACAGTGAAACCGGGAGCCTGGAGCCCACACACCCCAGAGGCGAAAGAAGAAAATCCACAAAGCTGACTCTGTGTGATTTATTGGGGCGTCGTCCAGGAGGGGAAAGTACACAAAGCGATTTTGCCTCCTGTTCTCCAACACTGCCCCAGCTAACGACTACCTCCCATATAAATAAGTATAAAGACGGTCAGTAGAAAAGAAGCACATCTCCTCGGGCCCGGAAGACACATTCGAGCTTCAGCTTAGGGAAGAGGGAGGTGCCTGGTTCCCTGCCTCAGAGGCCAGGAAGCCAAAGGTACAGGTGCAGGAGGAGGGGGGATGGGATGGGCGTCACCCACACTTGGTGCTGCCAGGGTCGGTGGGGTGGACCCGGTGGCACACTCCAGGCCGGAGCCAGTGGCCCAACCTACCCTGCACCCCTGGAGGAAGGCAACTCTGCTTCCCAAATCTGCTTTTCCATGGCTGAAAGCCCTTCCTGCCACAGGCCAGCTAGGAGCAAGGGAAAGAGGGTATGGGGTGGGAGGAGGAAGTCCTCAGGCTGAGGCCGGTGCCCAAGGAACGAGGTGGTGCTAGTCACAGTGGAGGCCCGGGAAGTGGCTATGGTCTCAGTCTGCAGGGGGTTGGCAGAGTTCTTTCTGGAGCGGGGAGGATCCCCATGGAGCCAGGAGAGGGCAGGACGGGGTGAACTGGGTCCCACCAGACAGCAGAGCGCTCAGATCAGCCCCATGTGGTGTCACACCCTCCCCAGGGTCTTGGGTGCTGGAGTGGCTCCCGGGGACAAGCAGATGGGGCCAGAACTCTCCTAGGCAGATAGGTGGCTCCTGCCTTTATTTGCAGGTGAAGGCTGGTTCTCTAGCATACCAGCAATAAAACCAACTGTCCCCGGCCTCTGGGAGCCAGCCTGCAGCCAGGAGGGGGCTGACAAGGAGGCAGTGATTATACTCATTCCTATGGCAACAGGCACCATGTCACGCCTGTGGCCAGTGGCATCTGAACTGTGTTCTGTCAGGGCTCGCGGTTCAGTTATGGTCCCTAGCAGCCCCTCAGAAACTTTCTGGGCTGGGCAGAGGACCCAGTCTGGTTCTGATTCACTGTGGGATGCAGCCACGTCACACCCCCGCTCCAGTCTTTAAAATCTCCGAATCATGGGAAGGGCCAGGCACTACCTGGTCTCCAAGGCCCTTCAGACCTTCCAGCCGGTCTTGTGCGGTGTCCAATGCCACCTCTCCCATCCCCGCGGTCAGTGCCCCCATGGCCAATGTTGGGGCACCACCAGCCAGATAGGCACCAGCCAATAAAATAAACCTGGCAGCGGGCAGGTGGGTCAACCCTGGGCCAGCCCCTGAAGGAGGTGGATCAAGTTGTCCAGACCCCAGAGGTACCCATCCTCGCGGTTGCCCTCAGCCCAGGGCAGTCGGTGGCTGAGCGTCTGGTGGTCAGGCAGGGCCACCGTTTTGCCGAAGTCAATCATCCAGACCCTGGCCAGGCCAGTGTGGTCATGCACAAAGAGGAGGGAGCTGCCCACCACCTGCAGGGGAAAGAGGTCGGAGGTTAGAAGGAGGAGCAGGCACCGGCTTCAGGCCCCCTTCCCAAAAGGCAGCTGGGCAGGGTGCTTGACAGCATGAGCTCCGGAGCTGGGCTATCTGGGTTCAGATCCCAGCTCTGCCGCTGACTGGCTAGGTGGCCTTGTGCAGACGACCTTAACCTCTGCCTGCCTTTACTTGCTCATATGCAAAGTGGGAATAATGGGATCATAGTACATTTGCCTCGAAGGCTGCTGTGCCCATCACATGTGGGAATTCATCCACATAAGGCCCTTAGGACACCAGCCGGTATAGCAGAGGGACCGCCAACGTGAGCCTTTTCCACGCTGGGCTACAAACTCAGGTACCTGCAAGACCTCGCGTGGGTCCAGGGAGCCCAGCCGGCACTATGAAGCGGATAATGCCTCCCCCAGGGAAGGAGAGCTCAGGCCCTTCGGACTGTGGCTGGTGGTGATGTTCCCTCCACTGGAGAGTGGTGATGATGGTAACACCCCACGACCATGGCAGCATCCCACGACCCCATGGGCTCATGAAGTGCCTTGCGGTACTGGACACACAGCCCTCAGTAGTTGCCGGCGTGGGGGCAGCAGGGTGGTGGTGGTTAAAATTAGAAACAACTTCCATTGCCTTCATGGGACTCTAGGTTTACAAGGCCCTCCCCTTTTCTAGTGGGGTTTCAAACTGCACCACTCCCAGAGAACCCAGGTGACTGGGCAGGTGCTACCGCCCCACTTTGTTTGGGCCCAGTTGTTGCCACATCTCCCAATGGGCCGTAGAAACTGGAAGTCCCAACTTGGGTGTCATTTCTTGTGTTTTAGATGCTGGCAACTCATTTTTTAAAGTGGGTGAAACTGAACACAAGTACAGAAGAGATGAGGTCCCCGGGCTTCCTCGTTGGGACTTGCACGTAGAGCCCAAGGCAGTGATGAGGCCGATGAGGATGACATTTGATGATAATGAACATGACAGTCATAGGGAGCACACATTGAGAGTGGACTATGTGTCCTGCTTCCATGCTTAATGGGCCATATCCTCACCCCACCCAGGAGGCAGGGGCTCTGTGACCAGAGACAGGTCCCAAGCACCGGAGGCTGAGGAGTGCAGACTGGGGTTCGAACCTAGAGGCCCAACTCCCAGATCAGGGATCTATTGGAATTTGGGGATACCAAGAAAAAGAAGTGAGGAGGACCTGAGCGGGGATGGTAGAAGAGCTTGGAGAGAGGAGGGAGAGGACACGCAAATGCAGGAAGGTCATGACTTCCCAGACTTCCTGTGACAGCCCGGAGAAATTGTTTCCAAAGAGACCAGGCTGCACAAGAGAGGGAAGGGGGAGAGCCACCAAACGGGAAGGCAGACACCAATAATTGAGATAATTATGATTATTAAAATTACAAAGTAATTTTAAGAGCAAGAAGTTAGGGCACCTAGGTGGCTCGGTCAGTTAAGTGTCTGCCTTGGGCTCAGATCATGATCCCAGGGTCCTGGGATCAAGTCCCACATTGGGCTCCTTGCTCAGTGGGGAAGCTGTTTCTCTCTCTCCCTCTGCCCTTCTCCTCCTGCTCATGCTCCCTCTCTCTCAAATTAAAAAAAAACAACAACAACAAAAAACAAAAAACATTGTTTTCCCCCATGTTAGGAGGAAGCTGAGGCCCTAGAAGGTAAATCGTGTGCCCAGAGTCCAACAGCCTTCACTGCAGACCACCTGGCTCAAGCCCACATTCCGAACTATGCCATTTCCCTGAAATCCCCTCTGTTGCCCACCCTGAAGAGAAAACCCCCAAACGTGGGGGTTCCTCTTAATAGCTCTGCCCTGTCACTCTGTCAGGGGATTCTGTTTGGTGCCACCCGGAGGCTGATGACCCCCCCGCATCCCCCACACAGGGCCTTCCGCGCCCACGGCAGCTGGAGCTCACACCTCATGGGTCTTGAAGAAGGGGGAGTTCTCCAGAGCCTCTCGGAGCTCTTCCAGGCGAACCACGTACTTTCTCTGTGTGAGAGAGAGTGTTTCTTGGTTACTACAGGGACTCTGGGTCCCCTTCCTACTGCCCCAAGGGAGCAGGGAGAACCCGGCCAGAATGGGATCAGGGGAGCCGTGCGGGGGAAACAGGAGGCAGGCAGAGGCTTGGCTGCCCCTGGGTGGCACAGAGCGGAGCGTGGCTGGGAGACTACATGAACACCCACAATTCCCAGCTGCTCCTCCAACCGAGGGGTGGAGTCTGAGTCCCTTGAATCTGGGCTTGGTCAGAGGACTTGCTCTGGCCGGTCAATCGGGGCAGAAATGATGGCAGCCACTCTGAGGCATCGAGACATTTTGCATTTTTGCTGGTTCTCTGGGCTACCTGCTTGCACCCTGAGAACGTGCCCAGGCTCGCCTGCTGGAGCGTGAGAGACAAGCAGCCAAGTCATGAGCCGAGATGGTGAGCCCATCACCAGACACATGAGCAGGGCCCTCCCGGTCCAGCCAGCTCTGGCCAAGCCACCAGCCAACCGCAGATGGTAAGCAAGGCAGGCAGTGTTGGCCAACCCTGGCCTGGAGCAGACCACCGCCTTAGGAGCAACGATGGTAGCAGTGGTCTGCTTGTCTTAAGCTGCCAAATTCGGGGCATGAGGGTCCCACTCACCAGAATGCCACGGTTCCCCTCCACAAAGTCCTCCAACACCTTTGTCACCTGTTCCAGCTCCTGGGTCTTCTTGAAATTGGTGTTGCAGGTCCCATTGGCCTTCTGCAGGGCGAGGGGTGAAGAAGGCACAGTGTTGCAACTTTTCCTTCATGGGCTGACACCAAGCTGCCTCAGGCACCTCCCGGGACCACCTGCCTGTCCCCGGGCTCCTGGCCGCTTGGGAGGAGGAGACCACTCACCCACCAGGCCAGTTCCACCAAGGCCCACTCCACAGCAACCAGTCTTTCTCAGTTTAACGCTGAACCCCCTGGTTGACCCAGTCTAGCCAAGTGGACTTTGGAGAGGGCTGGGTCTGGCTTTGAACAGTGCCTCTGCTACTTCCAAGCTGGCGGCCTGTAAACAAGCTGATTCCCCGGCCTCAGTCTCAGTTCCCACATCTGGAAAATGGGGACTGTGTTGGTATTTACCACCTAAAGCTGGTATAAGGATTAGAGGAGACTGGATGGGTATGATGCATGGCACAGTGCCTGGCGCACAGTTAAAGAAGCACTCCATAAATGAGACTAGTGTTTTGTTTTGTTTTTTAATGTCTGAGAGGGGCACAGAGAAACCACCTGAGTCATTCTGCCCCATTGTGCCAGGTGCTGTGTGGGTGCTGAGAACATGAAGGTAACAGGACAGACACATAGTTGGGTGAAGGAGGCAGGTATGGAATAAGATCATAACAAAGGGAAATAAGAATAATGAAGTAAAGAGAAGGCCCTGATCTGGCACGATAGAAATCAAGGTGGGCTTCCTGGAGAAAGTGAAATTTAAAAGACTGGATGTGGCTCAGTCTGTTGAGTGTCTGCCTTAAGCTGGATCATGATTCCAGAGTCCTGGTATCCAGCCCCATGTTGGGCTCTCTGCTCAGCAGGGAGTCTGCTTCTTCCTCTACCCCTCTCCCTTACTCATGATCTCTCTCTCTCTCAAATAAATAAATAAAATATTTAAAAATAAAAAACAGGGGCACCCAGATGGCTCAGTCGTTAAACATCTGCCTTTGGCTTGGGTCATGATCCAGGGTCCTGGGATTGAGCCCCATATCAGGCTCCCTGCTCAGCTGGAAGCCTGCTTCTCCCTCCCCCACTCCCCCTGCTTGTGTTCCCTCTCTCACTGTGTCTCCCTCTGTCAAATAAATAAATAAAAATAAAAAATAGGGGCGCCTGGATGGCTCAGATGGTTAAGCATCTGCCTTTGGCTCAAGTCATGATCTCTGGGTCCTGGGATCAAGCCCTGTTCAGGCTTCCTGCTCAGGAGGGGAATCTGCTTCTCCCTCTCCCTCTGCCCCTCCCCACCATGTGTGTGCATGCACTCTCTCTCTCAAATGAATTTTTAAAATTAAATTAAATTAAATTAAAAATAAAATGAGACAGAAAAATGACTGGGAATCAATCACGGGGACATGTGGGAAGAGCATGTGCAAAGGTCCTGTGGCAGGAAAGAGCAGGACTCTTTAAAGCAAATGAAACTGCTTCAGTGTGGCCTAAAGATAGATGAAGAGGAAAAGATTGGGGAGAGATGAGGCTAGACCCTGGAGGACACTCTAGGCCCAGGAACTTTTCTCAAGGGGACTAGGGAGCCATGGAAGGATTCTGAATAGAAGAACGAGCATCAGATGTACAACTCAGAAAGATGGCTCAGGCAAGGTTGTTGGGAAATAGGTATTCTCATGTGTCATTGGTGGGGTGAAAAATGGTCTTACTCCTGTGAAAGGAGTTTGACAATTTCCAGCCAAATTCACAATGCACCTCATCTTCGACACCGTGCCCCTGTTTCTGGGACTCTCATCTACAGCTTAACCCACCCACTTGCAAAGTGTCTTGCATAAAAAGTGATTCACTGAGGTACTGTTTATAATGGCAAAAAAGTGGAAAACCCGGTGGCCATCCGTAGGGGCCTGTGTCTCATCCAGAGAGACCTATTACACAGCTGAGAAAGACAGGAAGGGAGAAAGGAAAAGAAAGGAAGGCAGGCAGGCAGACTTTCCATGGAATGATACAGAAAATTCTCCAGGGCTATGTTACCTTTTATGTAAGAGGGGAAGGAGGAAAATTCAGGATATGCAATTGCATTTGTTTGTATTTGCAGGAAGAAAGAGAAGAAACCAGAAGGTGGTTCTCCAGAAGCAGGCAGGGGCGGAGGGGCAGAATGGGAAGGAGAGCAGCAGGGTCAGGAAAGAGATCCTCCCCCGCCATACCCTTTAATATTATTTAGATTTTTAAACTGTGTGAATCCGTCTTCAAACAATTAGGTTTAATTTACAAAAAAGAGAGAGTAAGAAGGGAAGAGAGAAAGCAAAAAGGAAAATCTTTCCCCATACAGGGGAGTAAGGATCCTTTCAGCGGCCATGTTAGATGTGGATCAGAGAGGGTAAGACAATGAACCAGGAGCCCAGGCAGCCTAGGGCAGGAGAGACCAGGGAGGCTGAGTGAGGAGAGACCAGGGAGGCTGGGGGTTGGTGGGAGACCAGGGAGGCTGGTGGTAGGGTTGCAGGGGAGACCAGAGAGGCTAGGGATTGGGGGAGAGACCAGGGAGGCTGGGGTGAGGGGAGACTAGGGAGACTAAGTGGGAAAGATGGGTGGACTAGGGCAGGGCCATAGGGAAGGGAGCAGAGGGAATCAGGAGCTGCTCAGGGAAACAGGTAAATAAAACTTGGACACTGATAGGGGTGAAAGAGAAGCAGGATCTCCCTGAGCCCGTCTACTCATCTTCCACAGTCTCCCACTCTTTCTCCACATCCTGCTTCTCCCCAGCTTTCCCTGACACCCATATTCCCCATGAGGCCCTGCCTCTGATCTAGCACTCAGGCCTCCGGTGACAGGCAAGCAGCTCCTGGCCCTCACCTTGATGCCCTCAATCCGGAAGCCCAGGGTGGAGGTCGAGCTCACAGTCTCCCTCCACTGCATGTAGCGGGGCTTGGTGACAGCACCCTGGGCATGTTCCTCAGGGGTGGGGGCCCTGGGGTCCACAGCCACCATCTTCTCATACATGTCCTTCCGGGGCCGGGGCCTTTCTCGGGCCTTCACTAGCTCCTCCTCCAGGTAGGTCCTGGGACACAGAGGACGTGACAAAGAAAACTATGAGGAACAAAAACACAGGACATACTCTCTTATATCAAGACAAGCAATAAACCCACAGCATGGCACAAGAATAGACAACTGGATCAATGGACAGAAACAGAGTCTAAAAACAGATGCACATGTGTACATTCACCTGAACTACAATGAAGAAGGCCCAGCAATTCAGTGGGGGAAAAGGAGGTCTTCTCAATAAACGATGCTGGGTTAACAGTTTCGTGATATTGACATGGGGGGATTTCAATCCCTACCTCACACCATGTATAAAGATTAATGCTTAATGGATTGCAAAGCTAGATGTGAAAGTTCAAACAATAAAGCTTGTAGAAGAAAACACAGGAGATCACACAATCCTGGAGTAGACAGATTTCTTAAACACAAAGCGCCTAATCACAATGAAAAATGGCAAACTGGCCTGGATTAAAAGTGTTTCTGTATATCAAAAGATATAATTAAGAGAGGGAAGTGGGGAATGTCTGAGTGGCTCAGTTGGTTGGGCATCCTCTGGCCCATCACCTCGGCCCCACACTTGCCCATCAACCTACCTGCTGCCCATCTTGCAGTCCATGATGGAGGGGCCCTCAAAATCCGCCAGGAGATCTTCCATCTGGTTGAAGGCCTGGCCATCCCGCTGCACCACGCCATAGTAGGTGGGCACAAAGGGCCGCAGGGGGTCATTCATCAGCTGCTCCAGGCTGCGCTGCTCACACTGACAGAAACGCTTGAGGATCCGACCATCCTCTCCTGCCTGGAAGTTCCCTAGGAGCAGCACAGTGGACAAGAAGCTGGATCAGCCTGAGGATCTCCTCATCTCCCAGATGCACTGGATAGTGGCTTCCCTCCTCCTGCCTGACCCTTCTGAAGGGCTTTCTCTTCCTCCCCGCAACTCTCACAGTCTTGGCCTCGATGTGGCAAGGGCAGGACCTGCTGCTGCTCCTTGTTCAGAGTCCTGTTCATAGCACGTTGTGTCCTCATTTGTTTTGTCATTTTACATCAGGAGCTTGTGATCAGCTGTGGGAATTTTTGTGTGATCCAAGTGGAGGGCATGATGCTCCAGAGCAGATCTGCATTTGCTTTGGGACGCCTGGGTGGCTCAGGCGGTTGAGCATCTGCCTTCAGCTCGGGTCATGATCTCAGGGTCCTGGGATTGAGCCCTCTATCAGGATCCTTGCTCTTCGAGAAGCCTGCTTCTCCCTCTCCTCCCTGCTCCTGTGCTCACTATCTCTCTCTCTCCAATAAATAAATAAAATCTTAAAAAAAAATTGGGGGCACCTGGATGGCTCAGTGGGTTAAGCCTCTGCCTTCAGCTCAGGTCATGATCTTAGGGTCCTGCAATCCAGTCCTGCATCGGGATCTCTGCTCAGCGGGGAGCCTGCTTCCTCCTCTCTCTCTCTCTGCCTGCCTCTCTGTCTACTTGTGATTTCTCCCTCTGTGTGTCAAATAAATAAAATCTTCAAAAAAAAATTTTTTTTTTAAATTTGCATTTGCTTCTGCCTGGAGTCCCACAGTGCTAGCACCTGGGGCCAATTTAGCTGTAGGGATGCCTGGGTGGCTCAGCCGGTTAAGCATCTGCCTTCGGCTCTGGTCATGATCTCAGGGTCCTGAGATCAAGTCCCCCATCAGGGTCCTTGCTCAGCGGGGAGCCTCTTCTCCTTCTGCCTGCCATTCCCATTGCTTGTGCTCTCTCTCTCTCTCTGACAAATAAATAAATAAAACCTTAAAAAAAAAAGTCTTCAAAAAGTTAACTGACAAGTCTGGCATTTCCTGGCCCCTGCAGATTGTGTATAGATTAGAACTACAAATTCTTACTGAGGCAAAGTGTATTTTCAGACTATGTTCTCCAAAGATGGCTGCACCAATAGCTCCTGGCCCACAGGTTCTTCTAGAATTTCACCACTCCCCATCTAGAAGTGGAATCTAATTCTTCTTCTCCTCTTGAACCTGGGTGGACTGATGACAGAAGCGACCCTGGGACTTCAGAGTCTAGGTCGCAAGAGGAGAAGTGATTTCCATTCTGTGGGCAGAGATGCTTGCCTCTGCCATCCTGAGCAGCTGGGGAAGAAAGTGGACTAGTCCGAGGCCACCATACTGTGAGGAAGCCCAAGCAGCGACACAGAGAAGCCACACAGAGACGGTCCCAGCTGAGAGCAAGCTGAGAGCCAGCTGAGAACTGATCGCAAGGCACAGGCATGAATGCATCTCAAAAGTTTCAGCCTTGGGTGCCTGGGTGGCTCAGTCATGAAGTGTCTGCTCTCAGCTCAGGTCATGATCCCAGGGTCCTGGGATCTAGCCCCACATGGGGCTCCCTGCTCAGCAGGAACCCTGCTTCTCCCTCTCCCACTCCCCCTGGTTGTGTTCCCTCTCTCACTACGTCTCTCCCTGTCAAATAAATAAATAATATCTTTAAAATAAAGTTTCCACCCTGCTGTGTTCGAAAGAGTTGTCCTAGCTGGGTTCCCAGATACCATGATGCAGCAATAGGCCGTCCCTGCCATGGTCCGTCCGGACTCCTGACCCCAAACCTGGAAGTGCAATAAAATGGTCCTTTGATTACACTAAGTCTTCTTTTAAGCACTCACTTCTGAGGGTTTTTTTGTTTTGTTTTGTTTTTGTTTTTTTGTTTTTGGTATTTTAACTCAGCCAGAGTAATGAGAATGCAGAGAGATGGCGGTCCTGTGGCTGGGGGAGCTGGCCTTTTCAATGACAGATCTAGTGACGAACCAGGTAGGTATGTCCCCTTCTTGTCTCCCTTTGCTGGTGGACCCACCCCATTTGTCTAGTTCTCCCCACTACTGTTTTTTGTAAGTTTTATTGGAACACAGACACGCTCATGTATTTATGCATTATCTGTGGCTGCGTTCATGCTGTATAACAATAGTACTGAGTTGTTGTGACCAAGCCTATTTGGCCCACAGAACCTAACACACTTATTATCTTGCACTTTTCAGAAACTGCTCTGTGCTGAGCATTGGGCTACTATCAGAGACATCATGCCAGGACCTGGGGAAAACCATCAGACCTGCTGTCTACAGAGGGCCTACTCTATCTGGCCATGAGGAGAGAACAAGGAAGGATTATTTCCATTTATAAGGGCTCATGTCTCAATCTTCATAGACATTTTTGTTTATCAATATTTTCTTAAATATCTGACTTTATTTTTATTTTATGCAGGCTCCATGCCTAATGTGGGGCTTGAACTCAGAACCCTGAGATTCAGAGTCGCATGCTCTACCGACTTAGCCAACTAGGTGGCCCGTGCATATACATTTTGATTTTAACCCTTCTGTTAAGCCGGCAAGGGAGGTATGGTGATCTCCATAACACAGGTAAGAAAACCAAGGCCTAGTAAGAGAATGTAACTGGCCCAGGATCTCCCATATATAAAGCTTTAAGCCCAGGACCGTTCTTCTCCCAGGGTTAGGATTTGCTCCCCATCCCCCCAGGCACTGAGACAAAGGGAACAGCCTGCAGTCCTGATGTATGGATGGCCCAACCCAGGCCTAAGCACGTCCCATACCAGCCTCGTGATGGGGAGACTGTCCTCAAGCCCACGTGACAGATGGGGCAAGCTGAGCTATGGAGAATGGCTCTGGAGCTTTCTTCCCCCAGCCCAGGCTTCTCTGCCCTCTGCCAGCGCCCACACCCCTGCTCTCACCAGCGTGTCCTGACAGCTGGACCCAAGGGTAGTGTTTTCGGAAGGAGACCATGAAGGGCGAATATTTCAGAACTGTCTTCAGCTTCTTCCACGGTTTGTTCTGTGTGAGGCAGAGCAGGGTAGGGTTGAGTGTCAAGGGCAGGGAGGGAAGGGGATAGGGTGCTGCACTGAGGGTTAAGGTGGACTTTCCAGGGCCAGAAGGCTTCCTGGGATCGCTGCTCCCAAGCTCACAGGGCTGAGCAACACCCACCACTTCAGCCACCTGGAGGTCCTCCAAAGACCTCAGCAAAGGTGGGGAAGAGTCTGTCCATTTTCTTCTGTCCTCAAAGAGTAGAAATAGGCCAGATCTCGCTGCAGTAACAAGCAGTCCCCAAGTTTTCCCCTCCACACCAAACACTTGGAAACCTCCCTTCCATCCCGAAACCAAGTCAGACCTTCTGGAGAAGATGACAGAAGCAGGAGTTGGTGAGTGGAGGCAGAACCACAGAGAAAAGACAGAAACAGAAGCAGGTGACAAGGTAATGACTGAGCCAGAGAGACAGGCACAGGAGCTGGAGACTGGGACAGTCATGAGCACAGCTTATCAAATGGCTCCAACTCCCCCCCCCCCCATTCCAGGGACATCCCTGCCATCCTGACCTTGGGTTTCTGACTTGCTTTGGCCAATGAAATGTGAGCAGAAGCGTGAAAGCCAGTACATAAGTCTCCGTGTCCTTTGCCCTGCTGTAGAACGGGGTGGGGAGTGTGGAAAAAGAAACAGAAGCTTCCTCAGTCCTGGCCTTGAGTGAAGACAGCATGGAGCAGAGCTCCCTCACCCACCAGTGGCTCACGGTCCCTGTGCAGTGTGAAAAAAATAATCTGGTGTTGTTCCACGTCACTAAGTTTGGGGGCTGTTTGTTACTACAGCAAACCCCGACCTAGCCTGACTAAGAGAGAGATAGGGCTGCCAAAAGACAAAGAAAGAAAATACAGAAAGACAGAAAGGGAGACATGGATACAAAACAATGATCAAAAAGAAAGAGATAAGCAGAAGCAAAGAAAGAGAGAGAACAAGCAACATAAAACCAGTAAAGCGAACTGAAAACAAAGATTTAGTTATATTGGGTTGACTCAGCCAAGAGGTTCTTGGGACGGGGTCAGTGTCTGATTCACATGCATGAGCGCACATGCAAACACACACGGACACACTCTTTGCTCCAAGCACATGGCAGGCCCCAAGGCAGGTGTTAAGACAAGGGGTCCTTTCCAGAGAAGGAAGCTGTGTGGCCCATGCCACCACTACACTGGGGTTAAAGCCATGTTCTCTCCCACCCCCTCGGAGCTCCGCCACCTGGCAGACATCTAACTGATGGTGGGAAGGTCATGCAGAGGCAGGGTGTTGGGACTGCAGGATTCAGGAATGGCTGTTCCTTCCACCCTCCAGCTGCCAGCCATGGAGAGGAGGTGATTAATAAAGGTTCCTGTTTACTAAGCACCTGGAACATTCCAGGCACAATGACAAAGACTCGGTGAGCCATAACCTACTTAATCCTAAAAACACAACCCCAGGAGGATTGTCTCTGTTACAGAGGAAACAGAGGCCCAGAGAGATCAAATCAGTTGCCTCAGTCACACAGCACAGTGCTGGGGTTCCAGCTCGGAACCCACCACCCTGGGCTGACAAGCTATACCCCTGCTGGACTATGAACTCTGAAGGCAGGGATTGGGGTTCTCATAGTTATGCCTATGTCCCCAGCCACAGCCTAGCACAAATAGCTGCTCCAAAAACATCGCTTGGACTAAAGAACATTAGCTGTTATGGTCTTTTTTTTTTTTTTTTTTTTTTTTTTTAATCATAAGCAGATTCAGTATCTTTTCTCTTTCTTAGACCTGATAGTTAATCCAGGTTTTCTCAGATGGTTTCACAATGGTCTCCTCTTCCACGCCCCCTCTTCCAGAAAGCCCTCTCTGATACCCCAGGTGTGGCCAATCACACACGCCCCTACCACCACCATGGTCTCCCACAACACTGGGCTTCCCCTATCCCAGCCCTGACTACTCTGTAGGGTAGTGGGTCTGTCTGGGATTTCAAAATAAAATGAGAAGAAAGCCAGGGTTTGTTTTTTGGGCAGTGGGAGCAACGAGGGGGGGCAGGATGGTGTGCCCTTGGGCTTCACGGCAGTGGAGGGGTTCAGGAGGGAAGCAAGGAAGCTGAACGTGGGAAGCAGCCTGGAGACAGGAAGCTCTGAACAGAGGACTGAATTTCTGATCACTATCTGGAAGGCCCTGGGGATCCATGGAAGGCATGGAAAGCAGGGAAGTTTCAAAAGTTGACCAAAACTGGGTCTTGGAGGCAGATTCTGGAAGGATGAAGAAAAACTGGACACAGGGAGGTCTGGGAGGAAAGCAAGTGAGGGACAGATCGACCCATATGTCCCAGAGGCTGAAGTAACTGGGTTTTAAACTCAGCCAGAACTGAGTTAGAATCCTGACTCCAACCAGGCTTGACCGACCCTAAGCAAGGGGCCAAACTTTCGAAACCGGTTTTCTCATCTATAAAGTGGACATGCTAATAATCCCAATCTCAGAGCATTGTTCTGAGGACTTGGGGTTAACACGTACATGACACCTAGGAAAGTGCCTGGTATTCCAAGGGTTTGAATCCCAACTCTGTGTCTTCCAAAGTGTGTGACCTTGGACAAGTGTCATGACCTGTCTGGTCCTCAGTTTCCTCATCTATAAAATGGGATTAATAATAGTCTCTACCTCATAGGGCTGCCATTAGGATTCAATGAGTTAATATGAGCAACAAGCTTAGTCCAGAGCTGCGCATAAATGAGTGCTAGCTGCTATTTTTTTTCCCATTGTCTTCCAGGATCATCTATCCTGAGATGCCAAGAATGTGAGAGAGTAGGTGGAGGGAACAGCGAAGGCAGAAAGACCATAGGGTCAGCTCCTTTGCTCTGGGCGCAGGCAGGTCGAGGCAGGTCTGTCTCTACCTGTGGCCACATGTGTGAGCATGTTCCTAAGGGATGCCTGTGGGGAGAGGGGGCCTCAGGGCAGACTCCAGCCAGAGGCCCCAGGAGAGTGGGAGGACCCAGCAGACCAACCCACTTGAGGCTCTCACACCTGCCTCGGTGTTGACCCTCCCTGAACCTTCCCTGCCCAGCCCTCCTGATTCACTAGGGAAGAACCACACCCAAGCCGAGGATGAGTGCAGAGGATGTAAACAAGAGTCTGCAGGGCCCCGCCATGAGGATCTGGGGGCAACCGGGAGACCAGAAGCTCCCTGGCTAAGCTGGGCGTCCTTAGCATTTGGGGCTCACACAACCCTTCGAGAATCTGATAAAAGCTGGGGGATCACTCCCTACAAAAATGAATGGCTAAAGGGTGATGAAGGTTCATGACCCCTTAAGACAGTCACAGGCTCTAGACTAAAAAATCGGAGGGGGTAAAAGTGCACCTTTTCTGTCCTTCTATACTAGAGCACTCCAGATTTTGAGGTTACATACTTTCTAGAAAATCCGAAGAAGTCATACACGCTCAATACAGAAATATGTGAGTACACACACAGACTCGCATGATCACACACAATTTCAGGAATTCCTGGGCACCGCTAAGTCAACCAGTGGCTGTCCACTTTAGACACCAGTGCCAGAGGCAGTGGGGGGAAGAGAAAAGGAAAGGATGAGGAGTGTGCTGGGAGTGGGTTGGTAACCCCAATGGTAGAGGGAGGAGGCTGACAGAGGGAAGAGGCAGGTAACCGGAGATGAAATTTTTGGTGGGTACTGGAAAACTTCTCAAAGCAAAGGCAAGGGGATGGGATAAGGGGTCTGGAGAGGTGTGGCTCAAGGGCAGGATGGTTCCCACTCACCCCAGACCTGTCCTCAGGGTCGCTGGTACCTCCGCCCCCGGCCACCACATCATCCTCAGACTCGTCGAAAGAGGAGGCAGAGGAGAAGCCGCCACTGCCCCCCTCAGCCCGGGAGGGGGGTCCCACTGGCTGAGCCTCAGGCTCAGGTGTTTCAGGAGTGATGATGAGGCGGGGCACAGGGGTCAGGGAGCTACACTCCAGGTGAGAGTATAGGTGAGTCCCCAACTTCCCAGGTTCTGGTTCCTCTAATGGGCCATCCTGCTTGGACTCCCCCAAAAAACAGTCTGTCCCAGGTTCTATCTGGGGTCCATGAATATCTTGTGTCTGGGCACCATCAGTGCCAGACGGTGTCCAGGAGCCAACAGTATCTTGCTGTGTTGGGAAATCTTCAGTGCCAACCTGCTTCCAGGCTGTTTTAGTATCCTGTTGTATCTGGGAGCCATCAGTGTACACTGCATTCCAGGAGACATCAGCACTCGATTCTGTGGAGGGACGGCACCCCTCTGGTTGAGTCCGGAGGCTGGACCTCTTCTTGTGGGTCTGGACGTTATCAGCCCAGGTCTTGGCCCTCTCTGGTTGGGTCTGTGTCCCATGTATCTCTATCTGTGTCCGGGGCCCATCAACTCTGGGCTGCGTCCAGAGGCTGGCCCTCTCTGGCTGAGACTGGAGGTCAGACCTGTGTGGACCAGTCCAAAAGCCATCTGTCCCAGTTTCCGCCCAGGGACCGGCTGTCTCCAGCTCTGACCAGTGGCTGCTCCTTTCGGGACATGTCCGGAGGCTGGACACGTCTGGCTCCGTCTTTTGGCTCGGCCGCTCTGTCTCCACTCCCAGGCTAGCTGCTTCTGGCTCAACCTGTCCGTCTGTCCCCGGCTCAGGCCCGAGGCCGACCCTCTCGGGCTCGGTGTGGAGGCTGGGCCCCTCGATCCGGACCCGGGGCCCGCCCCCGTCGGGCCGCCCCGCCGGGCCCCCCGCGCCGGGCCCAGGTCTCTGCTGTCCCGGCTGCCGCCGCCGCCCCCCTCGCGGCGCCTCCAGCCCCATGCGGGCCGCTCCTGGCAGCGCCCTGGCCTCTGCCTCACTCAGGCTCCCCCGGCACGGGCAGCGCCTCATGCCCGCTCCCTAGATTCGGGCTTCGACCCGGCCCGGCCCCTCCTGCCCCTTTAAATCCCGCGAGGGGTGTGGCTGGGGAGCCCCGACTCGCGGGTTCCGGCCCGCGAAGTCCAGCCCGTCCGGCCGCGCAGGGGTTAACCGATACTCTGCCCCCCTCCCAACCGGGAAAGCCCCGAGGCCCCGCCCCGGACGTGACGCCAGGGGGACGTGCTTTGCCTGGTGCCAGGAGGTTGGAGAGGTTGGTGTCCTGTTGGAGAGGTTCCTGTCCAAGAGCTCGAAAAGCTGGTCGAGGTTGGGTGTGAGCCACTGGTGTCCTGGCTGCGGGGCGGTGGGAACCCCTTCCTAGACCCCCGCAACTAATCCGACCTTCCTACACCCTCGAGTGACCAGTTTAGCCTTCCTGTAATCCTCGATGATGAGTCCAGCAGCGCGCCCATTCTTCCGATGGGGCACGGACTGACTTTCAAAGACTTGGAAAACCTTTGGACCTGGGTTCAAGACCAGCCTCCCCACTGACTAGCAGTGTTACCTGCAGTGTGTGACTTACTTTCCCTCCCTCCTGCCCCAGCCCCAGGCTCAATTTTCTCACCTGTAAAATGAGGATACATAATATTATTTTATTGTTTCAGAAAACGTGTGTTCGATGCCACAAGAGCCAAGCATTTTTACCAACAGGGTTATTGAGGCCCAGAGCCATGAAAGAATTTGTCTAAAGGTGAGGTTAGATGAGGGGCAAGCCAGGACCTTAACTCCGAAGCTAGGATGCCTGGCTTCAAATCTCGGCTTTAGCAGTCACTTCTGGGGTGCTCTTTCCCCGCAGACTCCTCTGAGCCTCTGTTTTCTCATCTCTGCAAAAAGGGGATAGTGGGGGATAATTTCCTCACAGGAGTTACGAGAGTTTTATTAATTTACAACATTTACATTTGTTTACTTGCTTTGTGCCAGCTGCTGTACTTAACAGTTTATGCCCAACTTTTGTGGGGTAGGGATCATCGTCATTCTCTTGCACAAACAGGAAAACAAGGCAGAGAAAGACAAAGCAGTGAGTCCAAGATCATAAATCTAAGTTGTGTAGATTTGAACTCAGGCCCACGGTCCCTACAGGGTGATAGAACTTGCTTTTGAGGCTGGGGATGTGAGAGAAAAAGCCAGAAGTTCAGAGTTTTTTCTCTAAATGGGATCATGTCCTCCTCTACTCAGAGCCCTCCATGGTTCTCAACCCACAGAGTAAAAGCCATAGTCTTCTCTGTAACTCACTAACCCCTAAGTGATCTGCCTCTAGTTACATTGCAGACCTCCTCTCTTTCCCCTTCACTAACTATGCCTATTGGCCTCTTTGCTATTTCTCTGAGATATTTTCCACCACAGGGCCTTTGCACTGGTTGTTCTGTCTGCCTGGAATGTTTTTCCCTCTGATATTCCAATAGCTCCCTCCCTGCCTCTTTCAGGTCTCTGTTCAAATGTTACTGTTATCTCCTGTTCAGTTATCTCCTCAGTGAGGTCTGCCCTGACCATTCAAACATCTGTTTAAACTCAAAATCTCTCTACTCCTTGCCCCCCCTTTCCTGATTTATTTTTCTCTTTAACACATATCACCTTATTAAATATAGTTATTTATTAATTTTTTTAATTTTGGCCCTCATCAGAAGCCAGCACCAAGAGAGCAAATATTTTTGCCTGGATTTTCTTTGCTGTGTGCATTAGAAAAGTACATGCTAAGTTCTTACTTAGAATGACCATTTGGAAAGAAATGGAAAGAATGACCATTCCAGAATAAATTTCTCTCATGTGTAGAGCTCTTGTTCTGTACCAGGTCCTGTGAGAAACTCGTTACAGACACTATTTCCCTGCACTTCTTTCTCTCTAACACTAAGCAGACGACACAGCCCCATTTTACAGGCGGAACACTGAGGCTCAGAAATCTGCTATCCTCTAGCCTTTGCTTGTAGCCTTTGATATGACCTCATAAAGGGGAAGCCTTGGCACCAGCCACAGTTCTATAGGGTTAATTATTGACATAGGTGCTTTTTATATATTTTTGCCCCCAAGGGTTTGCTGTCACCCGGCTCCTGAGTCAGACCCTTACGTCTGGAGGGTGACAGGGGGTGTTTTGTCCTGAAATTGAGTCATGGTGGGGGGTGCATTGGGTACAGACCTAAGGCTCTAAAGTGAGTCATCTCTTCACAGACCAGTGAGGAATCATACAGGAGCCCTCTAACAAGTCACACAGACTGGGAAGAAGTCCAGAAAGAGTTGGGGATCTTCTCAGGTCACAGCACAGAGAGACAGGGAGGTCAGACTTCCAACCAAAAGGGTTAGACAGTTGGGGGTGGGGAGGGTTCTGTGAGGAAAGTGTCCCATCCCTCCTGTCACATCCTTCCTTCTCCCAGTGGTGGGAGAGATGCCCCAGCAAGCTGCTTCTATTCCAGACTGTGAGGAGGGGTGAGTCAGCCTATTGTTGGGGGAGCAGGATTTAGGCCCGTCTGCCCTACCCCCGCCCCCCAAACAGACACCCAGATGGGCTGGGAGCTGGTTTTCTGGGATGCCAGGGCTCCTGACTCAGCACTGGGAATCTTGGCTGAGTGTGTTCTGGGAAATGTCAGGCCTACAGGAAACAGAGGGCTCCCACTCACACCATCCCGCGGGTGGGCGGGGAGCGGAGAGAGATCAGTGTATGAGAGAAGCGGGGAGCAGTGTGCAAAGGGCTGAGTGTGAAGGTGTATGGGGGGGGGCAGTTGGCAAGCAAGGCGTGTGTGTTTATATGCGCGAGGGAAGAAGATGGGTGCCAGCATGTGGGTGTTTGAAGCGGAGGATTGATGTGCAAAGTGGAGGGGCTCCCGGAGCAAGGGAAACGTTTGCTGGGAAGATGTGTGTTCAAAGGAAAGACGTCCAGTCTGTTGGGCTTAAAAATAAGAAAGTAGGTTGGCAAGATGTTCGTGCAGAGAAGAGATGCGGAGTTCGTAAGGGATGTTTGCAAAAACGACGGTGTGGGGGTTAAAGAAAGGTCTGCCATGCACAAGGCACTCTGAAGTGCGGGGAAAGGCAGAAAACCGCACGCACGTGCGCGGCTCCCGGGGTGCCCCAACAGTCCCAGCAAGCCCCAACGCCCACCTTCAGGCCACGCCCCTAGTCCCGCCCCTGACGCACAGCGGGGCAAGCTACGCGCCAGTCAGTGAGGTGCTACTCCGCCATTGGCTAGCTCAGCGGAGGGGGGAGGTGTGCAGAGACTCCCGGAAGCGCGAGAGGCTCCCACTAGTAGCGGACCCGGATCCTGGGAGCAGTGGGTGCTTAGCAACGGGGGGAGGTGCCCAGTAATGGGCGGCTGGGGTGTAGGGGGTAGGAATTGTGGGTGCCTAGCAACAAAAAGGAAGGCAGTGCCTAGCAACTAGGGGGGCTCAGAGGAGTGGAGAGGTAGCCCTGGAGAATCTGTGGGTGTCTAGCAACGGGGGAGGACCCTAGCAACGGCGGGGAGTGGGACAGGGCGAAAATGGGTTTTGGGAGGTGCACAGGAAGAGCTACGGATTCCTAGCAACCAAAGAGGGAACCAGGAGAAACTGGGGGAACTATTAAACAGGAAAGGAAGTCTTTAGTGGGTGGGAATCTTAGGGTGGACACAGAGAAATGTGAGGCCTTAGCAAAGACGAGGGCAAAGCGGGGAGGTCAATGCTAACCCCTACCCGAGTAATCCCTCCCTTCTCCCCCAGGCGATGTGGCTGGAGGTGGGGGGCTTACTGCGGGGGACCTGTGGACAGCTGGGACGGACTGTCGGTTTGCCTTGTGGGGCCCTGGGGCCTGGGCCCCACTGGTGGGTAAGAGCCTGGAGAGGTGTCTCCAAGGGGGAGAGGCTGGGGGAGGTTTTAGGGTGTAAAATGACGGGGGGGGGGGGCTCCAAAAGGGCCACGCAGATACCATGTACTCCACTCCTTACCAATATCCACTTTTCTTGCAGGGGCCATGTGGGGGTTCTCGGCCCCAAATGTTTCATAAGGATGGGCTTGGCAGAGGCCTGGGTGAGGAGGACATTCGCAGGATACGGGAGGCCCGGATCAGGAAGACACCCCGGCCCCAGGTATCATTGTCTCCCACCCATTCAGCAGCACCCCCTGAAGGCAGCTGGCCTCCCAAGCTTGGGGAAGGGTATGGTGGCAGGTTGGTTGGACTCCCTGGGTGCTGTGCTCACCTTCCCACCCTCAGACCTTCTCCCCATTTCCCAGCTGAGCGACCGCTCTCGAGAACGCAAGGTGCCTGCTTCCCGCGTCAGCCGCTTGGCCAACTTTGGGGGTAGGTGTGACTGTGGGAGATTGTAACCTAGATCAGAGGAGGCCATGTTTATAGAACGAAACAAGGGGGAGAGGGTGAATCAGAGACAGGGAGAGGAGTGAGAGATGGAAAGAGAAGGAAGGCAAAGGCCTGCAAAGCCAAGAGAAAGAGAGAGGAAGGTAACATTTATTGGGCACATGGAATGTGCAAGGCCTCATGTATATGTGCTGCCGAAGCGAGCACATGCAAGGCCTCATGTACACTCGATCTTTCTGTCCTGAATTTGGTGCGTGTTAATTTCCACCATATAGATGAGGAAACACCGTATAGAAGAGGCAAAGGGAAGCCAAGTGACTTGACGCCAGGTTATGCAGCAGGAGTTTTCAAACTTCAGGTCACAGTCTGCATGAAATAATTCAGGGGGTTGCAACCAGCATTAAAAAAGAATAGAATGGGGTGCCTGGGTGGCCAGGGTGTTAAGCATCTGACTTTGGCTCAGGTCATGATCCCAGGGTCCTCTGATGGAGCCCCAGGCTCTGCTGGGAGTTTGCTTCTCTGTCTTCCTCTACCCCTCCGTCTGCTTGTGCTCTGTCTCTCTCAAAGAAATAAATAAAATCTTAAAAAAAAAAAAAGAAAGGAAGTTCTTATTTCATGAAATATATGTATATGTACTGTTATAATGCATATGTTTTCTTTAGTGTGGATTATGGTTCAAATTTTAATGATACTGATTCACAGTATAAAGAGGAAGTTAAATGCAGTGGTCAGAGCTTTGATATCAGGCTGCCCAGAGTTCCAGGGGTGATTCTGCCATACTCTTGCTTTGTGACTCTGGACAAGTTACTTAACTTCTCTGAGCCTCGGTTTCCTTCTGTAAGGATAAAATGAGTTTATGTGTCTCTAAGGCACCAGGGATGGTTCCTGGTGTGTAGCAAGCACCCAGAAAATGCTGCTATGATGATTTGCAGAGATGGTGACAGTGAAAGAGGCAGAGACTCAAGATGTCTTATTGACAAAGAGATAGAGGAGGAAGAGGAAATCAAAGCCAGAGAGATAACATCAAAAGGACAGAGAGAGGAGGGCTGAACTGGTATGCCAGATGGAGGGAGGCAGAGAGACGGAGAAAACCCAACTTAGGCAAGGAGAGGTGAGCATGAAGAAAAGTGTGAACAGAGAAATGGGAGTCATAGGAAGACAGAGACCCAGGGAGATCATTTCGGGGCTTTCTTACCCTTAACTGCATGGTAGAATCATCCAGGATGCTTAAAAAAAATTTATATATATATATATATATATATATATATATATATATATATGTAAATTCTAAGGCTCATTTCAGACCATAGAACCTCAACTTCTCAACTTCCTATTGTACCTGGGTGGGCCTTGTAGCTCCTCACATGACTCAGATGTGCAGCCAGGGGTGAGAACTGCTGACCCAGGAGACAGACATGGACAGAGTGATGCAGAAAGAGGTAGCCGCACCTCGAAGGGAACTCTGGGCAGGGAGAGAGTAAGTAAGAGACTGAGTTGGGGACAAGAGAGAACCAGAGAGTTGCCAGCAAAGAGCTGGGAGACAGGTTGCTTAGGGAGAGGCTGAGAGCAGTCGGGGGTCAGGTAACAAGGCCCGGGGGCAGGCAGGCACCCAGACTCCTGTCTCATTCCCCAGGACTTGCTGTGGGCTTGGGACTGGGAGCACTGGCAGAGGTGGCCAAGAAGTCTCTGCTGGGAGGACGTCTACCATCAGGTGAGTGAGTGAACCACACTGCTTGGGTTCAGATTCTAGCTTTGCTACGTGACCTGGGCTGAGTGGCTTCACCTTTCCAAGCCCCGTTTTCTCATCTGGAAAATGGATGATCATATACCCCCGTCTCAGGGTCATCATGAAGCTGCCGTCAGGGTCATGAGGAGCAGAAGCCTGTTGTGTAAGAAAAAGAATTGGGAGTCGAGTTCCTAAAACTCAGAGCAGGAGAGGAAAGCTGAGAATAGGAGTGTCTGGGGGTGGGCAGTGTCTGTGGACAACAGAAACGGAAAGACATGAGTAGAGATTAGCACTGGTGGCTAAGATTTCCCAACAAGCTCACGTCTGGAAGCAAAAATCGGGTTGGATGTTTTGGATGAAAAAGAGACTAAGGCCATAGGAACTGACAAATGGAATGTGTGACCCGTGATAGAATGGCAGCCTGAGAAAAAATGACTATCAAAGCCTTTTGGGGAGTTCCTTTGTCCCCCAGGAACATCTGAATTTGGACTGAAGAGCAGATAGGAGAGAATTCGTGTTCATTTTTATAGGCACAGTGATGGCACTGTGATTGAATAGGGGAATATCCTTATTTTTAGCACAGTTTGTATGCAACTGCATGAAGTGGGCCCATGAAAAATAAGGGCGAGTGTTTGGGCACATACACACAGATAAATTATGCAGGTGAGGCTGAAGGTCAACAGTTTGAATTGGGGGGAAAAAAGTTTGAGCTGGATACGCGGGTGTCCGTGATACTGGGCATGTGACTTTTCTGTTCATTTGGATTTTTTTTTCTCCCCAAAATAAAAAGGTGGGTGGAAGTGGAGGATTAGGCTTGAGGTAAGCCCAAACTGAGTCTGTCCCCTGTCCTGCCACCTCTGTGCTGTGTGACCCCCAGCCAGGCTCTGTACCTCTCTGAATGTCTTGCTTCCTCACCTTGAAAACTGAGGCATTGGTAGTTCTTACTTTTGGGCTCCTTGTGGGGATTCAGCCAGGGAAGCCACAGAGACACTTGGAATTCTGCTTTACACAGAGTGAGCCCTAGCTAGATAAAGAGCTCAGTAATTTTTTTATCAACTAAATAAAAGCTTAATAAATGCTTTATTGAATAATCCTATAATCTGCATGTAGAGCCAGGCACATCTCCTAAGCATATAGCTCGGTTCATTTTCACCAAATGGATACATCTGTGTGCCCAGATCAGGAAACCCTGAGACAGCAGTTGGCAAACTTGGCCATCTCAGGATCCCTGCACACCCTTACAACGTAGAAATAAATGAACAAAATATCGAATAGTCACACAGGGGGATACTGTTCAGCTAGAAAAGGGAATGAATCGGGGCGCCTGGGTGGCTCAGTGGGTTAAAGCCTCTGCCTTCAGTTCAGGTCATGATCCCAGAGTCCTGGGATCGAGCCCCACCTCAGGTTCTGTGCTCAGCAGGGAGCCTGCTTCCTCCTCTCTCTCTGCCTGCCTCTCTGCCTACTTGTGATCTCTGTCTGTCAAATAAATAAGTAAAAATCTTAAAAAAAAAAAAAAAAAGAAAGAAAGAAAGAAAAGGGAATGAAGTGCTGATCGCTGCTACAATGTGGATGAATCTCGAAAACTATCCTAAGTGAAAGAAGCCAGACACAATGGGACACATACCGTATGATCCCATTCATAGGAAATGTCCAGAACAAGTATATTCATAGAGAGTTCAGATTAATGGTTCCTGGGGATGCTGGAGCAGGTGGTTGGGAGAAAAGGGGGGGTGACTGGTAATAGATACGGGGTTTCTTTTGGGGCTGGAAAATGTTCCAAAATTGCTTGTGGTGATAGTTGTACAGCTCTGAATGTCCTAGAAGCCATTGAACTATATGCCTTAAATTGGTGAGTTACCTGGTTTGTGAATTACATGGCCATAAAAAATAGAATGAGGACCCCAAAGAACCTGGTTGTATATATTTTGGGGTTATATTTATGGATATTTAGTGCATTAGAGGTTAAAACAATTTTTTTCTGTTTCAAGTTTTGTTTAAATTCTAATTAGTTAACATATAGTGTAATATTAGTTTCAGGAGAAAAGATATTTTTTGAATGCATGAATACACACACACATGCATTCCATCAGTCATCAGAGCAATGGCATCATCCCAGGTCATGGAGTTTCTGGGAAAACTACACTGAGCCTTTATGGGAGAATGAGAGTAAAAACAGGCAAATAACATTCATATGATTATGAAAATAGTTTTGATCTCACAGAGCCTCCTGAAGGGTCTTGGGGACTCTCAGGGTTCCCAGAACCACACTTTGAGAATCACTGTCTCCTCCAGAAGCTCCTATCTGTCTTGTCTTGGCTACTCATCCCCACCAAGGGAAACCACTCTCTGGACTTCTGACCCCCAAGATTAATTTTGACTGGTTTTGCTCTTTATACCAGTGTAATCAGAGAGCATGTCCTCATACTTATCTGGCTGCATTTGCTCAGCATTCTGTCGGAGGGATGCCTCTGTATTGCTGTGGTTAGAGGGAGGTCGTATATTCAGTGCTGTAGGAGACACTCTGACTCTCCCAGCATGCCTTTGTTCATTCTGTTGACAGTCATTAGGTTATTTCCAGCTAGGGACCATTATGAATAGTGCTGCTGTGAACCATCTTGGGATAACTGTCAGTGGACACACATCTGCCTTTTCCTAGGTACATACCTAGGAGAGAAGTGACATTGGCTGTAGGCATGTGCTGTACTGGAAACTTCCCAAAGGATTTGAGCCACGACGCTCATCAGCTTTATGGGTGTTTAGGCTGCCCCACATCCTTGTCAACACTTGGTATTGTTGGTTTCATTTTAGCCATCCTGGGGGTTATGCAGTGATGCTATAATGACTTCTTCTGTGGGTGTAATACCAGTGATTATTCTCTCCACCCCAGAGAGCAGCTCCCGGCCAGGCTCCAGCCCTTTCCTGTCAGAGGCCAATGCCGAGCGGATTGTGCAGACCTTGTGTACAGTGCGGGGGGCCGCCCTCAAGGTTGGCCAAATGCTCAGCATCCAGGGTACGCCATGACCCTCAACCCCTGACTCTTGACCTCACTCCTTCAGCACTCCCACCCACCTGCAAGTTCTGACTTCAGATAACCCCCAAAGGGGACCCTCCCTGCCTCCTCCCTCACCGCTTCCCTCATTCCACACCCCCATCTCCCCAGATAACAGCTTCATCAGTCCTCAGCTGCAACGCATCTTCGAGCGCGTCCGCCAGAGCGCTGACTTCATGCCCCGCTGGCAGATGCTGGTGAGTGCCCCATCAGGGAAGCCTGGTGAGGGAGGCGGGCTCTGCCAGCCTGCCCCCACCCCTGCCCCTGGCTTCCTTGCTGAAGCCTCAGTTTCCCCAGCTGTAAAATGGGCATCACTAAAGCACACATCTCAGAGAGCTATTGAGTTGATGACATGAGAGAATGACGTGGAGTACTTCATGCAGTCCTGGGCAGGCTCAGGGCTCCATCACAGTTGCCAAAGAGGCAGGGGGTGCAGTGGTTAGGGGCCTGGACTTTGTGCATTCAAATCCTGGCTCTGCCCGGTCCTGCCTGCATAATCTCAGACATGTGGCCTCACCTCTCTGTGCCTCAGTTACCTCATCTGTAACTGGCCATAGTGATAGGAACCCCTGCATTGTAGGGTTATATAAGTGAGTATTTGTAAAGCACTGGGAAAGGGACCCTGACACACCACAAGTGAAAGCAAGTTCTGACTGTTATTAGTACTAGTTTGTTTTATTTTTTTTTAAGATTTTATTTATTTATTTGACAGAGAGAGAGACAGCAAGAGAGGGAACACAAGCAGGGGGAGCAGGAGAGGGAGAAGCAGGCTGCCCGCCAAGCGGGGAGCCCGATGTGGGACTTAATCCCAGGACCCTGGGATCATGACCTGAGCCAAAAGGAGCCACTTAACAACTGAGCCACCCGGGCGCCCCTATTACTAGTTATTTTAAAAGATTTATTTACTTAAGAGAGAGCACACATGCGAGTGGGGCCAGTGGGGGAGGGGCGGAGGAGAGACAACCTCAAGCAGACTCTGCACTGAGCACAGAGCCTGATGCAGGGCTCGATCTCATAGCCTGAGATTGTAACTTGAGCCGAAATTAAGAGTCAGACACTTCACTGACTGAGCCACCCAGGCACCCCAGTACTAGTTTTCTTAATTAAAAGCGATTTTGTCTGTGAGTAGGTTGGCACAGTGCCCAGCCCCAAGTAAGTGTCCAAGACACGAACTGTTCTAGTGACTGGGTGAGGGTGCAGAATCCTGATCGAGCTGCCTGCCTGCCTTCTGATCTCTCTGCTCACTGGCCCTGTGGCCCTGGGTCATGACTGCCCCTCCCAGAGCCACCGTGGACAGGTTCCAGCCCATAAATCTCCCTGTCCTTAATTGCAACGATGATTGTTTCAACCACTGTCTACAGAAAGTTCTCGAAGAGGAGCTTGGCAAGGACTGGCAGGCCAAGGTAGCCTCTTTAGAGGAGGTGCCCTTTGCTGCAGCCTCGATCGGGCAGGTGCACCAGGGCACACTGAGGGATGGGACGGAGGTGGCCGTGAAGATCCAGGTGAGCGGGGGAGGGGGGAGCGGCAGGGGTGGGAGAGGGCACCCTGGGGTCCCAGAGGCATGACTCCTGCCCTCCTTCCCTCCCTGCTCACAGTACCCAGGCGTGGCCCAGAGCATCCAGAGTGATGTCCAGAACCTGCTGGCGGTGCTCAAGATGAGTGTGGCCCTGCCCGAGGGTGAGGGGCCACTTCATCCCTGACTGCGGGAGGGACCCCCTGCAGGGAGAAAGTGGGGCTGATGGGGTGGGGAGAGGCCAGCTGGGGGCAGGGTGTGCTCTTAGGTGTGAGCGCTGGTGAATGTGCAAGTCCATGAGTGTGAGACAGAAAGAAGGGACACCCAGGCAGGGAGAGCCCAGACAGTCTGAACGTATGAGAAAAAGACAAACAGACATTCTGACTGACCCAGAGACAGAAGCCCACACTGAAATGTGTCAGAAACAGACACACAGGGCATCCAGAGAGGGCCTGGAGGTCTGGAAAAGAGCCACAGAAGCAGGAAGGGTGTGTAAGCGGGACCTTGTGTGTGTGTATTGGCGAGGAAGGGGACCTCCATGGAAGTAAGATTTTGAGGCCCTGAGAACAGTATGAGAAATGATGAAAAAGAGACAGGGTCAGTGGCATGTGGGACTGTGAAAGAGATGCCTGGAGCCTGGCACGAGTGCCCGAGAAAGAGACCCCAGGGGGGAGACTGCAGGAGAGGCCGCAGCTGTGTGAGGGATGGAGTGGAGGTGAGTGAGGGTGGGTAGATGATGTGGTAAAAGGCCTGGGGGAGAAGGTGTGAGGGATGAGGACAGACAGCGAGAGACATGACTGGCAAGAGAAGACATCCCTGAATGGAAAGCCCAGGGGGGAGGCTGTCATGATGGGGACAGGCTATGGCCTTCCCTGCCCGACATGGCTGTCCCCTCAGGCCTGTTCGCTGAGCAGAGTTTGCGGGCCTTGCAGCAGGAACTGGCTTGGGAGTGTGACTACCGTCGTGAAGCGGCTTGTGCCCAGAGCTTCAGGTGAGCTGAGCACCCTGAGGGCCGCCCAGGACCCCTAGCTCCCCTCCCGGGATGAGTGGGAAGTGGATCCTTCCACAGCCACTGGCAGCTGGAGGCCTGGGGTAGAGCCAGCAATCTCCTGTGTCTCTTCATTTGCTCATCCCTCCTCCCTCCATTCACTTCTGACTTGATTTATCCCCTGTGTCCTCTGTGAGCTTGGGCACGTCACTTTCTCTCTCTTGTCAGTTTTCTCATCTTTCAAATGGGATGCATGACCACTATAGTCTGGTGGGGGAGATGGATTTGTCAGCAGGCATGAGATACCCTCACACCGATGGACGGACAAAGCATTAACAGTCCGACAGTATCACCGGTGGGAGAGAACGGGGCTCCAGGTCATCTCTTATCTGCTGTGGGAAGGAGGAGGTTTTGCCATCAGCAAACCAGACTGGAGAACAGTCTGGCCTCACTAAGGCCCAGCATCCATATGCAACCCTGTAAACGCCCTCCTTGCTAAACAGATGTTGTAGGGACACTTAGGCTGGTATACACCATCAGCCTTTTCTAGAACGCTCTGAGCAGCAGTCGCCCCAAACTAGACCCAACTCAAATCTATTGAATTCAGCAAGGTATATAATAAACAACGGTCCGCTCACCAGCGGAATGTCATATAGCAGCGAAAATGAATGAACTTCATTACAGGGGAACAAAGTGGTTGTATCTTCAAAGCTTTGTGGTGTCCAGCAGTTAATTACACTCCAGGAGGTCCTCTGCTGCATGGCCCGTGGGTGCCCTGAGCCAAGGGCTGTAGATACAGAGCGAGAGAAGGGACAGCAGAGGGCGGTGATTCCCGGAATGGGCCCTGGACCCAGAAGTGGGATCCAGTCCCAGGTCAGCCCTTAACTGGCTGGGTGGCCTGAATCTGCACCCTCAGGAGAGCAGCATCCTCATAGGAGAGTGAGGGAGGGAAGGGGATTGTGTTAATTAAATGCTTGGCTCAGGGCCTGGCCCAGGATGAGCATCAGAGATTTTACAAACAAGGACAAAAATACAAGCTCCTAAGTGGGACCGACGGACGATGAAGAGAAGAGGATGAAGTGGGCTGGGCCAGGGCAGTCCTTTGGGGGATCTGGTAGCCCCGTTCCCTCCAGGATTTCCCAGTGCCCTTAGAATAAATCCTGGATCATTCCCCTGGCCCTCCCCACCCCCCTGCCCCCAGCCCCAATCATCCCATAGGTCTCAGCCATGGATCTTGCTCATATTCTTTGCCTCCCAAATCTTACACTGAACTCAGTCTATTATTGGTCTGTGTGTGTTTTTGTTAGAGTGCGGTCTCTGGTGTCTGGAGGGCAGGCCCAGAACTCATTCACTGCTCTGTCACCCCGCATTGTCCCATTCAGGGACAGACACCAAGAAGGAGTCAGTATTTTTTTCTTTTTAATTTATTTGACAGACAGGGATCACAAGTAGGCAGAGAGGCAGGCAGAGAGAGAGGGGCAATCAGGCTCCCTGCTGAGTAGAGAGCCTGATGCGGGGCTCGATCCCAGGACCCTGGGATCATGACCTGAGCCGAAGGCAGACGCTTAACCCACTGACCCACCCAGGCGCCGCAGTATTTTTCTTTTTTCAAGATTTTATTTATTTATTTATTTATTTATTTATTTATCAGAGAGAGAGAGTGTGCGCGAGCGCACACACAAGCAGGGGGAGCAGCAGGTAGAGGGAGAAGCAGGCTCCCTGAGCAGGCTCCCTGGGAGCCTGATGCAGGACCTGATCTCAGGACCCTGGGATCATGACCTGAGTTGAAGGCAGACACTTAGCCAACTGAGACACCCAGGTGTCCCAAGAAGAAGTTAGTATTAACCAGTATTCAAAGTAATGCCTCCAAGGAGTGGCCAATGAATATCACTATGGACTTGGAGATTGGTATATCAGCAATTCTTTTTTGGGTTGGTTAATTAATAAATTGATGAAAAAGTAATGGTCAGGGGCGTCTTGGTGGCTCAGTGGGTTAAGGCCTCTGCCTTTGGCTCAGGTCATGATCCCAGGGTCCTGAGATTGAGCCCCGCATCGGGATCTCTGCTTAGCAGGGAGCCTGTTTCCTCCTCTCTCTCTGCCTGTCTCTCTACCTACTTGTGATCTCTGTCTGTCAAATAAATAAAGTCTTAAAAAAAAAAAATTACGTTCATCAAGCTTAATACATTGAGCTCTATACTGGAGCAACCAGAAGTCATAGAAGTGCTCCCAGTAGGGAAATGGTAACTGGGGCTCCAACAGCAGCCAGCTTAGGGGTAGGCGCAGAGTAGCACTATGGAGATAATCTGATGAATGAGTGAATGAAGTGTCTGAATGAATGTCAGTCTGGCCAGCTATTGGCCATCACTCAAGCTAGACAGGTGCGAGGAGGGAAGGCAAGACAGAGACTGTTCTGGGAGCACTTCTCAGAGGAGGAGGAAGAGGAGGCCTCAAGGTGGGCCACAGGGGCCTGAAGCTTGAAGTCCTGTCCCTTCCCCTCCCTTCTGCCCCAGGCAGTTGTTGGCAGATGATCCCTTCTTCCGGGTACCAGCTGTGATTGACGAGCTATGCACAACACGGGTGCTGGGCATGGAGCTGGCCGGAGGGGTGCCCCTGGACCAGTGCCAGAGCTTGAGCCAGGACATCCGGAACGAGGTACAGGGGCTCGAGGGACAGTAGGGAGGGCGCTGCCCCTGGGCAGGGCTGGCGGGCCCACAGTCCGCCTCCTGGCTAGAGAGTGCTCTAGAGGGGCCGACGGGTCTGACATGTCTGTTACTCCTCCCCACTGCAGATCTGCTTCCAGCTCCTGAGGCTGTGTCTGCGGGAGCTGTTCGAGTTCCGATTCATGCAGACAGACCCCAACTGGGCCAACTTCCTCTATGATGCCTCCAGCCACCAGGTTGGTTCCCTATGATGTGGCTCATGGTACATTAGCTGCTTTAAGAGACAGTTTCCTGTATTTCTGTAGCTCAGCCCAACAGTAGTTATGACCCACATGAAAGGCTGGAGTGGCCCTCTTCCATATGGTGACTCAGGGACCCAGGCTCCTTCCCTTCTGTGATGGCACCATCCCCTAGGCCTTGAAATGCTCTACTTCCAGTGAAGGGGGAAAGAGAGGTTAAGAGGGTAGCGCCCTGCCTAATTGCTTTTGCCAGCAGTGACACATTATCTCCGCCGCTGCCCGCCCTCGTACCATTCCATTGGTAAGAACTGGTCACACGGCCTGGCTAGGTGCAAGGAACGTTGGGAAATGGAATCTCCGCAATGGTTCCCTAGGGGCAACAGCTTTAGGAAGGCAGTTAGTCATCGCTACCACACCCGTCATTCATTTAACACACCAAGCATCTACTGCCTCTTGACAGTGATGCCAAGACTTCCCTGATCATCACCTTCTCAGAGTTCCCAGTCCTGTGGAGGGACCCGTGACCAGACAGTGATGACCGAGTAGTTAGTACCATGATGGGGAAGCGCAGGTTGGAGTGGTCAGTGACAGGGGAGGCACAGGGGGCTGCAGGGAGCCAGGGAAATGGCTGACCCGGCACAGGGTAGGTGAGGTCAAGTAAGGCTTCTCGAAGGAAGTGCCATTAAAGTTGAAAACAGGGGCACCTGGGTGGCTTAATGGGTTGAGTCTCTGCCTTCAGTTCAGATCATGATCTTAAGGTCCTAGAATTGAGCCCGGCATCAGGCTCTCTGTTCAGCAGGGAGCTTGCTTCCCCCTCTCTCTGCCTGCCTCTCTGCCTACTTGTGATCTGTCTGTCAAGTAAATAAATAAAATCTTAAAAAAAAAAAAAAAAGCTGAAACCTGAAAGATGAGAAGGGAACGGCCACCTGAAGAAAAGGGAAGAGTGTTCCCAGCAGAGGACACAGGGTAGCCAAAGGCCTGGCGTAAGAGTTTGGATTGAAAGACTCAGTGAGCATGACTGCCAAACGGCTCTCTAACATGGTCTGTATGCATCCCATCCCCAGAGTGATCTTTTGAAAACAGAAACCTGGCTGAACTGTCCCTTTCATAGCTCCATGTCCACCTCAGGATCAAGTCTGAGCCCTTTGCTGAGTGTGATGTGGCCCCACATCACAGCCTCAGTCCCTTGCCACCCCCTCCTTGCCAAGTGCACAGATAGCCTGTGTCGCTGTGAGGCTCACACCACAAGGAAATATTTTTGTAACTTGGAATGAGAGGGGCGGTGAGATGAGTCCTGACATCAATTTATTGTGTCTCAACAGGATCTTTTGTTTTAAAGCCATAGAATAGAAGATAACAGTATGTCACAGGTGGGAGGGATCCATATTATTTCAGGATGCTTTTGTTTGACCTTATATTTGGGTGTGCCTGGGTACTGGTGCCCAAAAACAATGTGTCTTTCTTTCTTTCTTTCTTTCTTTCTTTCTTTCTTTCTTTCTTTCTTTCTTTTTTAAAGATTTTATTTCTTTAATTGACAGAGACAGTGAGAGAGGAAACACAAACAGGGGGTGTGCGAGAGGGACAAGCAGGCTTCTGGCTGAGCAGGGAGCCTGATGTGGGACTCGATCCCAGGACCCTGGAATCATGACTTGAGCCAAAGGCAGAAGCTTTATGGCTGAGCCACCCAGGCACCCCTATAAGGTGTATTTCTTGCTGTGGGTTGTGATCAATAGTGTGAACTCCGCTGCCCTAGCAAAACTCTCATACATGTACCCATCGGGCACTATTTCTAATAGCAGAACCCAGAAACAACCACAGTGTCCACTGGCCAGATAAATATACTTTGATGTGTTTACATGATGAAGTCCTTACACAGCGAAGAAAAAATGAATGAGCCAGGGCTGCACATAGCAACGGGGATAAGTTGCAAAACCATGTTGGACACAAAGAATAAGCCGCAGGATAACTATCATAAATACTGTTTATATGAAGTTTTAAAACACACATAGTAGCATGCCTCCTTATTGTTCACAGGTGCACACATATGTAGAGAATGTAGAAATGCACACATGGGAATTTCAAAAAATAATAGTTTGGTAATGATAATCCTGGGAAAGTGGTGACCCTGGAAGAGAGGACGGAGGAGGTCGGATCAGGCCAGGGTCCATGGGAGGCTCCACCTGGTTTGATAATATTGAACATTTTAAGTGGGCCGCTGGGATTTTGGATGTTCATTTTTTCCCCACATATTTTATTATTCTTTCTTTTTAAAGATTTTATTTATTTATTTATTTGACAGATAGATTACAAATAGGCAGAGAGGCAGGCAGAGGGGGTAAGGAAGCAGGCTCCCTGATGAGCAGAGAGCTGGATGTGGGGCTTGATCGCAGGCTTAACCTACTGAGCCACCCAGGTGCCCCATATTTTATTATTCTTTAGATTTTTTTTTTCTATGCCTAAAACATATTATTATAAAGATAGAATCAACAAAGCCAGGTCCCTTCAGTTTCATATGGGGGTGGATAAGAAGTGTGGAGATGGGAGGCCAGGAATCCAGGGGGTCAGCAGGGCAGGGATTCTGATGAGGGGCACAGTGTGGGAATGGACCTGGGTCCCCCACTAACCTCAGCCGGTGGGGAGTGGTGGTGGACTCCCAGCATCCCTCTCACCATCCCTTGTCCCAGGTGACCCTGTTGGACTTCGGTGCAAGCCGGGAATTTGGGACGGAATTCACAGACCATTACATCGAGGTGAGTCCCCCCCAACCCTGAGGTCTTTGAAGGGCCTCAAGCCCGATACTGAGGCGAGGGTGAGAAGGAGAAATACAGTATCTGGAATTAAGAAATAATATATAATATTAATAGTAATAATGAGTAAATAAAAAGCCCTTAATATAATGTCAGGTATTGTTTGAGGCGCTGTCCATGTGGTAACTGATTTAAACCACAGAGTAACTGTGTGGGGTCAGGGCCATTTTTAGGCTTTTATTTTTTTTGTAAATGTATTTATTTTGGGGCACCTGGGTGGCTCAGTGGGTTAAAGCCTCTGCCTTCGGCTTAGGTCATGATCTCAGGGTCCTGGGATTGAGGCCCGCATCAGGCTTTCTGCTCAGAGGGAAGCCTGCTTCCCTCTCTCTGCCTGCCTCTCTGCCTACTTGTGATCTCTGCCAAATAAATAAGATCTTTAAAAAATGTATTTATTTAAAAGAAATTATTTGAGAGAGAGAGAGAGAGAGCACACGCGGACAGGTGCACAAGTTGGGGTAGGGGCAGAGGGAGATGCAGACTCCCCACTGAGCAGAGAGCCTGACGCAGGGCTCAATCCCAGGACCCTGAGATTATGACCTGAGCTGAAGGCAGAGGCTTAAACTGACTGAGCCACCTAGGTGCCTCAGGTTAAGACCATTTTTAGTCCCACTTTACAGATGAAGTTACTAGAGCTCAGAGAGGTGAAATCACTTGGCCTAGGTGACAGCAGACCTGGGATTCAGACTCTGGGAGCCTGGGCCCAGAGCCCATGTTCCCGAACCCTGACTAGCCCCTGATGGCCCACAGTGGCCATCCTGCCACCTCCACACACCCCAGGCTGTCCCAGGCCTTCAGCCTCACACTCACATATCTCTCTGGCCGGCTGCTCCCTTAGGGGCAGCTTTCTCCTCAGGAACATCTGCTGCCTGTCCTTCCCACCCACCTAGCTAAGGCATCTCATTAATTTGTTGAGATGGACTAGTTGACGGGGGCCTGCTACTCATTTACTCATCAGTTCCAGCATTCTCTGACAACCCCTTGTGCCAAGCCCTGTTCTGGGCAATACCAACCCGGTGACTAACCCAGCCCCGTCTCTGCCTTCATGGAGCTCACAGCCCAGGACAGGGAGAGACAGTAAGAACCCAGAGCGGCCAGGGCTGGAATGGGGGAGCATAGGAGATGGTAGGAGCCCAGAGGGGGAGCCTGGGCCAGCCTAGGGGGTCAGGGAGAGCTTCCTGGAGGAAGAGGCATCAGGACTGTGACCTGAGGGACAAGGAGACCAATCAGGAAGAGGCAAGGAGGGTATCCCAAACTGATAAACATACAAGGGCCAAGAGGAGAGAAGGGATATTCCCATTAGAGCAGCGCTTCTCAAACTTCAGTGTCTGTGAGACACCCACCGGCCCCCCATGCCTGTTCAGTGCAGATCGTGCTCTGGAGTCCGGCCTAAGATGCTGCATTTCTAACACACTCCCAGCTGATGCCAGAGTGACTGGTATAGGAACCACATTTTGAATAGTCAGTCCTCGAGGACCAAAAGGAAGTTCATTTCTGACTGGGCCAGCAGGTGCGGGGTGGAGCAGGAGCCAGCGATGAGGCTGGAGCCAAATCACTCTTGAGTCTGAAAAGCCATGCTGGGCACCTTGTACTTTATCCAGGTGCTGGGGGAACTCCCAGAAGGGATTTGAGCAGGGGAGGGACAGAATTAGAAAACTTCCTGAGACTGGGGGACTGGGAGCCCAGGGAAGGGAGTAGAGGACAAGGCCCAGGGCTCTGGCTTGGGGACTCAGGGATGGTGGGGCCACCCCTGACATAGGGACAGGAAAGAGGAGCTGGGAGTCCCTACCCCCAACCTGTGCATACACACATGTGCGCATACATGTGCACACACACATACAGAGGCACCTTAGGCCCTCTCTTCCAATCCCTTGATGCACAAAGCCAAGGCCTTTCTCTCTGGGTGGGTGGGACATCTTGTGTGTTCCCCTAACCCAGCCCCCAGGCCTATTTGGCTCTCCTCTGGTCTCCCCAGCCTTTTCCAGTTTAAAAAAGCCCTGTCACATCAGTCCCCGAAGACCACAGGCCTGACAGATGGCCAGACAGGCTCGGGCAGGGGGAGCTGAGACAGACTGGAACTGTCAGATTGAATCCTATATTCCCCATCCTCCCGAGAAAGTGGTTAATGTTTTCCCTCCTGGCCTTGCTGTTCCATGAAGTAGGGACCTTACCATCCATCTGCTGATAGCGGTGGCTCCTCACGGTCATGGCTCCTCATGGTCGTGGCGGACCCTACATGCAGGCACAGCCCACCACACGCCACAGACACCTCTTCCTGCCTCCCGACAGCCCCTCCATGAGGACAATCCTCCTATCGTCCCAGCTCCACAGATGAGGATGCCGAGGGCCAAGGCTGAGCGCCTTGCCCTAAATCTCTGAGCCAGCAAGTGGCAGAGTTGGGATGGACCCCTGACAGGCTGGCTCTCACTTCTGTCTGTCCGTGCCCTCAGCTCAACTCCTGCTTTCCCCGCGCACCCCCATGGCTGGTGCTCCACATGCTTCTTTGCCAAACAGGTTCACTGAGGGCCACCTGAATGCCAGGCCTCGTGCTACAAGTCTGGCATCTTGGGGGTGCAAAGCCCAGTGCAGGAGACAGACATCAATCAGGCCGTTACAGAGATGGCCCAGTGGCCACCTCAGATGGAGTTCTGGGTCATGGTCACATCCTTGTCCAGTTGAGTGTTTGGACCCACGAATAACAGTTGACATTTATTTTCCTCCAGCTGTTTCACTGTTGTAGTTTCCAGGCAGGCTCTACATTCTAGGCCAAGTGGGAAAATCCCCTGACCACCCCCTTACCCTGTTTCCATCCCTGCCAGGCTCTGGAACAGGCCCAAGGGAGGAGATACAGACAGGGGCAAGGTGAGGAGGGAGCGGCTTCTAGGGGAGAGGGCTTAAGTAGACCAGAATGTAGGGAGTAACAGGCCAGTTTTCCAGAGCCCTCCTTGAACCCCACTCCCTTGGCCTTTGACCTCTACCAAACACCCATTTTCGCAGGTGGTGATGGCAGCAGCCAATGGAGACAGAGACCGGGTCCTGCAGAAATCCCGGGATCTCAGATTCCTCACAGGCTTTGAAACCAAGGTTGGAAACACTGGAGAGGGGTTGGGGACTGCTTATCTCTACTGGGGGGCTCCGGGGAGGAGTGGGGGGAATGAAGGCTGCTTTGCTACTCAGAAACCGGAAGGAAATGGGTCCCATTTTATTCTAGAGGGAGGGAGTGGGGGGCTGCTGGTAGCTATTGGGGGTGGGGAAGTGGAGCTGTTTGTTATAGAGAGAGAGAGGGCTGCTTGTCTACTGAGGCTCTGAGAGGAAGTAAAGGGCCACTCTGGGGAGGCCTAGGGGCTCTAGAAGGAGGGGAGTCTGCTTACGACTCATCAGGGAGTGGGGGGCTTGTGTTTACAGTTGAAAGGACAAGGGAGACCAGGGGGTTTGTCCCTTCTGGGTTGAGTGGAGGCCCGTCCCTCCACCCTGTGTGCCTCTTGCTCTCCCCCATGCACAGGCATTCTCGGAGGCCCACGTGGAGGCAGTGATGATCCTGGGGGAACCCTTCGCCACCCCTGGCCCCTATGACTTTGGGGCTGGTGACACTGCCCGCCGAGTGCAGGGCCTCATCCCCGTGCTGCTGCGACACCGGCTGCGCCCACCGCCCGAGGAGACCTACGCCCTGCACCGCAAGCTGGCAGGGGCTTTCCTGGCCTGCGCCCGCCTCCGTGCCCACATCGCCTGCCGGGATCTCTTCCAGGACACCTACCACCGCTACTGGGCCAGTCGCCAGGCGTAGCCGCTGCCTGCGGCCTCCTGACCAAAGGGGATGCCTGGTCAGACCCCTTAGACAGCCTTCATCCAGGGATTCTGGCCCCAAAGCAGGCCATGGAGGGGAGATGGTGCTGTGATGTCTCCTTTCCATTCTCCTGCAGGTTGGGAGACCACCCCCTCCGGCTTCCCTGTCTTGCCTCACTCCTTTCCTAGGAGCTGGGGAACCCTTGGGCTAGGGAACTCCCAGCTTCACACCCCCATCTCCTCTCCCCACTCCAAAGCGGGCATCCAGGAACTCTGCGCCAGGAATTAACTTATTTTTGTCCACATTTAAGAGCCTTAGGCCCCCTGCGCGTAGGCATGCAGATCCAGACTCCTGTAGATGGGGAGCCCCTCACCTCTGCCTCAGGTCTCCCATCTATCTGGCCAATGAAAGGGGAAGGGAGTTAGTGAAGGCAGCCCTCACCTTTGCTGCCCTCACCCCTCCACCAGCTGCGTTCTCCCCCTTCTTCTCCGCTCCCTCTTTTCTATGTGTTGGGGAGGGGGTAGGGGAGGGTGTTTGAAACTTCAGACGGAATAAAAGCGGCTCCCCTTCCCGGCTCTTTTCTCTGCGCTGGGAGGGGTGGGGATGGAGGAGCTTTCAGCCTGCCTCCAGGTGCAGATGGCCAGCCCCCTCCCATCCTCTGGTCTGAAAGCCCCAGCCCAGCCTGGGCCATCTGTTGCCGGGATCCTCCTTCTACCCTTTCCCTCCCACCCGCCCCTCCTCCAGCCCCTCCCACACGTGCTGACCACCTGCTCAAAAGGCCGCCGCAGCTGAGAAGGCCTGCCCCCGCCCCACACACCTCCCGGGCTCCGCGCTCCCTCGCTTCGGCTCCCGGCAACATCGCCTTTGCTAATGGACCGTAATGCCCCTGCCAGCTGCTTTGCCAAACCCACAGGACTGAGTGGGAGCGGGGGTGCAGTGATGGCCAGAACAGCACCCTGGTCCCAGCCCGGCACCCCCACCCCCGAAGCCGAACCGCTCGCGCACTAGGACGCCTGGGTCTCTTCGTTCCCCCTCCCCTTCATCGCAAAAAGTGCCTCGTCACCGCTTCTGCCCGCCCCCGCTGGGCTGGGAGAACCGTGGGGTTAGCTGGAAGATTTGGGTATGTGGGGCGGCAAAGAGCTTCCCGAAGCAACTCTTTCACGGACGTGGAACAGAAGGCGACCTGAGGTCAAGGTTCACGGAGGGGAAGAGAGCCCACGCCTGGATAGGCCTAGGGTAAGGTCTCTACGAGGCTCACGTGCTGGCTCAGCCCGGGACTGGCCAATGGGCGTGGCGGGGCGGTGGCCGCACCAGAGAAGGCGGGGTCATATCTGCGTATAGGCGTGGCCTGCAGGCCAGGGGGTGGGGCTTAGGCCGGCCAGGCGCCGGGCCGGGGCGGGGTTTACTTGCATATCCCGAAGGCGGTGGGCCAATGGGCGGGGCTGGGGCGGGGAGCCGAGGCAGGAGGGGCGCTCCCCCGCCCCCGGAACGGAATCCTCCCGGGAGCGGAGCAGGCTCGAGCGCGTGCATCCCGCACCATCCCCCGGCCCCCGGCCCCGGCCCGCGTCAGACCGAGCTGCCGCCGCCGCCACAGCAGCAGCAGCAGCGCTCGGGGATCCGGGCCCAGCTGGGGCCGTGGGAGGCCGGGGTGCCCCGGCCCTGGATGTCCCGCAGCGCGGCGGCCAGCGTGAGAAGGGCGGGAGAGGGGGACTCGGGTGGGGGGCGGCGCCGCTGCTGATGTGGCGAAGGGTGGGAGGCGGCCGCGGCGCCCGGATGGAGAGAGGGTGCCAAGGGTGGGGAGGGTGGGCCTGGGTGGGGGTCCGGAACAGGCCCCCTCTAAGCCAAAGCTTGAGAGACAGGGGTCCGGGGCACAGGCCCTCTCTTGCCAAGGCCCTGGAGATAGAGATCTTGGACATAGACCTGCCCCTCAAAAGAAAAAAAAAATCAAGGGCAGGGGGACAGATTCTAGGTACAACTCCCTGGGCAAGGCTTTAGGGATGGGGTCCAGGACACAACCCCCACATCAGGCCAAGGCCTCCAGGAGGCCATTCCAGAGCAGACGCAATTCCCACTCCTCCCTGCCTGAGGTGGTCTCTGACCACAACAACCCTCTAGACAAGGTCTTGAGGATGGGGGTCCTTGGGCACAGCTCCCCCACCAAGCCAAGGCCTGGGGGGTCGGATTCCAGGCACAGTCTGTACCCAGGCCTCAGAGACGTCCTGAGCACAGCATCCCCCCACCAATCCCTGGGCGGCGTCCCAGGAACAGCCCCTTCTCAAAACAAGCTCCCTGTTCCGGGGACTCCACCCCCCACCCAGCCTGAATAAAATAGGGAAATTTCAGGCAACCCCCAAAGGCTTGGTCATGGATCCCTGGGGCTGCCCAGCTGTCTGGGAGCAGCCCCACCCGCAGACAATGCGCCGCCTCCCTCTCCTGGGTATGGCCCCCCAGGCTCCAAGATTCAGGCTGGGGGTGGGGGGCGGCTCCCCAGGGACCAAGCGCAGCCCTATCTGTCTGCAGCGACTGCGGGTGACTGGCGGCTTTGTGTGTGGTACCTGGGGGGAAGGGGGAAAGCAAGGGATAGGGAGGTGGCTAAGAGTGTGACCTGGTGTTTGTGTGACTGTGACTGTGACTATGGCTGTGGGTGTGTGTCTGTGTGCGCTAGAGCTGGGGGCCAAGGAATCCTGTGCGTGTGTCTGTGTTTTGTGCTTGTGGTTGTCTCTGGTAATGTGTGTGATGGTGTCTGTGACCCCGGCATTGGTGTGACTCTGTGTGTGTGTGTGTGTGTGTGCGTGTGTGTGTGTGTGTGTGAGACAGCTGCTCCTTATGCTGAACCCTGTACTTTTTAGTCTGTTCGAGTGTGCGTGTGCATGGTTGTAACTGTGTGGTTGAGTCTGTGATTACATCTTTTGTGACCCTAGGCGTGTGCTTTGGTAAATATCACTGGGTTGTGACAGTGTGTGTGTTGGGTCTGGGGTTAGGCAAATGTGTGGCCGACTAGCCGTGGGTGGAGTTGGGATGGTGGTACGTGGAGTTGTGTCTATGACTCTGTGGCCATGTGCTGCTCTCCCAGTGACTTGCGAATGTTTGTGGTTGCGTCTACAACTGATCGTATATGTGGGTCACACATATGTCTCTATGACACACAACTGTCCCTGCAACTCTGTGTGTGTAACTGCCATCGTATACGAAGATACCCCATGCCTGGTTGTGTGATGGCCCTGTGACATGTAGGACAGCGATTGTGTGTCCATGGCCACATCTATGTATGTTGACTTGGATTGTAGAAAGGTCTCCATCTAGCTCCGTTGATACGAAGTGTGCGCATTTATAGTTGTGTTTGCGTGTGATCTGGGTGACAGATTGGAGTAGGGGTCTGAACCCCTGACTGATTATTAATAGAGGGCTATTTTATCATGTGTGACTCAAGCTCTGCTTATGGCTGTGTGTGGTGGCACCAGGGAACTGTGGAGGGGGGGTGGATAGAGGTGATGGTGGCTTCTAGATTTGTGTCGGGCCTGCACATCTGCGACCCTGGGTGATTATATGTCGTGGCCTATGGGAGTGTACATGTCTATAGCCGTGTGGCTGGTGTGAATGTTCCTGTCTATGTGTGCGTGCTGGACTGTATTTCCATCTGGGTGGTTTGGTGACTGGGTGACTCTCCTGACTGCGTACATGGCTCTGTCAGTTCTGTCTCATCATCACTGTGTGCTTAGGACGTGTGACACAGAAATTGTGTGCCGATGTCTCCCTGTGTGAGATGCTGTGTGTCTGCCCCAGTGACTCGCCCAGGCACTGTGATTTTATGTGGCCACAGGCTTCTTCTTCATGTGTTTGCATGAAGAGAGGCCATGTGTTGGTGAGGGGGTGACATGGTGCAGCCGGGTGGTGGGGGCACTGGGGGACTGTAGCATGGCCAGGGCTTGTGGCTGGGTACTGGGACACCGATGCTGTGTCACTTGGCACACACAGCCATTTCTGAAATGCATGTGGCTGGGACTCTGAGCCAGCATCCATCTGGCTGTACCTGAGCCTAGCCATCCTGAGGGACAGTCGTCTCTGGGTGGGTCTGTGCATGTCTTCAGTGTGTATGCCTAGTCCTCAACCAGGCACAGACTGTGGCCATCCGTGTCTCTGTGTGTGATTGGTCAGGGAGGTCTCTCCATGTAAGGGTGGCTGATATGGTGACCACATGTGTGTCCCTGTGACTGGGTGTGTGTGTGACTGTGATAGCACGTGACCCAAACAACATGTTGGTGTGGCTGCTGCAGTTGGGGCCAGGAATCTGTGGGCTGCTGTGTGCCTGGACATGAGGAGGCACCTATGGCCGTGGCTGGGGGTGGTAGCGTGGGACCGAATGTGTGGCCGTGTGTCTGCATGCCCCCATGACCACATGTCCGTGCACAGCAGTGGAGCCGCATGTGACAGGTGTGTGTGATGGGGACCCTGTCTGTGCTAGTGGGCGACCTCTGACTGGTGTGACTCCAGAGGCAGCGACGCAAGTGTGTCAGGCGGGGGCCTGAGGAGATCTCACTGGGAGTGAGCGCTGCTCTGGTGGGGGTGCCTGGGCCCAGCTGTCCGTACATGGCCGAGAAAATAAGGAAGGACCAAACATCCAGTAGCTGGTGTGCCTGGGTGTTTATGGCCGTGCCTGGGCAGGCTGGGACTTGCTACTCACATGGACAGATGTCTGTGTCTGTGAACATGGATAGGATACCAGCTGGTTATAGCGGCTGCCGCCACTTTTGTGTGTCTGTGGGACCCGGTGTGTGCCCCTGCTGTGGTGTCTGCACAGACACACGTGTGGAGCTGTGCCCAGGTGCTGGGGATAGCCGGAGACCTGAGTTGTGTGCGTGCATGCATGTGACTGTATGTTTATGTGCAGCCTGGACAGGTGTCTAGAGGTCAAGGCCACTCCCTCCTCACACCATCCCCTTGGGTACTGAGGGCCTCCTGAGGCCAGGACATCCCCAACACATGCCCCCGGAAATGCACCGACTCATTCCTGGGCTCTTGCTACCGGGTGGCTGGTCTCCTTAGTAACAGTTGCTATGACAACTGGGGCTCTCATCAGGGAGCCTGAAATGGAGGGGGGTTTGGCTGTTGTCCAAAGAGGGGGTGAGGTAGGGGACTGAGCCCCACCCCAAGCCAGTTTCTCACCTTCTCCTCCCTTCCTTGGGCAGGGCGGACCCAGGAGGCCTGAGCAGCATCTGCCCCCAGCCCCTTGTGGGGCCCCGGGGCCCCCCGAAACCTCCAGGACGGAGCCAGGTGAGTGACCAGCTGGGGCCAGGGCAAGGGCTGAGTGTGTGCTTGGGTCTGCCTCTCACGACGGGAGGAACTGTCCCTGCACTCACACGGGCTTCATCACACTCAGGAGTGGGCACCCTCAAGTGTCTTCCCTGCACACTCGGTGACCATCAGGCCCACCCTCACAAATAACACTAATACACTCTCACAGACAACAACCTTGTGCTATCCCACATCTACCCAGATACTTGGTTGCATAGACACAGCCTCAGCACAACACTCATGAGCCCACAGTCTCTGCAACAGCCACACACTCTGACACACACACATATCCTCCCAGACAAAAGCCACAGACACACAGCCTCACCACCGACAGCACTCTTGGCCAGAGACAAAGACTGTCTGATAAGTCACAGGCACACACCGTCAGAGGCGACAGCCATCGAAGGCAGTAGCCACACTCTCACATGGACACACAGCTTCCAAGACAACAGTCAGGGAATAACCGCACTCTTGGACACTGACCCCCTCACAGACTGTACTCCCAGACATACACTTTCACAGACAACCATTCTCAGACCCGTGGCCTTTGGTACACACCGTCTTCAGAAATACACACACTCACAATGGTTGCATGTTCAGATCTAGACACTGGGAGTACACCAATTGCACACTTGCATGCACGCACACACATACACAGTCCCCATCTGCTTCTGGTGCTCTGTCCTAGTTGGCTCTCATGCTCCTGGGACTGTCAGAATGGCTTCTCAGTCTGTGAAGACTGTCTCAGTCAATGAAGACTGTCCCACCTCCACACCCCCTCCTTCATCTGATGGTCGCAGGTGCACACTGCCCCAGGGTCTCCTGTCTTTGACTAGACACAGTTGACAGAGGGGCGGATCTGAGGGGCACAGAGATGAGCCCCCAGCCCCCACACCCTCTGGCTTGGGTTCTGGACCTCAATCCCTGGATGTTCTGAGTCCCCCCCACATCGAACCCCGGCAACTCAGAACTCTTGTGCTCTCTGACCATCTCCTCCCCTGGCTTCCTACCCCCAAAACTCCTGGCCACATGACCTGTGGCCCTTATGCCTTCTAAGCCCTGTGCCCTCTAGTGTCTTGACTCCCTGTTAGTTTGGATCCTCATACCTCTTGACTGTCACCTCCCTAATCTCCAGACTGCTAAAAGCTGTGATTCATGACCCTCTCCATCCCCGACCTTCATGTACCTTGGCCATAAGTTTTTCTTCTGAAACCCCACTGCTTACTCTGGCATTACCCTGCCTTCCTGGTGTCCCCTGACTGCTGTTGATTCATGTCCCCTAAATGCCATGCCCTCTGACCCAGTGACTCCCCCCTCCACTGTAACCCAGATCCCATGTTATCTGACCCCATGTTCCCTGAGCACTCTATCCATCCTGCTGGAACCCATGCCTCCAGCCACCGCCCTTGACTCGTGGCCCTGTCCTGTGTCACCAGAAGGGGCGGGCACCATGAATAAGTTACGGCAGAGCCTGAGACGGCGGAAACCAGCCTACGTGCCCGAGGCATCGCGCCCCCACCAGTGGCAAGCAGACGAGGACGCTGTGCGCAAGGGCACATGCAGCTTCCCAGTCCGGGTGAGTGGGCGGGGCCATGGGCGGGGCGCTGTGAGCTTCTGGGTCCTTGGTGCTGGGTGAGAGGGCTAAGGGCTCTTCCTGTACAGAGGGATGGCTGAAGGTTTGTCCTGCTAGAGCAGGACCCCACAGCCTGGGCCCTTCAAAGGCAGGATCAAAACCCAACACACATTCTCTTGTACCATGAAGTTATTACCTGGGGAGTGGGGGGGGGGGTTACCTTCTTCCTAATGTCACCCTATTCTGTGGGAGCTCACAATTTCCAAAAGGCACTGGACGACTTTTCACAACACATACTGCACCTCTGTGAGGGAGAACGCAGGATTAGGGTTCAAATCCCACTCAGTCCCTTCCTGGTGGGGTGACCACAGCCGATGGTCACAAACCCTCCATTTTCTTTTCCCTTCTCCCATAAGCAGACATGGAGTGTGAGGGGTCCATCTGGTGGTGTGGGAAACACTGTGGGGCCGAGGAAGCGTAGGCGGCCAGTAAAGGGTGTTTGGCTAACCTGCAGCTGTGGGCCCGTAGGGCAGCCACCTGGCCCTGGCCTGGGGTCCTGAGTACTTCTGGCCCGAACCCTGCGAGAAAGCCCTCTAAGAGGATGCGCACGCGAGGCCAATGCCTCCCTTCCACTATTCAGCCCTGGCTTCATGCCACTGGGGAAAATGCTGGGAAATAGAGCCATCCTAGCCATGGGGTAAGGGAGCTGGAGCAAGTGTACCCCGGTTCTCATCAGTTCATCAGTGGGCCAGTCCTGGGGCTCACAGGGGCTCTGGGGCTTGCAGACACTGGGGCCCAAAGGGAAGAGGATAACGTGTTAAGGCCCAGGAATGGGGCAAGATGGGACTCAGTACTACCTGCCTGCTTCACCATCCTTGTCTGTATGCCTGGGATGGGAGCAGAGTAGCCACCTCATGGGGCTGAGGTGCAGAGTGGATTAATATGTATGATAGGCTAGGTACCTTGCAGGACAGGTCGCAGCTGCTCAGGGCACACTGGGAAGGGTACTGATTACTGTGCTGATTTTCTGTCCTCCGGTTTCCTCTCCCTCAAGTACCTGGGCCACGTGGAGGTGGAGGAGTCCCGGGGGATGCACGTGTGTGAAGATGCCGTGAAGAAGCTGAAGGCGGTGAGTGAGGCTGGAGCCGGGAAGGTACCACCCCCCCACCCCGGCTCAGACCCCAGGAGGCAGCCCTGACCAGGCCCTTTGTCCTCCTCCCCCACCCCAGATGGGCCGGAAGTCCGTGAAGTCTGTCCTTTGGGTGTCAGCCGACGGACTCCGAGTGGTGGATGACAAGACCAAGGTAGGAGGCCTGTGGGGGTAGGAGGGGGCACCGGTGGGCCCCTCACCTCCCCCACCGGCTTGAATCAGGACTTAGGACGCCTTCCCACCCACCTCCAGGATGTACCTCCCTCCCGGGCCTTCCTAGACCATGTGCTCCCGCAACATCTTGGCACACCTCATAGTCCTAATTCAGGGCTGAGTCCTGCAGTTATCACAAGCTGGCACAGATGGTGGGTGTGAGCACAGGCTGTAGAGCAGAGCCTTAGTTCGGATCCCAGCTCCCCCATGCATCTGCTGGGTGACCCCGAGTATGAGATTTAACCCCTCCGAGCCTCAGTTGCCTCATCTGTGAAATGTGGATAAACACGGACCCTGCCCTTAAATGAGAGGATAGGTGCATGCCGTGTAAAACGGTGCCTGGGGCAGCATACTTGTGCAGATCAGTGGATGTTAGCTGTTCTGGGTTTATTGTTATTGTTCCCAGCCAGAGGGGAGCCTCACGCGGCTGGGATCAGAGCATCTGTTTGCTCACTGTTGACTTCCCTGCCCGGAAACTGCCCAAGGAGGCAGCAGCACATGACAAGGGTTAGGTTAACGACTAAGCAGGATTGACATCTTTGCAGAGGCAGTTCCCTTGCCCCAAAAGACTGTTCCCTGCCTTTTTGCCTAGTTAATACCTCTTCCAGGAAGGTTTTGATGTCTCCTGATCAAGTGGAATTGGGCACCTGCTTATGGCTCCCATGGGTCCATGTGTCTCCCTCAATCCTGGCCCTGACCCCTCGCCTATGTCTTTCTCTGGTGATGGGCCTTGAGTGCCTTGCTAACTGGGGAGCCCCATGGGAGCAGGGCCCACCTCTGTTTCAATCAGTGTGGGGTCCCCACCCATTCAGGACAAGACAGAGAACAGACAATAAAGGAGCACTGAATGAATACAGGAAAGACTGTTCAAGTTCCTCTCCTGGTTTCCCTGGTCCCCTTCCAGGACCTGCTGGTAGACCAGACCATAGAAAAGGTCTCCTTTTGTGCCCCTGACCGCAACCTGGACAAGGCTTTCTCCTACATCTGCCGGGATGGGACCACCCGCCGCTGGATCTGCCACTGTTTCCTGGCGCTCAAGGACTCTGTGAGTATCACCGGAGCTGGGAGGAAGCTGGCTGGTTGCTCTTCGGCGGGCTCAGGTCAGACACTCACCTCTCTTCTCTGTTGCCCTTGTCCTTCGCAGCTCCTAACTTAGAGGAGTACAGGGAGGCTGGAGGGGTTAATACAAAGTGTCTGGAACAGTGCCTGGCACATCAGAAGTGCTCAGGGACACATTAATTATCATCCTCATTGTCCATAGTTGTGCATGTGTCTCTTATTTTTCTTTTTTATGAGGATCGCACGCATGTAAGTAACATGCACAGGCGTCCAGGACACAGCTCCGTAAACTCTTGCTTACATAAAAACCCCACCTGGTCCCTCAGGCCCTCCTCTGTGATACTCCCAGGGTACACACTCTTTTCAACCTTGATTCAATGTGTCTGCGGTTCTTCATATATTTGAGACATGAGGGTCCCCTCTGAGAATCTGACAGAAGCCACAAATGGTCTGTCTTCTCAGAAACATTCTCATAGTTAGGATTCTGAAGCTGCCATTCAGTTCAGGGAGATAGAAATTTGTTCCTGGCTTGTGTGAAAGATATCCAGAGGTAGGCAGTACAGGATTGGGGGCTCTTCTCTTCCCATCAAGGGCTGCAGCTCCATGATCTTGTCGTGGCACTGGAGTGTGGCCTCCACTCCATGATCCAAAATGGGTGCACATGCTCCAGCCCTTGCATCTTTATTCCAGCTACCTAAAGGAGGGAGGCATGCAGAGGGACAAACCCTCTCCTTTTGGGGAGCTACATAACAATTACATCCCATTGGTCAGCATGTAGTCACATGGATAACCCTTGCCACAAAAGATAATGGAAAATAGCCTCTTTATTCTGCCCTATCCCCTGAACCCTGACCTCAGACCACACCCAACCTGGTAGGAAGGCATGGTCTCAGCTCCCTGCATTAGCCAGTGTTTTTTGGTGGCTGGCTGCAGAAACCAACCTGGCTGATTTAACTCCAAAATGCTATAATGGGGGGAAATCTCACAAAAAATCAAAGGGCAATCAGAGCACTAAGCATCAGGATAGTCAGGGAGCTGAGCAGCCTGGGGGCACCACAGAGGGGACAGTTCCTTCCACTGCACTGCTGCAGAAATGAATCCAGCCTCTTTTTTTTTTTTAAGATTTATTTATTTATTTCACACACACACACACACACACACACACACACACACACACAGATCACAAGTAGGCAGAGAGACAGTGGGGGAAGCAGGCTCCCTGCTGAGCAGAGAGCCCGATTTGGGGCTCAGTCTGAGGACTCTGAGACCATGACCTGAGCCCAATGCAGAGGCTTAATGCACTGAGTCACCCAGGCATCCCTGGGGTTAAAATTCTAACAAGAAGGCATGGGATTGGCCTGTCTTGGGTAAGACCTCCCCTTGGTCAGGGGAGGGTGGAGCATACAGACTGACTTATCCAACATGCACAAGGAGCTCCCCAAAGGGAACTTGGGGTGCTGTTATCAAAAGCAAGGGGAACAGATACTGGGCAAGTAAAATAACACACATCCCTCTGAGATTTTTACGGGATTCCTTCATATTTCAGAAATCCCCACCCCGGGTGCCTGGGTGGCTCAGTTGGTTAAGCAACTGCCTTCGAGTCCTGGGATCAAGTACCACATCAGGCTCCCAGCTCCACAGGGAGTCTGCTCTCTCTGACCTTCTCCCCTCTCATGCTCTCTCTCACTGTCTCTCTCTTAAACAAATAAGTAAAATCTTAAAAAAAAAAAAAAAAAAAGGAAGAAAGAAAGAAAAAGAAATCCCCACCCTAAGGACTCTGGACTCCCAAAACTGCTCAGCACCCCCAACCTCCTCTGTCATACACACAATCTCAGACGTCAAACTGGGGGTGGAAAACTAGCGTGAAAGTATCAGGATGGATTAGTCAGGATGGGTAAGCGCCTGCCAGGGGCTAGTACGGAGATAGCAGAAACCCAGGGCCCCAAGCGACTGCAGATTTCCTGAGCAGAGCAGGCTAAGTTGTATCAGCTATCTGTTGCTATAGAACAAATTGCCCCAATGTTTAGTGACTTAAAATGACCGTCATTTACTATTTCTCAGGGGTTTCGTAGGTCAGGAATTTGGACAAGGCTCAGCTGGGTGGGGCTGGCTCCAGGGTCTCCTGTGCTGTTACAATGTGATGGTGTTTGGAACTGTGACCCCAAGAGCCTGGCCGGATAGCCCCACTCTTTACGGATCTCAGGACCTCTTCACAAGGGCTGTCTAGCAGGGGGTTCAGGAGAGCTGGACTTCTTCCATGGTGGCGCTGGGCTCCAGTGTGAGTTAGAGAGAGACAGAGCTCACACCGGCTTGGTCTTGGTCTTGGAAACCACACACACAGCCTTGCTTCTGTGGGATTGTGTCTGTCCAGGTGGTCATAGAGGTCTTCCCAGGCTAAGGGGAGAGAACACAGACTCCACCTCTGACAGGGGAGTGACAAAGTTCTGGAGGAGTGGGCGGGTGCCAGAAATTTGCTGTGGCTATTTAGGGAAAACACGGCCACATGGTTAGTGTGGGTTCAGTGTCGTAACAACAGCTGTGGGACATGAGGCCCAGGTGACTTTCCTCTTGGGGACTCAGTCTCCTCTTCCATGAAATGGGGGTGTTAGCAGTGGCTGCTCCCAGGTGTGTTGGGGAAGCATTTGTTAGGATCAAACCCAGAAAGTTCTGAACAGAGTTGCATAACACAGGTTCAGTCACTAGGAACAGTTGCTATCATTTGAAAAGTACTTGGGTGGGGGATGGTTCCTGGGTGGCTCAGTCAGTTCAGCTTCTGTCTTCAGCTCAGGTCATGATCCCAAGGTGCTGGGATCGAGTGCCACATGGGGCTCCTCACTCAGTGGGGAGTCGGCTTCTCCCTCTCCCTTTGCCCCTCCCCCTCCTTGTGTGCTCTCTCTCTCTCAAATAAAATCTTGAAAAGTACTTGGCGGTGAGAATCAAAGCAAGAAAAGCGCAAGGCCATCTCTTCTGTGTAGAGAGCGTGACCTCTGCTTTCCCTTCTACTTCTGAGCCACGGGTTTGAAGCATTAGGTGGTAGAACTCCCAGGATTCCCCAAGCATAACTTCACTTTTTGAGGTGCAGTTCACATGAAATTGATCATATGAAAGCTCACACTGCAGTGGCATTTAGTAGGCTCTTAACCTTGTTCCTTCATCACCTCTCTCTGGTTGCCCATATCCTCATCGCTCCTAAAAGGGAGCTCAGACCCATTAAGCCGTCATTCCCTGTGCCACACACCTTCCTCCCTGACGGCTAGTGACTTTCTGTCTCTGTGGAGTTAACTCTCCTAGACAGTTCATACAAATTGAACCGTACGGTATGTGGTCTTTTACGGCTGGCTTCTTTCACTTAGCATCATGTTTTCAAGGCTCATCCTTGTAGTGCGAGTCCTTACTGTTTTATAGCTGAGTAATACTCCACTGTATGGATATATTACATGTTTATCTTTTCATCCTTTGATGGACATTCGGGTGGTTTCTACTTTTTGGATATTGTGAATAATGCTGTTATGGACAGCATTATGGATGTGCAAGTATTTGTTTGAATACCTGTTTCTAATACTTTGGGGTCCATACCTAGGAGCTGGATTGCTAAATCATATAGTAAATCTATATCTATATTTAAAGTTTTGAGGAATTGCCAAGCCACTTCCCACAGAGGCTGCACCATTTTATATTCCCACTAGCTAAGTACAAGGGTTCCAGTTTCTCCACATCCTGGCTAGCACTTAATACTTTCCTTTTTTTTTTTTTTTTTTTTTTTTTTTTTAATTATAGCCATCCTAGTAGGTGTGAAGTAGTACCTGACTGTAGTTTTGATTTGTATTCCCTACTGACTAAGGAGATTGAGACTCTTTTTATATGTTTATTGGCCATTTGTATATCTTTGGAGAAATGTCTGTTTAAATTCTGTATCCATTTTTTTAAAGTTGGGTTGCCTTTTTATTGTTGAGTTGTAAGAACTTTTTATATATTCTGGATACTAGACACTTATCAGTTGTATGATTTGCAAAAATTTCCCCCCATTCTCTTCAGTTGTCTTTTCACTTTCTTTAGTAGTGTCCTTTGAGATACAAATGTTTTTAATTTTGATGAAGTTCAGTTTATCTATTTTTTTCTTTTGTCCTTCATGCATTTGGTGTCACGTCTAAGAATCCTTTGCCAAATCTAAGATCATGAAGATTTACTCCATGTTTTATTCTAAGAGTTTTATAGTTTTAGCTCTTACATTTAGGACTTTAATCCATTTTGAGTTAATTTTTGTAAATGGTGTGAAGAAGGGGTCCAACTTTATTTTTTCCATGTGGCTATTGTCCTAGCACCATTTGTTAACAGGACTGTTCTTTCCCCCATTGAAGTCTTGGTACCCTTACTGAAAATCAATTGACCATAGAGGTGTGGGTCAATATCGGGCTCTCAATTCTGTGTCATTGATCTGTATGTTATCCTTACAGCAGTATCACATTATTCTGATTGTGGTAGCTTCGGAGTACTATTTAAATCAGAAAGTGTGAGTTCTTTTATGTTGTTCTTTTTCAAAATTACTTCGGCTCTCCTGGGTCCCTTGCAATTCCATGTGAATTTTAGGGTCAGCTTTTCTATTTCTACAAGAATCTATTGGGATTTTTGTGAGGATTGCACTGAATCTATAGACCACTTTGGAAATATTGCAGTCATTAACAGTATTAAATATCGTAATCCATGAGCATGGGATGCATTTCCATTTATTTGGGTCTTCTTTACAGTGTGTGGTAGTTTTCAGCATACATGGCTTTGACTTCCTTGGTTAAGTTTATTCATAACCATTATTTTATTTTATTTTATTTTTTGAGAGTGAGTGAGCATAATCATGAACATGAATGGGAGGGGAACAGGAGGGACAGAGGGAGAGAGTGGGAGAGAGAGAGAGAGAGAGAATCATAAGCAGGCTATACACCCAGCACAGAGCCTAACACGGGGCTCCATGTCACGGCCCTGAGATCATGATCTGAGCCGAAATCAAGAGTGGGATGCTTAACCGACTGAGCCACCCAGGTGTCCCATTTTATTTTTAAATGCTATTGTAAGCGGGATTGTTGTAACTTCATTTTTGAATTGTTCACTGTTAGGTAGGTATAACTGATTTTTGTGTGTTGATCTTGTATCCTGCAACTTTGCCAAATTCATTTATTATCACTAATAGTTCTTCTGTGGATTCTCTATGATTTTTATATATAAGGTTATGGCAGTTGTAAACAGAGGTAATGTTACTTTCCCCTTTCCAGTTTGGATGCCTTTCTTCTTCTTCTTCTTCTTTT